>NW_022109491.1:3465769-3486192 GCF_000313985.2 Echinops telfairi
TCATAGTGAGGCCGGCCATGTGGTCCTCTCTGTGGACTGGCTGCTCTAATTGGGAACATCGTTCTCACAGCCTGGTGGTATTTTGTTCATTTCTGAAGCCTTGTTTCTCACCAGTGCCCCAGTGCACCTTGGATTTCTTCCTCTATTACCATATCGGTTCTTAGTCATGGGCTACCTCCTGAACGGCTTGGCTCTCAACAAATTATTGGTGGTACTCACTACCAATGGGATGATTTTGACTCAAAGTGACCCCATAGGACAGAGTAGAACTGCCACTCTGGTTTCTGAGGGTTGCTGGACATGTTCGAGGGAGTTATTCGTGGCCAATCAACCTGTCCAACCAGAAGATGACAAGTGTGCCCCTGAAGAAGTTAGAGAGAAGGCTGAACATAGGGAACACGGTGGTGGTGCAGGCAGGCACAGCCCTGGCTTCATGGTGCTTACTGTCAATGACTGGGAGAAAGAAAGAAGAGATTCAATAGCCTGTTTGCCCTCTACGTTCAACAGCACATTACCTGTGATTGTTAAGGTTTATTGTGCCAACCTGGCTGATAAACACATGTGAGATTTATTGAAGGGCAGAGAGATAAATGGCTCAGTGAGCCTCGCCTTTGTTGTTCTCTGGTCTCTTGCTCTCTGATGGTCAGACCAGGGTGCAGCTGCCTTATCTAGTTCCCTGCCTCAACTGGCAAGGCTCACTTCCTGGGAGACATCCCAGAGGAGAAGCCAGGTGGACCTTCCCTGATGCAGCCCTGGATGCTGGAGCAGCCAATTGGAGACCCATACCAGAGTTGAGATGCTTGCACACTCACTGATTCGGCTTTCCTCCTGCATCCGGTGTCATTGCGTGTGTTTTGTGAGTTTGAGGAGGACTTTGTAGATCAGTGTAGGACATATGGGCTAATGTCGGACTATGGGCTTGGACTGGACTGGGTTGGGATGCTTTCTTAAAGTACACTTACCCTTTATATAAAACTCTCTTATAAAATATGAGCGTCTATAAACTGTGTTTCCCTAGTCTACCTAGACTAAGGTGATCAGACGTCCTGCTTTTGGCGGGAGAATCATGATTTTTAACAATTTTTCCTGTGTCCTGTGGCATTTTAAAATGTCCCAATTTTTGGAAAGAATGCATGACAAGCTAGGGTATACAGTTTTCAGCTGCCATGTGGCTATTTCACCAGGATATGAGTTTTATCAATGGTGTCCCGCTTTTGTCCCGCTTTACCAATGTTAAAATCTGGTCACCTTAACCTAGACTAACACACTACCTCACACCAAAACTACCCTACCAGAGCTACCACCCACCCCACCCTACCCCACGTTACTTTTATTCACAGCGAAAACACCACACTTTTGTTTAACCTACACCTCTATGTCCCGTACCATGGGTCATACACACTTGGGACACGTCGTCAGGAGAGACCAGTCCCTGGAGAAGGACATCACGCCTGGTAGAGTAGAGGGTCAGTGAGCAGAGGAGGACCACCGGCCAGATAGATATGCACAGTGGCAGCAACAATGGGCATAGGATCACTGTGAGGCTGGTGGAGGCTGGGCTTCCTGCTGTTGTGTGTAAGGTTATGGTGAGTTGGAACTGGCTCAAGGGCACCTAACAGGAGCATGAATCCTGCATTGTTCTAATCACTTTGCAAGCAGTGACCACTGGGTCCTTGTAGCAGTGCTGTGGCACACCGAGAGGTTAGGTAACACATCCAGGGACTCCCGGCTACCAGAGGGCAGCAAAGAGAGTCCAACTTGGATAGTCTTGCTCCAGGGCTTATACTCGTAACCACTGCACCATGCTACTTTTGAACAGGTGCCAGGGTCTTGTTTGAGGATTTATTGTCTGTTTATTTGTCTACTTGGTGAATTTTAGCTCTGTGGAATCTTGAGACATTGCTTGGTCACACACAGCTGTGGCGTTAATGCCTGGCAAAGTCGGTGCTCAACATATATTTGTTGCGTTGAATGAGTGGAGAAAAAAGCCAAGTTACTGGAATAAAACCTGGGAAAGCTGGAACCTGTAGAAGGAACCTGTCAGAGAAGGAAAACGCCAAAGTCTTCCAGCAAGAAAGAATGGTACAGGAAGTGACCTGACCGCATCCTCTCAAAGGTGGAACACTTTGGAGACCAGCGCCCATGGAAAGCACCGAGTCTCTGAGAAGATTTAAGCAGGGAGATTTATTGAAGGACATCACAACTGCCATTGAGCAACCGTTTGTCAAACTATAAATTGCTCCACAGGGCCGGTCATGAGAAGGGCTCTTGTATAGGAGAAATTGAGGAAAACAGTAACGATTATTCATCTATTAGTTTCTCTAAACCATACACCAGTTAATCTATAGATGCCGTGTCTTGGACAAGCATTTTGTGAAAAGTTCACTTATCTGACCAGGACAGGGACAGCTTGGGAGAAAGGCCTCTTTCTGGGAGCAGCTGCAGTCCCATCTCCCCTCCCCCTGCCCTCCCTCAGTCCGTGCAGATGAAGCACCGCTCTGGACTCAGCTGATGGAGCCCCAGTGGTGAGGTGGTTACATGTTGAGCTGCGATCCACATGGTCGGCAATTCGAAACCACCAGCAGTTCCGAGGGAGAAAGACGGGGCTTTCTACTCCTGTCAACAGTTACCGTCTTGGAAGCTCCCAGCAGGTGGCTCTGAGTCAGCGTGGACTCGATGGCAGTGAGTTTGGTTTGGGTCTGCTGGAGTCCACTTGGATGCTGCTTAGTGCGCAGGTCTGTTAGTCCGATACAGATGGGAGCTCCGTCTCCACCCTGATGTCAGGGTACAAAAGAGGCCCTATCGCAAATGTCGTTTAAAGAGAAAATGATTTAAGTCTCCAAAGAGCCAAGACAACACGAAGGCACAGACACATCATCAGGATGAGGGAGGCCATTAGCACGGGGTCACAGGGCGTCCAAAGGTCTGTTGAGATGCAAAGCTTTGAAAGGAGGGCAAGGTCACAAACACATCACTGGTGGCAGATCAATGCATCAGAGTGACAGGTGGGACTACAGAAAGAGGAAGGAGTCCATGATTGGGACACATCCATTGTTGGACAGAAGGGCTTACAAGACTGGTCCGGCGCCCTCTGACCAAGGCAGTGAGGGCGAGACTGAGTCATGAGTATGTGACCCCCTGTCCTGTCCCCAGGATGGTGACCTCCATCAAGAACACACCCAGGCCAGCCCCTAAAAGACTGCCCCTCCCTGGGGAGTGGAGGTAATGACTTTCCAATGCACCCTGCCTGAGGGCAAGATTAGCTACATCCTGGTTAGTGCTCAGAAGAAAGTCAGTGGAGGCTTAATCGAGGTCGGGCCTCTGAAAATGGAATTTGGGGCTGTCACAGCCATCTATATAGCCCCTTGTAAATGGGGGAGGGGGGGGCTCTCAAAACTCTGATACAACACTGAGCTGAACCCTCCACTCTGCCAAGCACCTAGATTTGGGGTGAGGGTCTTCCACGCCAAGTGAACAGGGCAGCACCGTTACGTTTCATCCATCACAGGCTTCCCTGTATAGAATTGCAACTGGTGCTGTGATGGTGGGAGAACGCGAGTGTATGAAAGGTGTCCAAAGAGAGAACGAATTCAGTGTTTTGCTTGAGAAAGTAAAAGTTATAAATATCTTTTTGTAAAACAAAACAAAAAACCCTAAAATATTCTTGGGATAATAGGTGTGGCTTTAGCTAAGAGGGAAGAATTATTATTTGCATGGAAGACCCTTTAAATACCACCATTGCCACACTCCCAAAAAACGCTCAATGCCACCGACTCACTTCCAACTCACAGGGACTCCATAGGCCAAGGTCGAACTTCCCCTTGGGGATTCTGAGACAGAACTTGTTTATAGGAGGAGGAAGCCTAGACTTTCTCTCACGGAGCAGCCAGTGGTCTCGAACTGCTGACCTTGCAGTTGGCAGTCCTACACTTCACCACTATGCCACCTAGGCTCCCTGGGTGAAAAAAAATTTTTGCATGAAAAAAAAAATTGTCCTGCAGCAATGAAATGTCATTAACAATTGAGCTGCAGTTACCTTTCATTCTGTTGAATATAGAAGCCTAACATCTCCCGGTCAGTCCCCAAACAAATATCCATCATTCTTTGTCTGCCCTGAGCTTGAGATAACACATCCACAAGTGACCAGCTAGCTCTCTGCTCCTTAGCTTTATGTGTAGACAGAAGACTCGTGTCTGTTTCAGGTTTTGATCTCTCGATCTTTTTCTCTACTGCAGCAACGATGGGAAACCAAATGAGCGTTCCCCAACGAGTGGAAGACCAAGAGGATGAATCGGAGACAGTCACCCACCAGGTAGTACAGTCCCAGTCACAAGGGCCTCGCTAGGAGTCGGTGGTGTCAGGGAACAAGCTGCCAAGGCAGTGGCCATTGCATGGGCTGGCGGGGATGGGCTGCTCCGTCCATGGATGGTTGGGTTCTCTGCCAACTTCCGTGATCCACCACGGATCTTCTTGACGATGCACGTTCTGGGGCCCCATCTCAGTCTCACTGTAGCAGATACCTCAGGGATGTAACCTCTGGATTGGAGCCCTGTCTGGCACAGCAATTAAGCCCTCCACTGCTACTTGAATGGTGGGCAGTTCAAACCCACCAGCAGTTCCTCAAAGAAAGAATGATCAGGGCTTCAAACCAGTTCATTCCAGTTCAACCTCCTGCTGAGAATCTGCCTTTATTTCTACCCCCAGGGAGACTGAATCAAAATCTCCATCTGTATCGAGTTCACAGAGAGTCACCTGAGATCTGGGTACAATGCAGATTCCCATACAGTCGGGCTAGAAGGTTGTGTTAGTCCGGGTACTTTAGAGAAATAAATCCACAGAAACTCATGTGTAAGAGAGAGTTTTATATAAAGGTTAAGTGCGCATCAAGAAAACATTCCAGCCCAGTGCTGCCCAAGCCCACAAGTCCAACATTAACCCATTAACCCATATGTCCGACACCAGTCCACAAAGTCCTCCTCCATCTCACAAAACAGACGCAATGATGCTGACTTCAGGAGGAAAGCCAAGTCAGTGAATGTGTAAGCATCTCAGTGCTGGCAGGGGTCTCCACATGGGTGCTCCAGCACCCAGGCTTGCATTGGGGTAGATCCATTTGGCTTCTCCTCAGGGATGTCTTGCAGGACGTGAGCCTTGCCAGCTGAAGCAGGGAACTGGCTAAGGCAGCTGCACCCTGGTGCGACCATCAGAAAGCAAGAGACCCGAGAACTAGAAAGGCGAGGCTCACGGAGCCATTTATTTCTCTGCCCTTCAATTAACCCCACATGTGTTTATCGGCCAGGTTGGCACAATAAACTAACTACCTCAAAGGGAAAGGAAAATTCTCAGCAATGGCTCAAGTCAGGATGAGACGGTTTGAAGAAACAGGCTGAAACTTGGCAGCGCCTTGCAGAAATGCCATACTTGACCGACTCTGGCTTCTCTGTCACCGCAAGGCCAGGTCAGACATGCCTCCACCCTGCTAGCTTTCTTGACCTACTCTTGACACTGACTTTTCCTCCCACGACACTCTACTTCTCTGCGGGGTTCAGTCATTTCTTGCAATGGTCACACAGACAACCGCACAATCATGGAGATGTAACGGGGTGTCACAGTCGGGACCAGCGAGTATGCCGTCATGGGTCTACAGCAACACCTCCCCTGGGCCACCACCCAGGCCTCTCTCCAGTTGAATTCCTGTGTTGCAACATGGTCCCTTGACTTCTGCCACTGTGGGCCACAGGAGAGCAGCCCCCTGCTCTGCCTCTTAGTCTCCACGGCACCGCTGCTCTGTCTGTCTCATGGTCTCCTTGCCTCAGCTCTGGCCTCAGCCTGTCCCCTTTGCTCCGTCCCATGGTCTCCACGGCACAGCCTCTACTGTCAGCCTCCTCCACTTCAGGCCCATCTGGAACATGCTCTGCTGGCGGCTCTCCTTCCTTGGTGGTTCTGGGAATTCTGCCTGCTTCTGAGGTGGCTCTTAAAACACGGAGAAAGGGTTTCGATAGCTTTGTCAGGCAGCAGACCATACCTGCCCCCCCAGGAAACAGGGTGGTGACTTGGTTCACACCTCTTTTAAAATGGGAGGCTTGATCCCACCCTAATCCTGCCCAGAGAACTCCCTCTACAATGGGATTATAACCAGGACCTGGAGACGAGGACTTATAATAAATACATCACACGTGGGAGTCTGGCTAGAAGGCCACAATAACTAACTGACTACCTGCCATGCCTACGAAGTGAGTCTCAAGTCTGACTGTGTATGAGAATCCTCCAAGAAGCTTTGCAAACCCCTAATGCCTGAAACCGAAGGAATCGCAGTTGCTGAGCGTCAGGGACTTCTGGGGATTAGGCAGTAGGTGAAGCAGGAAAACTGACCAGCAAAGGCCCTGCCTGGAGGCCTGTGCCTCTGCTGCTGGCCTCAGCCAACCTAAGTCATCATGAGGATATTGTTCGCGGAGCCATGTTTCCCATTCGGACTGGGAGTACAGTGTTCCTGAACTCTCCTGGTGGTTAAATATTGTGAGCAGATTCCCAAATACCTAAAACGTTCTCAGTCTAATTTACCAAGATTGCCCTGGAGAGGTGGGGTGCCCGAGTGGCCGCTGGACCAAGTGGTCCCATGAGTTTGATGCTTGGATTTTAGGATTTCTTTTGAGAGATAATGATGAATTCAAGAACATGGGTTCATTATAAGTAACCAAAAGCACTACAAAGGTATCAAAGAAAGAGAAAATTCCCTACACTCACCCAGGAAGATCCTCCCCCGTCCCCCGCTCAATGAATTCTCCAGTTGTTTGTCTTGTTTCCTGTTCTGCACACTTATTAACATGTATTCATACTGGTCCAGATTTGAGGTTATAGTTTATAGTCTTTAGAGCATGTATAGGTGTATAGATTGTGGTGGTATTTTTACGTGCCTTTGAATTGGCCTTCTGTATGACCTTATGGGCAGCAGAAAAGACAAAAACAGTGCCCAGATCTATGCTAACAACCCACCCACCCCAGCCCCGAGTTGTTGGTATTTGAAGGCATGTTTGCAGCCTGTGTCAATACAGCGTATTGAGGGTCTTCCTCTGTTTTTCTGACCCCCTGCTCCAGGAAGCAGGGTGCCCCTCTCCAGGGACTGGTCCTTCCTGGTAAGATGTCCAAAGTACATGAGACGGTCTGTCCAGCCTCACGTCAAACTCGCATTCTGACTGGGCTTCTTCCCAGACAGATTTGGTTGGTGTTGGGTTTTTTGGCCATCCATGGTATATCTGCTTTTCTTCAGCAAACCGTAAACTCTTCTTCGGGCTTCTTCATTCATTGTCCAACTTCCATATGCATCTGAGGCAACCGAAAAGATGGTGGCTTGGTTCAGACACACCTTAATCCTCAAAGTGACCACTTTGCTTCTTAGCAGCTTAAAGTGGTTTTTTTTGGCATTGGATTTCTGGCTGTTGCTTCCGTGGGCATTGATTACAAAGGATGTCAATCACAGAGAGTAGAAAGTAGACGGTAGGGACTCGGATGACAGTGGGGACATGCAGACTTCCATGTCGGCAGGTTCCAGGTGTGCAGCTTGGTGGCATGAGTCAGGTAGTGCTATGTCTGCTTTTTTCATCAAAAACCCCCCCTCCTTCACATCTAAGCTCTCCAGCTTGTCGTCTGAGCTAAGCTTCTCTTCCAGCATCTCCTTTAGAACTTGACTATACATTATTAAAAGAAGATACGATGTGCAAAGCATTCAGCAGATCATCAATAAACAATTCATGATGCTAGCTGTGAGCAGCAGTGGGTTTGGCAGTAGGGGGTCAGCAAAAGAAAAGACAAAGACCCTCAAGAAAATGGATTAACACAGCATCTTGCCCATGGGCTCAAACTCAAACGCAACTATTGTGAGACGGGTGCAGTGGGCTGCAGTTGCTTGGTTTTATTTTCAGTATCGGAAACTAAACCCACTTCGACAGAGGTGGTAACTAGATTAAGGGCGCCTTAGGGTTATGGTAAGAGAGGTCTGGGAGGTAATGGGGAACTAAGAATCATGGAGAAATAAGAATAATGACAATTACCATCATCATGATGATGAAGAAAATGAAGAATAATGATCATGAAGAAAATGTTCCAAAATCGATTACAGTGATAAATGCACAACTCTTTTAAATATGTTCAGGCCATTGAATTGTATGCGCATGAGTTATATGTCAATATAACTGATTTTTTCTTTAAACCAACTACCAGAGAGTCCACTCTGACTCAGTGACCCTGTGTAGGGTTTGTAGGACCGTAAGTCTTTCCAGGAGCAGGCAGACTGCTCTCCCTCCTGAGGAGCAATTGGTGGGTTTGTACCGCTGACTTGGCAGTTAGCAGCCCGATGCTTAACCTCCAGTGCTACCAGAGATCCTAATTAGTGAAATAAACTTAGAGTGTTTCATTATGAAAACGAGATTACAGAACACAGATTCTCTTTTGCAGCATTGTCTGTCTTTCTTTGTTGGTTCCTACAGGCCTGTGCCTCATTCTTTTGAACACCTGCACTAAGTAGCAGGAGACCAGGAAAACCAGGGCATTGGCCTAAAATTGGATGGAGGTTTGCAACAGTGAAGCCGAGGAGGCAGGCAGACATAGAGGGTGCAGAGCAAGGAAGACAGCATCATTCCTGGATTGGACAAGATGATCGATTAATGCAGGCTGATGGTTGCTTGTGTGCACGTGACAGCAAAGTGAGGGCCACCTCACAGGTCTTGAGATCCATGAGCTGAAATCCTTGTCCCCTTATTTGTTTGACAATTGCCAGGCTGAGACTCAGTGTCACATCTGTAAAACGGGATGGGTGTTTTCCTGTGGAGGAACCTTGGTGGCATAGTGGACCACACATTGGGCTGCTAACCACAGGTCGGCAGTTCAAACCCACCAGCCACTCTGTAGGAGAAAGAGGCTTTCTACTCTCCTAAAGAGTTACAGCCTTACAAAAAAAGCATATCATTGTGGATGAGGGGGCGTGCGGAGGGGGACCCACAGCCCATCTGTATGCAACTCGACATCCCCTTACAGAAGGGTCTTGGGGAGGAGACGAGCCAGTCAGGGTGCAGTGTAGCAAGGATGAAACATACAACTTTCCTCTTTAATGCCTGCCCCCTACCCCCAATATCATGATCCAGTTCTTTCTACCTTATAAATCCGGCTAGACCCGAGGATGCACACTGGTACAGATAGGAACTGGAAACACAGGGAATCCAGGACAGATGGTCCCCTCAGGACCAGTGGTGAGAGTGGCAATACTGGGAGGGTGGAGAGAAGGTGGGGTAGAAAGGGGGAACTGATTACAAGGATCTACATATAACCCCCTCCCTAGACAACAGACAACAGAAAAGTGGGTGATGGGAGACATTAGACAGTGTAAGACATGTCAAAATAATAATAATTTATAAATTATCAAGCGTTCATGAGGGAGGAGGGGCAGGGAGTGAGGGGGAAATGAGGAACTGATACCAAGGGCTCAAGTAGAAAGCAAATGTTTTTAGAATGATGATGGCAACAAATGTACAAATGTGCTTGACACAATGGATGGATAGATGAGTTGTATGAGCCCCCGATAAAATGATTTTTTAAAAAAGAGTTACAGCCTTAACCCACAGCGCAGTTCGACCCTGTCCTATCAGGTCACCGTGGGTCAGAATCAACCCGCTGGCAAGGAGACCTCCTGCAGTGACAAGGGCTAACACCTGAGCAGTGGGGCATCCTTAGAGTAATGGGAATCTGTCTGTCCTTGAAGTGGGCTATTTTGTTTCCCTGAGGCATGACAGTGTGGGTGTTGCCCGAACGGCAGCATACAAAAGAAGTTTATTTTTTTGGTGAAGTTCACCAAGGCCTTGAGATAGCCAATTTTTCTGACTCTCCCATGTTGTATTTCAGGTGGTGTCTGGGAATGAGTGTGCCCCCAATGGCAAGCCTGTGGTCCTGTCCACTTGCACCATCCAGTATTGTGACGAAGGTCAGTCCACACCGTGACGGGCACACCTGGGGTCTGAAAGGTGGGGTGCGCATGCGGGAGAAGGCTCTGTGGGGGCTGCAAGAGATGAAGGCACCTGTAGGCGCACCCTGAAAGCTCTCCTCTCAGCTGGGTGTGTGACAGCTTCGAGAGGCGGAGGACTTAAAACCCACCAGCACGAATGCTGACAGCCTGGCTCTTTGCAATCCGACTGTGAGTGTCAATTCCCTGCTCTGCGGATGACCAGCTCTGTGGCAGAGAGCACATCGGTTGTCGGAGTTGTAAGCTTCAGCTTCCTCACATCTCGAGTAGGATAAGAACGCCTATCTCGGAGAACCACTGGAAGGATGTGGGACGGTTCTGGGAGACCATGGAGAACTTCCCGTAGGGTTTCCTAAACTGTCTTGCTTCAGAATGCTCCTTAGAGGCAGTGTTGGCGAGGCTCTGTCTCATGTATTTTGGACATGTTGTCAGGAAAGACCAATTCCTGGAGAAGGACATCATGCTTCGAGAACCAGAGGGACAGCAAAACAGAGGAAGCCCCTCAACAAGGGGCACTGACACCGTGGCTGCCCTAACGGACTCAGCCATATGAACAATCACCAGGACCGGGCGCTGTTTCACGCGTTGGCACATAGGGTCGCCGGTAGGTTAGAACAGACTCGATGGCACCTAACAACAATGTTTAAGAGAGCAAATCTCTAGGTCTTTTCTCCCAAGGAGCTGCTGGGTGGGTTTGAACTGCCAGCCTTTCCTTTTGAAGCAGAGCACTTAACCACTGTGCCATCAGGACATCTTGAGAAGGTGAGGGGAGATCAGGTGTGAAGTATTCCGCATACGGTATGCAGCACTCGGGAATTCCTCCGAGTCTGTAAAACGCACCAAACAAGGGGCACTTCCCTTCGTCAGGGCACTTACACATTACCCAGAGTGCAAGGGTACAAGGATTCAGTGTGTCAAAAGTGACCTGCGCAACAATATGCAGACTACCTATCAGTGGCGGAAGTCAGAATCGAATGGTGCCTGGGTTGCGGGCGAGAACTCTGGGAGCAGACTCCTGGCTGTGCTGTGTGACCTTGAGTAAGTTATTTAGCCTCCCGGAACCTCAAGCCCCTGTCTGTAAAGAAGGGATAGTAACAGCCCCTGCAGTGCAGGCATCTGACAGAAGGAAAGCACATATGACAGTGCATTAAAAAGGAGCCCTGGTGGTGCTGTGGGCTAAGCACTGGGCTGCCAAGCTCAAGGTTGGCAGTTCAAACCCACTGGCTGCTCCTTTGAAGGAAGATGAGGCCTTAAAGATTTAGTTTGGAGACCCTCGGGAGCTATTCGGTTCTGTCTGATACAGGATCACTATGATCATCATGATCATGGATTAGAAGACTTAACATTGTGAACATGTCAACATGCGTGTGCTGCAAATAATTTTGTGAAAAATCGAAATGAAAAGATACTGGAGTTTTTTTTCCATGAACTTTTTGAAGCCTTTTCATACTACACAAAGTGTTCTATAGGTATAATCCAATCCCGATGTAAATCCTAACAACCTTTCTTAATGGGACAGAAAAACGAATCTCCAACTTGATACAGGAAAGAGAAAGGTCCTGGATAGCTAAAGCATCATTGCAGAAGAACAGCAAAGTCAAACACCTCCCACCTCCCAATCTCAGAATTGACTACACCGTCATGGTGGTCAGAACAGCCTGGTTCTGACAGAAGAGCAGGCACATAGACTCGTGGAACAGGATTGAGAACCTAGAAGTAAACCCATCCAACGATGCACTGAGAGAGCCTGGAGGAACACCACCATCACCCTAAGAAACTCTTTACACCTGAAACCAAAGCCACTCCCACAGGTCACCTTTCAACCAAGTAGTAGACTGGTCTGTAAAATGACCAAGGGTACATGGGAAGCACGCACTTCTTAAACCCATCACCCTCACAAAACCAGCAGCATTTTCCCAAAAGCAAAGATGAGAAGGCAAGAGATGGGGAAGGGGGCCTGGAGGGATGGAAACAGCACATCAGGGTGCCAATGGGGAGAGTGCTGACACGTTGTGGGAACAGCAGCCGATACCATGGAATAATTTGTGCCTACAGTGATAGATGGGAAACTAACTTGATGTGTAATCTTTCACCTGCAACACATTGAAATGGTCCAAGCAGCAAGACAACAGCAAAAGCCTACGTAGGTCAAAAGCTTCTGACACACACCCAAGTCACATGGCTCAAACCCCCCTGAAAACCACTGGCTTGGTCTTGGTGGGGTGTGCATCCTGGAGAATCTTACCACCTGCAGAGCGTGTCCCTGCGTGGACAACGCTGGGCTTCTCCACCAAGAAACAAACGCACTCACTGCCATGGGGTCCATTCCGATTCCTAGCGACCCCCAAGAACAGAGGAGGCCTGCCCCTGTGGATTTTAGAGGTTGTACATCTTGTGGGAATAGAAAGCCTTTCTCCCACAGACCAGCTGGTGATTTTTAACTGCTGACCTTGTGGCTAGGGGCCCAATGTACAATCCACTATGCCATCGGGGCCCCTCAAAGATATGTTAGATGAGTATTATTTTCCAATGTATTAAAGCACCAAAGAACCAATCAGATATCCAATATGACCGCTCCGTGTGACTTGCTCATGGTGGAGCAAAGAGTCGCTATACAGCTGAAATCCACGTGTGCAGGCCAGCCTTTACAAAAGACAGGGATGATGGGACACCTGTGAGTTAAGAGGGACCGAAAGTCATGGTGGATCAGTATCAGCGTATAACCCCACAGCGACTGATCACTACCGCTTACTTGACGCATAGCTAGCCAGTCAATCCTGACTCATGTTGCTGAGTGCCATCAAGTCGGTTCCGGCCCATAGCAACCTGTGCACAGCAGAACAAAACTCTGTACAGTCCTACGCCATCCTTGCTATTGCTCCTATACCTAAGTCCATTGACGCAGCCACTGTGTCCATCCATCTCGTTGAGAGCTTCCTCTCTTTAGTCGCCCTTCCAGTTTACCAAACACGATGTCCTTCTCCAGAGATGGGTCTCTCCTTTCAACATATCCAAAGTACGTAAGACAAAGTCTTGCCATTTTGCCTCTATGGAGCACTCTAACCTCCTTCTTAGACAGATCGGTTTGTCCTTTTAACAGTCCATGGTACTTCCCAATATTCTTTTCCAGCACGATGATTCAGATGCAGCAATTGCCCTTCAGTCTTCCTTATTCAAGGTTCAACTTTCACACACACATGAGTCAACTGGAAACACCACGGCACACCTTGTCCGCAAAACAGCATCCTTGCTTTCCAATACTCTAACAAGGTCATGTGCAACAGATTTACCGAATGCAACTTGATTTTTATCTCTTGAGTGTTGCTTCCATGAGCATTGATTGTGAATTCAAGGAAACTAAATCCTTGACAACTTCAACCTTTTTTCCATTTATGATGATGTTACCTATTGGTCCAGTTGTGAGGATTTTGTCTTCTTTACATTGAGTTGTCATCCATACTGAAGGCTTCAATCCTTGATCTTCATCGGCAAGGGCTTCAAGTCCTCCTCACTTCCAGCAAGCAAAATTGTGTCATCTGCACATCACAGGTCATTAATAAGCCTTGATACCTCCAGTCCTGATGCTACGTCCTTCATATAAACCAGCTTCTCCGATGATTTGCTCAGCGTACAGATTGAATAAGTATGGTGAGAGGATACAAACCTGGTGCACACCTTCCCTGATTTTAAACCATGCAGTATTCCCTCCACACAAGGACCTCTTGATCCAAGTATAAGTTCCACACTTCATTGTGTTCAAGCAGAACTTCCGACTCATAGCCACGCCATTTAGTTGACTGACTCATAGTCACCCTGAGGGACAGGACAGAACTGTCCCTGCGCGTTTCCAAGACGGTAACTCTTTATGGGGGCTAGAAAGCCGTCGTTCTCTTGCATAGACACCCCATTGCGCAGGATAAACCTGCCGCATGGGGTTTTCAAGGCTGTACGTCTTTCAAGTCGATTTCCACATCTTTTTCCCTCGGAGCTGATGGTGGGTTGGGGCCGCTGACCTGCTTTGCATCTCAGCACTTAAACACTGCAACACCAGGGACCTCCTGCTGGTCTGAGATGCTGGTTCTTCCTGAGCTGGGGTAGCTGCTGGGTTCCTGCCCACTTTCCACTTGACCTCAGCATGTTCACCACTCACAGTTCTGTCCTGTACTAAGCTGATGGTTGAGGATTCTCCACCATGATCCACAAGTGATCCTTCCCTTTATTTCTGCAGCCATTTCTTGGTCTTCTAACATGCCTCTTCCTGCCTTTCTAACATGAAGATGTAAAGCCTGAAGGCTAATCACCCAATGAAGTTTCCCGGACCTAACACCATCTTCTCTTGGCCACGTGAATCTTATCCCAGAGAGCTTTCAAACATCTCCCATTTGCACAACACAGAAACCACAGCTGTTTCAAGTCTCCTTCTATCCCTGCAAATCACCCTCTGAAAGGGTCGTTTCTGCAGAACGTTTTGAGGTCTTCATCAGTGTTCCCAAGGGCCCTTCATAAGCTTTGATATGCAAATACCATTCTCTTTTGAAGAACTCCTGGCTGTGTTGGCATTCTCCTCTCCTCCTGCTCCTCTTGCTCCTCCCCCTCCTCCTCCTCCAGCTGTGTTAACTCTTATCTTCATCCAGCAACAGCTGTGTGTCCAATGTCGGCGATTCCCAATAGCCTCTTTCCAAACTCTACAGAGCCTTTTGCCTTCAGCAAGATCTGTAGTACTCCCTTGCGACTGGTTGGCATCTTACAATCACGTTAGCGTTTATCATGGCAGATAGGGGTACGGACACAGAAGACAGCATTACATAGGAAAAATGTTTGCACAGGGAATAATTTTCACTAGTGGCCACTTCGTTTATGAATGAAATTATTATGACTATTTCTGCTTCCATGTTGTTCAGGGTCTTCCTCTTTTGTGCTGCCCCTCTACTTACCCGAGCATGATGTCCTTTTCCAGGGACTGCTCTCTCTCCTGAGGAGCCAGGATGGACTAGTGGTTACAAGCTGGGCTGTGATCTTCAAGGTCAGCAGTTTGAAACCACCCGCAGCAACCAGGGAGAAAGAGGTGGCTTTCTACTCCTGCAAACAGCTGCAGTCTTGGAAACTCACCATATACAAAAGAGTCACTGTGAGTGGCAGTGGATTCAATGGTAGTGAGTTTTTGAGGTTGGTCTCTCTTGACCTCATGTCTAAAGTGTGTAAAATGAAGTCTCACCATCCTTGCCTCTAATTCTGCCTGGACTTCTTCCCAGACAAATTGGTTTGTTCTTTGGGCAGTCTACGGTACTTCAATATTGTTCTCCAGCACCATCATTCAAAGGTATCAATTCTTCAGCCTTCCTTATTCAACATCCAACTCTCACATGCATATGAGGAGATGGAGTATACTATGACTTGGGTCAGGTGTACTCAGTCCTCAAGTAACATCCATGCTTTTCAACACTTTCAAGAGGTCTTGTGCAGATTTGCCCAGTGTGATGGATCATTTGATCTCCTGGTTCCCAACAGGTTGCAACAATGGGCTCAACATAAGGACTATGGAGAGGACAGGACAGCGCAGGATGGGTATCATTTTGTTCCCTTGTACGCAAGGCTGTTGGATGGGTATCATTTTGTTCCCTTGTGCGCAAGGCTGTTGTGAGTCAGAACCACGTCAATGCACTAACAACAGCTTTTCTCTTTCCTTTGCTCCTTATCCTCTTAACTAAGTGCTTGTTGCTCACCATTGAATTACTACTGACTCCTGGCCACCTGGTGAGTGAGAGTAGAATGGGGCTCTACAGTTTGCCAGGCTGGGGACTTTTGGAAACAGATCACCACCAGACCTTTCTTCTTGAGTGCTTATTCATTGGTTTCACCCATCCAAAAACAGACCCAACGTACTGCCGTGGAGTTGATGCTGACTCCTGGCGACCTGAGAGGACAGGGCAGAATGGCCCCTGTGGGTCTCCAAGACTAACAGCTTGTCAGAGGGAAAGAAGAGCTGAACGGCTGGTACTGCTATCCTGGTCTGGACTGCCAGGGTTGTAGCCTGCCACTGCTTCACCCCACGGTGACAGTGTGGCTGCTTGCTGAGTGCTGGGCTGGGCTGGCTCATATTCCCTGCCTCACCCATGGGCCCTGGCTTTGTCGTGGGCCAGCCAAGCACTGCTGTGAACACCAACATGTGCTCCAAACAGCCTGCGCCCTTGTCCACTTGGGGCTTCCACCGGAGGGGAAAGCAAACCAAGAACAAGTGAGCAGTGAGGCCCTGAGGCCATTCCCCAGAGCCAAGAAGGCTCCAAGGATTGGAGGGGAGGGGCCACTCCAATAGGGATGTCGGCAAGACCTGGCTTGAGGCCTGTGAGGGAGTCCTGGGAAGATCTGGAGGAGAAGCATTCCCAGGCGGAAAGGCCAAGCACCAGAACCATGTGTGCCGAGGGGTGCGAGGAAGAACTCAGTATGAGCTGGAGCTGCCGTGGGTGTGATCCTGGGTCAGGTGCTTCGGCGGGATGTTCAGGATGATGGCAGGTAATTTGATGCAGATGAGAGGCATCATCTAATTGCCGTTGAAAACCACGCAAAGGAAGAGCTGCCAAAGGCTCCCAGATGTTCGAGCTCCCAGTTCTGTTTTGTTTTTCTTGTGCATGGTTTTTCCTGGAAATCCACAGATTCTGTGATTGGCAGTTTGGTTCTCGCCTCTCTTTTCTTCCTCCCCCAGGTCTGTTTTGCCCGCCTGTCCCAGGGTGGTTGTTTAGACCTTGAGCTTTGGAATCAGGCCAATGTGGGATCGAGTCTGGGCTGCACAACTTAGGAGCTGATTGCGTTAGTCTGGGTAGACTAGAGAAACAAATCCATGGACACCCATATGTGTATAAGAAAGAGATTTATATACAAGAGCAATTTAACATGGAGAAAACATCTCAGCCCAGTCCAGATCAAGTCCATAAGTCTGGTATTAGCCCATATGTCCGATACCAATCTATAAAGTCTTCTTCAGACTCACCAAACACATGCAATGATGCCGAATGTAGGAGATCACAGACTAGTGGGTAGAAAGTCCTTGGATCCAGTGTCATTGGAAACATCTCAGCGCTGGCGGGGTCTCTGCATCAGGGTGGGTCCATGAGTCTTGTCAGCTGCTGTGTCTCCCAGGGTGTGAGCAGAGTCTCCCACCTCCAAGGAGAAAATACCGGAATTCCCAGAATCCTTAGAGGAAGGCTATGCCCACACAGAAGCCTCATTGGCTCTAACCTGATTGACAGGCTAGACTCCACCCTTACACACTTAATCCTTGAATTGACAATTATATAACTACCACACTGACATACATTAGAAAGGTGGCTTTACATCTCGGTGCCTCCACTTACCAATCTGCAAAGTGGGAATGCTTCTTATACATTGCCTGTATGCACGCTTTTGACACAGTGGCTGCAACAGTGGACGCAAGCATTCAAACAATTGTGCAGAGGGCGCAGGTCCGGGCAGTGTTCTGTTCTGTTGTGCACAGGGTCACTATGGGTCAGAACTGACCGATGACACCTAACAACACCATGAATGCTGTGACCCTGAAATAAAGTCTCCTGCTCCTGCATTTATCATGAGGAAGTGTTCAATGAATAGCCATTGTTTCTGCAGTTTTATGTGACGATGTGTAGCTTGGGCATTTGATCACAATAAAACGGAAAATAACTCTCAGGAGCTCTGGATAGGCTAATACAAACTTCCAAAAAATTTTATGTCATTAGAATTCTTATAAAACCACTTGTTTTAATTTTTGTTTAATTTTTATGCTTGGAATATTATAAACATTCCCAGAATATCTCTGGCCCCAATTCTTGGATTTCCAGCATTTAAGTTGATCTATATTGTCACATTAAAAAAAAAAATCTTTCCACAACACTCAAGTTTGTAGGTCAAACCATCGGAATAATTTCTTTCCTTGTGGCTTGTATATTTAGGACTGTAAAACAGTAATTGCAACAACATATAAATGTAAGAAAAGTAATGCGTCTTCACTAAGCACCCATACATACCAGCCTGCAAATATCCCTCACTGGAAATCGGTCAGCTCCATCCTCTGAGGAAAATGCTGTTATGTTTGCACCCATTTTATGAGAACACGGAAGTGTCACTGGATGACCTGTCTTCCCCAAGGCACAGATTTAACAAATGAGACTAGATTCAGTCAGCGTCTTCTGACCTTAAATCGGAGTTCTTATCAATGACAGTAAGTGCCCACTGAAAGTACATTCTTGATGACCGATCTAAATAAAATGATTTTCTTTCTAAAAAAAAATTTTACCCCCACACAAGGAAAAATTCCTTTTTTGCAACAAGGAAATCTAATTGTCCAACTCTCTCCCCCAAATACCCAGGAGTTGCCTCCTCGGCAGCCCTTTGATTTCCTTTCATCTTCCCCAGCCTTCAGGTCTTGCACCTTTTTATTTTGTCATGGAAAGTAAAAGCCCTTCGGTACTCCATCGGCTTGCCTGCTTTCTGAGGAGACGTCTTATTGAAACCAGATTCCACCAGGGCTCCCCATGGACGGTCCACGTGACCCGAACGGCGAGGCCTTATCTTTCAAAGGGAGCTTTTGATTCTCCCGTAACGAGGTGAGCGAGGCTGGAAACCAGCCCCACCTGGACCGGAAGAAAACCCAAGGCCCGGGTCCTTTTCTCCCCACTTCCCCACACAGATGGGTTTTGTGGGTGTGCTGCGTGCTTAAGAGCATCTTGAATGGTTTTCATGACTACCTGCGTCTCCAGTAGGAGCCCCAGTGGCGTGGTGGGTAAGACCTTGGTTGGGCTGCTAACGGCAAGGTGAGTGGTCCAAACCCAGCAGCCAACCTGTGGGAGAAAGATGGTCGTGAAAGTCTTAAGTGCCTGCCCTCCTTCTCCAAGTAGATTCGTGTCCTTCTCTTCTTGAGAAGGCAAAGTGCCAGTGGGTATCTTCCATTTCTCTCCCTTCCCTCCTATTCTGTTCTCTTTGCCATCTTCCCTCTCGTCCTAAATGGCGGCGAGGCCGGCTTGACCAGCCCGGGTGCTCTAGAAGACGACCAGAGCTCCGAAATGACCACTGAGTCTGAACCCAAACTCCCCGCCACCGAGTCGACGCCGACTCACAGGGACCCGACAAGGCAGAGGACTACCGTGCCCTGGGGATTGCTGCGACTGCACATCTTTGCAGGGGCAGAAAACCTCCTCTCTCTTCTCAGGGGCCGCTGGTGGGCTCACACTTTCAGCCTGGCAGCGTGCATCACCCACTGAGCTAGGGCTCCCTGGCAAAGGAGCAAAATAAGGGGCATTCCCTCCAGGTTAAGGAGTATATAAAACCAAAACCAAACTCAGGGCCATTGAGTCAATGCTGACTCATCACAGCCCCCCTACGCACACCCATCAGGCTCCGAGACTGTAACTGTTTGTGAGAGTAGAGAGCCTTGTCTTTTCCCTCCGCAAGCTCCCTGACCATGCAGCTTGCAGCCCGGTGCATAAGCACTACCCCACCAGGGCTCCGTGAGGGTGTACTGTTTAAACTGGCATACATGGGAAGGGAGATACACTGATTCACAACTCAATGGCAGTGAGTTTGTTTGTTTGGACAAATCCACCCAGAGGAAGGTTTTCTTTTCAGCCAAGGACTTTTTGTGACTACAGCTTGCCTGCTAATGGAAAGGTCCGTAGTTCGAACTCCCCAGCACTCCCTGATAGAGAGATATGGCCTTTCTACCCTTGCAAAGACTGTAAGCCCTACAGGGCAGATCTGCTCTATCCTACAGGCTCGCTCTGTGTGGGGACAATGAGCATTCATAACTCTCTTGGTTCCCTACTGGCGGGTGGGGGTGGGGAGGCAGGGAAGAGCAGAAAAGCTGGAGGGAACCCGTTGATGCTCTTGGCAGTGGAAAAGCCCGTCCTTGTTTGAATCTTAGCTTCTGTCCTGTTTGGTGCCCTGTGGTCTCCTCCTCCCCTGGCCAGGCTCTCTCGCAGTTCATTTATATGCACCCCGACACTCTGCCGCCTCACTCGCTTATTTGGCACCCTGACACCTCCATCCATCACTTCCTCACTCTCCCTCCCCCTCCCCTGCCAGATCCTCCCTCTCCCCTCCACGAGATGATACCGCTATGATGAATTCCTGGACGCAGAAACACGTGGCGGAACAAGTGCTGGGGGACTTGGCCGCTGTGCTGGCGCAGTGACCTCCTGAAGGTCTGGGCTGTGTGTGGGCACAAGCTAGGTCTTGTCCCTGGGCATGCCTGCAGTCTCTTCAGTGCTCCTGAGAGCTGCAGGGCTCATTCCATGCTGTCCTACGAGGTCTCTGTGAGTCGGGCTGGATTTGATGACAGCAAGTTCTCAGAGCTTGCTGGGGAAACAGGTTTGCATGAGAACCTAGCTCTCTCTCTCTCTCTCTCTCTCTCTCTCTCTCTCTCTCTCTC
>NW_022109491.1:3486292-3492582 GCF_000313985.2 Echinops telfairi
GTGTGTGTGTGTGTGTGTGTGTGTGTGTGTTTCCTACTGCATATCAATGCATTAATGAGCATCCCCGGCAGACCAAAGGAAATGGTATTTTGGTCCTTTTCTGAAAATAAGAGTTAATGAGTGTCTGACTATACCTGTGTAAGACAAAATAGACTCTTGGAAAAGACACAGTGGGGGACGGGGACCTAAAAGGAATCCCCAAGCTCATTGCCCTCAAGCTACTTCTCACTCCCAGGGACCCATGGTGTCAGAGTAGAGGCAGCATGGACGGCCTCTCCATAGGGTTCTTGTGGCTGATTTTTTTGGAAGGAGATTGCCAGGCCTTTCTTCTGAGGTGCCTCTGGGTCTTCACTTAGATCCTGATCATGTTAGCCATTAACACCTTCAGGTATCTGTTAGTTCTCATCAGTTGCTGGGTACCCATCCTGGGGGTTGGAGTCCTGGTGGCATAGTGGTTACACGTTGGGCTGGAATCTGAAAGGTCAGCAGTTTGAAACCACCAGCTGCTCCTCAGGAGAAAGATGAAGCTTTCTACTCCCATAAAGAGTTCCAGTCTCAGAAACCCACATGGATAGCTCTACCCTATCTATAGGGTTGCCATGAGTCAGAATCAATTCAATGGCAGTGAGTCGGTTGGTTAGTTGGTTGGTTGGCTGGTTGGTTGGTTGGTTTGGCCTGGGTGTTTGTCCTGTTGTAGATGGGGTCACTCTGAGCCAGAACCGACTCCACATGGAACAGTAGGGAGCCTGGGGGAAGGCATTGTGCCTGGATATCTTGGTAGGAATTTTCTCCTTCAAGCACTGCAAGGACAGCCCTGCAAAGGAGGGACGACTGAGCCAGTTTCCCAAAGAGGAAATTCAAAGACTGTAGGTGGCTTCCCTTAGAGACACAGGTGACCAATAGAGACCCTTGATCTGGAAATGCAATCGCTAGTTTCTCAGTGTGTGTTTTTGTCCCTCAACACTACCTTCCTTAATAAAAGGGGTAGGAGAAAGGGAGAAAGACAGGGCTGTTTGCCCCTACCCACCCCCCTCCCCGCTCAACTCCCCCCAGCCCCTGGCTACTCCCTAAAGATTTACAGCCTTAGAAAGGCCAGGGAGCAGTCCTAGCACACCCGGTAATCGCTCTCAGTCAGAATCGGCTGTCCAATGGCAGCGGTTGTTTATAAAGAGGAGGGAGAAGAGGTGTCAGTGAACTTCTGGGCTGGCAGCAGAGGTGAGGGCAGCTGTGTGTGTCAGACTCGGTGCCCTGGTTGAGAGAGGGCGGAGCCTGCCCCAGGTACACTGCCTGCGACAAGCCCACCCTACACTGTGCAGTCGGATTTGTCTTCTGGTGCAGTCCTCTGACTGGTGACACTGGGGAAGTATCACCAACAAGCTATTGAATAAGTCCTCTGGTCTCAATAGCTACTACAGTGACAAAGGGGACACAGGGCCTGGCGATGTTGCCTCCTCTCATCATCAATAAAGTTCCCAGGAGTTAGAGCAGCTAGCCACAAACCTAATGGCGCACAGAGAACCCTCACTGAGGGGTCACGTTTCTGCTCAGAAATAGACTCACTGCCCACAGGCCTCTGGGCAGCCTGGGAAAGCTTGAGCCCACCTCTCTCATTCTCGGTTTTCTCACTGGTCAACAGTCCACGATCTCTCCTGGGTGTCTACGCTATTCGCTGGCGGTGCAGTGATTCCACACCGGGCTGTGGCCCGTGAGGTCAGCAGTTTGAAAACGACAGCCGCTCCATGGGAGAAAGACGAGGCTTTCCCATAAAGAGTCACAGACTGGGAAACTCACAGGGCCAGTTCTACCTTGTCCTTCAAGGTCCCTATGAGTCGGCATTGACTGGAAGGCAGTGAGTGTAGTTTTGGGGGGTCTGGTCTCTGCGGCTAGAGAATCTTAGCTCAGGCAGACTTCATCACCAAATGAGGGAATCCGTTCTGTGCTTTGTGTGTTTGAGCAGAAAATCAGGGCCCAGGTGAGTGAGGGGAGCGGACATTCAGGTTCAGTGGGTGTGGTGTGGCCTCCTCCTCCCTAGACATGTGCCAATTTGAGGTCATTCAACTGGGCAGAGGCTGCCTGCATCTAATGGGCCGAGGCCAGCCACGCTGCTCACCATCCAGAAATGCACAGCGCAGCCCCCAAGGCCACTCATGGTGGGGGCGGAGAAGCCTCGTTCTGGGCCCAGAACCCACGGTCTTTGACCAATGTACAAGCTGCCTCCCAACTGGCGGTGACAGTATGCACCCCTCTTCCCCAGTCCCCCCCTCCAAAAAAGGTGGAAGTGCAGAATAAAGCTAGGTGAGACCACTAGGGCACCTGCAAACGAATGGGGTGGCAGGAGTCGGCCGCCGCTTCCTGGCCAGGCTGCCAGAGCGCAGTTTCCAGTAGCCAGCTCCCGAGCCTCGAGCCCCCGGCCCGGGGCCCTGCGCCGCGGTCTATAAGGCGTGTGGAGTCCATTAGGAAGCCTTGAATAACTGCTGCTTGCGTTTGTGTTTGCAGTCGACTTGGGGATACGAGTCCAGGCGGATAACGCAGCCGCTTCTTCCCCGGGGACAATGGAGCCGAGCAGGGTGGCGGATGCCGGCGGGACAGGGGCCAAACCCGAGGTGCCAGCTGCTCGCTCGCGCCTCTTCATGACCCTCTCTGGGCCTGTACCAGGACGTGCCCGAGACCAAGCCTCGGATTCATCCGCCGGATCCGTGCGGCTCAATGTCAGCCCCAAGAAAGGCCCAGGGAACAAAGGCCCGAGTGAGAGCGTGCCGCTGCCCGCTGCAGCTGCAGTGCCCACCGCCCCGGATAAAACCCCCGCCGCCTCGGGCCCTCGGGGACCCGCGCCTCTCCCCCCGGAGCCCGAGGGCGCAGCCCTCTCCGTGCCCAAGGACCCCGGCTTCTTCGACAAAATCTTCAAACTGGACAAGGGACGCGAAAAGACCCCTGTGGACAGCCAAGCAGATGCCCCGGGTGTCCCAAGGGGGGACAGAGCTGACAACGTTGCTGGACCGGCGGGGCCGCGCAGCGATGACCGGGGACAGCAGGCAAGTGCTCAGAAAGTGGGGCGTGGGGTGGGAGCACAGGGTGTCCCCTGCGCTCCTAATTCAGGCCCCCGGGAGGCCATGGACTGCACTCTACACAGGACAGGGTAGGGGTGGGGAGGTTGGGGGAAGGGCACCAATTGGGCAGGGCACAGGCCAGGGGCTTAAGGGGCACAGCTGGGCAGAGCACAGACCCTGGAGGGAAGCACAGGCCGGAGGCACAGGCCGGAGGCACAGGCTGGGCAGGGCACAGGCCTGGGCGTGCCCGGTTGGGCTGGGTTTGACTGGGCGGCCAATGGCAAACTGGATGGTTGCAGTCAGAGGGTCTTTGGCACAGTGCAGGGCTGCTGACCCTGCTAGAACAAGTAGCACATCTGGGTCTCCGGGAGTTTGGGAGCACTGTGGCGGCTGGGACCTCCGTCGGGAGTCAATGAAAGAAGAGGTGTGCATCCCATCATGGTGGAGACGAACTCGGTGGAGATGAACCGAGAGGTGGTGTCCCTGAGCAGCGGGGAAAGCTGACTGTGATCAGGGTCAAATGGTTTCTAACCGACAGATTCCCTGCCCGCCACGCTCCGCACTCCTCCGTTGGTCAGGCGCACAGGCCAGCTTATTGGAGTTGGTTTGAACACATTTCCTGCTCTGCTTTTAAAAACATCCAGAATGGCGCTTTTGCACAAGGCCCAGATTGGAAGAAAGGCCCTTTATGGTGCTGAGCCGGCTCTTTGATGTCCTCCTGTATTGCCCACCAAGCAGGGCAGTGTCTTTGTAAGAACAACTGTTTGCTGTTGTTCTTGTTTTTGTTTGTGTCTTTAAGGACGTATCCCCAACCCAGTTGCTTCCTACCCTCAACAACGAAAAGGCACGTGTGCTGCGTTGTTGTGCTTTCTGAGGTGAAAATCATCTACATTGCACTTCATCACCTTGTTTGTATTCTGCCAAGAATTCCTAGAACCAGGAAGAAACAAAACTTGGCATGCTGCATTGTTAATTTTTTTAAGGCGCCTTGTTCCTCGGTTCATAGACTTCTCAATGGCAGTGTTTTGCCAATGTTGGAAATTAAGTTAGGGGACTTTAGTGGAGTTGGAGGAGGAGCTGTCGTGGCGCAGAAGTTAGGTGCTCAGCTACTTACTAATCACAAGGTTGGCAGTTTGAAACCATCAGAGGAAGAAAGGGCCGTCCGCTTCCACGGAGATGGAAATCCTGGGTAGCGGGTTCCTCTGCCCTGTGGGGTCGGAGTCAGGCTGACTTGAGGGCAACAATGCCTTTGGTTTGCTCTTGAGTTTGTTGTAGCTGTTAGATACCATTGTGCCGGTTCTGACCCATAGTGACCTTATACACCACAGAGCCAAACACTGCCCGGTCCTGTGCCATCCCCACATCTATTGCTATGCCTGAGCCCCTGGAGGCAGCCACTGTGTCCATCCATTGAGGGCCTTCCTCTTTGTCACGAGCCCTCTACTTTACCAGCCATGGTGGCCTTCTCCAGAGACTGGGCTCTCCTGACAACGCATCCCAAGTCTGTGAGACGAAGTCTCGCCCTCCCTGCTTCCAAGGAGCTCTCTGGCAGTACTTCTTCAAAGCAGATGGGTTTGTCCTTGAGGGAACAAAAAAAATTAAATCAGGCTCAGTTTTATAGGAGGAGCCCTGGTGGTGTAGTGGTTACTCGTGGGGCTGCAAACCTCAAGGTCAGCAGTTCAAAACCACCAGCCATCCTCGGCAGAAAGATGAGGGTTTCCGTCCTGAAAAGAGTTCCAGTCTCGGAAACCCGCAGGGACGATTCTGCCCTGTCCCGTAGGATCGCTCTAGGTCAGCATGGACTCGATGGCGGTGTGTTTGAGGTCGGTTTGATATTGCATGCGTCCACATTGTAAGCAGCCTCGTCTGTGGCCAGTGAAGCCGTAGATGTCCTTGACTTAATGAAAAGGCTGCTGTGTGCTTGGAAGGAGTCCTGGAGGCCCGCGGTTAAGGGGGCCCGAGCCCACCAGCAGCTTCACAGGGGAAGAAAAGGGGTCCTGGCCATCTTCTCCTGTACAGAACACAGTCACAAAAGCCCCCTGGGACCGCTTGCTTTCGTCTGTCACGTGGGGCTCTCTGGGCCAGGGCCGTATGTGCGTGACACAGTGCCTGACAGGGAATGTTTGCCGGTTCGAGTGCACCCAGAAGTATCTTCAAAGAAAAACCTGGTGATCCACATGCCCCCAAATCAACCTGCAGAAAACCCTCTGAGCACAGCCCCACTCTGAGACACATGGGGTCACCAGACATTGAAATGGACTCAGGGCAGCTGGGACTTGTTTGGGCACTATCACCAATTCTGTGGTTTCCCCATTTTTATGTGCAGAGAACTTGTTCTCAAAAGCTGAAGGGGAAAAAAAGTCCCTTCAAATGTGCATTTCCCAAAATGCACCAGTTTAGGAAGCCATCTGAATGTTTTCCTGTTGGATCAGAGTGGGGCCAGAGAGGTGAGAAACCGATTCACACCGACAGCCCTCATGGAGCGTACAGCCTAGGGGGAGACACGGCACACAGGTCAGGAAGCTGCTGTGCGGCACTTGGTGCTCTGCTGGGGAGTGGAGAGTGTCTGAGACGCTGACCAGGCGCACGGAGAATTAGCATAACGGATCCAGGAAGTCCTGAGACTAGAGCTTCTCAAGCAGTGGCTTTCTTGAGGTGGGGAGCACATTTTGCAGAGCTATCAGAGTGGACATCCATGTATTGATTCAGGATCCTTAGGGTGAATGATGCTCGGCCCTCAGCCTCCTCCACTGTCATGTCCCTCCCCTGCCGCCCACACAGCCTACCCCCACCCCACCCCCTTCCACTGCAGCTCCCTGCTGGATTGTCATTCCAGCCACAACCCCTTTGAGCTGTGAACTTGGGAGAGAGAAACGGCATGGGTTCCATTCTGGGGCGGGGGGAACACAAAATCTTCAGTGTTTGTAGGACGACAGTCTTATTTTTGTGCCCTGAAAAAACCCCACATTCAGAGCATAGCAAAATTAAAACAAGGCAAGAATTCATGAACAAATGCAGCATTTACTGCATAGGCCGAAGAAAAGATAAATTATATGCCTGAAAGGTTTCACTGAACTGGGATTGACACAAACCAACATGTTGGCAGCAATGCGATTTTTCTTCCCTTCTCCACGTCTTCCCCCAACAACTGAACCAAAGCTATAAGACATGCATTGAAAAGACTTCTCTCTCTCTCTCTCTCTCTCTCTCTCTCACACACACACACACACACATACACACACA
>NW_022109491.1:3492682-3494973 GCF_000313985.2 Echinops telfairi
GTTTGAGGTCGGTTTGATATTGCATGCGTCCACATTGTAAGCAGCCTCGTCTGTGGCCAGTGAAGCCGTAGATGTCCTTGACTTAATGAAAAGGCTGCTGTGTGCTTGGAAGGAGTCCTGGAGGCCCGCGGTTAAGGGGGCCCGAGCCCACCAGCAGCTTCACAGGGGAAGAAAAGGGGTCCTGGCCATCTTCTCCTGTACAGAACACAGTCACAAAAGCCCCCTGGGACCGCTTGCTTTCGTCTGTCACGTGGGGCTCTCTGGGCCAGGGCCGTATGTGCGTGACACAGTGCCTGACAGGGAATGTTTGCCGGTTCGAGTGCACCCAGAAGTATCTTCAAAGAAAAACCTGGTGATCCACATGCCCCCAAATCAACCTGCAGAAAACCCTCTGAGCACAGCCCCACTCTGAGACACATGGGGTCACCAGACATTGAAATGGACTCAGGGCAGCTGGGACTTGTTTGGGCACTATCACCAATTCTGTGGTTTCCCCATTTTTATGTGCAGAGAACTTGTTCTCAAAAGCTGAAGGGGAAAAAAAGTCCCTTCAAATGTGCATTTCCCAAAATGCACCAGTTTAGGAAGCCATCTGAATGTTTTCCTGTTGGATCAGAGTGGGGCCAGAGAGGTGAGAAACCGATTCACACCGACAGCCCTCATGGAGCGTACAGCCTAGGGGGAGACACGGCACACAGGTCAGGAAGCTGCTGTGCGGCACTTGGTGCTCTGCTGGGGAGTGGAGAGTGTCTGAGACGCTGACCAGGCGCACGGAGAATTAGCATAACGGATCCAGGAAGTCCTGAGACTAGAGCTTCTCAAGCAGTGGCTTTCTTGAGGTGGGGAGCACATTTTGCAGAGCTATCAGAGTGGACATCCATGTATTGATTCAGGATCCTTAGGGTGAATGATGCTCGGCCCTCAGCCTCCTCCACTGTCATGTCCCTCCCCTGCCGCCCACACAGCCTACCCCCACCCCACCCCCTTCCACTGCAGCTCCCTGCTGGATTGTCATTCCAGCCACAACCCCTTTGAGCTGTGAACTTGGGAGAGAGAAACGGCATGGGTTCCATTCTGGGGCGGGGGGAACACAAAATCTTCAGTGTTTGTAGGACGACAGTCTTATTTTTGTGCCCTGAAAAAACCCCACATTCAGAGCATAGCAAAATTAAAACAAGGCAAGAATTCATGAACAAATGCAGCATTTACTGCATAGGCCGAAGAAAAGATAAATTATATGCCTGAAAGGTTTCACTGAACTGGGATTGACACAAACCAACATGTTGGCAGCAATGCGATTTTTCTTCTCTTCTCCACGTCTTCCCCCAACAACTGAACCAAAGCTATAAGACATGCATTGAAAAGACTTCTCTCTCTCTCTCTCTCTCTCTCTCTCTCACACACACACACACACACATACACACACAATCACACTTGGTCCCAGAACAAAAATTCAACCATTTTCCACTGAAAAAGAACAAACAAACAAACAAAAACAACCCATCACCACTCTTTCTGTCATCTATGTGGTACCTTCCAGAGGCGTCCGTCCGTGTGGTGATAGAGGGAGGCTGCTTAAAGTTTAGCCGACCACAGTTTCAGGAGATTTGGAATTTTAATTGCCTAATCACAAACTTTGTGCACCGCACTTCAAAGGTAAGTCAGGTCCCCCATCTTCCAAGGTGCCTATAATCTGATAGGCAGGAGATGGAGATGCGTGTGTTGGTCCTCAAATTCAAAGAGTGAGAACACTAGTGAGTGTTTTCTTCCTCCTCTCTACACTCTGTTCATTCAGTCTTTTGTCTGTGCAAAACCAGCCTTGCCAAAGCCATCATGACGGCACATCTTCCTGAGCTTGAGCCATTCTTGTCCTACCAGTTCTGCTGGCCCGGAGAGGAGGGGTGGGGGTGGCGGGGAACATTCCGTGCTTCCTTCTTGAAACATTCTCCCCCCTGCCCTTGGTTCCAGGCCCTCTCAGCTCCCGGGCCACCTCTTATGCTGCATCAGATCCCTGCTTCAATCCTTGGGTTTCTTCTCTTGCTGCACTTCCGGCCTTGCAGATTTCCTCCCCTCCCAAAGGGTTAAGTATAGCCAGCTGGGGAGGAGTTCCAAAGTTGTCTCTGTAGCCTGGCCTGACCCCCTGCGGCCCAGCTGTCTGCTCTGCCAGTCTGCTTGGATTTCTGCCTGTCCAGCTGGATGCAACCTCAGCCTCACTGTCCAGAATGGAGCTCGGGGTGCATGGCAAGGCCAGCGGCACCGTGCCCGCCTGTCCAATCCGCAGGCTTGCTCGG
>NW_022109491.1:3495411-3518504 GCF_000313985.2 Echinops telfairi
AATCGACCCGACTGAGGGCAGTGGGTTTGCGCTGTCTGTGACTGCTGTTTCCAGAACTGAAGAGAGGGGCAGGCCTTGTGTGACCCATTTGTGTTTCCACATGTGTTTGCTTACATGGGAGAGTGACCGTAATGGGGATGGTATTAGGAGCCCTGGTGGTGGAGCTGATCATGCACTGGGCTGCTAATCCCAAGATCAGCAGTTCAAAACCACCAGCCACCCTGCAAGAGAAACATGAGGCTTTCTGCTCTTTCTGCTCTCTTTATGAGATACAGTCTCAGCATCAATCATGGTTGGACAACGCGAAGCGTGTAATCAATGACCCTGGATTATACATACAGAAGTTGTGGCATTGGAGAATGTTTTGTTGTGCATATTTTTGCCACATCAAAAAATAATAACTGCACTAATGACAATGAGTCCAAGGAAGAAGAAAATGTTCTAAAATTTACCGTGGTCATGATTCTACAATGCTTCTTGATATGATTGAGCTATTGAATTGTGTGATATGTGCATGAGGTGCCAGTAAGATTGTTTCAAAGAGAGAGAGAGAGAATCCCACAGGGGTACTTCTACCCAGTCCCATAAGATAAGATCACTCTGAGTCGGAATCAACTGGAAGCAGTGAGTTTGGCGTGTGGTTGGAATGGTGGTGGTGATTCAGTTGGAGGACGAAGGTGTGTCTGACTCTTGGTATTTTCCTGGTAAGTCATAATATTCCCGATGGCCTCATATGCAGGCGAGAGCTGGACAGTGAATAAAGCAGACGGACAAACAAATCTGTCTTGTAAAATCAAGTCAGAATGCTCCTTAGAGGTGAGGATGCTGAGACTCCGCCTCACCTATGTGGGACATGTTCTCAGGCAAGGCCAGTCCCTGAGAAAGGACGCCATGCTTAGAGAGTAGAGGTCAGTGGAAAAGAGGAGCACCTTTCATGAGACTCACTGGTGCAGGGCCCATAACCAGGGGCCCGAACGTAACAACAATTGTGAGCATGTGGCAAGACTGGGCACTGTTGCATTCTGTTGTCCGCAGGACCACTGTGAATCAGAAGTGACTCGCAAGCTCCTAACGTCACCAACCATGGTGGTGGCAGCAGTGGTGAAAGTGGTGGTGGCGGTGATGGTGGTGGTAGTGGTGGTAGTGGTAGGGATGGTGGTGGTGGTAGTGGTAGGGATGGTGGAGGTGGTAGTGGTGGCTGTCATTATGGTACTGGTGGTAATAGCTATAGGGGCCAACTTAAATTGAGCCCCAGCACAAATTCAGCACATTCTTTGCAGTATCTCACTGAACCCTCACAGCAGCGTTCTGGGAGGCTAGTTACTATCATTGCACCCATTTTATACATGAGCAGAATGAGGCTGGGAGAAGCTTGCTTGCTCAAGGCCCCAGCCCTTGTGAGTGGCAGAGCTACGGTTCATGTTCTGGTGGTCTAACTGTGGAGTCCACACTCCTGACCACTGTGCTATTCTGCCCCTAAATTAAAAGACCACTCTTATCAACAAGTCCTCCGCTATGACAGACACTGTCATATTTCAAAACTGAGCAATAAGAAACATTCGAGATCAGATGTTTACAGCCATCGACATTACCTGGGAGTGTGAAGCGCCTGATAGGTCAACAGGTGAGTTCAGATTCTTACTGACTTCCTGGTTTCTAGGGCCAGGTGGCAAGCATTGGCATTGACTGCTTTGATTTTCATAACAACACAAGATTGATATCTATATTTAACTGATAAGGAAGCAAAGGTTGAGAGCGGTTCGGTTGTGTCCACAAGGCCATGCAGTTAATTAGTGGCAGAACCAGAATCAAGCCCTGACCCTCTGAAGCCTATTGCACTAGGTCAGTTCAAACCTGGAACTTTCATCCGAAGAAGGAAGAAACCACCTGCCCACCTACTGAGAATCCTGGCCCAGCCAAGTTTGCCCAAAACCTAACTATCACACCCCCCCGTGGGGAATAGATTTTTACCTGTTGACCCCACCCACACATAGGCACATGAAGCGAAGGATTCACAGAATGATAGCTCGTAGGCCTGCGTGCTGCTATTCGCTGAGCTGTTTCGTTCTGTTTTATTTTTTTGCCGAGTGCTTGTTTTACATTGTTTTCCATGCCGAGAACAGTCAGAATCTGTAGGTTGGGCAGCCCTGTTCTACCATAATGCCCCATTTTCATTTATCGAGACTGGGAGATGATCTTGTCTCGTCTCACCGTGCACCCCCTGCCCCTGCCATCATGCCTGGCACACGTTGGCATCGTTATGTTTGTGAGGTGGATCTGACTGGCACGAAGGTGGTAGATGTCACCATATTGTGACTTGTCAGAGATTGCTAGGAGAATGCATTGCTGCCGTGCCATTGTCAGCTCTGGCAAACACAGCTTTCAGCAGAGAGGGATTTCCAGATATGAGCCTGTTAGGTTTGCTGTCACTCAAAATTGCAAAGCGTCATGAGCCTGCATCCTTCATTTGACACCTTTAAGTCCATCTCTAACAGTTTGCTGTGGTGTTAGTTGTGGTTGAGATACGCAGTGGGTCTTGGTTGGCAGTGAACTTGCCAGGTGGATTTTGAGCTAGCTCTCCCATTAGTGTAATCTAGTCACTTCCCCTCCTTTCAAGAGAACATTCTCTGAGGTTACGTTGGGGGCCAAGCCTGGATGAATTGCCATATGTGTTCGTCTGGGATGACTGCAGAAACAAACTCATGGACACTCATCTGTGTGTAAGAAAGAGCTTTATATCAAAGAGCAATTGTATATTGAGAAAACATCCCAGCCCAGTCCTGATCAAGTCTCTAAGTCTGATATTAGCCCATATGTCCAGTACCAGTCTATAAATTCCTCTTCAGACTCACGCACACATGCAATGACACCGAATGCAGGAAGATCACGGGCCAGTGGGTGGAAAGTATTGTGGATCCAGTGGCAGTGGAAGCATCTCAGTACTGGCATGGGTCTCTGCGTGGCTCTTCCAGCTCCAGGGCTCTGGCCAAATCAGCTTACCACATATACTCGAGTATAAGCCGACCTGAATATCAGCAGAGGCACCTAAGTTTACTACAAAAACTGCATTAAAAATGTGCTGAAACACTCGGCTTATACGAATATATACGGTAGCTCCATCTGGCTTGTCCTCAGGAATATGTAGCAGAGAGAGTGTCCCACATCCAAGGAGGAAGACAGGAGATCCCAGAATCCTTAGGAGAAGGCCATGCCTACACAGAGGCCTCATTGGCTGTGGTCTGATTGACAGGCTCGACTCCACCCCTTTACGCAAGTTGACAGGAGATTGTGTAACTGCCACACCATACTTGTATAATATATTTGATTCTCGAGTACACCCTGACTGCTGGCAAAGAAGACGGTGGTGCTAGCAAAGGATATTGAAAGTACTACGGGCTGCCCAAAGGACAAACCAATCTGTCTTGGAAGAAGTGTGGCCAGCGTGCTCCTTAGGGGCCAGGATGGCTAGACTTCCTCTTACTGTGCTTTGGCCATGTTCTCAGGAGAGACCAGTCCCTGGAGAAGGACATCACGTTTGGTAAAGTGGAGGGTCAGGGTAAAAGAGGAAGATCCTCAACGAGATGACTCAACACAGAGGTTGTAACGATGAGCTGAGGCACAGGAACAGTGGTGAGGGTGGTGCAGGGCTGGGCAGTGTCTCGTTCTGTGGTGTGCAGAGTCAGTATGGATCAGAACCAACTCGGCGGCACCTAACAACAATAGCCCTGTGAACTGGTAGAAGTGTTATTCTATTCCTGTCCCCTGTGGGGCACAGGTGACATGCACACTGTAACATGCAACTAGACAGAGGCACTGCTGGGATTTGACACCTGTCCCTACATGCTAAGAAGCCTTAGTGGTGCAGTGGGTAAGCCCTCCACTGTTAACCAGAAGGTTAGGGATTCCAGTCCACCAGCTGCTCTGAGGGAGATAGACGTAGCAGTCTGCTGCTTCAAGGTTTACAGCCTCAGAAGCCCTGCAGGGGCGGTTCCATCTGTCCAGCAGGACCAATGAGAGTTCTAGCGACATAATGACAATGGGGTTTAGCCTTTAAGGAAGAAGACTCCTGGTGGTAAAGTGGTTAAGTGCTAGTCCGCCAACCAAAAGGTCAGTGGTTCAAACCCTCCAGCCATTTCACAGGAAGCAAACCTGATGATCTGTTTCCATGAAGATTTAACATCTTGGAAACTCTCAGGGGCAATTCAATTCTGGCCTATAGGGTCACTATGAGTCAGAATTAACTTGACCTCAATGGGTGGGGCTTTTTACCTACATGGTTAAGCCCTGTAGCTGTGAGTCCAGAAAGAGAAAAGAGCCTGAGATATTTTTAAATCTCTGAAGTCATCACTTCCCAGACCAGTGCACTGTTTAACATCAGTGCAGGGAGAGAGGCCTAGGAACAGGCCCCACCATCCAATCAACGGGAGCCCTGGTGACATAGTGGGTTATGAAGTGGCCTGCTCATTGTAAGGTCAGCAGTTCAGAACCACTAGCCACTCTAGGATAAAGATGAGAATTTATACCTCTGTAAAAGAAGTTACAATCTTAGAAACCCATAGGGGTTCTACCCTCTCCTGTAGACTCAATGGCAATCATGTCTACGGGATTTCAGAATATGCTTGTGTTATACATGGGGGTGGGCTGCAGTGGGTTGCTAACCTAAAGGCTAATGGTTTGAACCTGCCAGCCTCTCTTCGTGAGAGAGTTAAAAGAGTCTGCTTTTGTGAGGATGCACAGCCTTGGCAACCGCGTTGGGCAGTTCTGCTCTGTCCTATAGGGTTGCTATGAAGTGCAATCAACTCGGTGGGAGTGAAGATATGCTATCTTGAACAGTCACAGCAAACATCAGCCTACTGAAGACCCTGAAGTAGTACAGTAAGCATAGCTCCTTAACTTTGCTCAACCAAGTCCCTCAACCTTCGTTGTCCGTAGAACAATTAGACATTTCTTCCAAGGAACAATGCGTAGGTGTGATGCTAAGCTAGGCCTTTAGACCAGAAGGTGAACACTGCCTCCTATAAAGTAATCATGTGGCTACATTGATTTATATTTATATAGCTCCTCCTTAGGTGTCCTTGGGCTTTATATTAGTGCCAGAGTTTAAAATCAGAAAATTCCCATCTGCTTCAGAGATTTTAAAGTTCCCTAAGATGTCCTTTTCCCTAGAGGAACCCCAGTACAGAGGAACCCTGGTGGCCTAGTGGTTACATGTTGGGCTACTAACCACAGGCTTGGTCATTAGTTCGAAGCCACCAGCTGCTCCGAGAGATACAGATGAGGCTTTCTACTCCTGTAAAGAGTTACGAAAGGACAGGCAAGCCTGTCTTTGAGAAAATACAGGCAGGGTGCCCCTTGGAAACGATGGTGATGAGACCGCGTCTGATGTACTTTGGGCATGCTATCAAGAGAGACCAGTCCTTGGAAAAGGGCATCGTGCTTGGCAAAGTCGAGGGGCAGTGAAAAAGAGGCAGGCCCGCCCTCGACAAGATGGACTGACGCAGTGGCACCCACAATGAGCTCCAACGTGACAACGACTGTGAGGATGGCGCAGGACCCACAGCCATGTCCCTTCGGTTGTGCATAGGGTCGCTCAGAGTCAGAATCGACGGGGTGCCGAACAGCAGCACAGGGTAGAGGTGCCCTCCCAGAAATTCACAGGGGCGGTTCTACCCTGTCCTATAGAGTCACTGTGAGTCAGAATCCACTCAATGGCAGCGAATTTCATTTGCAACCCCTGTTTCATTCGTAGCATTTGGCCTTCGAGCCACCCCCCTTGTTTATTAATTTGCTTTCCCTTCCAGGAAAATTGGAGAATAAATTCCATCTTTTAGAATTAACCAAACCTTTGATGGAGAGAGCTTTTAAAAACAATTACAACTAGAGGAGCTACCACATCTGCTACTGTACAACCAGACACCTCATAGGAGGCTTAGGGTCATGGTTTCATGGGCCATGGCCGAGTAGTATGTGTAAGGCTGCTTTCTACCTTCTAGTGAAGTGTCTGGGCCTTAAAGACTTGCAGATGGTTATCTAAGAATCATTGAGTGGCCTCTGTTTGGGGGAGGAGCGGGGAGAGAGTTGGAAAAAAACAAAACCAGAGGAAGGAGGAGAGTCAGGAATAGGGGAAAGATAGGGCATGTGTGGTTCATTACCTCCATGAACAACTGCCTCCATGCTTTGAGAACAGAAAAGCTGGATGGTGCCCAGCTCCTGTGACTGTACACTTTGACCTAAGAATCTATGAAAGAATCCTGATCAGAAGGGGAGGGAATTCAACAAACAATGCAAAGTTCTTAAGGAATCCCGAGATTCTGGAGCCATGGAGGCTGGATAAGCCCCTGACACCATTGCCCTGTGATCATCTTTCAACCTGACACCAACAATAACCTCTGAGGCCTTCCCTTAAACCAAACAGTTGAGCTTAGCTGGGAAAGAATGCCTGCCTGGAGCACTGGGCTCTATGAAGAGCTAGCCAGACGGGAGCACCTGGAAAGCTCAGACTGGAAACTTAGGGGGCAGTGAGTTTATGTTCATGGGGGAGGATGGGAACCGCTGTACAACTCAGAGAAGACCACCAGAGTCAGGGGATTGGACATGTAGAAATTGCTGGATCGGTGTATGTTGTGCTGTGTGTCTTCTCAACCAAAGCACCAAAACTTAAGTAAATGAAAATATAATAATTGGGCAGACTCCATTTGTCTTCTGACATCTGACAATGGCCACAAGTAAGTGCTTAAAGAAGAAAGGATGGAAGACTTAATGATGAACTGCAGGCCCCTGTTGCCTGGTCACCGGCACCTTATGCTGCCTGCCATGACACCCAAGCAGACCTTTCTCTTTCATCCCAGACAGCATGTGGCTCTGATTGCCAACAGATGGAAACTTGCGAGCAATGACTTCTGTCCACTTCAGCATTTCTCAGGCAGATTTCCATGAATCAAACTGTGCTTCGGACTCGGCTTCTTGGAATGGAGATTCAAAATTAAGCCCACGATGGTCCAGTGAAGGAGACGTCTAGCTAAGGTCAATGGTCATCCCCAACAATTCCAGGCAGCCATTTGTCCCTGGTCTTACTGCCTCGTGGCATCTTCCTGTGGACATTGAGGAGCCTGCAGACCATCCCCCAGGGCCCTGCAGGACGTGGAAATCCTCCTGGCAATTGACAGTTGCAGGAAGGTGCCAGGCCCTCCCTGTTTGATCTTATTACAGAAAATCAGATCGTGGGAAGGCACCTGACCAGTGCTTGCCCACGTGCTGTTCGAAGCCCACAGAGAGGAGAAAGAGTGATTGCGCTCCTTCCACCCAGCGGGGGAAGAGAAAGAAGACCGGGCGAATCCCATGAACACCTGCTTGCTAAAGAGAACCCACTAGGTATCTGCTGGAGAACGTGCCTGCTTCTGACCTGGAAGGCGGATGAGAAAAAGCAAAATCATGTTTGCAGTTCAGGACAGAGTCATTCTACAAATAGCATTTCAGGGGGGATCTGCCCGCCGCCGCGGGGTCTTGCACCCAGCTGAGTTTACCTCGGCCTGCAGGATTTTTTTTTTTTTTCCGTTTCACTGAGTGGTCACCTGAGGTGTGTTTTCAATTTCCATTTTAAAAGGAGATTAATTCACTTGGCTCCAGATGAGCGATTTCCCACCCACGTCCCCTTCAGTGTCTCCTCCTGGAGCCCCTTTGCAGGGAGCTATACATCCAATCATAAATGCTTATTTCCCTTTCTTTTTCAAAAAAGAAAAATGCCATACAAAATGCACCCTGTCACAGAGCATCAGCCAGAATGCTCCGTAGAAGTGAGCATAATGAGACCATTTCACATGCATCGGAGAGAAACCCCAGGGTTGCTATGAGCCGGAGACAGCGCCCTAGCAGGCAGTGCGTGTGCGAGTTTTGCATCACTCAGTTAAGGAGCCCTGTTGAGTAAGAAAACTCAGACTGTCTGTTCCTAGACAAGATCACTGTGAGTCAGGTCTGCATGATGGTAGGAGGTTTATAACGCAGTACAGGAACCAGGCAGCAGTGGTTAAGGGCTCAGCTGCTAACCAAGAGGCCAGTGGTTCGAACCCACCAGCCACTCTGTGGGGGAAAGACGGGGCAACTTGCTTCCATCAAAAGGTATCGCCTCAGAGGGTCACAAGAGGATGCGAGGGAAGCTACTCATTCTTCACCGTCCATTCCACAAATGCTTCTGAAGCATCTCCTTTTGTGTAAAATGTGCATTGAGTGATCTCTCTGCCTCCGAGTTCATTTGGACTTCTAGCGACTCTATAGACCATATTAGACCCTCTCCTGGGGGTGTCAGAGACTGAATCTTAACAAGAGCAGACGCCTCATCTTCCTCCCTCAGAGCAGCTGGTGGGTCTGAACCACCAACCTTACAGTTAACAGCCAAGCGATAAACCCACCCTGCCACCAGGCTCCTTAAAGAACGATCAATGTGGGATCAAATGGACAATAGTGACTCAAAGGATTAGGAATCTTAGGGAACACAAAGTTTATGTTCATGAGATGGGGTGACTCCCAGAAGGAGTAGGGGGGCTGAGGTGGGTGGGCAGGTCGCACAACTCGAAAAATGTCATCCGTTTCCCTGGAATGTGCGTATAGGAACTGTTGAAACTGGTGCATGGCCTGCTGTGTGTCGTCTCAGCAACAACAAGAAATCCTTTTTAAAATGATTTCTGACACTTTGCATAGACTATTGCATGAATATCAGAGTACTTGATGAATTTCTCACCCCAGGATGACATCCAGTTGTCATTTTAGGAGGATCCACTTGGCCAAACTTGTGTACACTATTTGTGCTGTGTCCGCAATGAAAACTCGACCCCATACATATGAAATCTGGGGGCTCAGAAGGAACCCATTTATTATTGTTCATTGAAATCTACATCATTCTCAGCCCCCGGGCCCCTACCCCCCAGCCACATCCTCACTCGGGGAGCCTGGGTGACATTGGGGTTCGAGTTGGGCTCTCTGTACCTCAAAGCCACCGGTTGCTCTACAAGAGGAAGATGAGATTTTTCCACTCCTGTAAAGAGTTTCCGTCTCAGAAACCCACAGGGCCAGCTCTACCCGGCCCTGCAGAGTGGCTGAGTCAGAATCGACTCGATGGCAGTGAGTTTGGTCTCCTTGTAATTATCATCACCGGATAGTGTGGGTTTGGTTTGGGGTCTCTTCCCCCAAGAAGCCCTGAGGTTGCAATGGTTAAGTGCTCAGCTGCCAACAGAAAGGTCAGTGGTTTGGACCTACCAGCTGTGGGGAATGTCAAGGCAGTCTGCTTCCGTTTACACCTTGGGACCCCTGCCAGACTCTTCTACTCTCTCCTGGGCTGCTGCGAATTGGAATCAATCCACGGTGATTGAGTTTTTGTGGTCTTATCTTCACTGAGCCAGGCAGCACCAGCACCATACCCCACCATCGTGCATGGGGTGTTGGCAGTCACATACATTGATGTTGGTGTCGTGTCCTGGCGAGTTGACTTGGCCTCATGCTGACCCAATGGGTCAAAGAAGACCTGCCCCACAGGGTTTCCCAGGCTACTATCTTTATGGGCTGTTGCTCTGAGGAGGCAGCAACTCCCACGCACAACTCCAACCCTGTCCATGGAAACAGATTACCAGGTCTTTCTTCCTGCAGAGCCTCTGGTGGTGTTGCGCTGCCGACCTCTCAAATAGCATCCGTGAGCTCCATAGCTTCACCATGGAGCCTACAGGGCTCCTTTGTCAACAGCATAGGCCTTCCCAGTCTTCTAACTCAACAATGGCGTATGCAAGACCCAGAACTTTTGTAAGCCAGCTGTAGACAAACTCAGCCCGCGTGTGCGACTCAATGCACACACTTCTCTCCCATCAGCCTTCTTGGGATTTCTCAGACATACCACAAGGTAATCCCAATATCAGAGCTGTCTGGCTTCCCCACCATGTGCTTGTGGGGAATACTCATGCATGCTTCAGCCAGTAAATGTCTCCTCTTCTGAAAGTCATCTCTCACCACCCACCTAAAGCCCTGCTCCCTTATTAAATAGTTTTATTTGCATGTATTTTGCATATACTTCACAGATTCACAATTTAATCATTCAACCCAATTAAGAAGATTTATACAGTCATCACCACCATCAATTTTAGAATATTTTCTTCTTGTGCTCATTGTTAGCTCCCCATTTCCTCCATCCTCCCCTGCCATGCCTCTAAACAATTATCAATCCAGTTACTGTCTCTATAGATCTACCTTTCCTGGCCTTCGTATATAGAAAATCATACAAAATACAAACACAAAGCAACCCAATCAACCAACCATAATGACTAAAGCCTCAATCAAAAAGAAAATATTAAAAACTGAAATAAACATGAGATCAAATGATAAGCTATAGTACACTTGAACCTAACGACATCTGCCATAATGGACTTTACAATGCTCTCTGTTTTGACAGCAAAGCTTTCACATCCCTTGCCTATGGTCAGATGGTGAAACATCGTTGTTGACTTGTTTCGTATCTCCCTGGCTTCCCATTGTAAGACCTTGGAGATTCTCTACTGGACTTTGGACTTGAACCGAAGCGCTAGGGAGAGCCAACGAAGGGTGCAAAGAGCTGCCAGGTTGGGATCAGCTACATGAAGGATGGATGGAAGGGCAACAAGGGTTCAAGCCGATCAGGCAGGAGTTTGCTGTGGTCTTGAGGGATGACCGTGGCCTAGTCTGGTGTCACGTGAGTGGAGGACAGACACAGAAGATGCTTAGAAGAAATAGTCCAAGGACCATGTTCTTTGTGCCAATAAACTCCCGGATTCCGGAAGTATAAGTATGCTCTTCAAGCACCGGCACTTTTTTTTAACTTGCTATGTAACTCTCCTCTTTGGGGACTGTGAGGAAACAAATAGAGGTGTCTCTGGGGCTAATGTACAAATCATTAGACAAGAAGATCCCAAGGTTGGAAAATATTGGTGTCTTCCACAACCCCGTTGCCAGGAGAAGGTGGTTTTCGTGCAGAATGCAATACACACTGCTGCATTTGTGACCTCTGACTCCAAACAGTGTCCCTCCAACCAACTGCAAATGTGGAATATGTTAGGAAGGGGGGCGGGGGAGCAAGAGTGAGCCTCATAAGCTAATGATTGTTCTGCACGCCCGTGGGCAGAAGAAGTATGGTTGGAATTAGGTGGGGAAGGAGGAAGGGGTGTGAAGCCATGCTATTACTTTGAGAGTTCACATGGAACAAGTTGCAACTGTGAAAACTCGATTTTACTCCTAGGACGTAGCTGACAGCAAGGAAAGAGAAGGACCGGAAATCGCAAGTTTGGATTCTTCTGTCCTGGAGGGGATCCCAGAAGCACCAGAGACCACAGCGGAGAACCCCCAGGCCACAGAGCCAACCGAGAGTAATCATCCCATCATGAGTTTCTTTAAAACTCTGGTAAGTCCTTTCCTCTTTTCTCTCGAGGACCCCTGTTGCTCAAAAGGTTTATTGATACTGAGAAGGAAGAATATGTGAATGTTGCTGTGTTACTCGGCTAAGCATCAGGGGCAGCTGGGACAGTGGAGACCAGGAACAATATACTTTGTAAGAAAAATGCTTTTACATCCAGCTCTCGATGAAGGAGCCTAGTCCCAAGAATGGGGAACCATGATTTGAGCAGCGGTCATCCAAATGTTGTCACACAAGTTGTCTCCTAATGAAATGCTACTGCGGTGTGGTCGTTGATCATAAAAAGAATTGGAAACGTCCTCCCTGGTCAGCACAGCCGTTCTGCTGCTCCAGTGACAAACAGAATACGTTTGTCACTGGAAACCCTGTGCTGTCTTGCTACAGCCAAGACTGCCATTGTAATACGGTGGGACCAGATAAGCCTGGTCTTCCTTGGCTTGCACATCACTGGTTCCTGGCACCCATGGTCCAGTACAAGCCAGACACTCAACAGGGATGCAGTGGATGAAGGCATCATGACACAGACAACTCCCAAAGTGTTTGGCTATCTCCAGATATCAAGACTAACGTCGAAAGGTAAAGCAAGCAATCCCAAAATGTCAGTAGAAGGTGCGGCACTTGTGCACGTGTGTGGAGTCAGACCTGGAACGTTGGGACCTCTGAGCCCCTCCAGGAGGGTGATCTTGGATGCAGTCAAACTCTTGGTGGCGATACCAGCTTTGATCCATTTCCATATAAAACATGGATTTTGTTCATTTAACATGTTACACCTTGATAGTATCCCAAAGTCCTTGGGATTCTACCAACTCTGAAAGGACTTCCCATCTCATTCTTCTATCTGTCGAGTGAGCTCACGTCGAGCGGAGAATCACCCTCAAGAAAGGTGGCTTCTAACTCTGGCTTTCTCATTTTTAAGGTTTCTCCTAACAAAGCTGAAGCAAACAAGGAGCCTGAAGACACGGTAGGTGAAGTGTGTGTCTATGTTTGGTGTCTGGGCTTCAAATTGGATCCCAGGTTTTCTTTTGCTTAATCTGCGTGTTTGTTTCTTGAATTTTACATATGTATCTACTCACTTGGGAGAAAGATGAGACTTTCTACCCCCGAAAGGAGTTACAGTCTGGAAACCCACAAGGGCAGTTCTACCCTGTCCTACAGCGTCGCTGTGGTCACAACCCACTCCACTGGCAGTGAGTTGGCACTTGGTGATGGACTTATTCAGAGATTTTAATATTGCTGTTTGATGGTCTTTGAAATGTTTCGTGTGCACTCAGGGCATTTTACTGAAAATGTCAGTGGGCAGCTTAAAAAATAGGTGTGATTTAACCTAAATAATGTCCCATTAACCACTTTCTTACCTAGACTTGGCAGAACGTGGTAATAAGTATTCCATCACCTTATTCTTCTCCATTGTGTTGAGAGAGCCCCGGGGTGGGGTCAAGGGTTAAAATGAGCACTGGGAGAAGTAGAAGGCAGTTTGGGGTGCTTCGAGCCTTATTTGAAAAATGACCCTTCACTGCAAAGGCAGGTGCTTAGTGAGGAAGGGTCCTCTTCACTGGACATTCGCCAAGGGAAGGGCGATGTGGAATGAATCATTAGGATGCCCGAGAGAGGGAAGATGTTTCTCTCTCCTTCAATAAATGCAGCCAGTTCCTCTCCAAGTACATTTGATTCGAAGCTTTTCACTTGGTACATGAATAGCCCACTGCCCCGCTCGGGAGCACGTGGTTTGAATGTCATGGGCACCAGGGGGAAGCGGGACTTGGGGACAGCTGGGGTTCTGCTTCCTCCTTTTCTTAATTGAATGGGATTTGGGAGACACTTGGGCACTAAGGACATGGCATGGTCAGTCTGATCCAAGTGGGGCCCCTATTTGCAGTATCTAAGTTGTTCAGGAGGCCTCGTGGCGTCGTAGTTACCGTTGGGCTTCGATCCCCAAGGTCAACAGTCTGATACCACCAGCCACTCTGCTGAAGAAAAAGGGGGCTCTCTACTCCCATAAAGAGTGACCGTCTCGGAAATCCCCAGGGGGCAGTTTTACCCTGCCCTACATGGTCACTAGCAGTCGGAATTGACTCGATGGCATGAGTTTGAGTTTGAGAGGTTGTTGTGCAAAGGATCTAGGCTTTGTCCCTTAGGACCTGCGTGTCCAGTTCTGTTGCTGGACGACTGTGTGACCCAATAGCTTCCACATCTGTAAAGTGGGGACAATGAAAAAAATCGAGCTACCTGACTCAGGGCTGAATGAAGGTGTAACAATGCCTTGTAAGTCACAGAGGACTTACATTCAGTGATCCTTGCTGCTTTGATCATGTGTGAGACGGGTTGAATACTGCTTATTAATTACAGTCAAGCCTGCCAAGGCTGGAGAGGCAGAAACCTGCCAAAGAAGGAAAACTCAGGTCTTTTCCCCCAAAATGTGATAGGAAGGGGTCAGCCCTGCACCCTGCGAGAGGTGGAAGGCTTTCAGGACCTAGGTCTGTAGTTCATTGATTGCTTCCGCAAGATGTTTTCCTTCTTCCACCTAAATCTCTATGCACCTGTATCCTCGTCCTGTGCATGAGTTTGCCTGGGAAATGATTCCTTTGCTACAGCCAGTGAGGACCAGCTCAATGAGTGGTTGAGTCAAAACGTTTCTTTTGGCTGTGGCCTCTGCATCATTCTGAGCCACGCAGTCAGTAGGAATGGGCCTCAAACAGCAGGCCATGTGGGTAGGTCGGGTGGCTTCCCAAGAGAGCGGAGGCACTGGCCCCGTTTTGTTCATCCTGCACCAGGGCCTGGAGGGCCGTGCCAGCTGAACTTAACCTCAGCACCACTGGTGGCGCAGGGTCTTGGAGAGGGCGTGGGCCATTAGCACTCTCTGTGACAAACCCAGTGCTTCTGAAAGGCCTGCAGGGTTTGCCCGTCCTTCCGTCAGTTTCTGGTGGATTCAGGCACACTAGGAGCGCCACCCCACCCGCCAACTTGTAACTTGACTCCGCCCTTTGGGGGTGGTGCTAGGTGGGCTGTTTCAAGTCCGTCCTCCCCCAATTGGCACTGAGTGGCCTGGTTCATTCTAGAAGCTCCGTTGCCTGGGAGAGGCACTCCCCGAGTACAGGGAAGTTTCTTATGTTTATGAAAGGCAGATCCCTCTGGGAGGGAGAATCGTTCTGCGACAGCTTCGACTCCCGAAAACAAACCCTTTAATACGTCTTTCTTTCCCTTTCAGGGAAAATAGCGTTTAGATATTCAGAATTCCCAGGGAGAGGCTGGATTTTGTTTGGTTTGTTTTTGTGTCTCCCTCCACCCACCCACCTCCATGTCCCCAGGACAGTTATGGCATGTGGGCCGAACTTGGGTGTCCTGTTCCACCTTCTTTAGCCAATGGATTTGGTGGAGGGGGGGAGGGGTTGGGGTGGGTGAGAACAGTTGGTGGCCAGAGTGGTAAAACGTACCTCCCACCAACAGACAGGAAAATAAAAAGGATATTGTGTAAAGAACGAATTTCTAAGCTGTGCCTGCTGTTGCCCAGAAGGCAGCCGGAGTAGAGCGGGTGTGTGACGGACATGCCGGGCAGACGACGTCAGAGGGCCAGGCCAAAGGTGCCAAGAAAAAGCACCTGGATAGCCCCAGGGTGGGGCTCGCCTTTAGGAAGTTCTTTAGACACAAGGTCTGTATCACTTAAGCAAACAAACAAACAGGAGGAACCCTGGTCTTCCCCGCCCGGTGCACGTGGCCGGCACCATTGGAGTGGGATTCAAAGGGATTCAGCAGCGTATTGTCCCTGGGTGTGAGTGAACGGTTAGCCTCAGCTGCTAACCAAGAGGCTGCAGGTTTGAGCCCATCCCAGGCACCTTGGGAGAAAGGCCTGGAGATCTGTTTCCAGAAAGTCAGCCCCCAAAAACCCCATGGAGCCCAGTTCTACTCTCTCGGCCGACGTCTCCCCAGGGTGGACCAGGGTTCTGAAGTTGTTCTCCTAACTCACTGTTTCCCAAAGGCCAGTGGTTGGCATACCGTCCTCACCAATCTGGCCACATGTCCCATGATTTCCTTGCTAGATGTCTTTCAGTGCACCCATTTCCTAATCAGATGTATCTTAAAGGGAAACTTCCTATTGCCCATACATGGAAATCCAGAATCATTTTTCATAAATGAAAGTTAATGATGAATAAGGCTCATTGAAAAGAGGTTGGGGGTGTAAAAAAAAGATATTACACCAAAGAAACAAGAGCTGGTTTGAGTCTGTCGCCTCTGTGGACATGTGGGATTTTATTAGGGGTGAAATTTCAAAAGCATTATCAATTGTGAGGTGTGAGGTCGACACTTGCCAAGCACAAATTTTACTTCCTAAATGGGATATTTGCTGGATTTCAAGAACGTCTTCCAAGTTAGCATTTTCTTTCAGGTTTTACTGATTTGCTTTTTGTTTGGGGGGGGTCTTTATTTTTAGCGACTAAAAAGAAATCGACTGTTTTTGCAACCTCGCTGCCTCAGGGTCTGACTCTAAGACCCACTGCCTCTTTCTTAAAAGTCAGTGAGCCAGAGGTTACGCAGCCTGAGACTTTGCCCCAAAAGTTTAGCTGAGAATTGGACAAGAACCAGCATTTTCACTATTTATACGCTATTGAATGTCATAGTCCATCCCACCTAAAAACATCGCTGATGCAACCAACGGTATGCTCTCCCCACATTGGGAAACAGCCCTCCTCCCCACCCCCATAACCCTCTGATCATTCTATAGTCTGTTGCATCCATTCTTAGTTCTAACTGCGCTTGTACTGGACCCCTAATAGCTGCCCAGCCCAAACAAAAAAGCAATGAACGGAGGCAGAGTCGATGTGGGTATTTCAGTGCTCCTGGGAAGTGAGAACAACATAGACGTCCCTTTGGGATGGGCCACAGCTCCAGTTTGTCTGGAAGGCTGAGAGGGCCCCTGAGTTGAGCCAGTGCACTTGGAAATGGACGGCAAAGACCACCCACTCTCTACGAAGTTGAAGCTGCCGGCTGGATGCTGCAGTGACAGGATCGTGTGGGCAGAAGTGGAGCTGAGCAGAAAGTTTCCCACGCTGATTCCACATTTGCATAAAGACACTGGGTTCTGCTGCCACCCTCAGCGTCCCAGCGGACTGCTGTCCTGTGATGGGGAAGAGAAGGTCAGTAGTCCTTAGCGCCTTGGGGGCAGGAAAGAAGAGGGTTACGACGGACTGTGGGGGACAGCATGGTAGCTGCTAGTAAAACAGGGCCAGGAGTTCTGGTGGTGTAGTGGTTACAAGTTGGGCTGTTGACCGCAAGGTCTGAAGTTTGAAACCACCAGCCGCCTCATGGGGGAACACCGGGTGTGTACTCCCATAAAGTTACGGTCACGGGGGCAGTTGTATCCTGCCCCATGGGGTCACTGTGAGCCGGCATCGACCGGATGACAGTGAGGCTTTGAGAGGGAAAGGTGGCATAGATTTCGTACACAGGAACTCCCTGCCCAGCTGAGCTCCCACCTGGAGCCTTTGGGAGCAGGGGACCTTGGAAGGTTGAGAAACGTGTGATGCTCGCTACCTCCCCGGATCTGCATTTCATGAAGACGGTCATCATGCAGTGCCAAGTTTCACTTCGGTAGAATCTTCCCCTCTCCCCCTCACCCATGAGTGGCTCACACCCGTTCAATGTGGTCATTCCTCCGGCTTCCCAATTCACTCGCTCCATGTCCTTCCACAAAAGTGCATTGGGGGAAGATCGGATTCTGGGAACACTGGGAACATGGTGTTCCAGGTGAAAGGCAATTAAAGTAAGGGGCGGATTCCCACCATTCAGAATCCTCTATTTTGCAGCTGACCAGTAGGGCTGGTGGCTCTTACCTCTGAGGATGGCAAGATAGTTAAGTGTCTAGCTGCTTCTTGAAGGGGGCGGCAACCCTGGGGAGAAAAGACCCAGTGGTCGGATCCGATACAAAGTACATCCCTGGAGACCCTCTGGAGCAGTTCTCCGCTCTCACAAGGGGTCCCTCTCCCCACTCCCCACTCAGGCTTTCCTGACGTCCACCCTCTCTGCAGCTCAAAAGAGTGGCCGCTGGCTCCTGGGATCCTGAAGCTAGGCCGCACATTCATTGCTTTTCGGTCTGGATGTCATGTCTCCATCCCGTAACCCATCCCTCCGCCCCTGTGCAAAGCCATGTTTGCAAACCTCTGCTGGACGAAGGTGTGGCCAGCAGATGCACAGCGTCCAAGTCTGATGCGTGAGGATTCCGAGGCTGGGGCTGCCAGATAAACTATGCAACACCCAATTAAATGCAGACTGCAGAAAAAGGAGTGATGCTTTCATAGCAACACAAGGACATCCCAGGCAATTTGGGACACACTTTAAAAAAGTGTTCATCTTTTATCTGAAATTCACATATAAACAGGCCGCGTCTTTGTGGTCAGTGTATTAAATCCAGCCCACCTGGTTGAGGAGATTGTCTCTGAGAAACCTGGGCGGAGTTTGGCAGTCTCTGGACTTCAGATAAAGGGCGTTGTGTCTGGGGTGTGAGTCTGCTTTGGGAAATGAGAAGAGGGGTGGGTGGGAAAGAAGCAAAGGCTAGTGGTCTTCTGATGGTGACACCCCCACCCCCCACCCCAGAGGGATGGCATGACAGAATCCTGGGTGGGTCTCTCTCTGGTTGTTTCCATATGATGATATGTGTAGTATTTATCTTGTGCCACAGTCTTGTACAAGCTAAGAATGTCTGTAAGGGGTCTTATGTGAGGCCGGGTTGTCCAGAGGAATAAAAGCAGGGACGCTCCTGCATGTATAAGATAGAACCTTAGCGCAAGAAGTCATTTTATAGCAAGAAGGTCTCCCAGCCCAGTTCAACTCACGGCCCTGGGTCCGATGCTGGCCAGAACCTCCTGGAGACTCTTGTGGCTGCGAGACGGTGGCGCAGAGAGATCGCAGTCTGGTGAGTGCAGGGTCTCAAGGAGCTATGGTCAGTGGGAACACGGCAGGGGGCCCACAGTTACTCGGTCACCTCCCAAGGTCCGTGGCCCACCAGAGGCCGCCTCTGGAGCCAAACACAGAGTCCCAGCTAGGAGGACGGTGAAGGGAAGAGAGAGGGGCTCCCACTGCCTCTCTTCTGAGAAGGCCACATCCCGAGGGAGGCCTCACCAGTCTGTGACCTGCTTGAGAGGTTGGACGCCACCCTGTACTTTCACACGGGTCCAGATTGACACCAGATCGAACCACCACAGCTCTCACCTTTATGGAGCTCCGAGTCTAGCCTGGGAGACACACATTCAACAAATAATTGCCCAGAGCCCCAGTGGGGCATTGTTAAGTGCTTGGCTGCTAACTGAAAGGTTGGCAGTTCCAATCCCACCAGCGACTCTGTGATCTGGTGATCTGCCCCATGAGGATGAGGGTTTCGAAAGCCCTTTGGGCCTTTTCTACTCTGTCACAGAGGGGGTAGGGGTGTGTCTGTGAGTCAGAGCGATTCAGTAACAACAATACAGCTCTTAAATTATTGTAAATACAGTAGAGACTCTGCCATACATCATTACAGAAGGGTAATATTGCAAGGGTCTCAGGGTGCCTGCCCAGTGTAACAAGAAGTGGCTGGTATTGAGTGCACCTGATCACCCCATCCTCATGATCACCTGTACCCCAAACACCTTTCAGGCGATTTTCTCCAGTTGTCCTCATTACCACCACCATGGACTTTCAGTCCCACAGATGATACTGCGACCTGTTGGGTGAGAAGCTTGTGCTGGGTCCCTGGTGGCCCAGTGGGCTACCTGCTGGGCTGCTGACTGCAAGGCCAACTGCTCGGCCCCACCAGCTGCTCCTGTAAAGATTTATAGTCTTGGAAACCCCCAACGGCGGTTCCATGCTGTCCCCTAGAGGCACTGTGAGTCGGAATCGACTTGACGACCGTAGCGAGTTTTGAATTTAAGCTACTATCTTTCATACCCCCACACCAAGAACCAAGTCTGCTCCGCCCCCACCCCAGCTCCCCATAGTGCCCTTGTTGGAAATGGCCCCATCATTGGCTAGTGCCGGCAGGAGGCCTTGCTGTGTTGGAGATGGTGGGGTTTGTTGGGGTTTGTTAAGTGTTCGATTTGGGGATCCAACCCGCCCCCCCACGACACACGTGTCACTTCTGCCCCTTAGTGTGGCTGTATGTGAGCTCTTTGAGCACAGGCACTTCGATTTCTTGTCTGTAAACTGGACCTAACCAGTTCCCTCCTCACGAGGCAACTATTAGAGCGTTCAAGGCCCTGGACCAGCCTTAGGACGATGGCAGAGTCACAGGAGGGGAATTCTGTCTCCAAGAAGTAACAATGGTCTGAGACAGAGAGAGGAAGAAGGGGTGGAAACCAAGCAAGACAGAAAGACGTGATACACAGGCCCTGTCTTGGAGAAAGTCCAGAAGCTCAGGGACTTGGAGAAAGTCCCTACCCTAGATGCTGAGGGTAGGGAGTGGGGGGATTTGTCCTGAACCCCCTGTGTCTGTCAGGGAGTGGGTTGAGGGCACTACTGAAGGGCAGCTGTGAGCTGGAGGGAAAGTCAACACCTGTCATATAAAAAACAAGTAGTAGAAAAATATTAAAATTACAAAAACAAGTAACAAGATTGCAGTCAACGACAAGTAGGGCCGCTGAACCACAGGTCCCCTGCTCTAAGGCTAGTGGCAGCACGGATGATGGGCCCAAGCCATCCACGTATGGAGACAGGTCAGCCCTATCCCGCCCCCCCCACCACCACCAGATACACCCCTGAACACACAGGCCCCTCCCAGGAAAGGGAAAGCAAAGGGGGAGGTGTATGTTGGGTAGCAGCCCGGCTGGACCCCGCCTCACCTTTTCTGTGTCCCTCCCAAAAAGCTGCAGAGCACGCTGTACCCTGGGCACAGAAGATGCCCCCAGCCCCAGCCCCGGTCCATTCCCCAGCGCCACCATCCTTGTCTGTCTTGGACAGCCTTTCTTCCCTGGTTTCATTCACTTGCAAGCACCACGCCCCCTCCCTCACCCAGCAATGCCCCTACCCCAGTGGACGCTGCCCTGCACGTGCGCAGTGATTTGTGCACCGGCCACCTCTCTAGCAGGGCGAACGCACCACTAGGCCCGTGAGAGCCCAGCACTCAGTACAGTCAGGTAGAGAGGGTCCCCTGCATTTCTGCAGGCAGGGAGGGCCGGATGCATGAGACAAAGGCCTTCCTGGTTGTGTTTTCTAAGAAAAACAAAGGGGAGGGGCTGTACCTGGGTGGGAGGGGCTTGCCCTTGAGCTAGTTTCGCTGCGTTTCTTTGCCGTTTAGAGAGAAAACAGGGCCAGGGGCCAAGACCATTTGGAACCTTCCGAATCAGGCCATTTGGACACGACCATTGAGAGAGCGCAAATATTATTTTTAAATTCCAGCCTTGTGCCGTTTCTTACTCTTAAGTGGACCTGTGGGTCTTCCTGAATTGTCGAGCATCACAAAAGTCACTTCTAGACTTGGGCTCCTGAACTCCTGATTTGAACTCAGGAATCTGCTTTCGACCAAAAGGAGCCCTGGGTGACTGTGGGGCTGCTAACTCCAAGGTCAGGAGTTCGAAACAAGAAGGCTCTCCACAGGAGAAAGGTGAGGCTGCCTGCTCCTGTCAACACTGACAGCCTCAGAAACCCCCAGGGGCAGTGAATTCTAGCCTGTCTTGTAGGGTCGCCGTGAGTCGGCACCGTGAGTCGGCACCGTGAGTCGGTGTCGACTCCGTCAGGGTCAGTACCAAAAACAAAGCCAGCACAGACTTCTTACATTTCTGTCTCATGAAGTGTCATGAGATTCCCAAGCACCCTGTGTGGGAAGCCAAGTGCTGTGGGGTGGGGGGAACTGGGAGGGGGGGTGCTAGGGAGAGGTCGCCGGGCCAGACTGAGGGTGTGCAGCGTAACTCGGGCCAGGTGGAGTGCCTGAAATCGTGGGCCATTGGAGCAGGCCCCCAAGACTCTTCTCGGCATCAGAAATATTGGGAAACTTCCTGAGTTTATCCAGACCCTATTTTTACTATCTCCGGGACTTTCCAGGTCCTGAGTCACAGATCCTGGAGCAAAAAGTCATGCAACAAAGATGGTGAAGACGGGGAAGCTAGCTCAGAGGCACCTGGTGTTCGTGCCTGTTAAACACCGGTGTTTTTAATCATGCGGAGACACATGAGGACTAGAATTCTCCCAACCCTGTGCTGATCTCAATACTCAGGAGGGATGAGCGGCCTGGTCACTGCAGAAGGTGGATGGCCCCTGAGCACCTGGGAGGGAGAGAGGAGGGAGTGGGGCTGGGTGAGCTGAATGAATAACACTAGACCTTGAAGTTCTGTCCTGTTCTATCGGGTCGCTGTGAGCCTGCACTCACTTGATGGTGGTGAGCTTGGTTTGTCTGCTCGATTGGTGGATTGGTTGGTAGGTTGGATGGTGGGTTGGATGGTTATTTAAGCCCCTCTCTAGTTCAAATGTAGGTAATCAGTACAAGCTTGTCCTATATCCATAAGCCAGTATGCGTGTAGTGGGGACCTCTGCTCAGGAAGCCTTTCCTGATGGGGACACTTGATGACAATCCCTTGGAGACTCATAGCCCAGAGAATGCCACCGTCTGACAGCTAAGTGCCTCCTACTGTCACCTGGAGTCCTTCCTAACTCACCACTGCGATGTGCATAACCACGCTTGACAGTCAGGGTTTTGTTCCCCAAAACTCTCGGCTTTTTAATATTTAAATGCTCAGAAGGTTAACCGAAGTCCATGCTCCTAGTAGAGGACTTGGAGAATGCGGAAGTTGGCCGGGAGGACATGAGCACCGCACCCCGCAGCCCGTGTGGTGGTTGTTAGAGTGCGCGCCCGCTGATCTTCCCCTTCCGGACACTTGAGACTCTTCTCAGCGCTTCCCCTCATTTGTGTTTCACTCTGCAGGGTGCTGAAAAGTCACCCCCCGCTTTGGCTGACCCCAAGTCAGACAAAGCCAACATTGTACCCCAGGAGACCCAAGGGGCAGCCAAGAACCCTAAAGGCTGCAGCCCCGTCATACCGGCACCGTCTGCAGCAGCCTCTGAGACAGCCAAGGACGGGCCCAAGGAGAGAGCAGGGCCCACCTCCCTGCCTCTGGGCAAGCTCTTCTGGAAAAAGGTAAGTGTGTCTTTCCCAGTTCTCTGAGACGGGCCGAAGTTCACGTGAGAGTTCAGTTGTCTCTGAACTTCCTGTTGCCCCCGCTTGCTATTGGGTGGAAGCCTTCTCATTTGCTCCCCAGAAGAACGAAATGCCTGTTGTGTTAACACTACAACAACGTGCGTTTGGTGGGAAAGAGCAGGGTGGACCAAGAGACTTCTGCATTCCTCTCGTGATTTTGGTTCATGGCTCAAGGTTTTGGTGTTTCATGACTTCGTGCTCTCTGAAACGGCATGTGACCAGGTGCTTCCTCTGGGTGTCCTCCGCGAGCTCGCCCCCCAAAGAAACCAAGTACCTCTGGGTGTTTCCCCTTCTCTTTCCCCATGGTGGGCCACGGGGTCAACCCAGGGAGCGGGTCCCCAGCTCACCACCAGGGCAGGGCAGCTCTGGGACATGCCAACCCCTGGCTGGCTTTGCTTCCCACAGGAGTGGATGGGGATGTTCTGAGAACATTAGCATCCCCACCGTTGCTGAGTAAACCACAGCGGCCACACGTGCCGTGACACTTCACCTGTTTTATATTTAGTCAAAAGGCGTGGGGGC
>NW_022109491.1:3519461-3530905 GCF_000313985.2 Echinops telfairi
AAAAAAAAAAACTTCAGTCTGGTCCTCCAACGGGTCTGAGGGACAGTGAACTGGCCCCTGTTTAAAAAGCTTGAGAACCCCTGGTCTAGATGCTAAGAGAAGCCGAAGAAGCCCGTTTCCAAACGAAGACTAAACTCACTGCCAGGCAGTCTCACTCACAGTAACCCTGAGGGCAGAGTAGAACTGCCCCTGTGGGTTTTCAAGATTTAAACTCTTTACAGGAGCACACAGTCTCATCTTCCTCCCTCCAAGGAGTGAGTGGTTTCAAACTGCCTACCTTCTGGTTAGCAGCTCAATACATAGCCTAATTTTGCCCCCAGGGCCACTCACGCCAGCTTCCACTCTGTCCCAGTGGGTTTCTGAGACTGTGGCTCTTCCCAGGAGTAGAAAGCCCAATCTTTCTCCCAAGGAACGGCTGGTGATTTCCAACAGCTGACCTTATGGTTGGAGCGAAGCGCATGTAACCACTACGCCACCAGGGCTCAGGCTCCTGTAAATCGTATCTTTTGCCAGATCAGGGGGGGGAAAGCAACCCATGGAGCTTAAGGAGGGACCATTCCCCTTATTCACCCCAAGCTTGATCACGTGCTTGGTGCTGTGTCTCCCTGCTGTGATGAGGCAGGTTAGCAGAGCCAGTGGGGAGCCAGGCCCTGCACACCCACCACTGACCTTCCTGGGGGGCACCCATGTCCCAGCCGCATGCTGAATGAGGACCTTTGTGTGCTTTTCCTTCAAGTGGAGCACCTTTGGGCTCCCAAATTCACTCCTGTTTTGCTTTTGCTTTTAAGGAGGTATTTGAAGGGCACTTAAAAAACACTGGGACGTTTTTTACTTTCCCTGAGAACCAGCACCACGCGCACCCACACTCTGCCGGGTGTCCACGGAGAAGCGTGTGGCTAAACAGACTTCGGCGTCTGAAAGCCTCTGATGGTGTGCATTACAGATGGCTCCCCCCCCCACTTTGGTATGATCTTGATTGCTGAAGGTATTCTTACTGTAGGTATACTGAAGAACAGGAACCATTGAAGAAATGAACTTCACCTTGTGATGGCCTTGCCAAAAAAGAAGAAGATAAAGAAGAAACCATGGTGAAGGCCTAATTACTGGAGTGAGCATGCCTTTGCAGAGCCAGGGTTAACTGGGCTGCTCCTGGCTCGGTGACCTTGCAAAGCATCCTTGTTCTGTTTGGTTTCTTGCTCCTCGTCAGCTTAATGAAAGGGGTGGGAGGATTGAACTTGAGAGCCCTGTGTACAGTCAGCCTGGAATATCCCCAGAAGGACCATGGGCCTAGGGAAGCTTAGGCAGCCCTGGAGTCCTGCAGCAGAACGTTGACGGTGGCATGGACCCCCAGAAGAACGAACACGTCTGTCTCAGAGGAAGCACAGCCAGAAGGTCCTTAAAGAGCAGATGGCGAGACTTTGTCTCGTGTGCTTTGGGCATGTCATCAGGAGGGACCAGTCCCCGGAGAAGGACATCATGCTTGTAAAGGAGAGGGTCAGAGCCAATGAGGAAGACCCTCGACAAGATGGAGGAAACAATGGCTTCCACAAGAGACTGGGATCTAGTCAAGATAGTGAGGATAGAGCGGGGCCGGACGAGGCTGCGTTCCACCGGGTCACTGTGGGTCAGCTCCTACCCAAAGGCAGCTAGCAACAACAGCAGGGTCGGGCAGATGTTTGTCTCGTAGTGCTGTGAGGAGAAAAAAGTCATTGTGCCCACACAGCACCTGCCGCAGAGGGCATGCTCAGTGACGGCATCCTCGTCCTTCTTCTAAGGACACCCTGGCTGGTCATGATCCGAATATCCCAGTGTGACTTCTGGTACCACCAACACCACCCCAGTCGGCACAAAAAGTATGAGACCCCTGTGCTATTATTAAAGGGCTTGTGATCCACTTGGGAGCACAAGGAACACCCAATGTGTGCACAGAATCACTCGTGTATTTGGAGCCAAAGGAGCACTTCTCCTCGTGGTCAAATGAGCCCTGCAGCCAGAAAGACACATGATCTCATCTCCATTCTGACCACCGCCAGCTGTTGGACTCCAGTGGCTCACGCAAACCCTCCGAGCCTCCGATTCCCCCGCTGTAGACCTGGCCGGTGAGACCTGCCCTCTGTGGTTATTGGAAGGACTGGGTAAGAAAACATGCTGGGTGACCAGCATTCAGCATTCAGTGAGGGATCTTCACCACACTGTGAATTTTGTGACCCAGCGCTCTTGGATGGCAGGTCCGTACTACTCGACAGAAGACCTGGAGGTTGGTGGTTTGAACCCATCTAGAGGCAGAAGACAAGCAAAGCCTATTGACCTGTTCCCCTGAAGCTGGAAGCCAGGAAAACCCTGTGGGGCAGCTCTCCTGTACCCCAGAGACAGCAACAGTTTTCACTTGGGAAGCAGCCCATTTGAAATAAAGACGAGAAAGAGAAGAAGCTGAAGAAATGCAAGTCAAGGAGCAGACAGAGCGGTGACCTGCTGAGGATGCGGACATGCTTAGGTCAGCGTCAAAGGACGGCCGGGGACACCTCCGCGTGCCAAAGGACATCTACGTTAGAGGAGGAGCCAAGTTCAACAGGTGTTGGAGCCAAACTAAAGCAAACCCAAAGTCACAGCCATCGAGTTGACTGGGACTCATCCTGGGGACAATCTGCTCCCACGGTGAGCCCTGACGTGGAAAACCAATAGAAAGCGTTCACCCCGCTGCCAGGCACAGCCCACGATGGCAACTTGGTAGCTGGTTGAATGGTAGCCCCACCCCCCAAAGACTACTAATGAACGAACCAACCCCCACTGCCAGAAGCTCCTTTCTGGAAGGCCTCTGGAGCATGGCGATGGCCTATTGGTTCAAAGTTCTTATCAGTCTCTTGGCCAATGTCAGAAGAGTGATTACCCGCCGTGTTTGCACCCTGGGTGGGTTCATGAACGTCCTCAAAGAGAGAACCAATATAGATCTCAAAATACTGGCACAATGAATGAGAGTTTCTTTGGGGCTTTGCTTCACACGCGTGTGACCTGTTGACCATCAGCCTATGGAAACCGCTGATACTCATCCATGTAACCATTTAGCACAGTGGCTGCACATGTTCAGTTAACCATAGCGAATTTTGATGGAAGCTGAGAGGCAAAGCTATAGGCTAATCCTATTAGACCTATTCCAGGCTGCCCTTAAACGCTTTCACATTGTTTTGGAAATCTCCTGAAGTCTTCTCACGCCAAATACAGCTTTTCCCCCCCAAGCCCAGTAGTAACAGGCCAGCCAGATTGTAGCTAAACCCACATCTCCCACACCCCATTCGGCCTTTGAAACCGAAGGTAGCCTCGGGCTGGTGTTTACAGTGTTGGTTTATGATGCAGTTTGGGAGAAAAGTGTATCTGGCTTAGGCAGACTTCAGGAAGTGTCTTAAAGCAACATGAAAGAGTTGCTTTAAAAGAAGCCTCCCAACCAAGACCAAACTCACTGCCATGGAGTCAGTGCTGACCCCTAGCCACCCCCTGTGCGCTTCCGAGACTGTAGCTGTTTACAGCAGTAGACAGCCCAGCCCTTCTCCAGTAGAGCCGCTGCTGGTTTCCCACCGTGCAGATGGCACGCAGCCCAGTGCATCCCCACTCCAGCACCAGGGCTCCAAAGAGGAGCCTAGCATCCGTCTAACAGGTTAAGTCGATAGTTCTGCTTCCCAGCATTCATCAAAAGCACTATCGATAACCCAGCCCGTACCAAGGGCAGCACTGTGCTGTTTACATGTGCAAATAGCAGCCATTTTCAGAGGCCAGTGCACATAAATGGAGTCCTTGGGTGGTGTCATCGGTTTGAGACTACCCAGAGGCACCTTGGAAGAAAGGCCTGGTGATCTAGTGCCCAGAATTCAATCATCAACAACCGGTGGAGCTGCCGGGAGTCCAAATCAACTCAACAACCAGCCAGGCTGTAGAGAGAGAAAGACTGGCTTAAAGGGATTCGTTCACATGACCGGGCAAAGCTCCGAACAAAAACGAAACTCCCTGCTCTCGCATTGACTCCCACTCTGGTGACTCCAAGAGCCACTGGCTGGTGGCAGGCGGGAGGTCCCTGCAGTCTTGGGTCTCAAAGCCTCTAGGCCGGGCAGTGTGGGGTGTGAAGAGTAAGGGACTTGGGGCAAATGTCACTGTGTGGTCTAGAGAGAGAACACTTCCTAGGGAAAATCCCTTTATTGCTCTAAAAGTCTTCAGGGGGTTCATTGAGACCCACCCACCTGTTGGAGAACCATCTGTTCTACTTAAAGCTAACGTCATCCCCGAAGGCAACTTCACAGCAGCCTCTCAACTCGTGGTCAGCCAATCAGCCAACCACCATAGCCTAGACATATCCTGGGCAAACTGTGGCTCGAGAGCCATATATTTTTAAAGGATATTATTCAGAGAATGGTGATTTCATTTGTTTGTAGAAATAGACTTGTGTGATGATGGCAACAAATGTGCTTCATACAATGGATGGATGGATTGTGATAAGAGTTGTACGAGCCCCCAATAAAATAATTAATAAAAAAATAGACTTGTGGCTCTCGAGTAATTTTTAAATTGTCGTGAAGGACAAGATTGGCTCTTGTGTCTCAAAAGTTTGCCCACCCCTGACCTAGCCAAAGGAGTCTAGATGGCGTAGCGGTTACTCGTTGGGCTAACATCTGCAAGGTCAGCAGTTCAAAGCCACCAGCCACTGCTCAGGAGAAAGACCTGGCTTTCTACGCACATGAAGTGTTGTAGTCTCAGAAACGCACAGGGCAGGTCTACCCTGTCGCTGTGGGTCTGCACTAATTCTATCGCATGAGTTTCTGGCGTTTGTAGCCTGGCCATGTTGACATATGAAATTCACCACTACAAGCTCTTGACTTGGAACCCCAGAGATGAGATTCAGAGGGTCTGTGAACAGGCCCGTAGCCTCCGTAGACACACGTCGGGCAATGTTGGCACGAGGAGATGGGTGCATACCGAGGGCAGCTGTGACAAATAGCCCCTGTGCTGACCCCTGGCTGCTGGTCAGAAGAAGGCTGACACGGCAGGGCCTGCTGCCTCCAGCTAGCTCCTGGGGCAGAGTTCTCTAGTCAGGTGCAGAATTTTCCTGAATGGCTAATTGGTATTTACCCAACCGTTATGGCTTATGCGTGATTTGTCATTATTTCCCTCTTTTCATCAATGACTTGAAAATGTACATCTCAGCCCTCTGGCCAAGACTCTGACCAGTGTTTTCTGCAGAACGTCTGTCTGTCTGTCTGTTTTCCCTGTGTGGCCCTTTTAAGCCCCATCAGTTGGTGTATATTGCCTCTCTGGCGTGCTTACACTTCTCTTTGTCCTGAGCATATCGGACAGCTCAATGGTTTGGCCAGCCCCATCGAGAAGGGCCATCCACTGTGGGACATTTTCCCCTTCTCTTACCTGGTGATGTTTACCATTCCATTTCTGTCCGCTTCCTTCAAGTTCTGTCTTTGGAATAAAGTTTATACATAAATAACTCAGTATCCAAGGGTTGCCACGGGAGGAAGTACTAGCCCCACTAATCCTTCACTTTTTTGTAGGATTTTTGTTTTGTTTTGTTTTTGCAGCATTCTGACTCCTGCGTTTCTCTTCCCTTTAGTCCAGTAAAGAGGATTCCATCCCCACAGGGTCAGAGGAGAATGTAAGTTGCGTGTCCGATGGCAGAGTCATTCTACTCTCCTGGGAAGCATGCTGGACTGGTGGTAATGGCCCCAGCCCTGGGGTCTCATGTACCTGCGTGATCCTAGTGTCACCCCTCTGCCGTAGACTCTTTCATCCACTCACATGATTGGGGTTTGCTGGGGGAAAACACTGGATTTGTAACACGCATGGTTATGGCGTCCCATCTGATCAATATTTGCCCCATAGCATAGTGGGTTATTCCTTGGGTTGCCAACCTCTGAGTCAGCAGTTCAAACCCACTGGTGGCTCCTTCTCGGGAGAAAGACGAGGCCTTCCACTGCCATAAAGGCTCACAGCCTGGGAAACCCCCCAGGACAGTTCTGCTCGGCCTAACAAGGCCATGGTGAGTCCAAATAGACTCCATAGCAGTGAGCTCTGCACCTGTAAAGATGTGCATCCTCCGGAACTCAAAGGATCAGTCTGCTCTGTCCTGTAAGGGTGCTATGAGAGGACAGAGATTCCCAGGCTGTGATCCCCCACCCCTCCCCGGAGCAAAGAGCAGATCTTTCTCCCTCAGAGCTTCTGAGTGGGTTTGAACCGCCAACCTTTCAGTTTAGTGGCCAGTTGCTTAACTGCTGTGCCACTGGGACTCTGTAACACCCATGAGGTCCGTGGGAACTAAATGCAACATCAGAACATGTAACCATTTGTTATTGAGGGGCTGAAAGAGTCTATCCAGTGGGAGAACAGCTCTGCACCCCCTCAAGCCACGCCCTCGCCTTGACTCTACAGTGATTGCTCTTCCACCTGTTCCCATGGCTGCTCAGCTTCTCTGCTCACTCCGGGCGCTGGGGGGCGGGCAGGTGCACCAGGCACAACCACCTGCCACAGTAGAGAGATGCCCACCAGGGCTGTTGGTCTCGGGCTGGGACACCAACTGCCCACAACACAGGCTTTCACACTGATTTGGCCAACCACCCCTTTTTAGAAAGAAAGGGGAAGAAATGACCCCTGACCATCAAAAACGTGTCCGATAGCCCATCATCCAGGATCAAGTCTAGGTTATCTGCTCTTGTAGCTCCTCAGGGTCCCGGGGGCCTCCCCCCCACAGCAGGGGGCGGTGTCACCCACCTTGGGAAACAGTGCTCTACGCCACTAGATTGGAGCTCCAAGTCTTTTTTTTTTTTTTTTTTTTGCCCTGGACCTTGTCAAAGAATGGTCTGGAATTCCCAGAAAGAATGATTCGCTTCGAAGGAGATGAACCCACATGAAAACCCACCCCCAAAAGTAACATAAAAGGGATCTTTCCAAAAACTCTTTAAGGGAGCTTGAAAGCTAGGCGCCTTGAGCATTCCAGACCAGAAATAACAGCCCTCTGCCCTGAGTGCCGTCTTAAGAGGAAAAAAACGAAACTGATGAGTGGGAAGACGTGAATTCACAGGCAGACGTTCAAGACAGAAAACACATTGCTCTCGCCTCGCCAAGGCAAGAGCCTGCTCCAGTGCTTCCTGGGTGTTGCTTGTTGCCCTGCCCAGGACGGGCCCCGGTTTTCATTTATTTCTGTCCCTCTGAAGCAGAGCAGATGTGGGGAATCCAAGCGTGTTGTAGTCATGTTGTCCGTTGGGTGGAAGGGAAATTCAAATGGAGGCGGTGTGTTAGGATTCTCCGTAGAAGGGAGACCTTTTAAAACCCGCACTTTCTGTAGACATCGCTAACCTCAAAACGCAGGTCTCTCTTAGTTCCAGAATGTTCTCGTGGATGGGCTAGCTTTTTGATGGAGACGCATAATCTCTAGTTATCTCAGCCACTGGCAAAGAGGAGCCCCATGAATCGTCAGGCCTCATTGGTTGTTTTGTTTTGTTTTTTAAGTAAAAAGTTACACCCAGAGCATCCATTCCATTTTCAGGGCTGAGTTTTTTTGAAGAAAAAGGAGAAAAGAGTCATTTTGGGGGTGTTAGCGCTCAATTAGTTTTTGAGGAAACCTGTTTGTCTTGCAGCCCCTCCATTCCCACCCCCTTACCCCACTGCTGGAACACAGAGTAGGTTTCTGGCAGTCGGCCCGGGAGGCATTTCTTCCCTTCTAGAGTGAAATCTGAGACAGAAAGAGAAGCTTGCCATGAAAATTCAGCCTTTGGTACCAAAAGATAACATGAAGCATTTCTTTTAGGGAAGCCTCGGAGGCCCCGCTTTAACTGGCTTCGCCCTGCCAAGGGCACTCCGTTGGCTCAGTGGTGACGATGTGTTTCTCTCAGCTCACCCTTGGGTGGAAGGACACTGGGTCTCACCATCTCCACCGGGGTTGCACCAACTCCTGAGCCTCAGTGGACTCATCTGTGCAATGGCAGCGAGCATGTTACCTGCCCCTTGGGGCTGCTGTGAGAATGGACTAGGGAGAATGCCTGTACTGGGTCCTAGGTCAGAGTCCAAGGCCAAAGAAACACTCATTCTGGGGTAGGCAGCCCACAGCCATGGCCCCATCTGGGTCACCACCCATTTTTGTAGAACCCATGTGCTCAGGAAAGGATGAATCTTGCCAAGTGGTTGAGGGGCGAGGGGGTGGGGCTCTAAAGCAGGATGGTTTTGGAGGACGAGTAAAAACGATCTCACATTTGATGACCACTGTCCATAGATCGTTTCTTAGGGCACAGCTCCCCCCACTCCTCCCGACATGCTCCATGGCTGCCTTCTGGGTCCTTGGCAGAGCTGAGGGGCCACACCAGAGACTCCTGCCACCAGCCCACCTGCAGGAAATGTCAACAGATGCCACCCGTGGTGATTGCCGGCACTCGGAAGAGACCTAACGCTATGAGGGAGTGCTTCCACACCATTAGGAATTTCCTTGGAAAATGGTACCTCTCCCAGCTGACCCAGTGCCCACACAGAGGGGAGACAGGTTGACCACAGGGTCTCCTTCATGCCCTCCACTCAAAAAAAGACGGAGAGGTGAGTCAACCCCATGTGCTTGACTATAATCTGGACAGGTGGGTGTGATTAAGAGGACTTCCTGCTAGCATTATTACCTTCCATACCAGGGACCTGGCCACTGTACCCCCAAGCTCAGCCATGGCCCAGTGATCCCTGGAGGCTTGTGTGTTGCTATGATGCTGAACCGGTTTTGGTGGAACCTCCACACCAAGAGAGATGAGGAAGAAAAGCATGGTGATCTACAGCCTTCAAAAACCACATAGTTCACAGCGGTCCTGTTTCATTGTAACAAGGCTCACAGGAGTGGGGCCCGGCACAATGGCAGCTCATGATAACCATCAGCCTTCCTAGTGAGTTCTGATGGCATAACTGTGGTCAAGTTTGATTTGTTTCAATGCTTTCCTTCGACTTTCCACAACACGCCTATCAACCAATGCCAGAGCCACCTCTGCTGACCAGCAGGTATGGTAGAAAATAGAAGTAACGCAGAACGCTTTACGTCTCTATGAAATGTGCCCTTGAACTGTGTTGCTGGGGAAGTCTATTGAAAGTACCGTGGGCTGCTGACAAGAGAACAAACAGATCTGTCTGGGAAGAAGTTCATCTGGAATGCTCTTTAGAAGCAAGGATGGGTGACGTCCTCTCAGGTCATTTGGATGTGATCCGAGAAGACCAGTCCCTGGACAGGGTATCGTGCTTCGTGGAGGGACAGGAGCAATGAGGAAGAAGCTCACCAAGATGGATGGACACAGCGGCTGCACCCATGGGCTCAAACGTTGCCACGATTGTGCGGATGGCACAGGACCAGGCGGTGTTGCGTTCTGTGGTACGTAGATCGCGTCGCTATGAGTCAGAACAGACTCAGAACAGCAACGACGCTGGCGCACCAGCATCTTCACGCTGTGAATGCTGCCTCCCTGGGAAAAGCAAACCGTGGGAATGTAACTGAAACACGGTCACATCTAGACTTTGGAGCATCCAGTGTCCCCAGCTGAGAATGGGCAGAAGCCATCCTGTCTTCTGAACAAGGCGCAGCTTTTCGTCCAAAGCACCCGCCTGAGAGGAAGTTGGAAAATGATCCAAAGGAAAAGAGAATCCGTGTGTCTGTGTATGCAAATCAATCCAACGCTTCGGCCCAAGGCGTTCTGGGCTTTCCAGTCTGATGCCAATGGGTTCTCCTTGGCTGCCAACAAGAAGCTTCTGGGCCCGACTTCAAAGCCAGCGGGAGTCTCTGCAAGTCCTGTTTCCTGGTTACTGAAACTGCCGTGTTTAGGAGAATGGGCTTGTGGCCCAGCGTTTAGGACTCCATGCTCCCCGACTGGACGGGCCCTGGTGGCAGTCACATAATGTTGCTTCGCGAAGCCCTCACCGCCGTGAAGCCCCACTGCTTTGTTCTTGGGCTCGGTTTCCCTCCAGGCCCTTGCTTACCACACACGAGCCAGCCAGCTTCAAAGACAGAATTGTCCAGAAACCTGGGTCACTCATTTCTTAGTGGCCTATTTCCCACCCTGCACTCTTCTGCTCTGGATCTCGTGCAACGATGGCAACTACCACGCCTACCCTTCCATACCCCCACCCTCGCCCCCGCTCCAGAGTATTTGATTGTGATTGGTCCAAGCCAGTCACCCGGCTCAAGTCCCCAGCAGTTAGTCCAGGGGTAAAGATGTGACCTCGATTCCATCCGGCCAGTGTATGGACCCTGATTTGGGGGAGGATCCAAATACAGACGTCCCAACGCAGCATATCTGTTTCTCTGCCTTTCCTTCCTTCCTCCTTGGGACATCGGGACAGGGAAGTGATGTCTGGAGCCCCGGCAGCTCTTCTGTGACCTTGAGGTGACGCATTTCACAGTGAGAATACAGTATGCCAAAGATGGCAGAGGAGGAGCCGGGTCCTGGGTGACTCATGGAGTCACCGAACCAACTCTGCACCTTCCTGACTTCAAACGTCTGATTCCCCATTTTCATTGGTGAAGCCATTGTTACTCAGTTTACTTCCATGGAGATCCGGTCCTTACCTGTGCCATGACCGTGGCCACATCATTTAACCCTTGAGATGCTTCATCTGTAGACCGGGGACGATGGCATTTACCCAGAGCTGTCTCTGTACCTATTTATTGAGTTCACCTATAAAAAACACCTTGTATGATGCTGTACGGGAAGCTGGACATAGTCACATAGCTGCTCTCAGTGAGGGACCAGAAAATCATGCCTGGGGAGTAAACCGCTCTAATCGTAACATGAATAATAGTGCATGGAGTGAATTGAGTGCTGAAAGGGGACCAGGTTCTGTTCTGCGAACATGGTATGCATTACCTCACTTGCTCCTCAAAACGGCTTTCTGAAGAGTACCATGTTCCCCGGAGAGAGGAGAACACTGAGACGTGGTGATGTGGAGTGGCGGGTGCCCTGGGAGCCCCCAGCCCAGGATAGAGTCTAGATTTCAGCCCAGGCAGGCTGGCTCTGAGCTGTGTTCATCACTGCTCCAAAAACTGCCTCCGTCTCAGACATACCCACACCCACCACCAAGGACCTTTCTCACCAAAGGGTGTTTTGCAGGGACTCAGTCATGGGGGTACCCAAGCATCTGGTCACTGCCCAGCTGCCATCTCTGGTTGGGCTCCAGTCTGAGCATCACTTCCTAGAGGAGGGACAGGGTCAGGAAGTCATAACCCCAGAGCTGTAGGGTGGGGCCAGCCAGGTCTTCTGGAAGGTCTATAGATGGGGCCACACATCACATTTGCTCCCCAGCCAACCCAGTGCCCTTCTTCTATTAGATCAGTCTATGCTGATAGAACCTGCCTTGCCCCCTGGGGACCTTGGGGTGCATGACGCATCAGCTTCAATCTTAACAAGCTTCAAAAAGCTTGGGGGGCGGGGGGAGAGGAGTCTATT
>NW_022109491.1:3531020-3532081 GCF_000313985.2 Echinops telfairi
AGAGTCAAGCCTCTTCCCAGAGCAGCTTATCTGGGGCCTTTGCAGCCGCTGTACCATTTGTGAAGGGAAGCGTGAGAGTCTTTCCACAAGCGTATTATTGCCTTGAGAAAAAACAAAGCCCTGACTCGGGCTCCTTTCTTCCACAAGGAATCTTGGGGTCTGGAACCAGCAAAGAGCAGTGTCAGTATGCCCGTGTTTCTTTGGCCCTACATGGGCTCCTCTGAAGCGAGGGTTGGCACACTCCTTTTTGGTTTGTTTGTTTGTTTGTTTAAGAGCCAGGTGGTCGAGATGGTAGGCTCTGGGGGCCTCTTGCATGATCTTCATCTTCTTAAGTTTTGTTTGTTTGTTTTGAAAGCCGTTAAACATAGAAAAGCCTCTCTCGGATTGGGAGCTGGAATCGGCAGGTGCAGTGGCTTGGGGACCTCTGCTGGAGGAAGACGTAGCAACCATCACTCAGCAATGCAACCCTCTCTCCGGGCCAGTTGATTCTGCCCTGTTTCAGAGACCCAAGGCAGATGCAGAAACTGTCCCAGGTGTGACTGGGACACAGGTCAGGGCAAGGACACCTGACTCACCCTCCCATTCTGGAATCAGATGCAGGGTGAATGGCAATGCCCATCTAACCCCATGCTGGCCATGCCTTCTTCCCACAGCCACTTTAAGAGGCAGTGCGGTCACTAGGAAGGACCTGGTGGGCAAGGGCAGTGGCTGTGAGCTTGACCGTAACCAGAAGTCTGGCAGGCTTGAATCCACCAGCCGCTCCGCGTGAGCAAGATGCAGCAGTCTGCTTCTGAAAAGATTGGCTTCTGAGTCGCCGTTGAGGCATGTGTCCCCGAATCTTCAGGACCCTCTGCCCCATGGTATGCCCAGTCCTTCTGATGTTTGAATGCAGGGGTGGGGAGCCTTTCTCTGCCGAGGTCCATTTCGATATCTATAACATCGTTCTAGGATCGTACTTGCCAAGCATTTCATTAACTCACAGCTGATGCGATGGCTAAGCAGTGCTGATGGCAGAGTGGTTACAGGTTGGGCTGCTAGTTGAAAGGTCGGCAGTTCAAAAC
>NW_022109491.1:3532829-3537114 GCF_000313985.2 Echinops telfairi
CTGGGGGATGGAGAATGAACTTGGCAAAGACAGCCATGACTAACTGTCGTACTACCCTATCTTCCTGCCCCCATGAAGCTATCTCACGAGCGCCCATCAGCTCCTTACTGTCCGGCCCATTCGACTCATAGTGACCCTGCAGGGTGGAATCATATTGCTCCACTGCGCTTCCAAGGAGGCTGCCACCTCTTTCTTCTCAGGAGGAGAGTAGTGGGTTCAAACTGCCAACCATCGGGCCACCAGGGCTCCTTACTGAGTTCTAGGCCCTCACTCACGGCTATTGAGTCGATTTTGAATAATAGTGGCCCTACAGGACAGGGTAAAACTGTCCGTGAGGGTTTCCAAAACTAAAAAGCAGAAAGCATCATTTCTAGCCTCAGAGAGGCTGGTTAGACTTGAACCATAGACCTTGTAGTTAGCAGCCCAACTCATTACCACTATTCTATCAGGACTTCCCTCCCTCCTAGGAGCTCACTGCCTATTAAACAGCTATGGGGAAGAAAGGGTGGCCGGCATGGAGGTTAGATGCCCGGTCCCCTTCGCCCATGTGTGATTCCAAGATGAGAAGGTAGGCGGGCAGGAAGCATAGAGGGCTAGGACAGGAACCTACCGGACACAATTCAAGAGGATGCGGACACATGGCGATAGAGGTAACTAACACCCCAGGACGATTCTTGTGGAAACTTCCAGATGGGAGCCTACCTTGTTGTTAAAAGCTGTCACCCAAAACTCCAAAACGAGCTCTAGTATTTAAAAACAAACAAACAAAACGCTGGGACCGCCCTCTGTGCTTTGGGCTTTCTTGGGGAAGGGACGGTCCACGTGCCAGCAGCCTGACCGCGGAAGTGGCCGCTGCACGTGTCGGTCCTGACACGTGGGCCCGCACAGAGATGGCGCTGGTTCCCACCGTGCGGGGCCGGGCAAGCAGGACGTCCGGCGTCGACCTGTGACAGGAGCGTGCTGCTGAGTTCACTGTGTTATCACCTGGTAACATAAAATCCAGGTGGTGGGTGAGTCACCGGGGGAGAGGAGGAAGTCGGAGGACGCGGCGTCGAGCTTACACACGGTGGACCTCAGTGAGGACATCGTTGATGCTGCGCCACAACCTGCGCACGTCAAACCCGCGAGAGAAGAAAGCAAACCACCCAGAACCCTCCTGGCGTTTTTCAGGCAAATGGTAAGCCGCCTGGCTCCAGTTCGGCCCAGCTGGGCACTGTACTTCGGGCAGAGCTGCCCACGGCTAAGGGCTTCGGGCCACAGGCTCCTGGACGAGAGGTTGTGGTGGGTGGTGTGTGTAGGATGTGTGCGACATCGTTGTGGGTGGTGTCTATGGAATTGCAGGAGACGGGCAAGACTTTCTGCTCCCGTATAGGGTTGCAGTCTCGGGAGACCCACAGGGGCAGGTGTACTGTGTCCTGTAGGGTGACTTTGAGTCAGCGTTGGCTCAGTGGCAGCGAGGTGTTGGTAGATGGAATGCCAATGGTGCGAAGGGACCCTTCCTTTGCATCTTTCTGAGCCGCTGACCTCCCTGTGACACAGTGGCTGCCAGCGTGGGCTCCAACATCACCACCCTAAGGGCAGCGCAGGACACGGGTGGTTCTGAGTCAGGCCTGGCTCAAGATCAATCTCCATTTTTCACACAGGAAGAGTGCGGGCTGGTCCAGTTTCAGCCAATCCCAACATCCCCTACAAGTTCATGCCATCGTGGACCTTTATTTCTTTTGTAAAGTTGCCTTCTGCTTACGGCTAATTTTACTGCTTGCCTTGTTGTGTTCGTGCTACGGGGTTTCCTTTGGAAATACGATTGTCTCTATAAAGAACAAAAGGTGTTTTTCTTGCCTAGAGGATTAAGTAATAAGTTGTCCTCCAGTTGTATGTGAGTTTGGTAACAAGTTTCAAGGTCATGTGTGAGAGGCGCAAATGTGTAGCTCATTCAAAGAAGAAAGGTGACAAAATGATGTTCTAACAGTGAGCCGGTAGCTGGAGCAATCGCCTTGGTTTTAATTGGTAGAGAACAAGCCAGACTCACTGCTGTCGGGTCGATTCTGAGCCGGAGTGTCTGAGATTGTAAATCTTGATGGGAGTAGAAAGTCTCGCCTTTCTCCCTCAGGGTGGCCGGTGGTTTCGAACTGCTGAACCTGTGGTTAGCAGCCCGACACACAACCACTACGCCACCTGGAAAGAAAGAACTAGCCACTCTGTGGGCTTTAGATAAACATTTACGAAGCCGCTGGTGGGTTTGAACCACCAATTTCTCAGTTAGCTGCTTAGTCAGTTCAGACTCAGTGGCCCCACAGGGCGGGGTAGAGCTTCCCAGAGGGGAGCAGCTGGCCGCCCATGTTTCTCCCGCAGGTGGGTGCCTATTGCTCGCCTGCCAGTGGGCAGGTGGTTGTTAGGTGCCATGGAGCCGGTTCCGACCCTGAGCGACCCTATACACAACACGGAATGAAACACTGCCTGGCCCTGTGGCGTCCTCGGGGATTCCTATGCCTGAGCCCATGATGCAGCAGCTCGCAGGTGGGCCCCCATAAAGGTTGCAGCCCAGGAAGCCCTGTGAGACAGGGTTCAGTAGGATCACTGTCAGTCGCCGTTGGCTTGAGGGCAGTGGGTTTGGGAAGAACGTGCGTCGGTATCTTTTGAATTGACTAGGAAGAGCTGTGTGCATCACAGCTGTGTGCATCACAACACACCATCAAGATCTTAAAGGGCACAGCAGACTCAGATCAGTGGGAGAGGGGGGTGAGCAACACGTGAAAACCACGTGTGGTGTCGTTGGGTCACTCTGGCTTTGGAGGCTCCCCCTTTTGAGACAGTAACTATGCTATGGCCACTGGTTCCGTTGTGAAGGGATCCATTCTCGTTTGCAGAACCAACAAAGCGAAATTGTATCCTGCACGAGTGGAGCCAGCCCCCTTGGAAATAGCTGGGAGGCATTGTTCTCAGTTTCACTAACTTCTCAGGGAGTGAGATGGGTCAAGGCCTTGCGCACAGAGCAGGTGCCTGCAACGCCCCCTGAATTGATGGTCCTTTGCTCTCTGCAGTGTGGAGCTGAGCCTGGGCTTCCAAATGCCCGTAACAGAGCCAGCAAAGAAAAGACTCTCAGGCCTGTTTTTGGCAGCTCGAGTGAACTACAGATGGGATCCCCTCAGAGCTGGCCGTGATGCTGAGGGGGACCAATGTTCTTGTTTCTGGATGGACGGAAGAAACAGGGAAGCATGGGGAGAGAGATTAGGATGTCAGGGCCTTCCAGGTAACCAGCATGACGTTTTCTTCCTGGGAAACCTGCTGCCATCCGTCCATTCCGACTCTCAGGACAGGGTAGAACAGCCGCTGTGGGTTTCAAAGACTGGAAGTCTTCTCAGGAGTAGAAAGCCCCATCTTTCTCCCACCCCACAGAGTGGCTGATGGTTTCAAACTGCTGACCTGGCATGACCACTAGGCCACCAGGGCTCCGTTTGAAAGAGGAGGCCCTAACTGGCATCTGAACAATAGGCATCGGACCCTGAAGCGGTGCGCTGAGTCAGAGGAGGAAAGGGGAGTCTTTATGGCGAAGGTGAACCAGTGGGGAGCCCACAGCAGCACAAACAGACTGTCTTTGTGTGAGATCAGAACACAGAGGAGATGGAGCGTGGCTTTGGAAGCTGCACTTTGGGGAGTCTTGTTCAATGTTTTGCATGGACTCGGGAAACCACTGTTGACCACGAGCCAGCACACGGCACAGTAAGGTTCGCTCCGTCTCAGGCCTGTCTCAGGATGTCTTTGCTGGCTGACTAGACAGCTGGGCCTAGCCTTTCATCATCGACAGTCAGCAAATAAGAGAAGAGTCTCAGAATCATCTGGCCCTTTGAAGCGACATCTGCATCCAGCCTATCTGCTTTGGGGCAGTGTGGCAAGTTATAAAAATTCATAGAGAATGCATTCAGTAAAGGCCCTGAGGCTAACTGCACGTGGTAAGGTGGAGTTTTCTCACCACAGGAAGTAAAGTAACTTGGGTTACAAAATAACTCTCTCAACCACCCACTGCAACTACCTAAGACCAATCCTTCATTCTGAAGATCCCATATGACTTCATTCATACCCCACACTCGCTGTTAACACACCTGTAACAGAAGGTTCTATCGCTTTTGTCATACATTGTTGGGGAAAGTTTCTGTTGCAGGTGGTTGTAAGGGAACACTGTTTATTTCCGTTTCACACTGTTGGGGAAAGGTCCTGGCAGGAGAAACTGGAGAAGTCTGAATATTCAAGGGAAAAAGTAGACCCAGGCGAGACCTTTGGGATTGGG
>NW_022109491.1:3537914-3540459 GCF_000313985.2 Echinops telfairi
GAAGCTGACGGGTCTGCCGGATGGCTCCAGATTCCTGGAGCTTTCCACCACTGACAGGGCCAAGCCTTCTGCGTTCCTAGCCCTCGCCGCCTGGAAAAGATCCGTGTTTTCTCTCCTGCAGGCCACTCCCAGCTTCCTTAGGTTCTCCTGAACTTGGGTGTTTTTGAAAGGAACCAATGAAATGCAGTGCCCATGTCAGCCCTGAAGATAACTTTTTTCTTTCCAGACATTACATGAATTTCTCAAAAGAAAGAAAAAGATGGTTTTTTGAAAAAGCTATAATTCTAGGAGTGAGGGCCTAGGAGTCATATATATCCTAGCACTGCACTTGACACAAATAGATGTACCTACACACACACAACTATAGGCTCCGACAGGATTTCAAAATAATTGCAAGGTATGTCTAAGACATCTGCCATGCCCTAAATAGAAAAGGGTTGTCATCCACATTAACTGTATGTCAGAAAATTGGGTGTTTGAAGTGCTCATATATTTTTAAAAAGTGAGTGGGTAGATGCCTGCATTCATGTACCCACAAACCAGGTAGGCAGATGCAAAGCCATGGAAGTGGCGGATGGAAATCTGTAGATGGAGATTCAGGATCTGTCCGTGTAACACCTTGTACTTGGACGGCGCTGCTTCCTTCCAAACTGTCCCCACAGACATCATTCCATCCGAGATCCTCCTCGGGTCTCTTGCTTCTTCCAACCACTCGCTTTTATGAGAAACCCGTGGTTGGGATAACTTTCCTAGGCTGAGAAAGACAGAGAGCGTTCAGGCTGAGCAAGCCTGAGGCCCAAATGGGAAGACAGCCAGGAAAGGATAGAATGTCGCCTACACCGTGCGGTCCAGTAAGTCTCATAAAACCTGGGAAATGGACCGTTCGGAGGAGCGGGGTGGAGAGGGTGTTCGCTATGGTGATTAACAAAACCCAAACCCCAGGCGTCCTGGAGGCAATGTTCTTCCTCTCAGGTACTTCTGGTTCCTAAGTTACAAGGAGGCTCCAGAGGGTTCATGGGAATGGAAAGTGAAGATCATGGAGTTTTCCCATGGACGTCTTGACGTCCCCCTCGGGTTCATGGTGATTGCTCCTATAACGGAAAAGCTTCCCGCAGTAGAAGCATGTGCGTGGGCAACGCCTGTCTCCGCACAAGGACTTGTATTCCTTCCTCCCGTGGAAGTGGGTGGCCTAGCCCTTTGCCACTCCTGGTTATCAATGGCAGTGACAGTGCTAAAGCAAGCCCTTTGCCACGGAGCTGATTCCGGCCCATGGCGGTCCCAGGGTGCATGTCACAGTAGAACTCGGTGCTGTAGGGTTTACATCGGCAGATTTGAGGGGGTGGTAGATCGCCAGGCCTTCGGAGGCATCTCTGGGTGGCCTCAATCTACCCTCTTTTCATTTGGCACCTAAGTGTGTCGACCATTGCCACCACCCGTGGAGGAAAGGATGGTGAGACTTGGTCTTATATACTTCGAGCGTGTTGTCAGGAGAGGCCTGTCCCTGGAGAAGGGCATCGTGCCTGGTAAGTAGAGGGGCAGCGACAAAGAGGAAGGCCCTGGACCAGATAGACGGGCACAGTTACCAAGGCGATAAGCTCAACCATAAGAACAGTTGTGAGGATGGCACGGGACCAGGCAGTGTTTTGTTCTGTTGTGTACAGGGTTGCTATGGGTCAGAACAGATTCAGGGGCACCTAGCAACAACAACAGTTGTTGGCCATGAACAATAATAAAACACGAAACCCGTTGCCATCAAGTCGATACTGATGCATAGTGACCCTCCGGGACAGAGTAGGCTGCTCCCTAGGGTTTCCGAGACAGGAGCATTTGAGCCACCGATCTCCAAGCTAGCAGCTTGGCTCGTAACCCCCGGCGCCTCCAGGGGCTCCTGGCGGGTTTGTGGCCTGGCAGGCATTGGCTGTGCACCTTGCATGCACCACGTTCTCCTAGTAAACTGGAAAAGCCCCATGAGATAACACGCTGCCCCTGCCCCACACACCGGCGCAGGAGAGGAAGCTTCCAGAGAGAACATTTGGGCCATTTGCCCAAGATTCCACAACAGGTGAATGAGGAAGCCAGGATTCAGACTCAGGCTCTCTTTCCGTTTGTCGCCCTTGTGAGTTCTGGCAGTGGCTGCTGCTTGTAATTCTGGCCAACGGGTCTCAGGGAGTGAGGACCACGGAGGAAGCTCCATTTGGGGGACTGTCTCTGTCCTGTTTCGGGGGGAAACCCAGCTGCATGAATTGGGCATCTCTGAATCAGCAACAGGAAGGCAGAGAGAGGTCAGTCCCTGGCTTACAGAGCATGGGCATGGGTTTTCCTGAGGTCAACTGGCTGCAGAATTTGTTCTCCGCAGCCTGTCTCACTTCACGTGAGGATCCTGGTAAAACATGGACCCTTATCTTAGAGACCTTGTTTCTACTGGAAATCCCCATGGGGTCCAGTTCCTTGGCTGTGTTGTGAGTGACCTGATCTCTGAGTGAGCTTGCTGGCACACCTGACACACGCACGCTGTACTTACCTGTCAGCCCAGTTCTACTTTTAC
>NW_022109491.1:3540559-3541560 GCF_000313985.2 Echinops telfairi
CTTAGAGACCTTGTTTCTACTGGAAATCCCCATGGGGTCCAGTTCCTTGGCTGTGTTGTGAGTGACCTGATCTCTGAGTGAGCTTGCTGGCACACCTGACACACGCACGCTGTACTTACCTGTCAGCCCAGTTCTACTTTTACATCCCCACCTCGGGATTTCCCATCCTTTTACACAGAATCTGACACACGGTTATGCATTGTGCTGTTATCTGCAAGGTCCACAGTTCGAAACCACCAGCACTCCTCGGGAGAAAGATAAGGCTTTCTACTCCCGGGGATAGTTACAGTCTCGGAAACTCACAGGGGAAGTTTCCCCTGTCCCGTAGAGGCTCTATGACAATGGTTCTCAACCTGTAGGCCAAGACCCCTTCAATAGGGGTCAAATGACCATTCACGAGGGTCCCCTAAGACCATCAGAAAACAAATTTCCAATGGTCTTAGGAACCAAGACACTGCTCTCTATCCATCTCCAGGCAGATATGCCTACATACAGGTACCTGGCGTGAAGACTGTTACCCATGCTACACCACACTTCAAGACAAAATTTCATTTATTTGTCATTAGAAAGAAATATTTCACAATACATAATCACATATTGTTTTCTGATTAATCACTATGCTTTAATTATGTTCAATTTGTAACCATGAAAATACAACCTGCATATCAGATATTTACATGACGATTCATAAGAGTAGCAAAATGACAGTGATGAAGTAGCAGTGGAAATCATGTATGGTTGGGGGTCTCTACAACCTGAGGACCTGTATGAAAGGGTCGCGGCATGAGGAAGGTTGAGAACCGCTGCTCTCTGAGTGGGTATCAACTAGACAGCAGGGAGCTGAGACGGCGCCCCCATGAGACGTTCCGCCCCGTAGAGAGGTACACTCTTGGAAATCCACAGGGCGGTCCTGCCCTGCCCTTTAAGGCTGCGATAAGTTGGAATGGGCTCGATGGCAGTGAGTTTGGTTTGCTTTGGGGTTTTTTAGGAGTCTCGGTGGT
>NW_022109491.1:3541731-3554457 GCF_000313985.2 Echinops telfairi
CTGCAGGATGGGGTGGAACTGCCCCTGGGGAGTGCCGAGCCTGTGACTCTTCACGGGAGTAGAAAGCCTCATCATTTACGACCTTCTCTTGAGGAGCGGCGGGTAGTTTCAAACTGCTGACCTCATCATTAGCGACCCAACATGTAACCCACTGCTTCCCCGGGGCTCATCTCTCCACCAGAGGGCTGGGGGGCGGGGGAGGGCATGCCTCAACGAAAACCCTCACTCCTTCAGTATTACTGGAGGGAAGCCACTCCCGGTTCATTCGTTCATCCGCTGGTTTGTTCATTCCTGGAGTCCCTCATCCCGTATGGCCAACCACCTCCTGATCCCCGCTTTCCCAGCATACCCATGTGGTTCAGTCCTAATACATTGCTGATTTTGTCCTCCTTGTGTGTGGAGACCCCCAATTTGAATTTAACCAGACTCTGGGTACCGAGCGCATGGAAATCCAGGCATCTCCTGAGTCCTTCCTCCTTCGGGACTTCCCCCGCTTGGCTGTGTGTGTTGCTAAAAACCACTGTCTGCTTCTCATTGTAGTCAGTGAAGGAGGAAGGCGGGCGTGCCTACTCGGAAGGAGTAAATGGGAAAGATCCCGCCCACCAAGTAAGTGACCTGGTGGTGGGCTCCCCTGGCATTCTCTCTCTCTCTCTCTCTCTCTCTCTTCAGCCTTGTTTTCATTGCAGTGCCCAGACACAGCAGGTAGAAGGTAGAAGTCTGAACCTCCCAGGGCTCCTTCGCTCTCTGCTATGGCAACCCCTTGGCGCCAGGCATCCCTTCTTCTCTCTTTGGACAGATCCTTCCCCTCCTCCCACCCTTGGCATGAATGCCACCTCCTCAAAGAGCTCGTCCCTGCCCGCCTGCCATCGCTGGCCCTTGCTCTTTAACTTCAGGCCCTTCAGCACAAATTGCGTAGATTCATTTGGTGCTTAGCACTCTGTCTCCCCACCCTGCTTCTCCACCTACCCCACCCCATGGCATGCCGTGGATCGGGGACCCTCTGTGTCACACCACCTGGTGGCATTTCTGAAATCATGGTTCATTTCCTGGTTTTTCTCTGTTCTAAAGAACGGCATCTATCAGACTTAAGTAACTGTATAATACCTTCTTCTCAACACACTCATGCTCAGCACCCTATTTTATACTTTGTTCGCTTTTAGAGGAAAGAACATGCCTTGGTGGCATGCCCTCCGACGGCCCCCTGCTGATTTGGGCACTATAGAAACGTGCCTAAGAGCCTGTGTGTGGCCTCAACTTGCCCTGGGTCTGAATTTTGGCTTAGCCATCGTTTATCTGTGTGGCTTAAAGCAAATGGTCAAATCGCTTGGGGCCTCGGTTTCTCCATCTGAATAATGGGCTAATAGCAGTAGTACCGGGCAGAAGGGTCCTGGGTAGGGACACCAGTGTGTGTACAATGTGCACCGAGAGCAGAGGGCTCCATAAATCTCCACTGCTACTTTTGTGCTTCAAAGGAATGCCGGTGCCTTAATGGTTACACATTGGGCTGCTAACCACGAGGTGGGAAGGTCGAAAACCACCAACTGCTCTTGGGGGAAAGACAAGGCTTTCAGCTCCTATAAAGGGTTTGTCTTGGAAACCCACAGGGCCAGTTCTGCCTTGACCTACAGGGTTGCTATGAGTTGGCATCACCTCGGCGGCAGTGAGTTCAGTTTTAGGTTCATTGGTGTGCTGCTCGTAGGCGATTGCTAACTGTAAGGTCAGCAGTTCAAGTCCACCAGTCACTCCTCTGTCTGCTCCCAGAAAGATTCCCAGCTTTGGAGACCCACCAGGAATGGGGCCAATTGGCATCAGAATGGGCTTGACAGCTGTGGGTGTTTAGGAATGTTACTCACACCACACGCTCAAAATCGCTGGTGGATGACTGAATCTGCCCAGCCTTTCTTAATGATAATTAAACGTGGCTGTGTTCAGGCTGAGACTTTCAGGTATCGGTGCAGCCCTGAGCATTGGGAATAAAGCAAAGGAGAGCCCCGCTGCCCGGAGCTCACCACGCATTGGAGGGAGCCGACAAATGAGCACAGACTCCCGGGATGACTGCCCAAGAGGAAGACATATGTCCTGGAGGGAATGACGCAGGCCTGGGGAGGGAGGAGGCCCGGGATGGCACTGCCAGCGGTGGCACTGAGCCAGTACTTTCTGGGACCCTCAGGGACAGGATGGCACTCCCAGGGGTAATGGTAAGCGTGGAGGCTTGGTAGGGCAATCAGGACAGGATCTCCCAGAGTGGCTTTGAGCTGGGGCTTGCTGGGACAGCCAGGGACAAGACAGCACTCCCAGGGGCTAGCTCTGAGCTGGGACTCCATAGAAGAGATGCAGTTTCTTTCAGAGGCTCGGGAAACCCACAGGCAGAAGGAACAGCACAGGAGCCTTGCTGGGGCTGAACCATGCATGTGATCAGAGCAGACAGCATCGAGGTGGGCGGAGAAGAGAAACACATAGATAGCATGCATCAATTAGGGACCTAGTGCCCCCTCCATCAGTACCAGGTACGTGATGAAGGCTGAGGATGCTGACATAAATGGGGACTCGAACCCCCATGAAAGCTAAGAGCCTAGCCCACTGCCACAGAGTGCATTCCAATTCATAGTGATCCTACAGGACAGCGTAGAACTGCCTCCGTACGTCCCCAAGGACATCATCTTTACAGGAGCAGACAGCCTCGTCTTTCTCCGAAGGTGCAGCTGATTGGTTCGAACCACTGACCTTCGAGCATCAGGCTTCTGCATCACCGGGGTTTCTCTGGGACCCACGTGACCATCGCGTCCACTCTGAGGTTTCCAGGGCTGGCTTTCTCAAATGGATCACCAGGCGGCCCTTCAACAGTGCCTATCAGGGGACTCGAGCATCTGACTGTTTGGTTAGCTGCTGGATGAGCTGTACCACCAGGGGAAAGAAAGGCGTATCTGACTTTCCTTAAAGGATCAGCCAGTACCACCTGCACATGCCAATTGGCCTGACACACATTGCTTTTTAAATCTCAAAAGTCTACCATCTAGGGTAGCCCTCAGTCCCAGACCAACCGGGATAGCTGGCCACCCCATGTGGCACTTGGAGAGCTCAGACCTGAAGACCTCTTCAATCCTCTCAGCCACCCGCACAAGGTGAACCTTCTGTGACTGCTCCCACGGGGGCCAGGAGAGAGAGGGAGCACGTGATTTATCCTTGGTCACACAGCAGGGATGCGACAGAGAGAGGTCAGGCTGGGCCCTGGGGCAGGGCGTGGTCGTGGTCGGGTGTCCTCCCCAGCAGAGCAGAACCAAGGTCTCTAACATTCGGTGCTGCTTTCCCTGGCCCCTGCGCTCTGAGCTATTGGTGCGTCCAGGACACTGGGCCTTCGCTTTGGCTGGGACACTGGCGCCGGCCCTCAGCCAGCCATATTCGGGGCCTGTCGTCCCAGACGTGCTTCCAGGACTGCTGGTCTCAGACGATGACGGCTGCCCTCTGGCAAGGGGTCACCTGGGGAGGCGTAGGATGGGACCCTTGTCCATGTACCTGCTCCCATTTCTGAGGGTGAACTCCAGTCCCCTGTAGGAAATGCCACATCTCCCCTGTTACTACCTTGTCTACCACAACCACAACTTTGTCCTCGGACGTGTTGAGCCAGGGACAGTTCAAGACCGCAAGGACCAGAGGCTGTAAACCTGTGTCCGGTGGCCTCATCATACAGGGATGCTTTTGGGGTGGTGGTTTGCCCTGAACCAGGCTTCGGGGTCAGAACGACCTACTTCTTGAAGTTGAATATTTCCTTTACAAAACATAGTGTATTTTTGGTGAGTACAACACAACTCTGTGTTAGGCTGGGTCGACCAGAGAAACACATCCAGGTATACGCCTATATGTGTAGGAGAGAGTTTTATATCCAGAAGTAATTACATATCAAGAAAACATCCCAGCCCAGGCCAACTCAAATGCCTAAGTCCGATCCTGGTCCATAAATCCCTCTTCAGACTCACGCAGCCACGTGCAGTGGTGCAGAATGCAGGAAGATCCCAGGCCGGTGGGTGCAGAGTCCTGTGGATCCGAGGTCAGTGGAAATGCCACAGGGCTCCCTCAGCTCTCAGGGTGGTCCACAAGCAGGAAGGTGGAGGAAGAGATAGAGTGGGGTCTCGGCCTCCAGAGAGCTATATATCTCTAACCCCCAAAGGAGATCATCAGGCCGCAACCTGATTGACAAGCTAACCTCCCACCCGTATCTTCTCACATGTACCATGTCGGCACAGAACAAACCTAACTATCAGAACCCACATGTTTCTTCAGTCCCACAGTTGCTGCACACAGTCACCGTCACCTGGTTAGTCTTCCAGGTGCACAGTCACCGGGCCCCTCCTCCTGGCATTGTGGCTGCAGGTCCCTTTCACTTAGCCTCCCTGGTCCCGGCCTCCTCAATCACAAGCGCCCCCACAGACTTCCTCTCACCCCTCTCAGGAAGGGCGCTGGCCTACCTCAAAGTGGAGTGAGCACTTCCTGGGCCCGGGAGAAGGGTTCCTACGCGAATGAGTGAAACCTTCAGAGTTGCTATTGGTAAGCTGAGGTGTTTTGCACTTTTGGAAGTCGAGGTCAAGTTCCCTCTCTGGACGGAGAGAAACCAGGAGTCCCGACAGCATGGGGGCAGCACTCTGCACGGGCGTTCTCAGCGGGGCAGCCAGCCATGGTCCCTTAGATAGGGGCATGTCACCCACACTTTGCCACAGTCTCCTGGCTACAAACTGCAAGGAGACACCTTGTCACCCACACACACAGCTGTCCCTTCTCACCACCATGTCACGAAGCAAAAGGATTATGTCACGCCGCAGATCGAGGTGGGCATAATCACAAAGAACCGGGCGGCCCCACGGAAAAGGAACCTATTTGATTGAGAGTGGGGTGAAACCCTCTCCATGTTCTGACTTAAGGGACTTCAGGGACAGCTTGATCCAGGACATACACAATGCCATCAGTCCCCATATCTATCTGTCTGTCTCTCTGCTTCTCTCTTCTCCTGCCTCCTCGCTCTCATTCAGCCTTGACTTCATTTGGGGGCAGATTTTCCCACGCAGTTGCTCTAGTGACTCCAGGATCCCATCCTCATGGTTTCTAATCCACTGGGAAGCCAGTGGGCCTCCCTCCTGGCTATTTGACACCTGCTCCATTTATATCTGTGTGTGGCCATCCTGGCCCAATCAGAGAGCCAGCAGAGCTCTGGTTGGCTAGGCTGAGTCACATGCCCGTACCCAGGGGAGGAGTTGATTCACCTGACCATGGGGACTGGAGAAGGGAGAAGGATGGTTCCCCCAAGGAAACCCCAGGTCCTGGTGCAGAAGACAGGGAAAGGGCACTTGCTGGGAACGTGTGAGTTAGATTATTAAATGTCCTTTCCTGGGACCTGGCATCAGGATAAGTGTGTGCACATTAATTTTCTTTTCCTTCCAACCAGAACGCAGGAATATGTAGGCACCACCCACCCTTCAAGCAGCCGTGTTCTAAGCCAGTTACTCACCTCCCACCAAGAGGTGACTTGCAGCCACTAAGCATGTGCTCTGTTTGAAATTGCTGTAGACCTCAGACTCAACAGAGAAGACCCCCTCGCCCCCCGAGCCGGAGCCGGAGCCCACAGCTGCAGCCCCCAGGGGCCGAGAGGGCCCCTCCAAGGAGAAGAAGGCGGCTGCCGAGCCGAACAAGCAAAAGAGCAACAAGCCAGAGGCCAAAGACGGGGCGACGAGTGCTGAACCATGCGTGGTGGAGGCCGACCCGCTGCAGAACGGAGACCAGAGAGCCGAGAGGCCGAGGCCTTCTCTCCGGGGCTTCCTGAAGGGCCTGGTAGGTGGACTTGACACCTCTTCTCCTTTCTGGGCCCTCAGGGAAGTGGGCTGGAGCTGGCCAGACTGGTGCCAAATATTTATTGAACAGCTCCTGTGTGCCTTGGTGGTGTAGCGGTTGCACTGGGGGCTGTGATCCTCCAGGTCAGCAGTTCAAAACCACCAGCTGAAGATGTTAATTCCCATAAACAGTTACAGCCCTGGAAACCAGTCCTGCCCTGCCTTAGGTTGCTATGAGTTGGTGTCAGTTCAGTGGCAGGGAGTGAGGGTTTGGTAGAGTGAGCTATGCCAGGGGTCAGAAGGCTACAACCAGCAGGCCAAAGCAGGCCTTTTGTTTGGTTTTGTTTTTAATAAAGTTTTATTGGAATACCTCCGTACTCCTTTATAGACGATCCTGGCCAGGGTTTGGCCCCAACATGGCAGAGTTGAATAGCTGCAATAGAGACCAAATGGATGAGAAACCCAACATCGTGTGCTGCCTGGCCCTTTTCAGAGAGACGGCTCTCCTGGGCTCTAGTTAGGGCTTCCGTGAGATCACATCTAAAACATTGAATAGTAGACCCAGCATGCCCTGTGTGCTCACACGATGTTCCTGGCCTCCGCTGCAGCCTCGGAGCTGAGCCAAGAGTCCAAGGACACCCAGCAAACTCCAAGAACAAAGTCCCAGCGATCAAACCCTGAAGACCACCCTGAACCCTGTGAAGGAGGGTCGTAAGGCATGGTTGGGTAATTGAAGGGAAGAAATTAGGAGACAGACCAGAGTTTAAGGGTTCTCTCTTCTGCCATGACTGCAGGACTCAGATCAGCCCAGAGAGAGAGATTATAGTTCCAACAGCAACTATGTACAAGCATGCAAACCCCGCTAATTACAAGTAACCACAGACGTAACAAAGTGGGCTGTGCCCTTCACCCTAAAGGTCCCTGAGTTCATTGGAGGAGTAACCTAACACCAGGGCTGGTGGCAGGTAAAGGGGGGGGGGGCAGGGGGGTGACTGTCTGTCTCCTGAGCCTGGAGACCAATAACACATGTCTGCTCCTATAGCTAAAGCTGCCTGCCAGATAGCAATCTGCCATGTGCTTGTAGGAGGTAGCTTTAAGGTTGCATTATATGGGAGGATAAAGTGGGGGGCAATATTAATTATGAGAATGTGACAGAGACTCATCTCTAACTCAAAAGGGTGAAGGCCTCCCTCCATCCCAGAAACCTAGCCTGCCAGGCTTCTTAAAATACGAGAATAAAGAATTCATCCACATACACTCTCTTCCCAGTCCTCTGTTTCCCACACAACCCCAGCTGCACATATATCCCCCCATTGCCTGGCCCCTTCCCGGAGAGAGGACTCAGGCAGCCATGGCCGGCCCAGCCCAACACCATCGCAATTTCTGCTAACACAGGACAGGCCAGAGCTCAGGCCTGGGCAGTGCTGCAGCACCTGGTCCTCAATGACCCCTCCTCACTCGGCTCTGTCTTCCTCCTGGGTTCTAACACAGAAGCCATGGGGTCTGAAAAGAAGTGGAAGGATGATGCCTTTAGAACTCCCCACATCTAGACATTTTACAAAAGAACACTTCACAGAACCAGAATACCAGGCCGTGTCTCCCAACATGTAAGATACCACCCCCTGGGGGGCGCTGAAACCGTCCCACCAAAACTCACTGCTATCGAGTCAAAGCTGACTCAGGAAGACCGTACAGGACAGGGTAGAACTGGCCTGTGCTTTTCTGAGACTAACTCTTTGAGGGAGTAGAAGGCCTCCTCTTTCTTCCTCAGAGCCGCTAGTGGGTTTCAAACTGCTGACCTTGTAGTTAGCAGCCCAATGCATAACCACTATGTGACCAGAGCTCCTTGTAACCCTCCAGGCAGCTGCAAAAGCAGATGCCTACACTTTATCCTGCATGTTATTCTAGGCTGTCGCACAAAAGGGTTATCATTGCCAGGGCCCCTGAGGGAGCTGAGTTTTCTTTGGTTTTTTCCCCTGAAAAGGGAGCAGTAGGCTAATCAGTTTGCACCGTACATCATGGGTGATAGTCACACAGAGGGTCTTCATGCTTTTGTCTTTTCATTCAAAGCCCCTCTTAGATCTGCCAGAGGCCAGTCAGTCAGTCAGTCTGTCTGTCTTACTATGGTGGCTTGCAGGTTTCTGTGATTCTGGAAGTGACAGTCCTCACTCAGTGTCTTAAATGCAAACAAGATCGCCTCTGGGGGGTAGATTCCAAGGGCGTGCTCACAGTGAAACTCCTTCTTGGGAAGTGTCCAGTGCTACAGGCTTTTGACCAGCCCAGAGTTGTGGCCTTGCCTTGTCGCCTTGAGCCGGAATTGATTGGATGGCAGTGGGTTTGGTTTGGGGTTCCTGTGGAAGAAGCGAGGTTAAAGGTTAAAGCTGAGGTTACAGCACACCGGCTGCTAATCAGAAGGCGGTTCAGACCTGGGGAGAAAGATAAGACCATCTGCATGTGGAAAGGTTTCCAGCCTCGGAAACGCTATCGGTCAGCTCTGCACACTCCTGCAGGGCCGCCTGCCCCGAGTTGGCATCGGCTCAACAGCAATGGCTCAAAAATCTGCACAACTGGGCCAGCACGTAACAACATGAGAGATGGAGAAGAGATTGACGTTGTCAAGGATGATATATGTCTTGCTTGGATCCACAGCCCATGCTCGTGGAAGCAACGGTCAAGAGATGAAAGGGTGTGTTGCATTTGTAAATCTACCGCACAAGAAAGACCTCGTTAAGTGTTGATAAGCAAGGCTGTCATTTTGAGGACTAAGGCGCGCCTGACCCAAGCCATGGTGTTTTCAGTCGCCTCCTATGCAGGTGAAAGTTAGACAGTGAATAAGAGAATGAAGAAGAATCAATGCAGCTGAACGATGGTGCTGATGAAGAATATTGAACTGCCAAAAAAAACAAACAGATCGTGTTGAGGAAGTGCAGGCAGGATGCTCCTTAGAGGTAAGGCCGGCCAGACTCAGGTGCTTTGGAAATGTAGTCAGGAGAGATCAATCACGGGAGAAGGGCATCATGCTTGGTCAAGTACAGAAGCAACCAAAAAGAGGAAGACCCTCAATGAGATGGACTGACAGCAGCTCCAGCGATGGGCACAAACACCAGGGCAATGATGGGGATGGCGCCGGGCCGGGCAGTGTTTCCCTCTGTTGTCCATTAGTCGGAACCACTCGATGGCACGGAACAACACTACCACCAACACGCCGCCAAGCATGAAGGCTACAGCACACGGACGTAAATTCTGGTGGGGAAAACCGATGAGAAACAGATAAGGCCAACTCAGCCAGGGGCATGCTCTGCCTGAACGTCACACCGGGTAGTGGTTAGGAGGGACTAGGCAGTGGAGAAGGGGGCTGTAATTGGGGGGTGGAGGTGGAGCTACTACATCCGGGTCGTCTCTGAACTCGTGGAAGGGACAGCTGCCCGAGAGCTGTTGTCCCCTCGCCATTGTAAAGATGAAGGGCCTGTGTTTTGTCCAAGAATTTCCCAAAGTGGGCCAGGCACCCAGGCAGGCGCTGACCAGGGTGTCCTGAATCAGACGGAACTGACTAGGGCAGGCAGGCTTCTGTGCCATAGCTCCCAGTCGATTCCTCCTTCAAATGAACAGCAGGCGCTTCCAGTGGTACGAGGCGCTGATCAGGAGCGCGCCGCAGGCCTGCGGTGCGTGAAGCCGGCCTCGGTCACCATGCTGATGGAGGCGGGACGGGCCCAGCTGTCAGACACGCGCACAAACACTAAAGGCTTGTGTGCCCTTCCACTTCAACATGGCCCAACTCTCCGTCTGTCAGGATGGCCCACGCCAGCACAGTGTAGACCCACTGGCACCGAGTCGATTCTGAGTCCTGGCCACCCTCTCTGTGTAGGGTTTCCGAGACTGTAAATCTCTACAGGAGCAGACAGCCTCCTCTTTGTCCCCCGGAACACCTGGTGGAGCTGAACCACCGTCTTTGCCGTTAGCAGCCCCGTGCCTCACTCACAGGGCCACCAGGGCTCCTTGTAGACCAGTGTCTGGCCTGCTCATCTGCAGTGTTCCTGATAGTACATGCCCGCGGTGAGTGCCAAGAGTGGGGAGGCGGCAGAGGACCCCTGCAATGTTGCATGCGGTCCTGCCGCATGCGGTCCTGCCGACATCCCCAACCCGGGCGCTGCTGTCTCATCTTAGCACCGGACCCACACGCACTACGCTGTCAGTGGCCAGCTAATTCTGAGTCACGGGGGGCGGGGGCACGTGTGCAGAGTAGCACCGAGCTCCGTGAGGCCTGCAAGGCTGTGGCCCGGGCTGTCGTGCGTCCTGGGTGGGCTCCGATGGCAAACCTTTGGGTTTGTCATTGAGCACTTTCCCATGTGCATCAGCACCCGGGGGCTGGTGCAGGACGAAAGTGCGACGCAGGTGACAGCCCTGGCGATGACACGGGCCCTTTTCCAGAGCATCCAATGGCTTTCTTTTCCTCTTGCTCTCCAGGGACCAAAGCGGATGCTGGATGCTCAAGTGCAGACAGACCCCGTGTCCATCGGACCCGTCGGCAAATCCAAGTAAACAAATTACCACCATGGTTCCCACCGGGCTCTCCTGCCATCGAGAGACCTCCTTCTCCTCCTCCTCTTCCTCCTCCTCCTCCTCCTCTGCCTCCTTCCCAGACCGGGCTGTGTCCTTACTTCTGAGTCTCCCGGCCACTGCACAGAACTCTGCCTGCCTGATAAGCACATGTGTACAGAGGTGTAGTCACTGAGGTGTATGTTGTACCGTCTCTGGCCCAACCTCGCCTGGTCAGTCACTGTAAAGATGGTCCCACAGGTTAGCTAGTGGGATGAGAAGAGCGGTGCGTGCCAGACGGGAGGGGGGCGCGGAGCAGGCCGATTACATTTTGAAAACCAGCAGGAGCAGGCGTTGCCGTCAGCCTCCTGGAAGGAATTGGGCTTTGTGGCGAATACTTGCTCGTCGTCTGGGCCTGGATCGGGGAGAATAGACTCTCGAGTCTGAGAGAGGACTTGGGCTCTGAGTTGGGGTGCTGTCAGCTCCCTGGAAGGGTATACGGGGGAAGGGGTGTCTCACGGAGGGGTAAATGAGAAGTCTTTCATCGGATGGGGCCCGTGAATGTTATTGATAAGAGGGACATTGTGGCTTAGAGAGGGCTTAAAATGATTAGGGAAAACAATTGTTTGGGGTTTTTTTTTGAGGTTCAGTGACAAGGATTACAAGTTCACCCCCCAAAAAAATGTAAGGGAAAGTTGCACATTTCGTTTGCAGCCACCCGGGGGCGCCCGGGCCTCCTTTTCGATCCGGCCTCCCTTCTCACTAACAAAGATTGGGGTCTTCGCAGTCTTACAAGATTAATGTTTCTCATATGGCTGAGAGGCTTTGCTTCATCTGTTCTGTCTGACACTTCGCTCAAGTTTGTCTGTAACCCCCTAATGTTCTCAGGATGTGCTCTGATAAAACCCTCCCCATAACCCCACTTAATAAAAAAGTTACAAAAGATCATTCAAATACTTGAGGTTATTTTTTTCGTTAAAAACCTGTACAGTGGGATCAGTGGGACCAGAAGCCTATTATACTATAACTCAAAGCAGGTATGATGGATTGATAGTCACAGACACTATACTTTTGTTTTTCCGATTTAATAAAAAAAATCTGTGCACATACATACCTTTACTTCTAAAGAATCGTTTACTTTTCAAGTCTGAAGCAGGCCTCTCACACACTGTGTCTGAGATGCCCTTAACGCTCACAGAACGGAATCAATGCCCTTCTTTCTCGCCTTCTTCCCAAACCACACTCCTAGATCTCCCTGTCACGCCCCGTCAGCGAGTCAGTTCCCACCCACGGCGGCCCAATAGGACAGGGTAGACCCCTTGGGTTTCCTAGGCTGTCAGTCTTTTCGAGAGCAGAAAGCCTCGTCTTTCTCTCAAAAAATGGCTGGTGAGTTTGAACTGCTAACCTTGTGGTTGGCAGTTCCACTGGAAACCCCTCTCATTACTCCACCAAGAGGTCCCGGGGGAAAACGTACATAGATATACACACACACACACACACACACACAGAGCACAGAATGCCACGAAGTCCGTTCTGACAAAGAGCTACCCTGCAGGGCATAGTAAAACTGCCCTGCGGTTTCCTGAGACTGTGACTCTTTACAGGAGTGGAAAAACTCATCTTTCCCGAGGTATAGCTGGTGGTTTTGAACTGCTGACCCAGCAGTTCACAGCCCAACATGTAACCACTGCTGCCAGGGCCCCTGAAACAGTACACATACAAGTGCCTAGCGCAGCACCTGAGATGTTGGGGGGCCTGTGATACATTGAGAAAGGGGTCCTGAGAGGAGAAATCAAGGGAACTGAGCAAAGCTGAGGGGCATCCCATGGGGCTTAGGGGCAGGGCTGGCACCATAGAGACCAGCACCCCCTCTTGGGGAGCCAGGGGGTTCCCTGGGAGACAGGTAGGATCTAGCCTCCTGGCAGCCTGCTCCCATTGAGCTGAGAAGTGGAGGCAAGCTGGCACCCCTCATCGGTAGGGCCCAGTACAGCAATATACCTGTGGGCTAGTATCTGCTTCATAGCCCTGGGTGCTGGATGCACACATGCACAAGTATACTATGCAGTCTGCATAGGCTCACGGGGACCCACACGGGCACAGACGCGTGTTCAAACACAGGTGGACCCAGGCACTCCCTTCAGCGCTGCTACCCCTCCTGCCTGGCCCATCCAGGCCTGGATCTACAGCCCCAACAGGACCGGGGCCTGGAGGACAAGAGTCTGCCAATCCAACCCAGAGCGGGGCTGGCCCTTGGCGGCTGGTGCTGGCGCATGTCCCAATCAAGTAGCGACTGGGGATAGCTTCACCTGGAGGGGATGCCCCTTGGAGAAGCCTTGTGGCTTCACCTTCAACATTTAAGAGCACACAGGAGTTC
>NW_022109491.1:3555412-3567146 GCF_000313985.2 Echinops telfairi
CCACCACCACCACCACCACCACCACCCCCTCTTGCTTTCCTGCTGGTAGTGAGTTTGGGATGGCGAACCCCATGACCGAATCCATTCATTCAAAGGCCGTCCTGGTGGGAGGGTCTGTGGCCCCGCGGTGCCCTGAGGGAGAGGGCACAAGTCCATGGCAGAAGGGCAAGAAAGCGGTGGTGTTTTTGTTTCACTTCCCTGCGCCTCGGACAAAGCCCCAGACCTGGAACACGCACGCACACGCGCACACGTGCTGCATTTCCTTTTGCCTTGGTTCCCCTTAAATTAGACTCCAAGGGGTCAGTGCCCATGTGCCTAGCAGGGACCAGATGGCCACAGACTGGACCGGCCAAAGCCTTTTTTTTTTTAATGTCAAATAGTCCCAAAATGTCCTTATTCCTTAAAGAATCAAGCCAGTTACAGGAGCCACCTTCCCAAGAGGGCAAAAAGAACAGTAAGGGGCTATCCTGGGGAATCCCCGCTTCAGGCAGCAACCCCAGCCCAGCTCAGGACTCTGTTCCCCTCACTAGGAGGAAGACGGTGGACTTCGCGGGCAGCCAAGTCGGGGAATTTAACCCTGCCGCCTCCCCTGGCCTTCCCCCAGAAAGCCCCTTATGGGTCACTCCCATTCCCAGGCCTTTTAAGTTGCCACCTCCGAACAGCAGCCCTTTCCCAATCTCTCGGAAGTAAACTGAAACAAATCCTCACTGCCGTCCAATCGAATGCCGGCTCACAGTGACCCTACAGGGCCAGCTAGAACTGCCCCTGTGAGTGTCTGAGACTAGAACTTTATGGGAGTAGAAAAACTCATCTTTTTGCCGCAGAGCTGTATGCAGTTTCGAACTGCGAACTTCGCAGTCAGTCGGCCTAATCACCACCAGGTCACCAGGGCTCTGTGACAGGGGTCAGGATCACCCGACCACCATACAGTTTCGGACGGGCTTCTTGAATACGGTGTCTAATTTACATCTGGGCACCCCTGACTGATCTTCATGGGCCCGCCGTCCCTGTTCATTAAGGGGTGAACTGAGTCCCTCTTTCCTTTGTTTCTTCCCGGGCCCCACCGGGTTCAGGTTTGCTCTGGGTGAGTGAGCTCCTGACAGGAAGTGCTCACCAAGCCTGGTATTATTTAGTCCGGCCACGTGGTGGTGCTCCAGGTCCTAGGGCCCTACCCGCTCCCTTGCCTGGAGTGGAGCCGGTGCCAACAAGAAACAGTAGGACGAAGTGGCCCTGCCCGCCCAGGATTCCTGGGCCACAGCCTTTCAGGGAGTGGATGGCCAGATAGTATGTCCCCCCCACCCCCTTGGCCTTTAGATTATGGGTCCAGCGCTTAGCCATGCCACCACCAAGGCTCCTTCCTCGCCTGCCCTGGCCTTCCCCCAGGCACCTGACCAGGAGGTGGGGACGAAACAGGATCCTGGGAGTGTGCTTGTTCATGAACTTCCAAAACGCAACAGGAAAGAACGCGAAGGAGAAGGCAAAGCTGGGCAGTCCAGGTGCCTTCTAGAACTTCCAGCCCCTTGACCCACGGTAGAGGAAGCCTGGGAGGCCTAATGGTTAGGGTTCCCCATTGAGCTGCTAGCCACAGGCCAGCGGTTCAAAACCACCAGCTGTTCTGCGGGAGAAAGATAAGACTGCCTAATCCTGCAAAGAGTTACAGCCTCGGAAACCCACAGGGGCAGTTCTACCCTGCCGTAGAGGGTCACTGTTTGGTTTTGGTTTTAAACCCAGGTTGAGGGAGCCTTGTTGATATAGAGGGCTACCCACTAACCAGGAAGCCAGAAGTTTAAAACCATCTGCCGCTCGTCAGGAGAAAGACGAAGCTTTCCACTCCCATAATTGCTAGATAGCAGTGAGAGAAACCAAGTTCAGGTCGGCTTGTTTTTCCCTTTCCATCTGTTCCACCTTGGGGAAAGCTTAAGGAAAGATGGTGCACTTACAAAAGCCAGGGCCCTGGAGCGGTTGCAAAGCATGGACGTCATCCCCATGCGTCCTGTCAGGCCCCACAAGCAGCTTCCCTCCCTCCTCCACCCCCACCTGGGGGGCAAGGACCCCACTTCTCAGGGCCCTCCCTGTACAATGAGATGCGATGCGGCCACTCCAGAGCTGCCGCTGTGAGCCTGGAGTGGGATGGTATGGAAAGCATTTAAGTATGGTGGCTGGCATAGAACACACATTAAGGAGCCCTGGTGGCACGGTGATTACAGCACTGTGAGGGTCGTGGTGAAACCCAGAGAAAGCAGTAGCAGTCAGCTTCCCTAGAGACCTGCAGCAGCATTGAGAACCCTACAGGGCAACGCTACTCGGTCCAATATGGTCCCTATGAGTCAGAATGGACCCGTGGATAAGAGTGTGTGTGTGTGTGTGTGTGTGTGTGTGTGTGTGCGCGCGCGCGCGCGCTCTCTCACATGAGGAGCCCTGGTCACAGCAGTTACACACAGGGCTGCTAACCAAAAGGTCAGCAGTTTGAATCCACCAGCTGTTCCCTGGGAGAAAGGTGAGGCTTTTTGCTCCCATAAAGTTAGACTTTTTTAAAAAAAACAGTTCTTTAAAAAAAAAAATGCCGTTCTACCCTGTCCTATAGGGTTGCTGTGAGCTGGAACCGACTGGGTGGCAGTGAGATTTAGAGAACCCCAATTCACAGGGGCCAACAGCACAAACCACAAACAAAAGACTTCATCGCTCCATCTGACAGGTGCCCTGGCACAGCCCTGGGACTCCGCTCCATGGGTTGGTTGACTTTGTCTTCAGACGGGGGACAATTCCGGACTATGGTTCCAAGCAAAGGCAGTCTGGCATTACTGTCATCAGTTTCAGAGCCACATTTCAGTGTTGAGAAGACAATAGTCATGATGCAATACCAGTCATGTAACTTTAATGGCAGTATGTTTTAAGGTTAGCGAGTCTCTGGTAGCATAGTGGCTTACGAGTTGCTCTGCTAACCACCAAGTCAATAGTGCAAACTCACCAGCCGATCGTTAGGAGAAAAATGAGGCTTTCTCTTCCCATAAAGAGTCAGCCTCAAGCACCTACAGGGGCCCTTCTACTTGTCCTATAGGGTCAAGATGAGCCTGCTTCAACTAGATGGCCATGAGTTTTGTTGTTGGTTAATCGTTTAGCCCTCAAACCAGCCACGCCCTTAAATTCCTACAGACAGGTGTGTGCTGTTAGGATGCTCCGCCCCTGACAGCAGAGCCATTAGACTAGACAGTGTGTCTGTCCAGACCCGGTGCCTGCTTGTCCATCCTGTTCACTCCTCGACCCCCAGCGTCTAGCAAATGCTTCGTCGGGGTCGAAAGGCAGTAGACACTGGTGGGAGGGATCAGCAGTCTGTGAGCGCACCCATTGGGCAGTGGCCTACCCTCGGCTCTAGTACAAGCTTGTTTGAGTCCACGATTCTAATCACTCTCCTCCGACACCTAGCCTCCTCTGGTGACCAGCCCCGTGGCCCTCAAAGTACAGACCCAGGGCCAGCAGCCCCCATTCCGTCAAGCCCAATCCAGGCCTACTCAATCAAAACTTCCATGGAGACAAACACACCACCCCCACCCCCACCCCCGCAAGCCGTGGCTCAACACACCCTCAGGTGAGAACACCTGAGCAGGGCAGGTGGACCGCTTCAACGAGCATCGACCGAGGGGCCCAATGAGCATGAAGATGTGAGGATAGCAAAGGCTAAGCCAGAACCTGACTGCGCCGGGCATTGTGCCGCGCAGGAATGGCCCTGCTGCCCATTTCACACAGGAGCCAATAGGCTCAGATAAAGAAAAGCCGAGCTGCCCAAGGACCCGTGATGGAGGCAAGGTCAAAATCAGATCTGTGATCTTCAAGACAAACTTTCTCTGCCTGAAGGAGGACGGCAGGTCACAGGGCAGCAAGGCAGCAGTACTGGAATGTGAGAGGAAGAGGTTGCCTGTGAGGCAGGCACGGTCCCCTGTGAAGACAGGCCTGGGAGCATGCGCATTTGAGGGGACAAGGGAGCGCAGGCACAAAGCAGGAATGAGAATTCAATCGAAGGTGATCCTGGTGGAAAGGCATGTGCAAGGGCTCAGAGGCCACGGAGCGTGAGCAGTTCAGCATGGCAGGAGAGAGAGTGCTGGGGTGGGGGGAGGGAGGGACACGAGAAGAGCAGAGGGTGGGACTTGGAGGGAGGTGGCTGAGAGGCCAGGGGAGCTTGTGCATGTGGTAGGAGGTCCAGAGTCAGTTCAAACCATTGGCTGAGCAGAGCCACGGAAGAGAGTGGAGTCAGAGGGCTCCTCAGGGGATCTTGTGCATGTGGTAGGAGGTCCAGAATCAGTTCAAACCATTGGTTGAGCAGAGCCACGGAAGAGAGTGGAGTCAGAGGGCTGCTCAGGGGATCTTGTGCATGTGGTAGGAGGTCCAGAATCAGTTCAAACCATTGGTTGAGCAGAGCCACGGAAGAGAGTGGAGTCAGAGGGCTGCGTAGCCAGAGAGAGGCGAGGTTTGATGCAGGTCCGCTTCAACCCCAAGTCGACTTGGTGAGTGCTGATGAAGGGTGCTGGGCCATGTGGTGGGTGTGATAAGGTGTCATCCTTTCCTAATCAATCTCTCCAAAGATGATTGGGGACACCCACTGAGAGGTCTCTTTAGGGGGCTGAAAAGCCAGGATTTTACTAGGAGGACTAATGTCCATCCGGTCCCTGCTTGGTATGGTCAGTCGCCTCATGTGCATGTGAAAGTTGGGCATTGAAAACGGAAGACTGAAGAGGAATCAAGGCCTATGAATTGTGGGGCTGGCAAAGACTCCTGAAAATACCACGAACTGCTCAAAGAACCAACCAGTCCATCTTGGGAGCAGTCTGTCCAGAGGGCTCCTTAGAGGCAAGGATGCCGAGACTTCACCTTTATGAACTCTGGACGTGTTCCTGGAAGAGGCCAGTCCCTGGAGAAGGGCGGCCTGCTTGGTGAAGTAGAGGGGCTGCAGGGGAAACAAGGAAGGCCCGCCAGGGGATGGATCAACACAGCGGCGGCAACAATGGGCTCGAGCGTAGGAACGATTGCGAGGGCGGCGCAGGACCGGGCAGTGTTTCAGTCTATTATGTGTGGGGTCTCTGTGAGTCGGGACCGACTCTGGGGCACCTAACAACAAATGAGAGAAGCCCAAAATGGCGTGGACGCTTAGAAAAGGCGCCCGGGGTCCCATGGGTGACGACCGCTTGTCCGAGGCTGGCTTCAGAGGTGAAGGTGATTGTGGCCTTGACCTCACAGCATGACTTGGAGAGACTAATGTTATATTCATAGTCCGTGTCTAGGAGACAGCACAATGTCTAACCGGCACCTAATGCATGTGACGGCCTGCTGTTGTGGGTTGAGATCCAACGAGTCTTAGGGTGTCCATCGGCCCATTAAAATCTGACCCCGGTGTCCGCTTCACTGCCTGCTCTCTCAAGCGTCCCACTGCCCTCTTTCAGGCCCTCCTGCTAAGACCCAGGGTAGGAGCCCTGTTTCTCCTCCTCCCTTCGGCTCCAGCCTCCCCCTCTCTCTGCGAAGCCTCCCGTCCCACCCCTTCTGCCTCTCGAGCCAGCTTTTCACAAGTGGCTGAAGAGTTGTGAGACTTTACAAAAACAGGAAAGTAGGCATAGGCCTGACTAAGGCCAAAACCCAGCAAGAACAACCCACTCCTGTGTAAACCCTTGCCGTGCCGAGCCGCTCCCCAGAGACCAGGGCCTTGAGAGCGTCCCCAGCCAGGACCTGGGGAGTTGTCTGCTTAATCATTTCCTTTGCAAATGCATAACCTCCTTCACCCAGAAGAGGAGCTGGTGAGAAAGAGGGAGGCGGGGAGCTGGAAACATTTTTTAAGACAACCACAAGACAGGGCAGGAAATTCTGGAATCGGGGGAGGTGAAGCGGGTTTTTTCCCCTCTTGTCCCTCAGGGCCCCGGCAGCCAGCCGGGCAGAGTGAGCAAGTCTGGAAACTGTTGATTGGGCAAGAAAGGGCCGTGCTGGAATATCCTTGTGCTGTTGATCCTGACGCTAAGGGATATTTGAAGGATGTCTTCCTTCTGCGGCATCCTGGAATGTTCAAGCAGAGAAGGCAGCTGGCCAGGATTGCTCTCGCAGCCCACACCTCTGCCCTGCACATGCTCCCAAGGGTAGCGGTCCCCGGCTGGGAGACACAGTCCCAGGGCCTGGAAGGCACCTGTAGCCCTTAGTCACTGCTCAGCTGATGTGGGAGCTCCAGAGAGGCTTCGTTATTGAAAGTCCTGCAAGACAGAACAGCAATGGCTTTGACATCCTTGCTTTCCCCTGTTTTAAGCTTTTCCTAGGAGAACAGCGAGGCTGCGTCCTCCTGTAAAGAATCAGTCTCAGAAAACCCCAGGGGCGGTTCTACCCTCTCGGATAGGGTCACTAGGAGTTTGGTTTGGAAGCTCCTGCTGGTCGATCAGGGGGGTCTCTGTACTTCATTCACCACCACCACCACCACCACCACCATCACCCAAACACCCACTGGTCTCTTAGGAACGGTTTTGATGGGAAACCGGGACCCAGCTCTTTAGTGCATGGGGGATGGGACAGGAGGGGGCAGAGAGAAGAGGGAGGAGAACAGAACACATGATCCTTTGTAAGCAATTTGACTAACACTGATTCTCGCACTAGAAATATGCGTGTATCCCTGAGTGGTATCAAGCTCCCTGTGGTCTATTCAGATAATAATAAAGGTCTATAGGCCCTGGTCTTCGGTGTTGTGTAATGGTTCAGAGAGTGGACTCCGGAGCCCCCTGGCTCCACTTCAAATCCCAGCCTGCCACCGACTGGCTTTATGAGGTTGGAGCCGGTGCGTCACCTCTCTGGACCTCGGTCTCTTCAAGGGAACCGTGAAGTTGAGGATTGATCTCCCAGTGTTGGAGGTTCTACGGCTGTTTATAGTCCAGGGTTCTCTGTTGGCACCCCCTTTCCTGTGGCCCCAGCCTGTTGCTCTCTCCCGGGGGCCATTCCACACTGTCTGGAGCTCTAAAACTGCTGAGAAGTTCCTCATGAGGTTGTGCAGGGAGGCAGGGAAGTAATCTACGCGCCACAGCAGAGCTCCAAGCTAAAGCAGTGGGTTGGGAAAGCCTCAGTCAGGATTGTCAGATTCCACTAAACTTGTTGGGGGGTGGCAGGGGCTGTAGGAGGGGTGACAGGGGAGGGCATTGCTTTGCCTTGCCATTTCTAGCGCCATTGGAATGGTTTCTAAGAGTCGAGCACCGGAAGGGCTCAGTCACAAAGCCAGGTACCAGGTTCTCTTGAAGCGTTGGAAGTGGAGGAACCGTGGGCAAGGCACAGAGGCCCCTGGGCTCCCCGTGGAGATCACTGGTCCCCGCACATTTTGGTCCCTCAAATGTTAGACTTGTTTCTGGCTATATTTGACCTTCTGAGCCCCAAAATGATACCAGTTTGCTTCCTGTCAGAGAAGAGCGGTCCCCTTTGGGTTTCCAAACCTGTAAGTCTTTTAAAGGCTACAGAGGGACTGGGGGTTCAAAGGACTGGCCTTATGGCTGGAAACTGAATGCAGCACCCACCAGCCGCTGTGGGTTCACGTACAGCTTCCCTGGGGAGTCCTTTAAGACCTCATCCTCTTTCAGATATGCCTTCCTTGTCATTTTCTGTCTCATCCTATAATTTGTGGGTCTGAATTCTCCTCATATCTAAAACTAGGACGATACATGTATAAAAATGAATATAACTTAATAGTTAAACACAGAGTGGAACACTCTAGCTAAGAAACTAGAGCTGATGTGGTCTCTCTGATGCAATGTTCCCAATCACCACCTCAAATAACCCCATGAACAGGCCTGGAACCCAAGACACCGAGGGAAAAAAGTTTATTGGGCCGTGTGATGCTTACCCTCACATCAACATGATTCCTTATGACTTTGTCCCCCTGCCTATCCCCAGGAGGCCCCTTGAGTTGAAGGCAGAGCATTGGTGGCCTTGTGAACATCAAGCTCATGTCTCAAAGCGTATCCCAGATGAAACCAGACCTCTATGAGATTCCGGGAGATCATAAGATCCATGCTGACTTGTACAGATTGAAAGTTTAAGTGAGTGGGTACTACGTGCATGAACAATGAGGATTGGGGATAGGGTTGAACTCTCAATAACACTCATTCACAACTGAAGGACCACGCCTGCCGGACTAACACATGGCATAAAGACAGAGAGAGCAAGAAAACAGTAAATATATGAGGCACATTCAACACAAGAGAGCCGAACGAAAACCTATCGACGGCCGATGCCATAACCCTGAGCCAGCAGTCATCTTTCTGCTTCTCCTCACACCAACGTGTTTCCGTCCAAGGGAGTACGTCAGTTCCTTAAGTCTGCAACATGTGAGTTCAAGCTAAAGCCAAATTTGCTTCGTGGGGGGTACCAAAAAGGATCCTTCTGGTGTGGCCTATGGAGGAGGCGTGCCTTGCAAGGACAGTCTGAAGTCCCGTTGTCTATAGCATACAGCCTGGGTCACCAAGGACCAGATAGAAAGTAGGTCAGAGTCTAATTAGTAACATCGCACCAGGGGTATTCCCCCTTAGTGTCTGTCTAAGGCAGCGGTTCTCAACCTTCCTCGTGCCGGGACCCTTTCATACAGTTCCTCATGTGGTGGTGACCCCCAACCATAACATTATTTTCATTGCTACTTCATCACTGTCATTTTGCTACTGTTAGGAATCGGGCGACCCCTGTGAAAGGGTTGTTCGACACACACACACACACACACACACACACACACACCCCGCAGTGGTTTTGACCCACAGGTTGAGGACCGCTGGTCTAAGTATGGCTCAGCAGATTTTCCCAATGGCAGGTGACCAGCAAAGGGATATCATCTTCTCCAAGACCTCCCGTCTTCACTTGCATCCTCAGTAAGGTTTGCTAGTCGCTCTTGTAGGAGTGTCTGTTGACTTGGATGACAGTAGAACCATGTTGTATGGCAGCAACTGATGGCTCTTCTCCTTCTCCTCATCTTGAGAAGTGGACCTCAGCTGAGATGAGGTCCCTTCTGCCACCGTGGATTTAAGATGTACAGAGATATATGGTTCATGGGCCCTAGACAGGCTCACTACCTTATTGTGTGGGGGACCAGATTCGAAGATGGCCTGGCTTTGTCTGCCTTTGTCTTGGTATTCACTCATGTACTGCTGTCTCTAAAGCCAGCCCATGCATGTACCCTTGCCTTTTCTCAACAGTGTTTTAACTTCTACACCACTGGCTAAATTAATGACACTGCCAATAGGATTACCTTATGTCCCAGGAAGATGGTTTATCACGTTCTCTGTTATAAAAATGGCAATGATGTCTCTAAAGTGAACGATGTATGTATCAACCTTAGACATATGAATGGATTTTGTGCTTGCACTTCATCGTAGCCCTCATCTAAGCACAATTAGTTCTTATAATGTGGTCCTTCTTGATTCTTGCCCTCATGAAGAGGCCGCTGAAGACAGGGATGCTATAGCAAAGTGTGGGTGAAGAAATCAGCTATTGTACAGCTCTCAGAAAGAGTAGTGTCTGGGCTCTTAAAAGCTCCTCTTAAAACCAGCAGCCATCTAAGTGAGGCATCTACAAAGCCTACATGGAAGAAGCACAGCAACCTGTGTGATCCCAGGATTGTAAATAATGAAAGCCAAATCCAGAGGTGGGAACAGTATCAGAGCTAAAATTGTGAACAGCAGTTTGCAGAAGGCTATGAATGACAGAGGAAGTCCAAAATCCATTTTCAGGGTCCCCACGTGGATTAAACCTCCAGCGCATGCCCTCTGACCACAGCCCCCGGATGTGTCTAGCCTTGCTGTCAGAGAGCAGAGGTGCCAAAGCCCTCACTGCCATCTAGTGGATTCCAACCCTAGCAACCCCCCAGGGCAGCGCTTCTCAACCTGTGGGTCCTTTCACAGGGGTTGCCTGATTCACAACAGTAGCAAAATGACAGTGATGACGTAGCAACGAAAATAATGTTATGGATGGGGGGTCACCACTACATGAGGAATGGTACGAAAGGGTCGCAGCATTACTGTGTTTCCCCAAAAGTAAGACATCCCCCCAATATAAGACCCACTTACACTTTTGCCTCTCGCTGAAATATCAGGCATCCCCCAAAATTAAGACCTCCCCAAACATAGGCCTCCCCGATAATAAGGCCCCCCAAAGCTACCATAACTGAACTCTGACTCTGAACTGTAACGGCAGGCGCCGCCACGCAGCTCACTCTTGGCCGCAGCACAGTCAAAGCAGACAGGAAGTGTGAGTAAATGTACCATAGATTATGAGTAAATGTACCATAGATTGTTGTACATGGAAATAATGGTAGTAACAAGAAATTCTTGATACTGTAGGGTTCAGTTTGTCTGGTTATGCTGGTTTGTGATGACAACTACTACCGTACCGTATACAGGTAATACATTTCCTTTTTTGTTGTTCAACAATCAATGTGTACCATATTCTTCTTCATGGAAAAATAAGATATCTCCTGAAAATAAGACCTAGTACATCTTTGGGAGCAAAAATTAATATAAGACCCTGTCTTATTTTGGGGGAAACAGGTTAGGAAGGTGGAGACCCACTGGACTAGGACAAGGTAGAACTGACCCTGGGGGTGGTTAGGGTCAATTGTAATACCTTATTTCATCTCCCTTTTGATCCATTTTTGCGATGTTTCCGTTTTTAATATTTCCTGTTTTCTTTTTGATTGAGGTTTTTCCCTGTTTTATTTTGTCATTCTTGTTGGGGTTGTTTTTTTGTTTTGTTTTGATGTGTGTTTCTTATTTTTGTCGTGTATGATTTTCTGTATATGAAATCTAGAATAGAGAAGTAAATCTATTGAGACAGTAGCTGAATTAATAATTGTACCTCGGGGGACATGGCAGGAGAGGTTGGGGGGAAATGGGGAGCTAACAAGGAGTATGAGAAGCAACTACTCTAAAATTGACTGGAGTGATGGTTGCCCAACCCTTCTTATGATTGCATTGTATGATGTGTGAATTATTTGTCAGTGAAACTATTTCAAGAGATATGCGTTATGGTATCTACAATGACCCTCAAGATCTGCCCCACCCCCACCCAGGTGCACTGTGTACAATCCCTTCTCCTGGAGAGTTGGCAGGATCTGTGAGCATGCGGAGAGAGCTGAGGTACCTTAGATGGCAAAGGTGGAAGGGTTCTATAATCAGGATCCCTGGGAGTGCAGTGGGCTCTGTGTTGGGCTGCTAACCACAGGATCGGTGGTTGGAACCCATCAACCCCTCTGCCGAGGTGAGATGAGGCTTTCTACTCCCGTCAAGATGCAGTCACGGGACGGGGGGGTGGGTGGGGGGGACGACAGTTCTACCCTGTCCTGTAGGGCCACTGGGTGTGGGAATGGACTCAATGTCAGTACGAGATTTGGGGGGGGGTGGAGGCCTGAGGGGGTGATAGATTACAAGTTGGGCTGCTAGCTGTGAGGCCCGCCATCGGAACCCACCAGTCACTCACCGGAGAAAGATGAGGCTGTCTGCCGGTTAAAGATCTAAAGTCTCAGAAACTCGAGGAGGCCCAGTGCTAGTCGGCCCCGCACGGTTGCTATGAGTCAGAACAGACTTCACAGCGGTGGTGCGCTACTTGGAGAGCACACTTCCACCCACTATGGGTGAGAAGTGCCAAGTTGAAGCAACACTCGTGGAAAGGGGGTAGGAAGTGACGTGTGGTTTGGAAACCGCTTCTCTGAGGACATGACATTTCAGCAGGGCCCTGAGGCAGGGGAGGG
>NW_022109491.1:3569274-3587823 GCF_000313985.2 Echinops telfairi
AAGAGAATGAAAACCATTTCTCAATACTGGACTCTCTGAGAAGCCTGCAGTACAAAACCAAAGCCCCTAAGGCTATCGGGACTAGATCCTATGAACGAATGACCCTCCGGAGGGACTTGACCTAAAGAAGGCCCAGGAGCCAGAGCCCTGGGGAGCACCACTTTACAGTCTGTGCCCCAGGGGAGAAAAAGCAGGCGCAAAGGGGCCTCGGAGAAGGGATGCTTTCCGCACGCAGCAGCCAGTGCACCTTACCTTCTCCCCCAAACCACCCCAGGTAAGGAAGTGAGAGGGGCAGGCAGGAGGCTGCTGCCATCCCAGCTCAGACGGCCGGGGTGTGGCGGGTGGCAAGGAGACATTCCATTCTGCATAGCGGGAGAAGATGGCAGACAGCGCTGGCAGTTGGGTTGGGGGTGTGGTGGGAGAGAAAGGGAGGAGTCGAGGTTGACCATGAACGCAGTGCAGTGGACTCACGAATCTTTGATGCATGTTGAGTGTGTGTGTGTAACACACTGTCCATGTGGTCCTTGCGAGGACTTACATATGTGAGTCAACCTGGGCATGAACCTGGGTCTCGTTGGACACCGAGCAGTTTCACTTGGTTTCTGGATGATTCCTGGGATGACGTCATCACCTGGTGTCATCACTGCCCTCTCATTTCAAATGTTCGCTGGTCTGGGCCATCTTCTGCTTCCCTTCAGGAAGGACACTAGGTGGACACGCATCTATGACCCCAGAAACTGGTGGCAAATCTTTCTGGGGAAAATTGCTGGCCTCTTTTACGAGGGCATAATCAATTGGCTTCTTCTTCGATGCTTGGGTGTTAACTGAGCCGGCGTTGGGGGAACATCCCGTCAGGGAAGCAGTGGGGTGACAGAGGCCTCCCCTGGGAAGACAAGCTATGGAGAAAATGCTAGGGCAGAGCCACTTCTATCATGGGGTATGCCACGTGTGGGGGCTGTGCCTGGAGTAGTAGCCAAGAACTGGATTCCAGAGGTCAACTCTTATAAGCTACTTCAGGGAGCCATGGGCGCGTGCTCGTTATGCGTTGCATTGGTAACCGCAAAATCAGCAGTTTGAAACCACCAGCTTCTCCACGGGAGAAAAAGGAGGCTTTCTACTCCTGTAAAGAGTTTCAGTCTTAGAAACCCACAGGGGCAGTTCTACCCTGTCTTATCTGGTCGCAATGGGTCAACATTGACCCGAGAGCAGTGAGTTCAGTTTGAATCTTATATTCTAGTTGTGATGTTGGTTAGATGTTGGGAAATGGTGGTGATCAAGCAACCAGGGTCTGCTCCTGGTCCTTCATTAGATGCCTGAGATGAGTTTAGCAAAAAATAAACATCTGCAACTTTTATCCTTCTGCTGTTTCAGAAGTATGTGGTGGGGGGTAGGGTAGAAAATAATAAAGAAAGATGTCAAGGGGAAGGTAAAATATGCCATCCTAATCCCATCCCTCTGACACAATCTTAACTTTATTCCGTCCCTTCAAATATATGTTGGCGTGGGTTATTTTCTGCTGCCCAGGTGCACAGGTGCCCGGTGTATAGCTGTTGTCGTCAAGTACCATCAAGTGGGTCCCAGCTCCTGCCGATCCCATGTCAGAGTAGAGGTGCCTCACAGGGCTTTCTGGGCACCGAGTGGGTAGGCATTGAGCTGCGATCCACAAGGTCACTACCAACCCGTTCTGTGGGCCGGAGGACAAGACTTTCTACTCCCGTGAAGAGTTACAGTCTCGGAAACTCACGGGGACAGTTCTACCCCTTGGCCGAGAGTAGGCACTCAGTAAAATGCTCACTGAGCGCCTGAGTCATGCCCGTGACGTTTGCCTTGAGCTTACGCACCTAGAATGGTCTCGCACACCCCACCCCCCTGCTTCTGTGTTCTCAGAGACCACAGGATGATAGCGCAGTACAGTCCTTGGCTAAGCCAGTGCCCTTTGGCCGTGCACTTGCTTATGGCATTGCTGAAAGTACCCCTTTGAGAGGACACCGGCGAAATAAAAAGGAAAATCAAGCTCCCTGCCATCAGGTCCCCCCCACGCACAGCCACCCCGCAGGACAAGCCCCTGTAGGTTTCCAAGCCCGTAACACTTTACAGGAGTAGAAAGCCCCATCTCAGTTTCAAACTGATGACCTCGTGGTTAGCAGCCCCACATGCCACCCACTGCGCCACCAGGGCTTCTTGGAGAACAGCCCCGCGGGCGGCATTCTTCTTTCTGGGAGTTTTGCTTTTTCAAGCAAGTTGACTTTCTTGGTAACATGTCACACGACAGTCCTACAGTCTGAAGGTAAACATCCCACGCGCATTCCGCTTCAGCTGGTTTATCAGGACACGAGGAGAGGCTACATCAAGATGACATTCCTGCCGTAAATTCGGGCGGTAAGAAAAGGGACACCACCAGATGATGCAATCATCCGGGGATCCTGTTTCCTTTAAAGTAGAGCTTTTCATTCGTGCAAAGAAAAAAAACATATATAAACATTTACAATCCCAACCCTCGAGTGCAGATGAGTAATAGATGCATCTACTGATGCGCTTCTTGGGAGGGGGGTCAGATGTTGGGCTGCTAACTGCTAAGTCAGCAGTTCAGAAGCTCCAGATGCGCCTCGGGAGAAAGAGGAGGCGCCCTACTCCCGTAAAGAATTGCATCTCGGGAGACAGGGACAGTTCTACTGCCCTACAGGGTCGCCACGAGTCAGAATGGACTGGGAGCAGTAGTTTGGCTTGGGGGTCGATGCTCTCCTTAGCAACGACAACACAACCCCCTCTTTGTAGATCTCAGCCAGGAGAGACCTCAGCTGCTCTCTGGCTAACTCGAAGATTGGCTTTTAAAACACTGTTGGGAAAATATTTACAGCTCCATATCCTGTCTCCCGAGGCAAAGGAGACGCCCCCTGGATTTTATGATGAGTTGGAGAGATTGCTCTGTCTTGGTTCTGCTATGCCGGGAAGTTATGATGTGTCTATTTATATATAGTTAATTATATATTGCTGATCATTACATCGATGTGCTTAATTACATCCTTGCTGCTGTTGGCTCCTGCTGCCAACCACCCACCCCCGCCCCCCACCCCCGACTTGTTTGACCCACACAGGCAGGATGGAATGCTGCCTGCTCTTTCAGCATCCCTATGGTCTGCTGGGGATCCGACCACTGTGAGCCCCGGCCCTTTGATTCCATTGGCTAGTTTTCAGAAGTCTTCTGCCTGTCTCACCTTAGTCTAGGAGCCCTGGTGGTGGAGTGGGTAATGTGTTGCACTGCTCACTGCAAGGTCAGCAGTTGAAAACCACCAGCCTCCCTGAGGGAGAAAGACGAGGCTTTCTACTCCCCTACAGAGTTACAATCTGAAGAGCCCGCAACACACGGAATCCAGGCTCGATAAACCCCCAGGGCCGACAATGAGAGTAGAGATACTAGGAGGATTAGGGGAGGGTGGAGGGAGAAAGGGGGAATCGATCACAAGGATCAACCTATAGCCCCCTCTCAGGGGGACAGAAACAAAAAAGTGAGTGAGGGGTGACATAGGACAAAGTAAGATATGAAAATAATAATGTATAATATCAAGGGTTCATGAGGGAAGGAGGGGCAGGGACAGAGGGGGAAGAAATGGGGAGCTGATATCAGGGACTCAAGTGGGGAGAGAATGCTTTGAAAATGATGATGGCGGCATATGTGCAAAGGTGCTTGACACACTGGAGGAATGTATGGATTGTGATAAGAGATGTAAGAGCCCACAATAAAAGTGAGGCGAGGGGCGCATCCTCAAGCACATGCTGCTGCCGTTCATTAGGCCTTCGGCTCCTAACAGTGTTTCTGAGCTACGCCCGGAGGTTTTCAGCAGCTGCTTCCTCGGACGTGCGGAGCTAAGTCCTTCCTCGTCGCCTGCCCTTAGTCTGGAAGCTCCACGAAACCTGATCGCCCTGGGTGACCCTGCTGCCATTTGAACTTCCAGTGACGGAGCTCCCAGCGGCACAACCGCCACAGTGCGACCGACCGACCGACAGACAGATGCAGACAGGGATGTGTGTAGCCTTGCCATCACGCAGTGCATTGATTGGAAAGGGGACTCGCGCAGATACAGGCAGGTTAAAATTGAACACCTTCTCATGCGATCTCCCTTTTGACCCATTTTAAATTTGTTCTGGTTTTTAATATTTTCTCCTTTCCCTTCAATTGTGGTTTTTATCAGTTTTGCTTTGTTATCGCTGTTAGCTTTTTGTTGCTTTGTACATGAAAGCCAAAATAGGCACATCTGGAGAGGCCATACCTGTGTGAATGGGTCCCGGGGGTCTGGCTGTGGTGGCTATAACTCGTCACCTCTGGGAGACGCGTGGGTCCGCATGAAGCCTTACAAGTGGAGGGGTGTCGGAGGTGGACTCAGCTGGACAAGTATAGGTAGACCTTGCTGAATATGCTTGTATTCATTATGTTCCTCAGTTATTGCAGTTATGATAAGGGGCCCCGGTGGCATTGTGGTTCCGCATTGGACTTTGATTGGCAAGGTTGGCAGTTCGAAACCACCAGTTGCTCCGTGGGAGAAAAGCACGCTTTGTGCTCCCATAAGCAGTTACAGCCTCGGAAACTCACGGGGCAGCTCTGCGCCGTCCTGCAGGCGCCCCATGAGTCGACTGAGACTCGATGGCAGTGGGTTTTGAGTCTGGGGAGTATGGCAAGCTAGGCTGGGGGGAAACAGAGCTAATCATGGTAAGTACAAAAATGCAGAAAATATTCTGAAATTTACAGCAGTGATGATAGTATAGTCTTCTTGATGTGAATGAATGAATTACACAATTGACGTGATTGATATGAGATATGTATCAAATCCCTATGAATAATAAATTTTAAATCTATATGTGAATCATATGACAACAAAATGGTCAAAAATCAATTTTAAAAATTAAAATTAAAAAATTTTTTTCCAATGACCAACCTGGGACATAGGGACACAGCACAGCGAGCACCTGTGAAAAGTGACTCCCGTAGATTTGCGTCTCCTATGGTGTTCCAGTGGGTTTCTCTACGGGAGCAGAAACGTTTGTCTCTCTCAGAGAGGCTGGTGGTTTCAAACTACTAACCTGGAAGTTGACAGCCCAACGTGTAACCCACTAGCCCCTTGTGAAAACCACCTGCAGGACACAAGGAATAGAAGCAGCACCTTCCGCGAGGTCTGCCCGTCCTTGTCTAGGCTACTGCGAGCTACCAAATTTACTGGAAGCCATGGGTAGAGGAGTAAGATGAGAAACAGGCTCGTTTGATTCCAAGGCTTGGGAGTTTAAGCAGGAGGCTGCCATTGTAGTAGAAATATGAGTAGGTTCCACTGGGATTCATTTGAGGCCCAAAGTCAAACCCATGGAAGTGATTCAGACTCATAACGGCCTAGCTCAGGGTTTCCGGGATATATGGTCTCATATACATTTTGGTGGGAGCCAGCAGCCTCATCTTTCTCCCTCGAAGCAGCTGGTGACTTTGAACCACCAACTTTGCAGTTAGCTGACCAACAACGCTCACCCGCAGTGTCACCAGGGCTCCTTTTATTTGTGTCCAAAACACAGACTGGCCACCATCGACTCACTTTTGACTCATAATGAGCCTATAGGACAGAGCAGAGCTGACCTGCAGGTCTCCGAGGCGGTCAGTCTTAACAGGAACAGACAGCCTCACCTTACTCCTGAGGAGCAGCTAGTCGTTTTGAATTGCTGACCTTGCTGTGAGCAGCCCAGCAAGTAATCGACTCCGCCACCAGGGGCTTCTGTATTTGTGTTCTGAGAGCTTAGACACCCAGGTGTCAATTTAGCCACTTGGATTTCCAATGGTCCCAGCTTCGCCGATTACAATGATGATCAGTTTCTTCCTCTTCTCTGGTGCCGACGTGGTTGTAAATACAGTCCCACTTCTGAGGTCAGCTCCCCGATCTCTGCGGACTGTTTGTGCACAGTCTCTCCAAAGCTATTACGTCTGCTGGTACCTTTCCGACAAACCATTCCATCTCAGACAAAACAGTGAGAAGAATGGATGTTACAGGCCTCTCTGAGGACCAGCCGAGGGAGCAGGCACGTGGACCTGGCCCTTGAACATTTAAGGACGAGGCCACACAGGTGTCACTTAGATTGGGAGCCAGAAGGTGTGGCTTTGGTCTGCTGGATTCTCTAAAGAAGCAAAACCAATGGCGCGCGTGCGCGTGCGCGTGTGCGTGTGTGTGTGTGTGTGTGTGTGTGTGTGTTGCATAAAAAGAGATTTCCATCAAGAAATGGATCACACGGTTATAGAAATGTGTGTGTATGTTGCATAAAAAGAGATTTCCATCAAGAAATGGATCACACGGTTATAGAAATAGGTCAATGCGGTCCGGTGCAAGTCAGGCTTCTCTGGACTCCGGGGAAGCTCTTGGAGAGAAAGCAGGAAGAGGGAGCAGAGGCCGCGAGGGGCTCAGGCTAGTGGATATAGAGGCCCAGCGTCGGCTGCATGAATCCGTCACCTGTGGTCCGCTGATGGCCCCTGGGATCAGCAGGTGATGCAGCAGGAGATGGTGGAACCAGATGCAAATCCAGCTGAGGCAGCAGAAGAAGAGCCAAAGAGGATGTGACCGCGCTTTGTCTCTCTCTCATACCAGAAGGCTTAAGACACCAGAGAGGTGGTATCAAGCTGCGAGGAATGGAGAGCTTGAGCTCGGCCCCCACCCTTCCCAGGACTGTCTAGGTGACACCATCCGCAGCTGCCAGCTGTCACCCTGTCTCAGGAAGAGGATCGTGCGAGGTCCTGTTCACTGACGTTTGAGCAAAAGGAAAAGTAATCAGAAAACTAAGCTCACCACCGTCGAGTTACTTCCAACTCATAACAACCCTATCGGACAGGTCGGCTAGAACTGTCTCTGTGGGTTTCCGAGTAGAGAGCCTCATCCTTCTCCTGCAAAAGGAAAATGCCCCCCCAAACCCAATCCCAGGATACCCGCCTGGTTCCCCGCCAGACAGGAGCTCTTTCTGGGCTGCCTTCCTCTTTTTTTTCCTTCTCCAAAGCAGCCCCTCAGAGCAATTTCAAAAGCAGGACTGTTTTCCGTAGAGAATATGTTGTGTTGACAGAAATGCTACGAAAATAAAATCGCCAATTTTCCCATCACGAAGGGAGAACCCCTGTTAACCGTTTAATTGTGTTGTTGTGTTTTGTTTTTTCCTTCCTGCATAGATACTACCTGCGTAAGGGGACTAAACTCAGGCTACAGAAAGGGTATTGTAGCCTCTGTTTGTTTGTTTTAAATAAAGCATTTTATTATTTTCCCATATCTTGTAAAAACTCAACATGATTTTTCATTGTTATGGACGCTGCTGGCCCAACAGTCCGATGCTCAGCTGATAACTGAAAGGTTGGTAGTTCAAACCCACCCAGTGGTTCTGGGAGAGCAAAAACCTGGAAATGTGCTCCACGGAGATTGCAGCCCAGCACCTTTCAAGCCTGGAACCGAACCCTCCCCTGAGACCAGCTTGCAGCCAAACAGTACACAGGCCTGTCAAGAAACAGTAACCCCCGTGGGGAGATGACTCCTGAGAACGGTCCACCAGAGGAGACCCCAAAGGCAGCATTTGCCCCAAAACCAAGCTCAGAAAGTAGGAAGGGGCAGGAAAGAGGGTGAATGGGAGCCGGGCACCTAGGGCGGATGTAGGGGAAGGGCACTCTTCCACCGAGAGGATGGCAACCAGGGGATGAAAGAAAGCAGATGGGCAGTGTGGCGTGGGAAATTGATGTGTGCTCTAAACATTCGCGCAGACCACAACAGAAAGTTTGATGTTGAGAACGAAGACGATTCCCGACAAGAAAATGCTACAGGGCAGTTCTGCTCTGTCGCAGGGGGTGGCTTTGAGTCTGCATTCTCTTGAAAGCCACACCCCACAGCAACCAAAAAAGCAAACCAACCAACCAGCAGACCCCCTGCCACTGAGTTGGTTCCCAACCCTATAGGGCAGAGCAGCACTGCTCCCTGGGGTGCCAAAGCTGTCCGTCTTTACGGGAGCAGAAAACCTCACCTCCAGAGTGCGGCTGATGGATTCAAACTGCTGACCTAGCTGGAAGCCGCCCAATCCCGACCCCGGGGCTCCTCCCGGCAGCCACGCGCTCAAACTCATACTCAGGGCCATTGAGTCCATTCTGCCTCGGAGTGACCCGACGGGACAGGAATGAAGAGGACCTGTCGGCTTCTGAGACGGGAACTCTCTGTGGGAGCAGAGCATCGTCTCTCTCAATGCAACTGCTCGCGGTTTTGTTGACCTAGAAGTCAGCAGCCCAGCATGTAACCCACTATGCCATCAGACCTCCTTCCAGTAGCCACAGGCCGGGCTTATAGGCCCTTTGTGTTGGTCTGGGTGGACTAGAGAAACAAATTCATAGACACTCATATGCGTATAAGAGGTTTATATACAACAGCAATTGAATATTGAGAAAACATCCCAGCCAAGTCCAGATCAAGTCCAAAAGTCCAATATTAGCCCAGATGTCCCAGACTGATCTATAAAGTCTTCTTCAGACTCACGAAACACATGCAATGACGCCGAATGCAGGAAGAGCACAGGCCAGTGGGTGGGAAGTCTTGTGGATCCAGTGGCGTTGTAAGCATCTCAGTGCTGGCAGGGGTCTCCACATGACTTCTCCAGGTCCCAGGGATCTGGTGAAACCAGGGTAGCTTCACGTGACTTCTCATCAGAAATGTCTCACAGGGAGTACGCAGAGAATGTCTCTCCTGCCTCTAAGGAAGAATACCGAATTCCCAGAATCCTCAGTAGAAGGCCATGCCCACACAGAGGCCGCATTGGCTATGATCTGATTGACAGGCTAGACTCCCCCCCTTCACTCTGAATCCTCCAATTGACACCAGATTATGTAACTACCACACCCTTGGAAGGCAGCGCAAAACACATGCGCAGCCTGGTTTCGGTTGTCTACGGCTTGGCTCTGTTGGTGCCCCAGCTCTATCGCACCCTCCTCTTCTCCCTGTTGCTTCTCCTCTCCCGCAGCTCCTCATTTTTAAATCCCTTTGCCTTCTCCTCAGTCTATCCTGGGACGTAACTGTCACCTGGAATTCTTAGTTTCTTGTCTATCTCCTGTGATCTTCCTGCATTCGGCATCATTGCATGGGCTGCGTGAGTCTAAAGAGGAATATAGACTAGTGTAGGACACATGGGCTAATATCGGACTAACACACTAACCAACCCTAACTGCCTCAGAAAGTGTTCCCACCCTTCCATCTCCAAAGGATGTCGTGACATTGGGCTGCGAATGATAAGGTCAATGGATCAAATACACCAGCTGCTCCTCAGGAGAAAGATGAGAGTCGCTATGAGTCACACCCAACTCAAGGGCAGTGGGTTTAGTGTGCTTTTTGCCCACCGTCACGGCTGATGACTTTTATCCACTGGCCTCGAGACAAGAGCATATGGACTGGTTGTCCACCATCCACTGACCCCCGCGATCCCACTGTGCTGCCTACTCTCTATCCTAGAACATTCTTACCATGGCTGCCACAGAGCTATCAGCGGCCACATCTGACCAGCATTTGATTGGCATTATAAAATTTGATCAGATATTATCAAATCTGGAGAGTTCACATAAAAATTCAGAGAGCAGTGATTTTGTTTTTGTTTTTTCTGGAAAACCCAACGAGCTAGCAATGCAGGACCTCCCCCAGTGATACTTCTGCCTGGCCCACAAGGCATTTGAAACCTTTGAATCACAAGCTAAAACTCAATGTGGTAATGATCACCTGAGACCCAGCTCAACCTGCGCTGCCCACCGAGAAGCCTTAACTGCCAACCTCCCCCTTCAGTTTTCCCCCATACTAGGCAGAGTGGTTGCACATTGAGTTGCCAAGTGCAAGATCACCAGTTTGAAACCAGCAGCGGATCCATGGGGACAGAAAGACTTTCTACTCCGTTAAAGACTGGCACACGGGGGTAGTTCTACTCGGTCCTCTCGGGTCATCTCATGCTGGAATCAGCTCAGATGCAGTGAGTTTGGTGTTTTAGAGTAATGGTGAGTTCCCAGAGAGAGCGCTTCACACCTGAGCCACCCACTGCTCAAACCCAATGGCCGTGTCCTTGCTTAAATCAAGGAGACAGGCTCTTCCCCCAGGAGGTCTTCCTTTGTCTCCATCAATCTCTCTTCAAATTGCTAATGAAGTTGAACTTGCTCTAGACAGGCTGGTCCAGGCTGAAGAGCTCCTTTGAAACTCTCCATTAGATTGTAATAGAGGGAGACTGGTCTGCAGATGGGCAAACACGGCTCATTTGTTTCCAACCCAGTGGGATGGGGATAGGGGTGGGGGCAGACATGGGCTGAAGATGATCCTGAGAGAATGCTGCTTACACTGCTAGTGCCCACACATGGGCACACACACACACACACACACACACACACAGCTTTTTATTTTTCTCCCTGGACACGCACATGGAATACTATGTAGCACTTTCTTAGGGAAGTGGGAGTGGTGCGAATGGTTAAACACACCAACTGCTGGTTGAAAGGTTGAAGGTTGGAGTCTACCCACAGGCACCTCGGAAGAAAGGCCTGGAAATCTACTTCCGAAAAATCAGCCCCTGGAAACTACATGGAGTGCTGTACCATACTGACATACACACGGCTGTGGTGAGCTCAAAGCCATTTGATGGGTAACGGACCTGGCCTAAACGCAAAAATACTCCACACCATTGAGTCGTTTCTGACCTGTTGTGACCCACCTAGGACAAGGTAGAACTACCCCTGTGGGTTGGTGAAGCTGTAACTCTTTATGGGAATAGAAAGCCTCCTGTCTCCTATGAGTGGCTGGTGGTTTAGAACTGCCAACCTTGCAGTTAGCAGGTCAGTGTGTAACCTCTACACCACCAGGATTCCCTGGCTTGGTATAATTTATTCTAAATAAGAGCTGTTCGTATAGAAAGTATGCAAAATGAAAAGATAGGAGGCCCTCGGCGATATGATTGACACAATGACTGCAGCAATTGGCTCAAACGTAACAGTGAATATGAAGACTGCTTTGGGAACTACATTTCCCAGAACCCTTTGCAACTAGACCTAGTCTATTAGCATCCTTCTGGTCAATGAGATGTCAGCAGTCATTGGATGGGACTTCCAAAAAAGTTCCTTTAAGGTGGAGAAGGGAGCAAACAGGGGAACTGTTTTGACCTCCTTCCTTCCTGTTTCCGGAAAGGCTAGGTGACTGAGGGAAAAACCAAAAAGACATGCCTGAAATTTCTTGAGCCAGTGCTCAAACACCAGCAAGTGTTGAGTGGGAAAATAAACATATTTAAACTACTGGCATTGGGATTTTGTATTCTAAGCCAGGTGAACTGCAGTCTGCTCCAAGCTAGTACTTTGAAGAGCTGATATTTAAAAACAAAAATGTTCCTTCCCATTGGCTGTTGTTACGTACTGCCAAGTTGATCTTTCACTCGGTGTGACTCGGGTGACTGAGTAGAACTGCCCCATGGGGTCCCCCGATTTGTCACCCTTATGGGGGCAGGTCCCCAGGCCTTTCTCCCAGGGATCCGCAGTCATATTTTATGCATGTCAATGATATGTGACGTGAGCCAGTTCACTGCTACCCTCAATAGTGCAGCCGGACTGCCCAGAAACAAAACCTAAAACCAACTTACTGCCTTCGAATCCATTCTGACTGATAGTGACCTATAGGATCGAGTAGATCTGCCCTTTGGGGTTTCCAAGACATTACATTTTTGGAGGAACAGACAGCTTCATCTTCTTCCACTGGCCGGTGCCACCCCTGACCTAGCCGTGAGCACTCAATGCATAGCCCACTCGGCCACCAGGGGTCAAACTGCCCATTCACCCACTCAAAAAACTGACTACCATCCAGTTGACACAGACTCAGGGAGAACTGTCCACAGTCCCTCAAAAGTCTTAATGTGCTAGTCCCTCTCGGGACCCAAATATAATCCGATGCAAAAGTATCAACCACACACAAAGTAAGCAAACATGTGGAGCGTCGGAGCCTGCGCCAACGTGACTCCCAGTTTTTCATTTCTATTTGGGGTAAATTGATGTGTTCACTTCAGGGGGCCAGGGGAGGTCCCCTACTTTCCACTTTACCCTGCCTGGATGCCTGAAGGCAGGCCCATTTTAACATTCGGCATTTGATCACAAGATAGGGCTAAAAATCGCAAACTACTTATAAGAGACTTACTGTTTCTGGGCTATATCAGGGATTCAAAAGGGGGGGGGGGGCGCGGAACACAGGCCGGTAGCGCTGTCCGGATGAGCTGAGTAATTACTTTAATTCCTCACTTGTTTCTGAGTGAGTGTTGGCCTGATGAACGTTATTCACAGCCCAATGAGAGTGTCAGCGCTAAGAGTGACCATGTGTGCTGTATCTGTTCTCTCTCCGCTGGATTATCAAATACCATGCAGCTGAAGTCAGGTTGTCCCAGATCCCCCTCAATCTTGGCCCCAAAGGCCCCGGCAGGAACTCCTCCAAGAATCCCGCCAAGCCCTTCCTCTGCATACTGCAATCTCTTTCCCAGTGGCTGTGTGGGGACTGGATGTTTTCAGCCTCATTCTTTTCCCGTGTCTCATGTCCCCAGGAGAGCCTAGCGCCTCCTTTTGAACGCCATGTGTATCTTATCTCTGCCAGTGCAGTTGCTAACACCAGAATGCAGGCTGGAAAACATTGCCCCAAACTGCCCTGTTTTTCATCATTTTCTTCCTGACACCTCCAGATAATTTGTTAACATATTGTCTCCCCCTCTTTCCATACTGCCTTGCTGGGCACTGGGGACTTAATGACATCACCCAGGAGTTTATAATTAGAAACAAAATTACCTCGTTTGCTGCCGGGGAGACAAATAAAGAAATTATGAGAGTTGGCTGGTCTAACCCCATATGAAAGGAGATCTTTTCGGATGAGGCAGGGCTTAACAAAGTTGGCTTTGGGGGAAGCGGGTGGCAGAGACTACTAGGAACATTCTGGAAACAAGTAGCAAATAATCCTCCCAACTGCTGGCCTGAGTGGCTGAAACAAAAGTGGACAGCCAGGCTGGATCAGCTTTGAACGTCCCACAGGTGGGCTTTTGGCACTCCCTGGGTGAATGGGAATGGGCAGAGCTGGGTGCTGGAATTTTCTGGAAGTCTCCAAGAGGTGTTCTGAATTTCTGACGCAGTCGAGCACTTTCAGTTTTAATTTTTTTTTAATTCATTCTTTTTGAGGGCCACTTACAGTAAGACTTGCTCCTGTCTCCAAGAGTTCTAAGCTTGCCCTACAACCAATCTGACTAGAGCTTTCTGTCCACCCCAGCAGCCACGGAGACACATGTGACTCTCTCAGTTTGAATTTAGGCTAGCAAAAATTAGATCATTTAAAAATTGCATACACCACAGTTCAAGCATTCGCCATTCCCCTGTGACTAATTGTGGCTACTCTATTGGTCAGCACCTTTTTACCAACATGGAATTTCCTGTTTCTTGATTTGGACAGCACTCAGCTGGATAGTCTGGTCCGCATGGAATACTCCTGGGTTCCATCCCTTGTCCTGGTGTGATCATAAAACGTTCCCTCTTTGACCCTCAAAATTATTCATAACTCAACATGAATAATGAAATGGCCAACACCTCATGGAAGCAGCAGTCGAGACAACAAAGGACATATTGTCCTGGGTAAATCTGATCCGCAAGACTGCTTTCAAGTGTTAAAAAGCAAAGCTGTCACATTGAGGGCTAAATAAATCTGCCTAAACCAAGCCATGATCTTTTCAATGGACTCGTGTACGTGCAAAAGTTGGACAAAGAAATCGGGAAGACCGGAGGAAAATGGATGCCTTTGAATTATGGTGTTGGTGAAGAATATTACATACACCATGGACTGCCAGGAGACCACACAACTCTATCTTGAAGGAAGTACGACCGGGGCACACTTTAGAGCCCGGGATGATATGTTTCTCTCGATCCTTTAGACGTGTTAACTGCTTTCTCTCCAGAGAGATCAATTCCTGGAGGAAACGCTTCATGCTTGGAAAACCACCAAACACCAAAATCACTGCCATAGAGTTGTTTCTGACCCATAGCAATCCTGTAGGACAGGGTAGAACTGGGGGCTTCTGAAACTAGAGCTGTATCGTAGCAGAGAGCCTCCTCTTTCTCCCAATGAGTAAGTCGTCAATTCTGCCAAAGTGAGGGATCTAGTGCATGCAGCTCCAGTTTTATGTTTTATTTGGTGTTCTTATTTCTCCTTGCTGAGGGCAACTCGGGTGGGCTTCTGTGCTCTGTTAGATAACCACATGGATGGAGCAAGAAGGGGGAGGAGCTAGATGGTGCCCGGCTCCCGGTATGGATGAGGCTCACAGTACACAGAGCTGGACCGAGAAAAGAGGGCACTATAGAACCCTATTCAAAATCATAATAAAGAATGTTACAGACTTGCTCATCGGCTAGGGACTGGGGGACCCTAGAGATGGTGATCCCCTCCAGCCTAGAAGGGAACCCACCCCAGGAGCCATTTTTAACCACAGGGCAGTGAATAGTATAGTAACAGGGACATGGGGGGAGGTGGGGCGCCTACTCCTCAAAGCTATGCACCAGAGGGTGCAAGGCCAGCCTTTGCCCAGACTCCAAGCTCAGGAAAGTGGAAAGGGCAGGGCAGGCAGGTGATGGGAGCCTGGTCCCAAGTGAGAATGGTGTCATTTCCTGGAGGGCGGCCACTGGTGTCAGGGAGCGAATGGAGAATGACTGCGTGCTGAATTGTTGAATGGAGAAGGACTGCGTGCTGTACACGTTACCCAAAGACAACACAACGTTCAAAAGCACAAATTTAAAGAGAGTCCCTGCCCTGAGGGATAGGGTGGCGTGGTGACTTTTGCTGGGGGTCAAGGCATCCTGCTGCCCCCACCCCCACCCTTGCCCAGCAGAGGGCACTTGAGCGTAATATTCCGGGATTTCTTCTTTCCCCCGTGATAGTTTTGGTGACCAAGGTGGCAGACGATCATTCAGGTCACCAGGTCACCGTCGGGACAGGTGGCCCTAAGGGCTGGGCGGCGGGCCCGGGAGTCCCGCCCGAGCCGCCGCGGAGACCATTTTGCAGATCGCGCTGCAGATGCGCTCTCCCTGCTGGCCCCGGAGCCAGGGGCTACCGGCCCGAGTTCGCCCCCTCCTGCCCAGCCTCCTGGGGGCAGGGGGGTTTGGGGGGCAGGGGGCGGAAACAGCCTTGCATCTCACACTTCGGAGGCAACAAAATGGTGGTGGCTGCAAAAAGGGGGTGGCACCAGGTACCCGCGCCCACTCCCTCCCCAGCAGGTGGGCTGCTCACTGCGTCACCTCTCTCCCCGCGCCTAATCTCAATGGCTGGCTCTCTCCGTATACTGGCATATCTCTATATCTCGATAGAGATATAAAGAGAGAGATGGAGACAAGACATATCAATGTAAAACACACATATAATATATATATATATATATATATATAAATTTCTCCCTTCCTTCACTTCTCTCTCCTAATCTCAGTCGCATTCTCATTCTCTCCATATTATATACTCATATGCCAATATAAACTATATATCAACATATACTAAATATATATTGATATATGAGGAGGCTTCAAAAAGTTTGTGGAAAAATAGCATTGAAAAATAATGAAAACTTTCCACAACCTACTTGAAACACCTTCCTATATCTTCATATCTCTCTCTGCACACCCATAGTTATCCTTTTCAAAACCCCTCTTTCTTTCCATCTCTCAGAAGTTCTCATTTTTTCACAATATATTTAGCTAGTTGCTTGTTTTAGGGTACAAAAGAGACTTGGTGCTCAGATTTTAAGCTTGTTATCTATCTCTCTACCTTAAGTACCTCTCTCAACTTCCCTGCCCCTTCCTCCCCACCCCCAACTAGTCACTTTCATTTTTACCACTGAAAGGAAAGGTGATGGGGCGAAGGCCTACCTGCCCCCCACCCCCACCCCTGCCTTTCTCTGGACCCTGGTATAGTTTCATTTCATATATATATATGTATTTCATTTTATATATATATATTTCATTTTATATATACGATATATATACACTATTTATATTTCATTTTATATATATACTAGAGAGAGACACTATTTATATATATATCTACACTAAGCATATTTGTAAGATGCTCTGGTACCTGGTGGCATAGTGAGTTATGTGTTGGCCTACTAACCGCAAGGTCAGTGGTTCAAACTCACTATCAGCTCTGCAAGGGAGAAAAATAAGGCTGTCTGCTCCCATAAAGATTTACATCCTGGGAAACCCTCAGGGTCAGTTCCACCCTGTCCTGGAGGGGCACTGAGAGTGCAAAAGGACTTGGTCGCAGTGGTTTTTTTGAGACGTGGATCCGTGATCCTGATCATGAGATGAAACAGCTCCCTTTGTAAGAATCCCGAGAACTTTCTGAAGAGACTGCTAAGTGGAGCGCGCCCGGTGTCGCTCCATCACGCTTCTGAGAAAGAAGACTAGCTGTGTGGTAACTGTAGGGATGGGGCTTGGAGGGGAGGAAGAGGAAGGAAAACAGCTGTGTGACTTTGGTCAAGTCGTGTGCGCGCGCACATCTCTCTCTCTCTCCAGGATCAGGGCCATCTAACTGAGATTTGTCTCTCTTGCTCACAAGCTTTCTTTCCAGTGCAACATCTCCACCACTTCCCTTTGTCCTCCTCTTGACACCTCTTGGCAGAAGGCCCCAGGACACAGTGACGCATCCTGGTGCTGTAAGGTCATCAACTGATCCCTGCACCTGCCTCCAGCACCCAGCATTCCATGCCCCAGAAAACCCCCAAACCAAAGGACACTCACTGCCTTCGAGTTGATGCTGACTCACAGGGACTCTATAGGACAGCCTAGACCAGGAGTCAGTCTCGCTGCCACCCAATCGATGCCCACTCCTAGCCACTGCCAAGGCAGGTAGAACTGGCCCTGTGAGTTTCCGAAATTAACTCTAACATGCGTCTTCCTCCAGAGGAAGGCTGGTGGTTTCAAATTGCTGACCTTGCAGCCTAATGCGGAACCACTACGCTGGCCTAAAGAGAGAAAGCAAAAGCAAAGCGATTTCATCCCTCAGGGTTATTTAAAAATGTGTCTTTCTCCTGCTTAACACCCTTCTGTTGTCTTTAGAATGACCCGAAACTCTGATGGGGGATAGGGCCTGGAGAAGATGGGCCCTGGCCAACAGAAAAGCCCGCATGTGTGTTCTGCAGGCAGGGGAAGGGGTGAACACATCTCTCTCGGCCAGGACTGGGTACCCTGGTCTGCAGAGCCTGGGCTGGTGAGGTGTCCCATGAACTTGCACCATATCATGGATTTAATGGTATCCGCCACCCCACAAAAGATATGTCCAAGTTCTAGCTCCCAGGACCTGTGCACGCGCCATTGTTTGGAAATAGAGTCTTTGAAGATGTTATTAGTTACAGGAGGTCATACAGCTGTCAGGTGGGCCTGAATCCAATGAGTCCTTACAAAAGAGGGGACAACACACACACACACACACACAGAAGGAAGACCATGCGAAGCCATTTGAAGATGGAGGTAGACATCAGAAGGATGCATCCACATGCCAAGGGACATGCGGATGACCTAGGAAGAAGCCAAGAAAGGTCCCCCTCGGGCCTCAGAGAATGCACAGCCCTGGCCCTGCTGACACCTTGGGTTCCAACTGCCAGCCTCTAGAGCTGGGAGACCTAGATTTCTGTTGTCTTAAGCCCAGTCCCCAGTGGGCGGTACTTCGCAACAGCATCCCTAGGGAAGAAACATATGCCTGCTGACTGGAGCCCCCTCCCGCCACTCTTCCTCGGCCCCGCTGCTGACTTGGTGGTCTCTCTCACTTCTCTTCCCCTTGTGCTCTCCGCTCGAGCCACACTGCATGCTGACATTAGCCTAGTCATCTAACGGGCCAAGCTCTCTCCCACTGTGTGGCTGTAGCCCTTGCCATCAAACTAAATGAAGCAAAGCAGGAGTTTATTGACTGTGGTGATTAGGGCTTATGTCAATGTGCACCTGTGTGAAAGCGTAGGGGTGGAGCCCAAGCTATCAATCAGGTCACAGCCTGATGATGCTTCCTGGGGACTTGGTCTTATAAGAGAGACACTGGGCACCGCTTTCCCCGCCCCTTTGCCTTCCTTCTTTCTGGGACTCAGTGTCAGCCTCCAGCGGTGACCCCAGGTGTGTCACTGACCCTAGGAGCCAACCTCCGTCCGAGCTGTGGACACCATCGCTGTCACGCTCCTGCTGACCTTAGATCCTGGCTCTCTGCCTGTGAGCTCCCTGCGCCACCTTTCTGCCCCCTCCGCCGGCTGCTACGTGCGTTTGAAGAAGGCTCTGGCTAGCATGGGACCCAGGGACTTGAGTTGGGCTGGGCTGGGACACCTTCTTGATATAAAATGTTTTCTTGATATCAGATTGTTTGTTACACGTGAATGAGTGTCGCTGGTTTTGTTTCTCTAGACAACCCAGCCTCACACATGCATTCAGGTAACGTCAAGGTTCACGGAGCATCAACCCAGTTCACCTTTTTCTCTGCCTCTCAGATCTGCTCCCGGCTGTGCCGCTTCTCT
>NW_022109491.1:3590798-3598386 GCF_000313985.2 Echinops telfairi
GTTAGCATTAAATATCTCTCTTTCTCCACGTGGACCACCAAGTGAGGCTGAGGTGAGCATTGCTACCATGAAATGTGTCTGACTCCATTAGCTCTCTTTCACATCTATCTCTCATGCTCTCTATGACTTTACTATAATCTTTACTTATTATCACTGTATAATTGTGCCTCCCAGACCCATGATGATGAGTTAGGGGCAGGTACCCTGGCATCACAGTATGTCAAGCTTTTTCACAATGCTATTGCACTTTACACTTTACACCAACCAACCAACCAACACACACCCATGGCCATCAGGTCAATTCTGACTCACAGCAACCTTTGATTGGGCTCCCAAGGCTGTAAACCTTTACAGGAGCAGACAGCTGGTGGAGAGGCTGGTGGTTTTGAACCACCAATGTGTACGCAGCAGCGCCACCAAGGCTCCCTAGCAGACTGCACTGACTACAGGATGGTGTAAGCATTAATGTTCACATGGACTGGGAAGCCGACAGCTTTGCGATGCTTGCTGTATTGTGACAGTGGCTTTATCGCAGCGATCTGGAACAGAACATAAAGTCTCTCCAAGGTCTACGTGCAGTGTGCATGGGAGTCTCAAAGAGTTCGTGGGGAAAATGGTATTAAAAGAGAATGGAATTTTTATATGAACGTTTTAAGTCCCCTTGTATATCGGCATATATGTTTGTGAAGTACAATTCCACTACTCCTCCCTTCAATGAATTGTAACCTCCCTAAAACAGGAAATTTATATCTTTTGTCATTGAATGGATTTATAGTATATATTTATATCCCAGTACTTAAAGTCAAACCTGATACATAAGAGATGCTCTATAAATAGTTCTTGGATTAATCAGTGAGCAATGCTAGACCGGTTACACAGATGGCGCTTGACAAATGAATGCTGAAAAGGAAAAAAAGAAAACAGAAGATTTGGAGACTTCAAGAGTTCAAGACTAAATATAAAATTGCCATCATGGAGATAATGTGGCTGTGATCTGTTGGGTTCTCTAGAGAAACAAAGCCAGCACATATGAGGGGTACCCCCAAAACGATGTCATGTGAAGGGGATCATGCATTTGGAGCTCCTTCCACTAGGTCAGACTGTTAAGCTTTCTATTTAGAGGTTCTGAAAAGATTACATAACAGTGTGGGACCAAAAGATCTGATTTGTGGATGGGAGACTGGTTTTGACACCAAGACAATGCACCTGCTCACACAGCCATTTCAGTGCACCAGTTTTTGGCCTAAATCAGCATGCCTCTCTTGCCCCACACACCTTACTTACCTGACCTCACTCGGTGCAACGTCTTTTTGTTTCGGGAATGAAGAGGGACATGAAGGACAAAGATTTGATTACGTAGAAGGGGTGAAGAAAATATGAGGGTGCTGCTATCACGCATGCAAATGAATTTTTAAAATGTTTCCAAGAATGGAATCACAGATTTGACAGATGCATTAAGTGTGATGGAGAATCATTTGAAGGTGATATAGTTGTTTTGTAAAAAAAAAAAAAATTAAATGCATAGCTTTAAAAAAAATTCCATTTTGTGTGTGTGTGTGTGTGTAGGTATCGTTGAGTCCATTCTAACCATGGTGACCCTATGCACAACAGACTTAAACACCGCCCAGCCCTGTGCCATCCTCGGTCCTATACTTGAGCCCATTGTTGCAGCCACTGTGTCCATCCATCTGCATGAGGGACGTCCCCTTTTTTGCTGCCTCTCTACTTTACCAAGCATGAATCATTTCCACCCATCGTTACCAAGCAACCATCTCAAGGGACTGGTCTCTCCTGACAACATGTCCAAGTACGTAAGATGAAGTCTCCCCAGTCTCTCAAGGACACTCTGGCTGTACTTCTTCCAAGACAGATCAGTGTGTCCTTTTGTTTGGTCTGGTTTGTTTGTTTTTGTTTTTGTTCTTTCAGCAGTCCATCATCCTTCCGATATTCTTCTCCAGGACCACAATTCAAACGCGTTGAATCCTCTCTGGTCTTCCTTATTCAATGTCCTACTTTCACCTGCGTCTGAGGCGATTGAAAAATACATATGATGGATACACATGTGTGTGTGCATATATAAACAGACATGTATGCAGAGAGAGAGAAGTTTGTATCGAGAAAATGGACCCTGTAGTGAGAGCAGCGGAAAGTTCAGTGCAACTCAAGTCTGTCGTCAAATCAAGGACCAAGCTGGAGACTTCTCCTGACTCATGTCATGGTAGGAGTTGCTGAACTCAGAAACAAGAAGAAAAGCAGGAAGACACAAGTGGGGGCTGTCAGCAGGTCACACTTGTGACTACAGAGTTAAATGACTCCGAGGTGGGAAGGTCAGATGGCTCCTAGGACTGGCAGGTAATATGGCAGGCCGTTGACTCAAGTCCAAAACACCAGAGGTCAAGGAGCCCCCGATGCAGGATCCAAACCCAACAGAAAAAGCAAACAAGCTCTCCATAGCCTACAGCGAGTATAGCATATGTCAGGTAGGCCACCCTCATGAAGAAATGGCATCAGGGCTGTGCCCTAAATAAGTGGATCCACTCCACCCGAATCTTCCCACAACAGCTTGGCTGCTTACCTTCATCGCGGAGGTGAGTACATTATGTTAGATCGCACCATGGGGGAGGCCTCAACTGCCCAACTACTGAGCACTAGTGGACACAAAGCCTAAGCACGGTGGTATCGGCAGAAACGTTTCCAGAGATAAATGTACACAGATATGACCAGCTTAATTTGTGTCAGAGACGCCAGAGTAATTTAATGAGGGGGGGAAATGACGGTCTCTTCAACAAACAGTGTTGGAGCAATTGAAAATCCACATGCACAAAAACCAACCTTCACCCTTGCCTCACAAGCAGACCTAAAATTGCGAAGCTGAAATGAACCAGAGACAGAAATGTGAAAGCTCAAATTATAAAACCAGGGAGAAATATCGTGATGACTTTAGGTCTTAGACAAATACTTAAGACATAAAAAAAATGCACAAATCATAAAAGGAAAATGACTAAACAGCCCGTCATCAAAAAAGAAACGTTTCGCTCTTCAAAAGACACTCCTAAGAAAAGGAAGAGAAGAAAAAGGACGGAGTTCTCCGAGCTGGATAAATATGTGCAAAGTAGATGTCTAATAAAAGACTGATATCCAGGATCCATCAGGAAGTCCTTACAAGTCAGTAACAAGTCCATTCAAAACCAACAACAGCGCTAGGCAAAATATGTCAGCAGCCTTGTCACTCAGGAAAGAGGACCCAAGCAGGCACTCCATGTCCTTAGTCACTAAGGAAATGCAAATTAAAACCGCATCGAGATCCCAACTGCACACCCAGTGCAATGACTAAAGCGAGGAAGATTGACCACATCAGGTGTTGGCAGGATGCGCGGAGCAATTAAACTTCTCAGACTGGAAGCTCAAAATGCTGCAGCCCCTTCGGCAAACAGTTTGTCAGCCGAACGTATACTCAGCATGTTGTTGTTGTCATCCAGTTCGTTCCTGTTCCCCAGGACCTCGTGAGACAACAGAACGCCCCACAGGGTTTTCTCAGCGGCAGTCTGGACAGGAGTTGATCCCCAGGCCTCTCTCCTGCCCAGCTGCTGGGTTTGAACCGCCAATCTGCTAGTTAGCAGCTGAGCTCTTACCCAGGGCTCTCCTGATCCACCTTCTCCACCATTCCAACTCACAGGAACCTGATAGGACATACCCAGCCTCTCCTACCAGCCCTACAGGACAGAGTAAAACTGCCTCCTCACACCTCCACCCCCAAACTGCAAGCCCCTATAACAAACAAGACCTGGGCTATGAAAGTTCCTCGCCACCCAGTCTCCAGGCCCTAGTTGCACCCAGAACCGGTGAAATCGGACAACTTTAGAAAGAACTTGCAAGGATATTCTATCCAACACTTGCATTGTTTTTTATAGATGGGGAAATCCAGGGAGACTCCCTGACTTCCCAATAAGGTCACACAGCTGGTGGGGGCCGAGCCACAGGCAAGAACGGAATGTCTTCAGGTGCCCATCAGATGGTGACCCTGTTACACTCACAGCCCCGCACACCCTGGTCTGAGGAGGCAGGAAGCACAAGATACAGCCTCATCTTGCTTTTGGCAAAAACACATACAGCACAGCATTCACCTGTTCACTAATCAGTATCTTTTCATCTTGGCCTTTTATTGCATTTATGGCTAATGCAACAATTACAGATCAGAGACTTAAAAGGATGAGACAAAGATAAAAGAAACCGTATTTAAAATAACTTCCCTGCTAACCACACGTGTTTGCTCACACGTCCATGTGTGAAGGAGAGGCTCTTAGTGAGCGCAGGGGGAGTGACCATGCTTCGTGACCTTTCAAATGCTGTGAGGAGCCAAGTGAAAGCCTGGTCCCAGATACATTTTATTTACTTGTTGTCTCTTTGTAAAACTTCTTGCAGTGTTTGTTGGGATTGAGAATATGCACAGTAAAACGTACACAATCATTTCTACAGGTACAATTCAATGACACCGATTACATTTTTATTCGTGTTTAATGCTATGCAATGTAGGAGTTAGCAGGGGGTCTAGGTTGTGTTTGGCCTCGTAGAGGTTCTGATGTCATCTCAATAAAGACCTCTGACGTCATCTTCAAAATAGTTACAGACCTTCACACGAGAGCCCCAAGGACACTTCATGCCCATGCCCCAAGAACAGAACATGCTACCTGTAGTTCAGTCTTAAATGTGCCGGCTGCACCCTTCTGCTGTGCAGCAGACAACCCAGGTGGGTGCCGGGTGGCAGCGTCCTCCCCATCCTGACCTTCTTGGCCATTCCTCTGGGCCTCGCTGCAGCCTGCCATGACCCTCCTTGGGATGGTCCCCAGATTGCCCGGCCTCTTTCTAGCCTTCCGGTGGAAACTACCACCGTGTAGCCATATACGCAGCATCTTGCTTTTGAGTTGGGCTGCTAACCCACACAGTCAGCAGTTCAAAACCCCCCAGCAGCTCCAAGGGAGAAAAATGAGGTGTTCTGCTCCCATCTAGATGTACAGGCTTGGGATTCCGCAGGGGTATTCTCCTCTGCCCTGTAGAGTCCCTGTGAGTCCTGCGTGATCAGCAAGCGTTTCTGTACAAGACTTGTTTGCAAAGGATATTGTTTCAGGCCCGGACAAAGCTCAGGTTGTTGCGTCCCTGATCCTGTTATTTAAGGCCAGGGAGGGGGATTACGTCTTGAGCACTCAGCTCTGAGTATCCGTTTCCTGGTTGTCTGTCGGAGCTTGGTGACCTAATGGGTCGAGTGGGGGCAGGGAGTGGGGTAGCCCCTAATAGGATGTGGGGGATTCCTCCCAAGCAAGTAGTTGTAAGGATACACCCATCATGCATTGAAGAACAGAGGCTACAGGGAAGGGGAGAAACTTGGTTTGAAAGGAAGGGAGGTCAGTCATTAGCTTAGCATATGCCAGGCGCCCCGAAAACGCTCACACAGCAACCCTTATAGGACGGAGTCCTCTGGCCCACGAGCTGCCCCGGGCTGTCATCTGTAAAGCAGACTGCTCTGTCTTTCTCCTCCTGAGCAGCTGGGCCCTGAAACTGGGCACCTTTCTGCTGGGAGCAGCCCCTTGTGAACCACTGTGGCACCAGGGCTGCCCCCACTTCAGAACACGCAGCATGCACCAAGTGTGCACCACCGTGGAAGGCTTGCATGCCCAGCCAGGTTGCCCAGGGCCCTGGGCCTAGGGGCTCATTCTAAGTGAGACCGGACTCAGTACACTATGGGGTGGGGGGGTGGTACCTGCCCCCATGATGGGACCACAGCCAATACCTGACTGCCCCAGGTGACAAAAGGCCAGCCCCCTTGCGTCAAGGTGAGACTGGAGATGTGGTGTCCTATTCGCATTCACACCAGAACCTTCTACCGTGTGTTAGCTTGTGGTCAATAGTGGCTTCCCGTGGTTACCCTGAAACCTGAGTCCATGGAAAATATCTGAACGAGACTCCCCAAAGTGCAACTTCCAAAGTCAAGGCTCCATCTTCTCTGTGTTCTGATCTCACACAAAGACGGTCTGTTTTGCATTTTTGTGGCCTCCCCTCTGGTTCACCTTCTCCATAAAGACTCCCCTTTCCTCCTCGGACTCGGCACGGATAAGCTGGCTGCACCGCTTCAGGGCACGATGCCTGCATTGCAAGCAACAAAGTACATCTTTCTGGTTTCTCTAGACCAGAGCTGGACCAACCATGGTCCCAAGGCCATGGGAAGTTTTGTTGTCCAAGTTAACTAGAACATAGCCCTCCTCTTTCGTTTGCTTTACACGGTGATGGAGTTCCAGGAAGAGTTTCTCTTCCAAACCAGAAGAACTAAATGGTGCCCAGCTCTGCTGTGCTAACCACTCTCATCAGCGACGCACAGATAGATCCTGACAGAAAGCAAGTAAACTACGGAACAGAACCGCACATCGAGAAGAATCCGGACTTTCTGTACCTATGATTCGGGCTGGAGGAGTCCTCTAAATTAAATCAGGTAACAATTAGCTCGAGAAGTAAAGATTGTCACCCTTGAGTAACTGTGCTCGAAATGTAATAATACTATGAAACCAAGTGGGTGACAGCTCTTCTAAAGCACCGATGAGAAGGTGGAGGGAGCAGGGAGTTGACATCGTTGAAAGGGAGCCACTAGGACAGATAAAGTGGGGATGTTGACACGATGTGCAAGTCATCGGTCATGTCGCTGCTCAGTATGCCTAGAAACGGGGCAAGAGGAATCGGCGTTGCTATGTGTCTATAGGTAAACACGAAATTAAAAATCAAGAACAAAATACATTTCTGCACTATTTTCAAAGAGAAAGAAAGAAAAGCTCCTTGGTGTCCTTCAGCCTCGGGTAGCAATGTGGATTCTCTTTCCCCCACATCAAGATCCCTCTCTCTGTGTGCCCTGCACGGAGGGGACTCTAGGCGGGGAGGGTCTTCCCATCCCTGGGGTCTGCAACCCCCTTCTGTTTCACGTACTCACACTGTAGGGGTTTTTACTATTTCCTGAAGAGGTCCGTCTTATGGAGAACCGCGGGCCACTCCTGGGGAGGAAGGGGAGGCTGTCTGCTCCCGTAAAGATTGACAGTCTCAGGGAGCCCTGCGTGGGGTCATCTAAGAGTTGGGATCGACTCAATGGTAGTGGGGTTGGTTCCCTTTCCTGCTGAGTTCTATTAAGTATGGAGGCCTGGGACACGCACGGGCTGACACACTCAGCTCCTAACAGCAAGGCGGAAGGTTCCTGACCACCAGGGGCCCTCAGAAGAAAGGCCTGGTGAGCTCCTTCTGACAAGTCAGCGCTGGAAAGCTCGATGGAAAACCAGAGTGAGCGCACTATGAATAGGAATCGATTCCGTGGCGACGGATGGCTTGCTTTTATGGTGTTGAACATGACCAGCGCAGACCAGCGTGTCTGCTCCCACATTCACAGCCAGGGGGTGTCCAGTTGCCCACTGATGGGCTTTGAGTCTCCACTCTGCACTCACCCACCTTCACAATGATATGATTTTTTGTTCTTAGATGCTTGATACCTGATCCCTTCGACAGCTTGTGGTCATACATGCTGTTGTGCTTCTTCCATGTGGGCTTTGTTGCTTCTGAG
>NW_022109491.1:3599470-3602130 GCF_000313985.2 Echinops telfairi
TGTCCTTTGTACTCCCTCGGGGGCTCTCTGCTCTGCTCCCACGGTTGCTCTGCTGCACACTTTTTGTGGTTTGCCTCGGTGTCTCAGGGTCAGTCTGGGCCAGTCCCGACACTGAGTCTCCAGTGTTGTCCCCCTTAGAGCCCGGGACCATCAAGGGACGGCATGTCTCATGGTGGGATCAGCCATATTGTCCACTCTGTCCATTGGCTGTTCAGAGCAGGGATGTCGTCCTCCAGGTCTGGTGCATCAGGATGTGCTCCACTCTCTCTTCCTCCCCCTAAGTGCTCCCATTTGCTCCGGTCAGACATGCCCCTCTCCCCTAGCTGCAGCTTCATTGCCTTCCTCTCAAGTAAATTCTTCTGGGAGGAGGGGCAGTTGGCCCTGCATCTTTCCGGGAGCAGACAGCCCCATCATTCTCCCACTCGGAGCCACTGGTGGGTTCAAACTGCCAACGTTCAGATTAGCAGCCCAATGTTTGACCCACGGTGCCACTGGGGCTCCTGGTATGCACACAGGGGTAAATGGACACTCTGGGGGGCACTTGCTGCTGGGAAAATTCAAAGTGAAGTGAAGTTCACCATCACACACAGCTCCCAGGCCAGGTGAGCTGGGCACTGGGCAAAGGGTGGGTTCTCCTGGCACAGGCTGCATGGACGGATGTGTGAGCACCTTCCTGGTGTGAGTTTAACTCCTTAGGAGGCCAAAGGCAGCTCAATCCAGCTTCAACAGGAAATGAAACCAGGCGCAGCCAAATAAGAGCCTGGCAGGCTGATCAACCTTCAGTTCAGGGTGAGAATTGCCACTCCGGATGACACAAACTGTTGTGCCTTCCATACAGTGCCTCTAGAGCCAAACCACCACCCCCACCCCACCCCCGTGAGTCCCAATACTTAGAAAATTCAAGTGAGTGAAAGATTCTATGCCTCTGTTTCCTCATTTGCAAAATGGCAGTACTGATAATAGTACTAGGATATGCATTAGAAGAGTTAACAAAGAAAAGATGCCTAGACGTGTCTGGCTAGCTCTAAACAAATTGCCATCAAGCTGACCATAATTTGTAGAACTGTGTAAAACTCTGCTTCATTGAGTTTTCAGTGGCATTGTGCTGCTAACCACAAGGTCGGCAGTTCTAAACCCCCAGATGCTCTGAAGGAGCAAGGAACCTGACTTTGTATTCCTATAAAGATTTACAGTCTCGGAGACCCACAGAGATAGCTCTCCTGCATCCTGTGGGGTGATTATGACTCCATGGCAGTGAGCTGAGATGGAATTACTGTGAGGACCAAAAGGGAGTGTTCATTCGGCTCCGTTGTTTCTCAATAACCACGCCTCTTCTTATGAGCATTCGACCTTAGTGGTGAGAATATGAGACACAGAAGAAGTGTAAGCACTATCAGACATTGCTGAAAACACAGAGACCTCCTAACATTGAGACGCTGGTGTGCATCAAAAGATTCTATCCAAAGAGTCAAAAGAGAATGCGTAGCCTTGGGTAAGAAATTGGCAATCAGACACGGAAGTGATTGCTAATATCTGTAGGAAACGTCAATACCTCAACAAGAAGATAAATAATCCACTTAAAAATGGGCACAGAAAAGAAAAATGGGCCAAGGACATGACCAGACACCTCATCAAAGAAGACATTCCAGTGGTCAACAAACATCTGAGGACATGCTCACACTCTTCAGGCATTCGAGTGATGTCAATCCAAACAGCACTGAGATAGCATCTCACACCAGCATTAACAGCAAAATTAACCCATTAGCCCCCCCCCCCAAGAAAAGATGAAAGCAAATGCTGATGGGGTGTGGAAAGACCGGAGCTCTCATCTAATGCTGGTGGCACTGTAAAATGGTATCTCCGCTGCATAGTACAGTATAGCCCTTCCTTACAATTTTGGAAATAAAAATACTATCTGACTTGATCATCCCTTGGCTAGGTATATACTTGAGAGATACAGAGCCACACCAGATACACATATACACCCCTGTGCTCAACTTTGCACTATTTACAGCACCAAAAAAGATGGAAACCTTCTCAGTGTCCATCAGTGAAAGAATGGAGAGACAAATCTTGGTACAAACATGCAATGGAACACTACGCAAAGTTAAAGAATCATCCTGAAGCTGCAAACGCCTCCTACCATGAATGACCCTGGAGGACATGATGCTGAGTGAAATCAGTCAATCACAGTCTATGAGGCCACTATTGTAAAAAGTCAAGACAAGGTTTTCATTCTAAAAGAAACCTTGGTTGAGGGTTATCAGAAGTGGAAAGGGGAAGGGAGCCCGAGTGGGCTAACTGTTGAGATGCTAACCCCGAGGTCAGCAGTCCACACCCACCAGCCACTGCAAGGGAGAAAGATGAGGTGGTCTACTCTCATAACAATGTATAGTCTTATAAACTTTAGAAATCCATTCTAAAGTAAAAAAGAAATGGAGGAAAGAACCAGGAGGCAAAGAACATGTATTGAGGCCTAAATACAGGCATGTACATATGTAAATATATATAATGAGAAGGGAATAGAACTATGTACTCATATCTATATGTTAAGAATTAAGGTTGCAGATGGACATTGGGTCTCGCTCGACTCAAGTACTCCCTTAACACAAGAACACTTTGTTCTAACAATCCAGCATTCTGTGATGCTCACCTTCCCA
>NW_022109491.1:3603524-3605089 GCF_000313985.2 Echinops telfairi
GACAGTATTATGAGAAACAATGGAGAGTATTATGAGCACTTCTTAGACATAATCGAGCATCCTGAGGGACTGAGTTGCTGGACCTGAGTGGTCAGGACCCTGGTCTTGGAGAACACCAAGGTCAATGGGAGTAACAGTGCACAAAGACGACGGCCTACATCCTACTTTGTGAGTAGTGACGGGGGTCTGAAGAGCTCATCATGACGGTCTCAGGTGCAGCCATGGGCCTCCCCTGTTCAGAGGGAAAAGAGTGGTGAAAACTGAAGATTCATGGGACTAATTAGTCCAATGAACTAATAGGGTAAATGAAAACTGAGTGTGTATCATATATCATAGACAACCGACTGTTCCCGACCTAGATCTGCCATTTACAAACAGCAACTTCAGCCTGGCTGCTCATACTACCTGAGCCTCAATCTCCCCCTTTATAATAAGGAAGACCATCCCTACTGCGCAGGTGTCCTGTGAGAATTGAATGCCACTACCTGTCCCCTCTGCCCTGGAGTTATGTTCTCAGTGGGTGGTGGCTGCCATTGGTCTCGCTGTTGCTTCCGTCACCCACACAACAGAACCAGACTTGAACCCAGAACCCAGGTCCAATTTTGCAAGTGAGGAGGTCATGAGTTCAAGTCAGAGCATCGGGGAGTATGGTAGGCAGAATATCGACACCTCCAGGATGTCCACACCCTGATGCCTGGAACCTGTGACCTGTCGTTGTTAGGTGCCATCAAGTCGGTTCCAACTCATGGCAGCCCTGTGTGCCACAGAAGGAAGCCCTGCCCAGCCCTGCGCCTGGCCTCACAACTGTTCCGTGTCGGGGCCTGTTGTCACAGCCGCTGCGTCCGCCATTGTGCCGAGAGCCTTCCTCTTTTCACTGCCCTCTGCTTTCCAAGGACGACGTCCTTCTGCAGGCACTGGGGTCTCCTGACAACACATCCCACGTCGGCGAGATGAAGTTTCGCCATCCTCGCTTCTGAGGAGGCTTCTGGTTGAACCTCTTCCAAGATCATTTTGTTTGTTCTCCTGGCACTCCGTTGATACTCTCCATACCCTTCACCAGCACCGTGATCCACACGCATCGCTTCTTCTTTGGTTCTCCTCGTTCAATGTCCAACTTTCACAGGCGCCTGAGGTGACTGGCAATACCATGGCTTGAGGCAAGCGCACCTTAGCCCTCAAGTAACATCCTTGCTCTTCGATGCTTTGTGGAAGCGCACCGATGCACCCAGTGCCATGGGTTCATTTGATCTCTTGACTGCTGCCTCCCGGAGCATGGATTGTGGGTCCAAGCAAGGGGACCTGAGACTGTGCTCCCCTGGCAGAGGGGTGTCCAAGGCCAGATGGAATGTATCAGCTGTTAGGTTTTTTAATCATTTTATTGGGGGATCGTACAACTCTTATCACAACCCATCCATTGTATCAAGCATATTTGCACATTTGTTGCCATCATCATTCTCAAAACATTTGCATTCTACTTAAGCCCTTGGCATCAGCTCCTCATTTTTTCCCCTCCCTCCCTCATGAACCCTTGATAATTTATAAATTATTATTTTGTCATATCTTAC
>NW_022109491.1:3605635-3617076 GCF_000313985.2 Echinops telfairi
ACCGATCCTGGATCCTAGCAAGGCCTGTGTGACTGAGTCGAACTGGTGGGTTGGAACTTCCGACCTCCCAGGTTAGCACCTGAGTGTTTATTCACTGCACCATGAGAGCTTCCTAATGGACTCTTTAGAGCCCTTAAACAGAAAGAGGAGGAGGCAGAGGCAGAGGGGGTGTGGCTCTGGAAGAATAGCACACACAGGTGATGCTGCTGCCTCTGAAGATGAAGGAAGGGCTCTTGCCCCAAGGCATGCTGGGAAAGGCCAGGAAATGGACTCTCCCTGGAGCATCCAGAAGGAGCCAGCCCTGTTGACACCCCGTCTGCAACCTAGTGAGACCCCAGAGCTTTAAGACATCAGCTCAGTGAGACCCCCACACCCCAGAGCTATAAAATGATCCATCTGTGTGCTTGGAACCCACTACATTGAAGGTGTTTGTGTGTTTACCTCGGCAATGGGAAACTTGGAGTTGAATTGTGTCCACAAACACACACAAAAAAACACGTGTTATAAATCCTAACTTCTCTGCGGGTGGTTAGGAGCCCCTTGGGGAATAGCTTGTCTCTGTTATGTTAATGAGGAAGGATTAGTGTTGGGTGTGTCTTGAGATATCCGAGGGGGGTTCCAAATGCTTCTGTGGGGTGGGGGTGCATTCATTATCTTTGCATGCTGCTTTTCCTGGAACCCTCTGAAGCCCCTGGAAAAGACCCTCAGCAAGTGAGTAGAGAGGTGAAGGGTGGGCAGGGAGAGGCCCACCCAAAGGAAGGCTGTCTGGGAGCAAAAACCCAGGAGAGATGAGGGCCTTCCTCTGTAGCTGACCAAGAGAGCCGGTGCCTGGAATCTGGACTTCTAGCCTGGGAAACGGCGAGAAAGCACATGCCTGTTGGTTAAAGACCAACCTTGTGATGTTCTGCCAGTGCAGCACTAGAGAGGCAAAGACTCAGACACCCGCCTCAGATCTGTGAGGCGTTCAAAGGTCTTGACAACTCGGCAGCTTTGTTCCTCTGGGACTCTGAAAATGAGAGTGGAAACCGTCCACACTTCTGCTTCTCCGTCTCCCCCGGTGCTCCCTCGGGGGACTTGTGCAAACCTCGTGGCAGCAGGCTCCTAATTAGTCAGACAAACGAGTTGGGGGCCTCAGGTGTGTGCCAGCCACCAGCCCCTTCCCCGGAGAGCTGGTGGAAGCCATCCCAGTGAGGGGGAGGGCGGTGGCTCGGGGCAGGTCCAGGGAATGGCTTCCCAGCCTTCCAAGTTCCCAGGCCCCGGCCAAGGAGCGAATTCCTGCTGATTACAACCAGAAACTTCACAGCAGCAGCATGCTCCTGATTTTCCCGCCTCCTGTACAACCCCGCGTGGGCTCCCCCAGGCAGACAAGGTGCTAGGCCCGGATCTTTTCACACCTTCAACGTCACCCTAGTTCCCTCCGGTGGAAGCAGAATTTGCACACGTTGAAGTGCACAGGTCTTACCGTGTTATCTTCCGAATCTGGGCACCTGTATTGTGGTTGGGCTGCATTGCTGCGTTGTCTAGGGTCGTTCTGGCCCGTGTGTGTGGCCCCCTGTGCAACAGAACAAAACACCGCCCCGGGCCTGGGCCCTGCCCATGACCCTGCCTGTGACCTGCCGAGGCCATTGCTGCAGCCACTGTGTCCATCCAGCCCCTGGGCGAGCTTCCCTCTTTGTCACTGCCCCTCTCCTTTACCAAGCATGATGCCCTTCTCCAGGGACTGACCCCTCCTGACAGCGTGCCCACAGGACGTGAGGTGGCATCGCACCACCCTTGGCAAGCGTGCTAGCCAAACTTCCTCCAAACACTGTCACTCTGTCTGTCACTCCGGAGCACTCACGATAGTCTGCACCTGCCGCCTCAGTCAAGCACATCGAGGCTCCTCCCTGCCACCTCCGTCATTGTCCAGCTGTTCACCTGCAGGGGATGCGTTTGGAAAATCACCCTGGCTTCGGTCAGGTGCATCTTAGTCCTCAAAGGAACATATTTGCTTTTCAAAACTTTAAAGAGGTCAATTTACCCAACGTGGTGTATTGCTTGATTTCTCGACACCTGTCTCTATGAGCCACTCATTGCAGGTGAGCATAGGCAAAGGGGCTTCAACAAGTGTGTGGAAAAATAGAATTAAATGATCATGGAATGTTTGCATGAACTTTCTGAAACATCCTCATATACAGCCCTGGAATGATCAACCAATGAGCCTGGGGCTACAAAGATTAAGCTCAGCTGCTAATCCCGGGGTTGGCTGTTCTAACCTACCCAGCAACTCTTGGAGGGGTACAGAGGCCCGGCAGTTTGCTCCCATAAAGATGACAACCTACAAAATCCTGTAGGGCAGTTCTCTGACACACGGGACCCTCCACGTCAGAAATCAACTAGATGGGTGGTTCTCAACCTGTGGGTTGCGACCCCTTTGAAGGTTGAACGACTCTTTCACAGGGGTCGCCTAATTCATAACAGTAGCAAAATGATCGTGATGAGGTAGCAACGAAAATAATGTTATGGTTGGGAGGTCCATGAGGAACTGTATGAAAGGGTCACGGCATTGGGAAGGTTGAGAACCACTGAGCTAGACAGTCCCTAAGGCCGTAGCATAAGACCTTTTAAAGTCTTATTGGTAGGGAATCCAGGACGGATGAGCCCTATAGGACCAATGGTGTGAGTGGCAAAACAGGGAGGGTAAAGGGTGAATGGGTAGGAAAGAGGGAACCGATTACATGGAACTGTGTGTGACCTCCTCCCTGGGAGACAGACAACCGAAAAGAGGGTGAAGGGGGACGTCGGACAGGGCAAGATATGACAAAATACCCATTTATAAACTATCAAGGGCTCATGAGGGAGGGGGGAGCGGGGAGGGAGGGGAAAAATGAGGACCTAATGTCGGGGGTTTAAGTGGAGAGAAAATGTTTTGAGAAATGATGTACAAATGCGCTTTACACAATTGATGTGTGTATGGCTTGGGATAACAGTTGTATGAGCCCCTAATAAAATGTTAAAATAAAAAATTCAAGGAAGAAAAAAAAGAAAAAGAAAAGCTTTATTATACATGGGCTGTAGGGATTTTAGCATTATATGATAAAGATTTTATTATTATTCCCATGTATGTGTGAAGAAACTGAGGCCTAAAGATAGTTATTCAAAAAAAAAAAAAGTCTTATTGGTGTCACTTGGAGGGCAAAGGTGCACCAAGCCATGGCCTTTTCAATGGCCTGATCTGAGAGTGCAAATTGGACACTGACCACGGAAGAGCGGAGAAGCTTGGGTGCGTTTGAATGACGGTGCTGGGGAGAAAGACCTAACGGACCAGAGACTACCCGAAGAACAAACGGATCTGTCTCGGAAGAAGAGCAGAATGCTCCGTTAAACTGAGCCTGGTCAGCGAGACTTCATCTCAAGAGACGTGGGCGTGTTATTAGGAGGGACCCGCCCCTGGAGAAGACTACCCTGCTTGGTAAAGTAGAAAGTCATTGAAAAAGAGGAAGCCCCTCTGCAAGATGGGTTGATGCAAAAGCTGCAATCGCAGGAGCGATTGTGACAAGGACTGGGGGTGACTCAGGACCTGGTGGGGGTGCTTCCTTCTGTTGTACGTAGCGGGGCTGACTTGTAGCCAACCCGGCGGCCCCCAGAACACCACAACCAAGAACACGATGACCACGCAAACCAGTTGGAGAATGTTTTCAGGACTCCAGAAAGTTGTCCCAGACCCGCCACCAATCAAGACAGCACCCCGAAAGGCCACTGGAGAGAGTTTTCCTGTTAGTATAAATTCACACGTCTTTTTTAGAATTTCACAGACATGCGACTATGCAGCGTGTTGCTCCTTTGTGGCTCGCTTTCTTTCGGCATAATTTTGAGATTCATCTGTTTCTGTGCCTATCAGCACTTCCTTTCATGTCATTGCTGAATAGTATTCCATTGTCTAGATGCATCTCACCCTCCCCCCGAAAAAAAGGCCTATGTAGCTGTTCATGCCATCCAGAGCTATTATCACGCAGGCTGCTTTGCGTATTCATGCCCACGTCTTCGTGCAGGCAATGGGTTTTGTTTCTCTTGGCTAGTACCTGGGTGCAGAATTGCTAGGCCTCACTCACAGCCATCCAGTCGATTCCTGTAAGACAGCGTAGAACTGCCCCGTGGGTTTCTGAGACTCTGCCTCCTGGTGAGAGCAGAAAGCTTCCTCTCTCTCCCATAGGACAGCTGGGGGTCTGGGCTGCTGGCCTGAGTTAGCGGCCCAGCACACAGGTCTACACCCGCAGAGCTCCCGCGCCACAGGGTTGGTGTGTGTTTGATGGATAAGCAACACCGAGCAATCGCCACAGCAGCTGTCACCCCCAAAGATGAGCCCTCTGGTCACTGCTCACTCGCATCAGTATTTGCAATGGGCCTTTTTTCTTTCTCTCTCTCTCTCTCTCTCTCTCTCTCTCTCTCTCTCTCTCTCTTCCTCCATCGCCTTTTCCTTCCTTGCTTCCTTGCTTCCTTTTCTTCCTTCCACTTAAATGTGTGTGGAATTGTATTCATTGTCATTTTTCATTGCAGTTTTGTTCTGATTGACTAGCCATCGGTCTCGTGGGTCCCCACACGTATCTGGCTGACATCCCGCTTCTGAGAGAACAAAAGTGAGTCAGCGTCTGCCCTGGGAACCACAACTGTGGGTCCTCCAGCTCACGGTCAGGATAAAGTCTAGTGGCCCCTCTTGCAGGAACACCCCCCTCTTTGGGGGTGGGAGAATCTCTCATGTGGGAAACACTGCTCTCTCGTCTCTGAAGTGTCCCGCTTTAAAACTTGACCCGTGTGTCTTCTAGTATCCTAGGTAGGGATTGTTATGAGTTCTTTCTCAGTAAATACTCGACTGCCAGTCTAGGGCTTAGTCTGTCCCTGGGTGGTCCCACAGCTAAAGAGTTGACTATTTGCTGGAAAGGTGGTAGTTTGAGGCCCTCTGAAGGCACCTGGGAAGACAAGACTGATTACCTGCTTCTGAAAATCTAGTAGCTCAACTCTGCTCCACGCATGTGGGGTCACCGTGTGTCCACCTCCGTTCCCTAGTAGCTATCAGCAAAACAAGCACATCACCCCCTCCTTCCATGTTCTCAATAGCCTCCTTTGCTGGGCACACAGTTTAAATTCTGATGAGGTTCAGTTTATTTATTTATTCTGAATGATTAGCACTCAAAGGTTCCTAGGGAATCTCTGCTTAACCCACAGCAGCCACGATCCTGTTCCTGGAGCCGCTGTCGCTCACGGCGTACGCTAGACTGGGTTTTCCTGGAGAAGCGACACTAGTGAGACCTACATATGTGTGAGGACGAAATGGATTTCAGGAGAGCGGCCCACAGCCGCAGACCTGGTGAGCCCCAGACGCTAAGCTGGAGGCCCTTCCCAACTCCCCCAGCTACTGGGCCGGAGAACCAGGAAACAGGAGGAGGAAGCAGGAGGTGGGCACCACACAGGCCAGTGGAGGCAGAGTCCAATGGATGCAAGGTCAACTGGCAACATGACAGCCTACCCACAGCTTCCAAGGTTGGCAGTCCACGTGGTGGGCCACTGGTCCATCATGAAGCCAGCTGCAGGATCCAGGCCAACAGGAAAAAGTGAGTTCTCGCCAATGTCTATTTACAGATACAAAGCAGACCACACCCTCAAGGAGAGATACTGTTCTCTTCCCTAATCTCATGGAGTTGTCCACATTATAATTAGTTGCAGGATGGGGGCGGTCTCACTGCCAATCTACCGAGAATTCTGGCCCAGCCAAGTTGACACAAAGCCTAACAATCACACTAGGGATTTTTATTTTTTGTTTTGTTTGGGGGGCATTGTTTTTCATTCATTTATTTATGTATCCAACACTTATATGTGAAGTGCCTACTACGGCCTGCACTACATTAGGCACTGTTTCCATAAGGGTGAGTTTCAGACTATGGGAACAAAGGGCAGGGCTGAGACGTTCTCCATTCTGAGTGAAGAAGCAAGCAGAGCGGGTCTGCCCTGGAGCCAGCATCCATTCCTGCACTTTCTGGGTCAGCTTCGGATTTTCCTTGGGAAATATCTATCCATCCTTCACCCCACTGCGAGCCTGCTCACTGAGACTATCAGTCAAGTACCGGGCTCTCCCTGAACCAAGAAGAGTCCATGGGCAGCCAATCGGTCTTCAAAGTCAAGGTGCTGGGGCAGAAACACTTCATCAAAATGATTCAGGGGCAGAAAACACAGATGGCGTTAACCCATCCCAATGCAAAGTCCTGGAGAAGACTTCTTACTTCGTCGTCGACACCTGAGGATACTCGTTTTTACCTTTCCCCTTATCCCGCCCTTCCTGCCACCTTCTCTCTTTCTCTGCCTGAATGGAGCATACAAAATGGAGGAACCATGGACAATAAAAGTCTGACAAGAAGGCTACCAAAAATTAAAAAGGAAATAACAAAATGGCTGCAGAATAAAAAATAAAAATAAATGGCTGCAGAAACTGGTCAGAATCCAAGGTCATCAGACTAAACACTTGGGGCTGCACCCCTTATTGGACTGAACACCCAGGACCACACCTATGGCTATCCCCCCAGTCCCCGCCCCCCACCCCAAATTGTATACAAGTCCAGCCAAGAGCCCAGAGGGGGAGAGTTTTCTTGACCGCTCTAACGGAACATAACTCTCACTCTCTCCTTCGCTCTTGCTGGAAGTCTTGCCTGTTTTCTCTTAACTTGCTATTGATACGTGTGAATGCCCATTGGCATAAATTGGTTAAAAGACTGTCTGGCTCATAGAGTGTGCTGTGTTCATGAAATAACCTGGCCTAGTCACTGTGTGAAGCAGAGAGACTGAAAGGTCGCTGACCTGCTGGATAAGCCGAATGACTCCTAAGCCACATACTCAGGAAGACAGCTTAAAGACTGCAAGGCCGCTGCCCCAGCGCATAAGCCGACTGATTCCTAAACTCCATCTTTGGAATTGTCATAAGGTGCTTAGGACACCACCTCTTCCCTCCACTCCTTTCCTCATAATGTTCCTTCCTTTCTTTGCCTTCTTCCCATCTGAGTTTCTCGATACACCGCCATCGTGTTTCCAACATAAGCTGGCCAAAGCTGGTCACCACGGCATCCAACAAGGACGCATCCGTGCAGACGCATAACCATCGGCATGTGGGTCCCAAGATCGGGTTCAGCGTGGTCCTGTCACAGCTGGACAGCGGAAGCTAAGGGAGACTTTCAAATTCCGGGTCAAGGAGACCTTGTGGTTCAACAGTTAAGAGAATAGTCTCTTGAGTCAAACTTCCCTAGATATAAAATCTGCCTCTGTCACTTGTTAGTTATTGATGAGTGGGTGACAGAGGACAGTGATGTGTGCTCGCTCACAGGGCCGTCGTGTCGATATAGTGCCTAGTAGACCTTGGCCATTGTTTATTATACCGTGAGACTTCTTCAGAGAAGTCCAGGAATGTGAATTGGGAAAGATGCTGAGCAGGAAGGCCCTCCTCCAAGAGGGATGTTTAGTTCAGAGGCACACAGGGAGAAGTTCAACCAGCTGTGTTCCAGGAAATTGTCCACTTAACCCAGGATGGCTCTGGATTTTATGACGAGCCCGTGTCGGAGGACTGGAAAGAGGAGAAAACAAACGAGGATGATTTGAAAACCCGGCCAAACGCTGCATAAACACTGTGGTCTCCGGGACTTCGTCAGAATCATGAGTTTGAAGGTGTTTTCCATCTCCATTGGAGACAGAAGCAAAACCATCATCATGCTTAGATCAGGAGCTAAAAAAGCAATAAAGTCAGAAACCAAACACCGCGTCACATGACTTGCTCCCTTTGGACTTGTCATCGGACCAGACCAATCGCGAGAACTCGGGACAGATGACACACGATGGGAAAATGAAAACAAAGTAGGGGCCTTTCTCTCCCAGACTTTAAAATCCATTCTACAGCTCTGGCACTCAGAACAGCTTGTACTGGTACAGTGATAGACAGGAAGACCGGTGGATTCGAACCGAGAAGCCAGAGATACAGCCAATCCCCTACAGACACCTGGATTTGGATAAAGGATTGAAGTACATTCAGTGGGGGAAGAGAGAGCCTTTTTGATATATGGTGTTGGAAAAACTGGATCTTTGCCTGCAGAAGAATGACATGGGACCCCTGCTTCAGGGCTTATACAAAAATGAACCTAAAATGAATCAGAGACCTAAATATAAACCCCAGAACCATAAAGACCATCAACAACAACAACAAAAATAGGGACACACTTAAGGGTCCTAATACAAGGGATAAACACCCTAGCAAACATAATGAAAAATATTCACACTATAGAAGACAAAGAGCCTGCTAAAATCACGACATTTATGTACATCAAAAGACTTCATCAAGAGAGTTTTAAAAGAATGCACAGAGTAGGAACAAATATTTAGTGTTTTTCTCTCCCCACCCCCAACCCCCTCCATCCTCCTTCAGGAAAAGGGCCAGTGATAAGTGATGCAGGGATAAGAATCTACAGCGAACTCCGGGACCCCAGGTGAGAGAGTGGTAACGCGCAGCAGTAGAAACTCCCGGCAGGCAGCTCCAGGGAGGACGATTGCGCTCTCTACCCCCAGTCTTGGAAACCCCAGGTGGTCGCCAAGAGTCAGCATTGACTCATAGCAGTGATTGCTTCGTTTCAGTTGATAGCAAACTACAACATCTTAACAAGAAAAAGACAACAATCCCATCAAAAATGGGCACAAGATGTGAATGAACAGTTTACTAAGATGACATCCAGGTGGCCCACCACCATAGGAAGAAACGTTCCCATTTATTAACAATTTTTAAAGTACAAATTAAAACAATGAGATGCCATTTTAGCAATTTTAGCAAATTTTTTTAATGAAACATTTTTAGCACTTTCGGCAAAATTTAGAAATTAGAAAATGAGCGCTAAGAGGCTGTGGCGAGAGTGGCGCGCCCCGGCATGGCTGGTGTGCATGCCGAATTGTGAAACTAGGGAAATCGCTTGGGAGAGTCCTTACACAAGTGCAGACACAGTTACTTTATGATCCTGCAGTCCCACGACTGGGCGTGTACAAAATATTCTAAAGAATTCAAAATAGCAAAAACATGGAAACAACCCAAAACTCCGATTATAAAGGAATGGATACACAAACACAAATGGATGCATTCATGCAATGGACGTCTACACCTCAATCCAAAAGCAACAACACCTCTCTTACATACCTCAAGACATGGCCAAAACTAGAGAACATTATGCTCAGCAAAGTTAAAGTTAGCCAAACTCAGAAAGAACTATTTACTGACACCATTCATATAAGGAAGAACAAAGAGAAAGAAAAGTGGTTTCCACACCAAACCATAAGACTGTGAAGACGACCACAAGGCCAAGGACCGAGGTGGGGACAGTGAGTGGGGAGGGTCAGTAAAGTATGGAGGGAAGAAGGGAAGGCAGATGGGGTGGGGTGGGCGGACATGATTGGGAGGGCTAACGGGATACGAGAACTGATTTGATTTGAGGAAATGGGGTGTGCAACTACACCAAGTATATTTTTCTTTAAAAACTAAATAAACGAAGTGAAAATAAAGAGAGAGAAGGCTCACAGCCTTAAATTTCCTCCCGATGCCCCACCCCTTGGATTTAAACACTGAAAAAGGAGGAAACGTAAAACTGACGTGGACTTGGATTCTTGAGTGATGTACAAGTTCATTTCAAACAGGAAAAGAACGGGAGCGCGGGCAAGACCAGTGGCTGGGAAAGGATGCCGTCCCTGGTAAACGGGTTGCCATTGGGTGCCGTGAGTGGACATCAACTCCCTGACCAGGTTCTTTGGAAGGTTGTGATGCTCGAAATAAATACCTTGCCATTTCTCTCTCCCACAGAGTGACTGAGTAGGTTTGAACATCCGATCTTTTGGTTAGCAACTGAGTGCCTAACATAACCTGCCAGGGTTCTTGGGGTCAAGTAGAGAGTGGATGACGTAGAGGAAAACCCCAGTGAGATGGATGGACATAGCAGTTTCATAAGTGGGCTCAGACATACACCGCAATCATGAGGCTGGATCAGGACCAGACAGGGTTTAGTCATGCGCATAAGGTCACCAAGAGTTGGCTCTGACCTCACAGCAACGAATGACAACCACAAGAACCTTGGAAACGATCCTATCTACGTGACCAATTCACGCCCAGCTTTTGTCTCTGGCCTGCAGCTTTCCCAGGCCCACTCCAATGCCTCATCTCTGCATCCTCTGCTTCAACACCACCTCCTCCAAGAAGCCTTCCGGTGCTTCCCTAACAGAGTGATGCTCTCTTAGCACCCTCTCTCCTTTCTTCCCGAGAGTCCCAAGTTTGTAATACTTTTCTGTAACTGCTGGAGGAAAGGCTTCTCCCCAGTGGGAAGGCAAGCGGGAAGGGAGCAGAGAGCGGGTATGATGCATTCACTATTGCAGACCGCCCACTCCCAGAAAGATTTGCAGCTGCAGAAACCCTGGGGAGCAGTTCTGCTCCATCCTAGATGGTGGAAGGAGTCAGAATGGACTCCAGGGCTCTGGGTTTGGGTGAGTCACTTGATCAAGTATCAACCTATCATAAAAAACTATCTCTGTTGAGCTCCTACATTTGTCAATTTCGTTCTATTTTGATTCATTCGGTCACTAAATTTGACAACTTGATTTTTTTTTTTTTTTGCTTCCTCCCTTTATCATGAGGTTGTGGTCCAGTCGCAAAGACTTTTGTTGCCTTGACCTTCAGGTGTCATCTAAAGGCTCTTCGTCAGCATGTCTTTGTTTGGGGCGGCATGGCTGTGTCTTCTGCAGACTGCAGATTGTTAATGACTCGTCCTCCAGTCCGAACGCCCTGTTTTTCTTCTGATCGGCCAGTTTCTCGGGTAATTTGTTTAGCACACCTGCTGACTAAGTGAGGCAAAAGGACGCAGCCCCGCACACACCTTTTCTCATTGAAAGCACATTAAATCCCTTGGACACGCTGCTGGTGAACATCATCTTGCCTTCCTTCCATTACATTTCTATGAGGAGACTTGATTGCATAGTGCGTTATGACGAGCTGGCTGCTAACCACAATATCAGCAGTTGCAGCCCCCAAGTTGCAATGCAAGGGAAAGATGGGGCAGTCTGCCCCCATAAAGATTCACGGCCTAAGAAACCCAAAGGGGCAGTTCTACTCTGCACACAGGTTGTTGTGGGTCAGAATTGACTTTGATGGTGGTAAGTTTTTGAGGCTGAATGAAGACCTACTATCTCCCAGGCACTTACTTAGGCTACAAATAGACAGTAGCAGCCAATTAAAAAACTACCATGTGTTGGAGTGGTGGTGGTGGTGGTGGTAGCGGTGGTGGGAAGGACGGAACTGGGGGTACGATAAAAGGACATGCTGGAGAAGGCTTGCCCGTGCAGACCCAAAACAGGAACTCACTGCCATCAAGTTGATTCTGGCTCAGAGTGACCCTATGGGACAGCAC
>NW_022109491.1:3617578-3626218 GCF_000313985.2 Echinops telfairi
AGGGGTGAAAACCGGCTCTCTGAAGCCAGTCATCGGAATGTGCTGAGCTCCGGAGGGAACGGTCACAGGTGGACCAGCTTTGGGGGCAAGAAAAACCCCAGCGCTCATTCGGTCATGCTAAGTTGGCAACCAGCAAGGCAGGAGGAGCGGGGAGATGTGCCGTGAGTGCCATAGACAAGCAGGATGTCGCAGAGCAGAACCACCCCGGAGGGTTTCCCAGGCTGGAATCATCACAGGAGCGCATCGTCCGGAGGGCTCAAACCACCAACCTTTCAGCCAGCAGCCAGTGGTTAACCTGCAGCGCCCCCATGACTCCTTGCCTTTACACTATAGACATGTTTGTATTGGCCTGTTTACACCCAAGAGTAAGCCGTCATAGCCCTGCTGGTGTAGTGGTTCCACACTTGGCTGCTAACCGCAAGGTCTGAAGTTCGAAACCACCAGCCAGGTCCACGGGAGAAAGGCGAGGCTCACTACCCCCACGGTCTCAGAAGCCCACAGGGAACAGTTCTGCTCTGTCCTATTCTGTCCTGCCCTGTCATTGACTCCGTGCCAGTGAGTTTGGCTTTGGTTTATGGACTGGGACCAAAAGGTTGGCTATTTACCCAGCCAACCATTTGTCTTTGTTTTGTTGGCTTCATTTGTCTTTGTTTTGTTGGCTGAATCACTGGTGCTCTGTTGTTTGTAGTGCTGTGTGGGTGTGGGTGGGTGTTGTCTTGGTGTGTTTGCCGGTTTGGATACCGTTGTGGAGCCCCTTCCTTCCATGAGGAGGCGCTGGTGTGGAGCGTCTGAGCGTGTTGGCCAGGCAGCCCAAGGGCTTGATCTGGCTGGCGTGAGTCACAGCGGCACCAGACCACAGCCAGGGGTGGAAGCGCACACTCTCAGAGAGCAGGCCCCTCCGGCAGCCCCTGTTCTCTAGAGGTGCCTGTTACTGGCCCAGCCCCAACGGCTGGTTCTTCTTAAGAAGCCTGCTCAGTGTATCGTTTTGCAGTGTTTGTGATGCTTTGTGGAAATCGTGCCAACTTCCATGTTGCCCTAAAAACGCTCTCTTTCCCTCCCCGCTCTCTTCCTCTCCTTTGCTGCTCCTCGCCTGGGGGCATTAGGGACTAACTGCCACCACACTGCCTCCAGAGTCGAGTCCGTCCCGGCAGATGGAGCACGACTGCTGTGACCAGAGAACACCTGGCTGTATGGGGGGCCTGCTCCGAGGTTCCGCCCGTCAGATGTCTCCTGGAACAACCGTCTTTCCTCTCTGGGAGCTTTGGGGCCTTTTAGGTTTCTTTTCTTCTTTTTTTTTTTTTCCCAAATCAGACAACTGCTTTTCACCTGTTTGGGTCTATGAGTCTGTTTTCCACGATACGAGGGGGCTTCAGAAAGTTTATAAGAAAATGTCCGTTTCCCAGGCTTCTTGAAGCCCCCTGATATTCAGCAGTCACCTGGGAGGCGCTCAGATGCTGAGAGACCCGGGACTGGCAGGCCACGTTTGCCCAATTCACACCAGACTAGAATCTGGGCTGGGCTTCCACGGCAAAATAAAACAGTATCTGATGGGTCTCGTTACAAAGCAAAACAAGCAACGACAAACACAGCTCAGCTGAGCTATAGCTTACACACCAAACATTCAGCTGTCTGAAGTGGCCGATCTCTTGGTGTTTAGTACACTGACCCAGTTACGAGCTCTTTCTTTTTGGCCGTGGCGCCGTTGGGTGCACATTTTGGCCCCAAGCCCATCCTCCCAACTTTAAAACCTAAAACCAAACTCAATGTCCTTGAGTTGATGCCCTTTCATACTGGCCCTATAGGACCGGGTACAACTGCCTGGGTGCGTTTCTGAGATTGCAACTGCTAACCGGAGTAGAAAGCTGGTTTTGAAATGCTGACCATATGATTAGTATGTAACCATATGCCACCGGGGATCCTTTCTACCTTGGAAGGAGACAGCTAAATAGCAGAGAAGAGGCTATACTTCAACCCCCACCCCCCCACTCCCCTCCAGTACAGTTGTGATTCATTCCAGCTTGCTGTTTACAACTCCACTTCCTGTGTTTTGATGCACAGCTGCCCCGTATCTGCTTCTGAGAAACCAGGCTGATCAGCTGTTGCCCCGTGATGAGCTCTGTTTGGTTGGAGGGGATTTTTTTCCTTCTTTCATCAGCTCTTCCATTTAGCTGCTGGCTAGAGACAGTAGAAACATCCCTTCAGTGGCCCGGCTATTAGTACAGAAACGTTTATCTTAAAATCGTGCAGAACATTCACAACAGACTAACTTTGGAGATGGACGTAAACAGGGGAGGGTGAGACATGCCAGAAGGGCACGGAAGTTGTCCTAATTCATCACATCTTATTTTATAGCTTGAGGACATCTTCTGGCCTTGGGGACTCTGAACCTCCATGTCCTGGTTTGAAGAAGAGGAAATGAAAATGCCCACTGCTGTGATGCTCACCTTCCCAACACTCTCACTGGAGACAAAGCGGGTGCATAAGCAACTGTGGGGAAGAAAGCAGATGGTACCCAGCTATTAGAAGAGCTAGCATCTGGGGTCTTAAAGGCTTGAAGTTAAACAAGCGGCCATCTAGCAGGAAAGCCACAAAGCCCAGAGGAAACCTACAACATTCCCCTAGTTCTTTAATGCTTTCCCCGACCCCCCACTCTCATGACCCCAGTTCTGCCTTAAAAATCCGGCTAGACCAGAGCATGTACACTGGTACAGATAAGAGCTCTAGACACACAATCCAGAACAGATAAACCCCTCAAAAGCAATAATGGGAATAGCAATACCATGAGAGTCAGGGGAAGGTTGGGGGAGAAGGGGAACCAAACACAATGTTTCGTATAACACCACCCCCACCCCCTGGGGGACGAACAACAGAAACATGGGTGAAGGAAGACAGCAGATAGTGTAAGTTATGAAAATAATAATAACATAATTTATCAAGGGTTCACGAGGGTAGGAGGGTGGGAGAAGGAGGGGAAAAAGAGGAGCTATACCAAGAGCTCAAGTAGAAAGAAAATGTTTTGAAAATGCTGATGGCAACATATGTACAAATGTGCTTGATACGATGGATGTATGGATTGTTATAAGAGCTGTAGGAGCCCCCAACAAAATGATTTCTGAAGGAATATATGTATTCAGAAAGATCTGACATTATCCATTCCTTTACATGGAACTGGTTTTTATTATTTTAAATAATGCTGTCATGGATGTCCTTCTAGCCACATCATTAGTGGCGACTCTGGTTATTTCATTAGCGTTCAAGATTTGTGCTCATTTATAAATGTTATTGAGTTACTAAGTCAAATTAAAACCAAACCCACTGCCCTCGAGTGGGTCCTGGCTCATAGCAACCATACGACAGAGTAGACCTTTCTCCCACACAGCAGCTGGTGGGTTTGAAACGCTGACCTCTGTGTTAGCAGCCATTGCGTAACAACTGTCACCAGGACCCTTGTTTATGATTATAAGGGGGGAAAAGTTTCAAAAAAGTTTTATTGGCATATACTTCACATATCATGCAGCCTTTTAAAAATTATTTTGTTGGCACATATCTACATAGCATACAATTCAATGGGTCAATCACATCGAGAAGAGTTGTACAATCATTAACACAACCAATATTTTTAAAAACTGAAACAACTTACAATGGGTCAAAAGGGAAAGGAAGATAAGATATTATATTTAACCTGATTATATATGCTATCATCATCTCTATAATGTTCTCTGTCTGGTTATAAGTTGTTCAGATCTCTTGACGATGGTCAACAGAAAGTCATCAGAGGCTTAATCTACGTGTGGAACCTGCAAATGGATTTTGGGCTTCCACGGTCATTCATAGCCTTCTGCAAATCGGGTGTTTAAAATTTAAGCTCTGATAGCATTCCCTCCTCCGGATTTGGATTATATTATTTACAATCCTTGGGTCACACAGTCTGGTGTGCCTCTTCCATGCGGACTTAGTCGATGCTTCGCTTAGATGGCTGCTTATTTAATACAAGACCCCAGATCCCCAGATGCTGTTCTTTCAAACAGCTGGGCACCATCTGGTTTCCTCACCACCCTTTGCTATAGTGCCCATATCTTAAGTGAGCTCTCATGAGGGCAAGTATCAAGAAAACCACATGATAAGAACGAATTGTTCTTCGATTACGGCTAAAATTGAGTGTGAGTCCAAAATCCATTCATATATAGTAAGTGATCTTTTGAGAATGACTGTTTCCATTCAATTGAGTGATTCCTGTTATTGCAGGTATCTGTAGTTCATCCCTTTTTTGGTGCTGAATAGTATTCCACACTTTCTTCACCAATTTGCTATCACACCCATATTTTCAGTGGTCTCTGTGAGAGCGAGTGTCAAGCAGGGCCATGTCATAAGAACTAATTACTCTTTGATCAGGGCTAGAATTAAGTGCGAGCCCCCAATCCATTCAGATGTCCGTGGTTCATATATGTTTCTGGTTTACCTTAGAGACATCATTATCATTTTATGTTAGAGGAAATTATCAATCATCTCCTTAGGACATTAGGTAATTGTACTGATAGTTTCATTCATTTAGCCAATGGCTCAGAATATGAAACACAGTTGAGTAAAGGAGGTTACACACGTATAGGCTGGCTAAGAACTGCAATACATGAATGGTTGGCTCGTACAGATTAAACTTCAGTGACTGGACCCTATTCACACAAACGATGGGGGTTGGGCACACATACAATTTAATCATTCAGTCATATTAAGGCTTTTGTTATCATCACCACAATCAATTTCAGAACATTTTCTTCTTGTACCCATTGTTGTCAGCTCCCCGGCCCGCCCCTGCTTCCCCTATCATGTCCCTAGGTCATTATGAATACAGGGACTGTCTCTGTAGACCCACCTCCTGGATTTCATGCACAGAAAATCATGCAAAATGCAAACAGGAAGCAAACAAAATAACCAACAACACGGACTAGATAAAACATAGAGAACCCTCAATCAAACAGATAGCAGAAAATATTGAAAACTGAAACAGCTGAAAAAAAGAGTCAAAAGGAAGAGAGCGAAGTGTTTTGTTTTTCACCAGACAGGTGACGCGGAGGTGTCTGAGTGGTCGGTTCCAGAGAAGAGAGAAAGGAAGGAAAGGAGGAAAGTGCCTCCTTTTTTTGTTCTGTGCCTTCTCGTAAAGTTTGAAACGTCTAATGCTAAACGTGAGTTTGGGGGATTTTTTGGCATGTTTCAGGCTTTATTTATAATTGAATGAGATCCATCTCCTCAGTCTAGCTTAATATTCCTTAGCTTGAACTTAGCTCACCTTCTTGGCCTGCGATCAGGAGAATAAACAGTCAAAGTGAAACGTGTGTTTTGATTCTTTGCTTACACGCCACTCGGGGTTACTCTGACCCGTAAGCCGAGAGTCTATGTTTATTTTCGTCATCCGGATTTTCTCTATTACAAAGAAAGCCTGCTATTTAAAAACAAATACATGAATAATGGTTCACGAGATTTAATTTGCCGGGCCAAGTGAGTTAAATATTCTCACCTCACTGCATTGAGCCCATTTCAAATCAAAATGCCCAGGAGGACAGGGTAGAACGGCCCCCTTTGGGTTCCTGGGGCTGTGATCTTGGCAGGAGCAGACAGCCTCGTCCTTCTCCTTCGGCTCACCTGGTGGTTTCAAACTGCTGACCCTGTGGTGAGCAGTCCAAAGTGTAACCCACTATGCCACCAGGGCTCCCCAAGTTAAATAGTACACAAAATATTATTATTTGTTAATTATTTTATTGGGGGCTCGTACAACTCTTATCACAATCCATACATACACCCATTGTCTCAAGAACATTTGTACATATGTTGCCATCATCATTTTCCAAGCATTTTCTTTCTACTTGAGCCCTTGGTATCAGCTCCTCATTTTTTTCTCCTCCCTCCTACCCTCCCCCATGAACCCTTGATAATTTATAAATTATTATTATCTTGTCATATCTTGCACTGTCTGATGTCTTCCCCCACCCCCTTGTCTGTTGTCTATCCCCCTGGGAGGGGGTTATAGATAGGTCATTGTGATCGAATCCACCTTTCTCCCACCTTCTCCTTCCCATCCTGGTATGGCTACTCTCAATATTGGTCCTGAGGAGTTTATCTGTCCTATATTCCCTGTGTTTCCAGCTCTTATCTGTACCCATGTACATGCTCTGGTCAAGCCAGACTTGTAAGGTAGAATTGGGATCATGATAGTGTGGGGAGGAAGCATTAAAGGACTAGAGGAAAGTTGTATGTTTCATCAGTGCTACGCTGCACCCTGACTGGCCCGTCTTCTCCCCACAACCCTTCTGTAAGGAGATGTCCAGTTGCTTACAGATTGGCTTGGGCCTCCACTCTGCACTGTGCCCCACCTCATTCACATTATGATTTTTTGCTCTGGGTCTTTAATGCCTGATGCCTGATCCCATCAACACCTTGTGATCACATGGGCTGGTGTGCTTCTTCCATATGGGCTTTATATTAGGAAAAAAAGAAGGAAAAGTTCGTTTAGGAGAGTATAAGAATTTATCAGCCATATCATATCTTTACCAGCCTGCACTAGCCCACAAAGGTGGCCCAGACAGTAACACTTTCATTCAACAAATATTTATTGAGCACCTATTGTGTACCAGTCACTGTTCTGGGTCCTGGCAGAGAAAACAAAGCAGTAAAGGAGTTACAACCTCGATTCCAGTTAGAGAAGACAGACAATGCATAAGGAAAGCAAATTAGGTGATGCATCGGGCTGCTAACCAGAAGGTCAGTGGTTCGCACCCAGCAACTGCTCCTCAGGAGAACGGTGAGGCCATCTGCTTCCGTAAATGATTTGCAGCCTCCGAATCCCTACTCTGCCCGCAAGGCTTGCTATGAGTTGGAATCGACCGAGGGCAGTGAGGAGTGCTAGGTGTAAAAAGACTTGAGGGAAGGCTGCAAGGGTGAGGGGTCAGGTGGTGCTGTCCGTTCACTGTGTGGCATACGGTCACACGTAGGACACGGTCACGTGTCCAGGAGGCCAGTCTGAGAAGGTGCCGTCTCAGCAGTAGGAAGAGGTGGAAGGAAGGGGTGGGGCGCCCTGGCGTCTTCCAGGGAAGCCGTGTCCAGCAGGACCCTGAGATGGGGGAAGGCGAGACCTGCAGAGCGTCTAGCTGATCGCATTGTGAATGGGTGGCTTTGTTTAATGAATAACTTGAGGCTATTTTCCTCCACTGGCAAAAGGCATTCACTATGTTTCTATATAGTCGTGCTTTTCACTTTGTGATTTGTTATCCTCAAAAAGACTTTTTTTTAAATGAAAGTCGATTCTTACACTTTATTTTTATTGTTTTAATTCTGTAAAGCTCAGTAGCGGGCCTAGGGCTTGTTTGTTACAATATTCTGTCCACTTGTCCCACAGCTGAAAGTCTTTCTTCATTGAAATTTTTATTTTTCAAAAATCAAAACAAAACAGCGAGAACTGTATTGTCTTTGCGTCTGGAGAGTCTGGGGCACGTGGTTGCGGTCATTAAAAAGCGCACCGTGTATGTTAGCTGATGGCGCTGGCGAAGCGCATTGCAAGTGCACGGACAGCCCAAAGAACAGCCGCTCTGTCTTGGAAGAAGAACCATCAGAAGGCTCCTGAGGGGGAGGATGGCGAGAGTTTGCCTCATGTCCTTTGGCCATGTTGTCTGGACAGACCAGTGCCTGGACAAGGAGATCACGTTTGATAAAGTGGAGGGGCGGCAAAAAGGAGGAAGACCCTGAACCAGGTGGGCCCAGCGTGGCTGCACGGACGGCTCGGACCCAAGAACACCTGTGAGGAAGGTGCCGGACTGAGTGGTGTTTTGTTCCGTGGCACACAGGTGTGCTCGGATCGGAACCCACTTGGCGGCACTTCACCACCACCAGCAACACGTATGCTAGGAAGAAAGCTCTATGTCTACATACGACAAGTGAACAACAAAACAGCCATATCCATTTCGTCGTGGCAATGCATTTGCACCTATCATCCCAACAGTATCTCAACTATAAAAGGGAGTTTCAAACACGCGTACAAAGACGCAGGGAAAAGGTCACGGGGCTTTGCATGAGCTTTCTGAAGCGCCATCGTATGTCCATTTGAGGCAGTGGTTCTCAGCCTTCCTGATGCTGCGGCCCTGTCATACAGTTCCTCATGCTGGGTGACCCCCAACTGTACCATCATTTTGCTGCTCCTTCATCACGGTCATTTGGCTACTGTGATGAGTCGTCGTGTAAATATCGGATAGGCAGGATGTATTTTCATTGTTACAAATTGAACATCATGAAAGCATCGTGATTCATCACAAAAGCAATATGTAATTATATATGGTGAAATATTTATTTCTGATGACATATACGTGAAACGCTGTCTTGAAGCATGGTGTAGCATGGGTCCCAGTCTTCACGCCGGGTACTCACAGGTGGGTGTGTCTGCATGTGGGCAGACCCACCTGAAGACAGATAGAGGAGCGGTGTCTCGTTTCCTAAGACCATCAGAAATCTGTGTTTTCTGATGGTCTTAGGGGACCTCTGTGAAAAGGTTGTTCGACCCTCAACCTGTGACCCACAGGCTGAGAACCGTTGATTTAAGGCGTGCGGTGCATTCCTGTCTTTACTCACTGAAACCTCAGTGTTGGCTGGCAGGGTGGA
>NW_022109491.1:3626669-3631409 GCF_000313985.2 Echinops telfairi
GTTGGTCTAGGGTCTCTGGCCAAGAGAGTCAGGGCATGACTGACAGGACATGACTCAGGAGTATGGGTCCCCTAGGACTGTCTGTCAAGGACACACCCAGGCAAGGCCCTCATCACTGGGATGGCTAGAGAGGGTGGAGGTGTGCCACTTCTCAGTGCACTCTGCCTGAGAGCAAGATTATGCACGTCCTTGGGTACTGATGAGAAGGAATTCAATGGCGATGTCGTCTGTGTCAGAACTCTGCACAGGGATTTGGGGCTGTTCCTGTCCCCCATAGCCTTCTACAAATGAGATGGCTCCACATTGAAACTCGAATGCACTTTAAACTGCAAGCTTTTCATTTACAGCCAAGTGCTTAACCTCTGTGCCACCAGGCTTCCTGAGAATTGAGTAAGGAATGTTATTTCAAAATGGTCAGGATGCTGAGAGTGTCCACTAGCAGGAGGGGCCCCATGACAAGTGCCAGAGAAGATGCCCACTTTCACCAAACACAGAGAGCCGCCGGCACAGGGCACACCCCTCCGGTTATGCACCTCTGGATGTCCCTCGTCCCGGAGGCCAGGCCTGTAAAGCCTGGCCTTTCCATCACTCCAACTCCATCTTTCCTTCTCTCCCATCTTCAGTTTTGGCTCTGTGAATTCTAGTGAAAATAAGCAGAGACTAACACTTAGCTGAGCAGTCACTAAATTAATCCACTTCACTCGGGGGCCAGGTATATAAGTGGTTCTCCACCAAAGGTTACACACACACATACACACACACTACCCAGGGGACAGACTTCATAGTTGGGTTGCTAACCACAAGGTCAGCAGTTCAAACCCACCAGTCTCTCCTCGGGAGACAGATGAGGCTTTCTGGCCCAGGAAAGATTTATATTCTCTGAAACAGAGGCCATGGGACGCTGCCCATAGGACCGTGATGCATCCTAATTGACTCTGAGACAGAGAGCGGAGTTTGAGCTTGGCCGGCTCCAGCCAAGACAAACCACGGAGCAGTTCTGCTCTGCCACTAGGGGGCCACCAGGAGCCAGAAGCCGCTCCATGTGAGTGTTCCCTTTGGAGACAATCTGGGGGTGTCACAAAGTGGGTAGTTATGCAGTGCCGGGGTGGCTGCTGAACCTTCCACCACGCACAAGGTCACCCCCACACAAGACGGATCCTGCCCCAGATAGCGAACTGTGCCCAGGATCCGGACTCCGGGCTCTGCAGAGTGCGGGACCCGCGGGGAGAATCGGAGTTGAAGCAGCATCCTTCACCTTCACTAATTATATCCCTGTGTACTCAAGGCCCAGAAACCACCCTGCAAACACGGGGTCATTGAAGAAAATGATGATGTTTCTCAGCCCTTCAGGGCCCTTTATTCTCTCAGAAGATGGGGAGGGTGGCTAACCCACCCCAAGTTAAGTTATTTTAATGGAGTCCACAATAGGCTCATCTGCATATGCCAGTCAGCAGCAAAGTAAACTTTTGTTTCCACGTCAATGGGAAACAGGATATCCCATTCAAGCGGTTTCGATGATTCTCAAATACTTGGCGCAGTGGTGGGAGCCTTTGAATCCACGAGGAGAGTAGCTCTTGCTAACTTTGTCAACAGTCCAAGAGGGACATTTACAGAGAATCCCCCAGAATCCTTTTTATACAATAGCCCTTTGTGCTTTAAAATGGCCCTGCGTTTGTAAGGTGGAATTGACCAGAACAGCCTCTCGATGGATGCCAGGGCCAGGTCGCTGTCAGGAGGCTGATGTGTAAACAGTATTTTCCAGCCACCTGATTCTAGGTGACAGTCTCAGAAACCCACAGGGGCAGTTTGGCCCTGGTCGATAGGGTTGCGTGAGTCGAAATTGATTTGATGGCAGGGAATTTGGCTTTGAGCTTTTATTAATACTCTGGATGCTAAGTTGCCACTCCCCAAGATCCGTTCAACTGATGCACACTTTGGACTGGTATTTCAGCAACCACCAGAGAAGACTCCAGAGAGAGCTGAGGGAACACTGGGCTTTTTTCTTTGTTTATTGAAATGACCCCTTTTCCCCCTCACCCTTGTCTTCAAAGTCTGCGTCTTTGGTGTGAAAACTCTCTCTGTGCTTTCTTGTATAAGTGGTCTCATGCAGTATTTGTCCTCATGAAATTGGCTGACTTTGCTGAGCCTAATTAATGCCTTCCACATTGTCCATGTCAGAAAGTCTGACCGCTTCATTGCTTTTTTCAAAGGCGTAATATTCCGCTGTGTGTTGGTGGCAGAGTTTATGCATCCCGCGCTCCACAGACCAGCATTTTGCACCTTTTTGCTATTGTGGCTAGTGCGGCAACAAACATAGGCGTGCATCTATTTTGCACACGGAAATGTTTACAGCATCAAAGATCAACACAAGAGGTTTGTTTTTGTTTTTTCCTTGAAGCTAAATCTGGCTGGAAGCAGAGAACAGACAAGCAGCTAGACGGATACCTGCTCTCCAAAGAGGGAGAAAGCTCCCAGTGAGAAGCTGTGTTGTTTAAAATCACTGCAGGCCAGTTCCTCGCTCCCAGAGCCCCAGCAGATGAGGGCCGCCCCCCAGAAGGAAGCCCCTAGGAAGATTGCATCTTGGAAAACTTAAGGGAATGTTCTAGTCAGTCACACGGGGCTGCATTGAAGTAAGGTGACCAGACGTCCCGCTTTGGGCGGGACAATCCCAATTTTTAGCAATTTGTCCCGCGTCCAGTGGCGTTTTTAAAAAGTCCCGATTTTTGGAAAGAATGCACAACAAGCTAGGGAGAACGGGAAGGGAATATACGGTTTTCGGCTGCCATGTGGCTATTTCGCCAGGATATGAGTTTTATATTATTTTTGTTAATTTTATAATGTTAAACTTTAATAGTAACAAATAATTGTTGAGAACTGCTTATCAAAGTTCGCATTGTGGATCAGTTGTTAGAATCCGACCACTATTGTTTGGACTTAATGAACAATGGCACTCTTTTGGGATTGGCAATGGGGAAAACATTTTGTAGCTGTCTCTTGGACGATACACATCGTACTGCGTGCTAGTGCTAATTAAACAAGTGATGTCAACAAATCAGCTATTCAGATAATTTAGGTAAGTAATTTATTTCATAGACACATAAATTTTCTTGAATTTAGCAGACAGTACTTGTATTATTTATATTTTATAGTGGCGGCAAAATGATATAGACCAAATTTTTTATCAAGAACCACCCCACCGCCACCCCGCCCTGGTCAATGGTGTCTCGCTTTACCAATGTCAAAATCTGGCCACCTTACAATGAGCCAAAATGAACTTGATGGCACCAGCAAGCAAAGGCAGAACCCCGGTGGCTGAGCACCCCAGAATTCATGAGGAGATGCTACATTTCAGGAAGAATTGTTGGAAACTGCTCCCCGGGTTCTGTGTAGTGCTCCTCTGGGCCTTGGGACTCTCCTCTGGGCCTTGAGCCTCCAGTCCCTGGCCACTCCCTTGCCCAGGCGGACACTGATCTGACCACGCACTCACTCCACGGTATTTTTCTCCTTCGACCCACTGATTTCAATACCCCACCCCACCCCCAATCACGCTAAGAGAAGGCGACCGGGAAAAGCACACAGGGGAGATGTTGGGGAGGAGAGACGTCTGCTGTTTTAGATGGAAATCCTCAGGCCCCAAGCCCGCCTGCCAAGGACAGAGGCAGGAAGCTGTCAGAGATCACCCACAGAGCTCCGCGGGCCTCAAGCTTGGGGGTTTTTCCTTAAAATAAAAAAAAAAGACTCCCTTCCCCGCTTTCAAAAGAGAAGCCCCAGGCATTCTGCCCAGAAGAACCTAGAGAGAAGAAAGCTGTTTCTCTCTCTCTCCTAAAATCCCTGAAATATGCGGCCAGGGATTCAGACGCCCCAAAAGTCGTCCAACCGGTTCGATTGCTTCTGGCAGGCTGCCACAGCAAGAGGGAAGGAGCCTTGGTTCCTGGGGACATGATTTCTAGTACGTCTTTATGCGCGCAGTTCAAATCCCTTGCTACTGCTGTTGCCTTCATGTCGGCTTGGGGTGGACCTTGACTTGGGACAGGATGGCCACTCCACAGCCATCAGCCAGGAGGGACGGTCCTTGGGGTGGCGGAGTGGGGAAGTGACGGCCATGGAATGTTACTTGCTGGGCAGTAAGTGAATCTAGAAATACCAGTCGTCCTGCGTTTCCGTGGAGCAGGTTTGCATTCTCAGTGAATTCCACGCAGCGCCAGCACCTGGTCCGCCTGGCCCTCTCTCTCCGAGCTCTCTCCCGCTCTGCCCCTCCTTTCTCCTCCTCCCTCGTCCTCCCCTTTCAGGAAGTGGCAAGCCTGAAATTCTCTGTCCCACTGATTGAAACACATTGAGCAGGAAGTCCAGTCCACCTTTCCCTCCATTCTTTTGTTCTTCCAACCAGCAAGGCAGAAGACAGGGCCAACTCTGGGGGGATGAGATTTGAAGACCGCCCTTAAGCAAGGAAGCCTGGAACGCTCTCGCTGTTTTGCCTGTCTGTGAAAACCAAGATTCTCCTAAACTTACCGCTATGCAATTGGTTGGTTGGTTGGTTGGTTGGTTGGTTGGTTGGTTGGTTGGTTGGTTTTGTAAAAGGCAGAGATAGCATAGATGTTGGACAAGAAAACCAAACACACTGCCATGGGGTTGATGCCGACTCATAGTGACCATACAGGTCAGGGTAGAACCGCCCCTGTGGGTTTCTGAGGCTGTAACTTTTTCAAGAATAGAAAGTCTTGTCTTTCTACCATAGAGTGA
>NW_022109491.1:3631509-3646244 GCF_000313985.2 Echinops telfairi
CCGCCCCTGTGGGTTTCTGAGGCTGTAGTTCTTTACGGGAATAGAAAGCCTCCTCTTTCTAGCGAGGCGGGAAGAGCAGCTGGTGGTTTCGAACTTCAGACCTTGTAGTTAGCAGCCCACTGCATAACCACTATACCACCAGGGCTCCTTCAGTAGACCTTTGGGGTGAAAAAAAGAAAAAGAAAGAAAAGAAAACTGTTTTCTGAGACTATTCAAATCGAATCACTATGTGCTGTTTCATTACCCGGTTCCCTGATTGCCCTTGCCTGCAGAAATCTCCGAGGCTAAGATAGAATCAAGAGAGCACTAATGATCTTCGTGTGGACCATGGCCAAACTTGGATGGAAGTTTCGGGGTGCCCTAATTGGGGACCCAGGCCAGCTCACAGTCATGATTCAATAAGGGTGTCAGTCTAGGGCGGGGCCCCAGACAGAGAGGAGACGGCTTATCTCTCTGTAATCAGCAGATAGCTCTAAACAGCACATGTCATTAAGCCCTTTGGATGGCTGCAGACTGCTTGGTCGCTAAGCTTGTAAGATTTCATCTCCGAATTTCAACCGTGGCTCAGAGAAGGTTCATTCTCATACCAGAAGCAATGGATGGTCCAGGAGCTGAGCCTACCTATTCTTGTTGTAGGTAGTCAGTCCCCAATGTGGCGACCAGAATGGCCCCAGAGGCTTTTGTTTTCTTACCTGTCATCTTTACAGAAGCAAATGACCAGGACCTTTCTTCCTCCGCACACTGGGTGTGTTTGAACCACCACTAACTCCTCACATAGCAGCCGATGGCAAGCTGCTGACTCCACCCAGGCTCCTTCTGCCCACCCTAGACCTCTAATAAAAGAATAAAGTCAGCCCGCTCCTAATGCTACATGAGTTTTTTCAGGAGTGGCCCCAAGGGACTGCCCAGATGGGCTGTTCATTTGGTTGTCGCTGCTACACGCACAGCAATATGCCCTCAATTGAACTGGAGGAGGCCTGCAGTCATGGGTTAAGTGCTTGGTTGCTAGCCTCAAGGTCACAGTTCAAACCCACCAGCTGCTCCGTGGGAGAAAGATGAGACTGGGTGCTCCTGTAAAGATTTATAGTTGCTCATACACCCTATGCAGGGTCAGTGTGTGTTGAAATGAGGAGTCCTGGTAATTTCGTGGTTACATGTTGGGCGGCTAACCACAGATCAGCAGTTTGAAACCAGCAGCCGCTCCTCTAGAGAAAGATGAGGTTTTCTACTCCCGTAAAGAGTTACAGTCTTGGAAACCCACAGGGGCAGTTCTACCCTGTCCTATAGGGTTGCTACGAGTTGGCATTGGCTCGATGGCAATAAGTTTGGGTTTGATGAGTTGCAATTAACCAGGTGGCAGTGGTTTTCTTTAGGGGGGGGTCAGGAGTGAGGGTGGGGGAGGAAGGTTGGTACACAGGGGCCCTGGCGACCCAGTGGGTCAAATGTTGGCCTGCTAAGAGATGGGTTAGCAGTTCAAGCCCACCAGCCACTCTCAGGGAGCAAGATAAATCTGTTTGCTCCCTGGCAGATTTTCCGTCTTAGAAACCCTGGTGGTGTGGTAGGTTATGCATTTGGTCTGAAGTTCAAACCCACCAGCCACCCCAAGGGAGAAGGAGAAGGCTTTCTACTCCTGTCAGAGTTACAGTCTAGGAATCCCACAGGGACAGCTCTGCGCTGCCCCGTAGGGCCCCTAGGAGCCAGAGTGGACTCCTTGGCAGTGCGTTTGGGTTGGGTTTGTTGAGGAGCCATCTACTCGGTTGGGATTTTTATTTCTTTGGGTTAGTTCTGGTACAGAGGTGTACACAGGTGGTCCCTGGGGGCACAGTATTAAATTGCTCAGCTGCCTTGTCAGTCAGCTCCAGTAAAGAGTCCGAAACTCCCTATCACCAAGTGAATGCCCACTTACAGGGACTCTATAGGATCCTATAGAACTCCCCCCGTTGGGTTTCAAAGGCTGTAAATCTTTATGGGAGCAGAGTGTCTCCTCTTCCTCCTATGGAGTAGCTGGTGGATTTGAACCTTGGCCTTTAACATGAGCAGCCTACTCTGTAACCCACTGCACCACCAGGGCATCTTTCACTAAAAGATTCTTAAAATACAGACTCTCTGAGATCTCCTGGGGCAAGAGAAACTCACACCCCCCTCAACTCAGGACATATTTGAGTTATGACTTATGAATACTCGAGTCTACAACAAAGGACTCTGATGACCCTCTGGGGTCTGGCTTCATTTCGTCCATCTTATTGTTAGTATTCTGTATGAAGCTACAGCTGCACGTTTCATCTGTAACGTTTCTGACCCACCCCACCCCCAAAGACAAATAAAGATCGGATTCACAAAGATACCAATAACACAAGGTAATAATAATGTAAAACAAAACCATGAGGAATAGGCTTACATCAGAACACATTTAAAACACTGTCAGAACGACCTGCCTCATATTTGCCAAGTTATTTTTATGTCAGGACCTATTTGCCCAGTCACAGCCCTCTCCTCCCACTTTATCATAGGTGCTGTAGCTATTTATAGACTGCCCTGTCCGTAGAATCATTCGTGCACAACCTCATTGGCCGTGTCATTAATTAAGGAATGAACAGAGGATGAAAGGAAAGCACATGGTCTGGAAACGTCGCTAACTCTTGTTTTCCCTGATTTTCATCCAGCTGTTTAATGGGGACTACATTCACCTCTCTGCTGTTGGCTTTCCTGGTTCGAAGGGGTGGGGGGCTCCGGAGGGGTGGCCCTTGGAGGATTCCCAGTTAGGCAATGTCTTGTGTTAGAACCCTGTGGACGGCCACACGCCCTCACGATTTCTGAATCCTTGGTATGGAAATATGTAGTTCCTAGCACAGCACACAAGCCTGGCTGCAGCCGCCATGAGCTCATACACTTCAACCACAGCCTCCAGCTGGCTCCTCTGAGTCCCCACTGTGTGACAGGCCCCAGGATGGGAGGCTGCGTGGTCCGCAGTGCTGGCTGGCACAGCATGTGGATGGAGCACGCGGCCCAGCAGCCAGAGGGCAGGGACACCACTGTCACCACACCCTCCCCTTTGAGGTCCTGGGATGCTACTCAAAAAGTCCCCCATGGAGTCAGTTATCTCCCCCATGTGCGTCTGAATAGAACTGTGGCCCATGGAGTTTTCAGCAGCTGGAACCTTCTGGAAACAGGTTGCCAGGCCTTTGCTCCTGGGCAGGCTCCATTAGCAGTCGTGCCGGTAACACTCTCTGCTCACAGATGTATGTTTTGTCTCTTTGAAAACACCATGCTGCTTTTACGGTTTAACTTTATTTTGATTTTGGGTAAAGGAGTCCTCGTAGTTACACACTGGGCTGCCAGGCACAAGGTCAGCAGTTCATCACCACCAGCCACTCGTCCTCAGGAGAGAGATGAGGCTCTCTATGCCAGTAAAGAGTTACAGTCTGGAAAACCCACGTGGGGCAGTTCTGCCCCAGCCTATGGGTCTCTGCGAGTGGGCGTTAACTCGGTGGCAGTGAGTGGGGGTCCTGAGACCATTTAAATTACTGCTCAGGGAGTTTGTTCTGTCTCCACCCCCATCCTTTGACTGGAATGTCCCTCCCTGCCCCACTGATGCTGGTGTGGTCATGGGACTTGCTTTGGCCAATGGGGTGTCAGCAAGCAAAGAGTTCGGTCGGCCCGTCTTAAATGAATGAACATATTTATTTTTGCATCGCGGAGCGTTTGCGGAACGAAGCCAGGTGCCGTTGTCCTGTTGCTGCCAACTCTCGGTGTCACAGAGACCCACATAACACAGAGTAGAATCTTGCCCCACATGGTTTTCAAAGCTGTGATGTCCAGGAAGTAGATTGCTAGGCCTCTCTTCCGAGGCAGCTCTGGTGGTTCCAACCACCGGCCTTTAAATCCATAGCTCAGCACTCACAGTCTGCACCAGCCAAGAGTCCAGCTGTTGCTCAGCATGGGAAAGGCTGCAAAGCTTGGCAGGCCATTCTTAGAAACGGGAGACTTTCTCCCCGGATCCCTCCCTCAGGGCTTTCTCAACTCGCATGCAGGCTTCCTGCTGGGGAAATCAAAGCCAGAAGTCAGGTGCTGGCTCACCTGTCAGGCAAGTGATGTGCGAGCTCCTGTTGGACCAACCCTGGGGCCCCCCAGCTTCCTAACCTTTTTCTACACGACAGCTTCCTCAGGCCCTATTTCTAGAAAGGTATTGCAACTTCAGATGTGTGCAAAACCAGCCTTTTCAGGAGACTTTGATGGGAGCCTGCAAGCTCAGGGGTCAATTCTTTCTCCGGTGTGTCAGGAGTCCTGGTGGTGTGTTGGTTGTGTTTGGCTCCTGACTGCAAGGGCCGAGTTCAAAACCACCACTCCTTTGGAGAGAGAGGGAAACCCACAGGGGAAGTTCTACCCTGTCCTACCAGATCATGATGAGGGAGTTGAGTTTTCTGATCTGTGCTTCATCTTCCCAACATCGCCCATGGTACAGATGAGGAAACTGAGGCTCCCAGACATCAAACACATCTCCCAAGGTCAGCTGAGGATAAAAAGTGGCCTTCCAAGGCTTCAGACCAGGACAGACAGCCTCTCATGGACACCCCTTCCCCACCCCACCACGGTTCTCTGCCATTGTATTATTGTAATTCTCTCAAAATGGGGTGCAGAAGGTGGTGGTAGTTTAGAAGGGATGGGGGGCTTTTGTGTTGTAGGTTTATCCTCCCACACACAAAGGGTGGCCCTGACCTGACGTTGAACTGTGCCCCCAAACCAAACTCCCTACCGTCCGGTCCATTCCAATTCAGGGCGACCCAGCAGGGCAGAGTAGAACTGTCCCCTGTGAGTTTGCAAGGCTATAACTCTTCACCGGAGCAGAAAGCCTCATCTTTCTCCCGAGGTGCGGCTGGTGGTTTTGAACTTTGGTCTTGCATATCATGGCCCAACATGTAGCCACTATGGCACCAGAGCTTCTGTGACGCAGGAAGCGAGTCCGGGTTAAAACCCTACAGGCTGAGTGAAAGAAAGGATGGCAGGAAGTGGGCACAGCCAGTGTGGCGAGCAACACACCATTCAGAGACCCTGGCCCACCGGCAAATGCCTGAGGCGAGCCTTTCCCTGAGCGCTGAGCCCCCACAGGAAGTCTCTCTCAGGAGGATTGTTCTATAATCCACTAATTGTGAGTGAGGTCATGGAGGTTTTGCTCTATAAACGGGGGAGAAAGGAGAGGTGGGGGCTCTGACCATGTTCCAAAGATAGAAAGTATGCCTGGAAGACCTTTCTGAGGAGGTAATATCTGGCTATCCAAAATTGTAGACCCATTGGGTCTCTAGAAAAAACTGCTGGGAGCCAGTGGTTTCACTGTGCTGTCAGTCACAACCTTGGCTGATGGACCCACCCCTCTTGGGGAAACGGAGGGAAAGGGAACGGCTGAGCCCAACCTGCGGTGGGATTGTCTTCTAGACTGAGCAGCCGGCAGTAATGCTATTCTCCTGTCAATAGGCAGCCGGGGATCAGAGAGCAATCTAACTTAGGACGTGTAATAAAGGTTTTACAAACAGATTCCCCTTTGCCTGTGGCTGTTTTGCAGCCAAACCATCCTTTCTTTCTTCTTTTTTTTTTTTTTTTGATTCTGAGAACCAAGCCCTTAGTGATGGTGAGGGGGCTGGGCATTAAAAAACCAGGCTCCCAGTCCCTCCAGAGTCTAGCTTCATTCCAAACAGTAATTGTGTTTCCTGAGTCTACAGAATAAATGCACAGTAGTAGAAATATTGTTCCACTTGGGTTTTCCAAGCGGCCCATCTTAAGGGTTGTGCTATTACTGTAATAGGGTAATTTGAGCACCTCTCAAAACCAGAGTCTAGAAACCTAAGCCCAGATTAGAGAGCTCTGCCCAGGGGATAGGGAAGGGCGGAGAGAAATTGAAGCAGTGGAGCTATTACACTGTAAAATGCCGCTGAACTTTGGTCGCTAGGAAGCCCTCAGGATGGCAGGTGTGTGCAATCGGAGCTGTTTGCTAGCTGATGGAGCCCTTGGACAGGTGCTACAGGTTTACTGGGTTGTACTTAAGCTTGACAATGGAGGCCTCCATGAGGACAGTGAGATGCTGTAACTCAACACAAGAGCTGTAGTGCGTGGATTCAAACCCCCCAAAATAAATCATCTCAGTATTGTGAACTCATATTTAGGGACCCCTAAGGATACCACATAGGGGCCTTGGTGGCATTAGTGGGTTACATGTTCAGCTGCTAACCTCAAGGTCAGCAGTTTGAATCCACCAGCTGCTCTGAACGAGAAGGATGAGACTCTCTACTATTGTTTCAGTGGTTCTCAACCTTCCTAGAGCCTCGACCCTTTCATACAGTTCCTCATGTGGTGGGGACCCCCAACCATAAAATTAGTTTTGTTGCTACTTCATAACTGTCATTTTGCCACTGTTATGAATCGGGTGACCCCCTGTGAAAGGGTCGTTTGACCCCCAGAGGGGTCACCACTCACAGGTTGAGACCACTGAATTATTTTATCTCCCTTTTGACTCATTTGAAATTTTTTCTAGATTTTAATATTTGCTGCTTTCCTTTCAATTGAAGTTTATTTATTTTACTTTATTATTGTTGCTAGGTTTTTTGTTTGTTTGTTTGGTGGGGGGGATGTATGTTCTCTATATGAAATCCAGGACAGGCAAGTCTACAGAGACAGTACAAGACAGAAGAAAATGTTCTAAATTTGATTGTGGTAGTGATGGTACAACTCTTCTCGATATGATTGAACTATTGAATTGCATGCTGCGTGGATTATGTTTTTGAAAACTTTTTTTTTTTTTTAATTCATGGGGAAAAGAAAGCGTTACAGTCTCAGAAGCTCACAAGGGCAAATCTACTCTGCCCGATGGAATCGCTAGGAGTTGAAATCGACTCAGTGGAGTGAGTTTGAGTTTGAGTTTTTGAAGACGGTCACTGTGAGTCCTGGCGGCACGGCATTTGAAGGCTTGCCTGCTAGCCGTTGAGCGGTGAGACCCCACCAGCCTCTCCCCGAGGGAGAAGGAGGTGAAGCTCGGCTTCAGGGAAGATACTGGCTGTGGGGCTGTTTTCTCACTCAAAATCTCATGCCACTGAGCCCATGCCGACTCACAGTGACCCTATCGGACAGGGTAGAACTGTCCCTGTGGGTTTCTGAGACCAACGCTTTCTGGGAGTAGAGAGCCTCATCTTTCTTCCGAAGAGCGGCTGGTGGTTTCAAACTGCTAACCTTATGGTTAGCAGCCCAACACGTAACCACTGTGGCATGAGGGCTGTTCTACTGTCCTATGAGGTCACTAAGAGCCGGAATGGACTCAAGTCTATGGGTTTGGTTTTGCGGTTTATTTAAGTCTCCCACCCATCCTATCAGGCTGTTGACACCCAAACCTGAACATACACCTGATACCCTAAACGTGGTGGGATTCGGACGGTCCCAACCCCTTAGCAGAGAGTTCTGCTCTATCTGTTTCATTCCTCGACTGCGGATACACACGACACAGAGACACCGGGTTTATTGCCCTGTCACTTCTCTCTCCCTGCAAAGGAAAAACGAAAGACCAGCGAATATCGTCTAAAATGATTTCTGGATGTTCCCAGCATCTCTAAAAAATAGAAGTGTGGCCAGTGGCTAACTGGCTGTTTGTTGAGACCCTGAGTCACACATGGAAGAAATTCTTGCATGATCGTGGGAGCGAGGGGCAAGATGTTCATTCTGGTCACTCACGTGCTTCAAAAAAGGGTGGGGGGCGGGGGGAGGGGGGGCTGTGGGCAAGGCCTCAGATACCCTTGAATGGACAAGTAGTTTGGATTATTACTTTTGTTTGACGGGACTCCAAACTTAAAAGCAATTGAAAGAGGCGATTCTACTCACTGTAGTAGGAGGCCTGCTGGTATAATGGTTACACCGTGGCCTGCTGGCCACAAGGTCAGCAGTTTGAAACCACCAGCTGCTCCTTGGAAAGAGAGGCTTCCTGTTCCCACAAAGAGTTACAGTCTTGGAAATCCATAGGCACAGTTCTACCCTCTTAGGGTCACCATGAGTTGGAATTAACTTGATGACCGTGAGTTTGGAGTTTGGTACTAGATTTGAGTGGACAAGGAGCCCTGGTGGCACAGTGGATTATGCACAGGGCTGCTAACCAAAAGGTTAGTGGTTCAAACCCACCAGCCACTCTGAGGGAGAAAGATGAGGCAGTCTGCTGCCATAAAGATTCAGAGCCTCCTAGGAAACCCAAAGAGGCAGCTCTCCCCTACCCTACAGGATCGCGACGAGCTGGACCCTATGGCCGTGCAACACGGGGGCAGCTTTCTCTGCATGTTCAGGGGATGTGCAGAAACACACACACATTATTTCTTTAACTCACCCAAGATCCATAAGCCTGCAAAAGCCCACAGATAGAAGATGCAGCCTCCAATCCAAATAGCAAGACCTTAACAAACAAAACCCCAAGCAACTCATAAGAACCCACAAACAAAGGAGCAAGCATTCCAACAGGAAGCTCGTCGGAAAATCTCAGTGGGAAGGAAACAAACCTCAGACAGAACAAGACAAACCCTCCTGGGAAATGCAAGCGTTCTCTGTAAGTGTGCTCGGCACAAAAGCCACGAATCCGTTTCCTCACTGCCTGCGTTTCCAGCTGTAGGAGTGTGCTGAGGGGAAGCATCATCTCCCCATTCTGTTCTCGGGGTGTAGGAAGAATTCTATTTAGATTCCAAACCTGAGGGGGAAGGTGGGAATGAGTGAGTAGGAAATTAAAGAGAAGCTCTCCCTGATGACAAATAGGTTTTTGGCCAGGTGGGGGGGGTGTCTGTTTCCTGATGGTAAACATTTAAAGACTCCATGCCAAGCACAGAATCAAAATTTCCTCTTTGGTTTCCTGTGAGTTGTCCTATTCAAATGTAAATCGTTATGAATATTCGTGTGAAGCTTAGTCTCCAACTTAAAAGAATGCTGATTTCCCCGACTCCTCCCCACAGGTTCCAAAGCTTCCCGCAGAGAAGACTGGCAGCTGTTAGTGGATGACTTATTGGTGGGGCAGTTGTTACATCTGAAGACAGACTCTGGGCCCGGAGAGAGAAGATCGAGGAGAGACGTCCGCCCAGAAAACGCTGCATGTATTCCCAGGAAAGGGGCAAACACAGGCACTCCTAACGATCTGAAGGGACTCCTGCATAATAAATCAGGAAGCTTAGCCAAGAGCCAAACAGCGGTCACTCCAAAAGGTGACCCTCTCGCATTTTCCAAAGACTGGTTTAGCTCCAGAAACCCATTTTTGTCTGTCGCGTACTTGGGAGCTACACGCAGACTCCCCGGCTCTCGTAGGAGATGAGTCACGGAGCCCTTGCATGGGACTGGGGATTAGATCTTGTGTTTGTTTCGGGGATCCATTTTACCCTTGACCACAGCTGGGCTCCACCGTTGTACAGACCCTTACTGGCAATCTCGGATTTGTTCAGATAAAGACTAGAAGTTGAAATCCTGCTGAATCCACCTGTGGGGCATCCACAGGGGGCATGGGAGGAGGCAGAGTCAGGAGGTTGACAGACAGCACAGGAGGCGGGGGCAGTACATTGACCTTCTTCCGGGGAGTCTCTCATCCACCAGGTAGCTCGGTGAACTAGAAATATTTGTCTTTTTTTTTTGGTTTTTAATAGTTAGAGCAGAAGAAATTGGCAATAAACTAGGTGGATAATTCTTTTGCTTTGGGGAACACACGAGAACGTGAAAATAGGTAGCTTTCCTCATTCTTTTCACACTGGCATCTCTATATTAACCAACAAGCAAAACTGAAATAGGAGAGAGGGAGGGAGGAAGAAAATGAGGGAAGCCGAGAAAGAGGGAGGAGAGGCAGGAGGGACATGGAGGGGGGAGGGAGGAAGGAGGGTACAAAATGAATCACCCTGTGTCCTGAGGCCACATCTGGGTGGACGCTTTGGAAAAACCGCAAGTCACCCAAATTAGCTTCTGGATTCCTTTTAATGGAAGCGCACATTCAAGTAATACTCTGCATGAAATCCCAAGGTTTGCCCTGGACTGTCACCTGCCGTAGTAGTCTGCGACCATTCATTCTCTCTGACATAAGAAACCAAGGGTTGCAGAGAGGAAGTTCTTTGAGAAAGATCACGCAGCGAGCATGGGCTGGTGGGGGTTTCAGCCTCTTCGATGACACGTGGAGGCCTTGGGTGTTGGGTTGAGTGTTCTGGGGCTGATCTTACCGTCGTCTCTAGCTCACATTTCCACAGGCATTCCTCATTTCTCAGGCGCCCCGTCTCAGCATTGTTCTCTGAGATGTGGAAACACTGTGCTTCATCGTAACCACTGCCCTCCTTCCTGATACAGCAGATCCCAGCTGTGAGCCCACCCCTCCTGGTGTGCTCAGAAAGCAGGGCGAGTGCGTGGCGATCCCCCTGTGCCTGTCCCAGTCCATGGTGTGCTGTAGCACTCGGCCCTCATCGCCTGCATCTCAAGTGTTGGGAGTGCACCACAAGGTCGGCTGTTCAAAACCAAAGGGGCACGATACGTCCCAACTATAACAAGCACCTCACAGGATTAGGATCCCAGGCTCATGGACAACTTGGTTCTTTGGTACAACACAGTCTATAGAATTTACGTTTTTTATACTAGTATGGTATGTAGCAGCTGAGGTCTTCAAAGCTTGATAGGCCGAAAAAGAAAGCCTTCCCCCGGAGCTGGCACTATGAAGCTGGACTTCCAGCCTCCCAAACTGTGAGAAAATATATGTCTGTTTGTTAAAAACCACCCCCTTGTGATATTTGGTCATGACAGCACTATATCATGAAGACAGGGGCTAGTTCAATGAGTTATGACATGTGTCCCTCCTATTGATTAGCATGCAACCTTAAAAACAAGGAATGACTTAAGGTGACACATGAAAGGCAGGCAGGATGCATCCTTTAAATGACAAAGGCAGGCATGCCATCAAGGCATATATATTGCTGCTTCATCCCTTTTGCTGGGGGGGGTGGTAGGGAGATGTAAACTGAGCAGGCATCTATGAGGTATCTATCTACATTAAGCATGCAATACATGTAACATGGCTGTTCCTAGCCTTCAATTCATATCATTCATTGTTCTTTAGTAAGCGTGACCGAACAAACATTATCACCTTACAACTTGCTCAGAGGAGCCCTAGTGGCTCAGTGATTAAAGCACTGGGCTGCTCACCAAAGGTCAGTGGTGCAAACCCACCAGCTGCTCTGTTGGGGGAGAAGATGCGGCAGTTAGGGAAATCCCATGGGGCAATTCTCTTCCATCCTAGAGGGTGGATATACATTGCAATCAACTGAACAATAACAGGTATCCTCTTTCTTACTGGATCATCTCTATTAAAGTATGTATCCAATGTGCACGCATGTGCTGCACAAACTATGTGCATGCGCGTGTCTAAACATGTATGTGAATATGTCTTTACTTCCTGTGGTAGTTACATAATTTCATGTCAACTTGATAAATAAGTGTCGGGGTGGAGTCGAGCCTGTCAGTCAGATCATAGGACCCTGAGACCCCTCCAATTGGATCATCCCTCTACTCTTTGCTCCTCCACCCCCTGCTGTGCTCCAGGCTCACTGTTGCTCATCCAACTGGCTAAGTCCTTTGCACAGGCTGTTCCTGCTGCCTGGGATGCCCTTTCCCAAGCACCTTCCACCCTCCCTGCCTTGTGCCATTTGCGTCTTTGCACAAACACCATTGGTGAAGAGACGCCTTCTCTAGTCTTCTCATCGGAAGTAGTCTGTTCTCCCTTCTCACCCGCTGCTCCCTTACCCTGCTGTGATTTCTCCCTCGATGCGCTTGAGTTGCCGTTCAGCTGAAGGATCCTGAGGCCAGTGAAAGCCTGACAGAGCCCACGTCCAGTTGACACTCTGGGAACCGCTGGAGTTGAAATTGACCCGCTTGCAACTGGTTTGACCTCTGTGGTTCGGTTGACTGTGGGACGGCAGTACCCACCCATGGTGGAGAGGGAAGGGGTTAAGAAGACAGAAAATGATCGTAAAGATCCCATGACTTGGCATATACACAAAACCAGGTACCGGCTGAGTAAATACATCTCTTTCTTTCATACACTGCATAAATACATACCTTTGTTCACACATTACTAGCTTTTAAGCGCATGCCAATGCTATTTAATGTAATTTCACCAAATACAAATGTATTTCCTATGCATCTGAGAGTTTACAATCCTGCATTTGCCACCACGTTTTCTTTTGTGTTTCAGTCCATGGATCGGACTAGCTTACGCATATCATGCTGCTAGGAATGCCTGGTGTCCGACAAGTGCCCTCATATTTCAAGCTGTAAGCACGTGTTTTGAGACTATGTGCGCCCCCTTTAGCTCAACTACCATAGAAGAAATTTCTATTAGCAGAAACTCTATTGAGGTGAGAAGATGGCTTTGATCATAATTATTAACGTAGGAAGAATTTGTTGAGCACTTACTGTCAGCTCAGCACGGTTCTGTGTTCTTCTTAATTACCCACCTAATCCTCAAAAAATCTTATAAAGGAAGCATTGTGAGTCCCATTTTACAGATGAACTATCTTAAGGTTGACACGAGACGTAAATGGCAGGGGACAAGATGAAGATCTGTCTTAATAGAAATGTATCAGTTAGCTGTAGCTGTGTAACATATCATCCCCAAACTCAATTGCTAAAAACAGTGAGTCTGTGCTGTTAGCTATGTGCCTGTAGGCTAACCAGGTAGTCCTGTGCACGGTTGAATTTGCACACGCTTCTGTCATCAGCGGTGGGTTCAGTAGGTAGTTCTGCTGGTCTAAGGTGAACTTTCTCATAGATCAGAAGGTTGGTTAGTTGTAGCATGAGCTACGAGAATGATGTTTTCAGTTAAGACTCCACATCGTCTCCATCCTCCAGCAAATGAGGTCAAGCTCGTGCAGATGGCAGCAGCAAGCTTCAAAATCATGAGCAGACTCAGGAGCTCTTGTGTGACATCAAGGCTTGGAACACTGTTATTTTCTTTACGTTCTGTTAGCCAAAATGAGACACAAAACAAAACAACTATTTAGTTAGGTCAATAAAGAAAGTTCTTCACTGGCATATTTATTGCCAAATGCAAACAAAAGGAGACAGGCCTGGGAAGATATACTACAAACACATTCATTTCACAGTGGGAGGACCAACCTCTATGGTGATGGAGGAAAGGGTGAAGGAGTGTGGGTTCTGACCCCATGGAATAACTGTAGAGTGTGACAGAGACCCAAGCTCTTGCTGAGAAGATGAATGAAGAGGAGTAAGTCCGGTCAAGTCTATCATTTGAAATCAAGGTCTTGTGACGTGCTTAAAGGACAGAAAGAACATTCACGATAAGGACGGTGCTCGCTTAAAGGACTGTGTGTAAAATCAAACTCTCAGCATTCACTCTCAAGGAGGCAAGACATTGAGGGGCCTGTGTGTCCAAGTCCAAGGAGGTGAAACCATGTGGGTAGAGATAAGGAGGTGACGGTGTTGTTGATTATTCATGCAGAAATTGATGAATGGTATAGATTCTGATGTGTAGATTTTACACGCATACACACAAAGACACACAACTGATATCCCTGGGGTAGGAAACAGACCCCATCGCTTCCTGATGGGAGGAGTTGCAAGACGACATGACAATGAATGTGGACGCAAGGAAGGAAAAGGAGTTAAAGAGATCCAGCCTCTTTTGCTTTTCTTTATTGGCAATCAACCTAGAGACCGAAGAAAGGCAAGCTATTATGTGGCTAGAGGGCAAAGAGGCACACGCTCTAATCAGGTGAGGGTACAGCCACGTTGGAGAACTGCTGGGCATTACACATGCATCTATCCCAAAGCCCAGCAGTTCTACCCCTAGATGTTTACCCACAAGAAATGAATACATATGCTTCCCCCAAAGATTTATTCCTATAAATGAATAATGTTCATAACAGCTTTATTCAGAGTATCCAAAAGCATCAATCAGATGGGTGGTTAATTGAAGAAGAACGTTGATTAAGGCATGAACAGGACAAAGGTGAGACAGAGGGGAACACATATCACCCACATGAGGGGGACCATCAGCACAAGGTCATGATGGTGTTCAAGGGTTCTCAGAGAATGGGAGGTTCAAGAAGGGTGTGGGAGGGCACAGGAAGCTGTCCCAGAGCATGATTGGCTGCAGATCAATACATCACGGCAGCATCACAGGACATGGAACATTATATTAGGCAGAAGAGCCTGCAAGATTGGGTCATGGCACGCTGACCGAGGCCGGCAAGATGTGACTCATGTCCTTGCAACTCCAGTAGCCCAATCTCCATCAGGAGAGCCCAGGCAAGCCAGGAAAAGCAAATGTCCCCCCCTGGGCTGGCCAGGGGAGTGGTAGCAACCCACTTTCAAACACACTCTGCAGGAGGGCAAAGCCAGTTCACTGCCTGTCAGTGGTCAGAAAGAGATTCAGCCGGGCTTCATCCTCATGGAAACTCTTAAGTGGACGTTGGCCTCTCATTGCAGCCTTCCGCAAACCTACTGCTCAGAATTTAACCTGACAATTTCTTGGTTGCTCACTCAAAGGTTGGAAGTTCGAGTCGCACTGGGGATGCCTCTACAAAGAGGCCTGGCCATCGACTTCCCCCATATCAGCCATTGTCAGAGCACAGCTCTGCCCCGACCCGACCCACGGGAAGGCCGCTTCGTGAGCTGGAATCGAGTCTCGGGGAAGTGGTTGGGGTCCAGCCGCCCCAGGCAGGCTCCCATTGAACCCCAGGAACACA
>NW_022109491.1:3647399-3649806 GCF_000313985.2 Echinops telfairi
AGCTATGTACTCGTTTGTCAATTTGAGGATTAAGCTGGCTCACACACGCTCACGCGCACACACACTCACATACTCACATGCACACTCACACACTCACACACACACACCCTGGCTCACGCACGCACACACACACACACACACACGCTCACACTCACACACTCACACCCTGGCTCACACACGCTCACGCACGCTCACACACACACACACACACGCTCACACACACACACTCACAGCAACCCCATGCTCCACGGACGGGTGGCGGTGAGTGAACCCCTGTGGGTTCTTGTTCTAGATCGCCAGCCCTTGCTTCCTAGTCTGCACGCTCAACATCTTAGCAACATGTGAGCTTCAGTGACAGACAGGTGGTGGCTGCATAGGAGGTACGCTGACCGGGTATCAAATCCTGGCCCCTGGTGTGGGAGGTGGGAATTCTGCCTCGGAACCAGCACTGCTCAGTGCAAACCTAGTATCTCAGAAACTCACGTCCTGCCTTCCAGTGGTCTGGAAGCTTGGACTCTCCTGTGCCGTGGCTCGCTGCGGAGTCCCTGCTTGCCGACAGCACCACGAGGGCCAGCTCTACAACCACTCATGACCACCGAGTCGATGCTGACTTGTGGCGACCTTTTAGGACAGAGTAGAACTGCCCCTGTGGGTTTCAGAGACGGTAACTTATGATAGGAGTAGAAAGCCTCATCTTTCTCCCAGGGAGCAACTGATGGTTTCAAACTTCCGTCCTTGGAGGGCGGGGGGTGGAGGCGGGTGTTAGCATCCCAAATTATGACCCACTCCACCACCAGGGCTCCTGGAGTTGATCCCTCAAACTATCCTTAAGCAAAGTGGGGTGGAGTGGGGAGAGGGCTCTGAAACATGGATCTCCTGCACTGGGATTTATGTCATCCACCGTCCTGCCCTGGACTGTAACACTTCACCTTGGTGACTCTAAAAGCTCTGAGAAATCAGATGAGGAACTGAGAACAGGCTCAAAGCATCATTTCCATAATAATTTGGTTTCACTGAGCACTGGCTGGGACCAGCTGCCTACACAGACCGTTCTGACTCAACCCGCTACAACCTGTGCGTTAGCTACTGTTGGCTCCACTAACAGGTGAGAAAAGTGTGGCTTGGGAAAGACTAAGGTCAAAATTGTTCTCTGCCTGTCCGCTAGCAGATGGTTGCTTTCCAAGGCTAACAAAACGGGGCTTTGGAGTTCCAGATCAAGAAAGTGAGGGGCCATGTCTGTGTGATCCAAGGATTGTAAATGATAAAATCCAAACCCCGGCTTAAATTGTGCACACCTGATTTGCAGAAGGCTATGGATGACAGTGTATGCCCAAAATCCATTTGCAGGGTCCAAACAAAAAACAGGGGGCCAGGGGAGAGGCAGGAGCCCTATTGCTGCTAACACCAAGGGTGGCAGTTCAGACCCACCCAGCAACTCCAAGAAAGGTCTGCCTATCTGCTTCTGAAAACATTACAGCCAAGAAAGCCCTATGGGGCCCCTTGCTCAATACCCTGGGGTAAAACGACTATCCGGTCTAACCTGGGGAGGAGTGAAAAGATCATCCGCCAAACATAATGATTGAGCCCTGTGGTTACACGTTGGCTGCCGTCTGAAAGGTTGGCGATTCGAAACCACCAGCAGATATTCCAGAGAAAGAGCGGGCTTTCTACTCCGATAAAGCGTTAGCATCTCAGAAACTCACAAGGCAATTCCACCCTGTCCTATGGGGTTGCTGGGAGTCACCATCAACTCGATGGCTGTGAGTTCCAGAGTTAATAGCAGATGTTATTTTAGAAGGAATATTCTTTAATGGCCTCGTTTAGCCTGAACACGTGAATTCTTTCACAACAGGAAAGATTACAAAAGGTTACTTAGAAACCCCTGCAGCCTAACTCCCAGTTGTTGAAAACGAGAAGAAGCAGGCGGCTTCTTGCGTTGTTGGAGACAGTGGACACATTGCAGTAAAAGAAATATATCTATAACTGCATTGGTGCCAGATGTATAGAGACGAATTTTCTTTATTCAAGGATTCTTCTAAGAAAACAGAGGGGTTGGTGAAAACAATCTCCCGTGTCAGCTCTGAGTTGTAAACTAGGCTTGTAACATCTAGTTACTTTGAGAGATGTCTACAATGTATCGTGGGTGCATGCCCAAACACACATGAAACAAACAGACTAACGCTCACACGGCCACGGGGATGCGTCTGAGTCCACAGCAGGACAAACAGCAACAGAAAGTGGTTCACATGTTGGCTTCCTTTCGCAAATCATCTAAAAATAGCGGTTCCGTATTCTGAGATCCCTGCTTCTGGGTGCACGTGGGTTTACAACTGGCCCTGAATACCATTGCTTTGCAAGAGAGGGAGGGTGGGAAGAGAGGAGACCTGCTGAGCTGCTGACACCCCCC
>NW_022109491.1:3650070-3651633 GCF_000313985.2 Echinops telfairi
AAAAGAGCTTCCTGTCTCTGGGTTTCAGTTCTCGAGCCTAACTGCTTTCTGGGAAGGACAGCTCATGAGCCGCCCTGTGCTCACTCCGCACCCGACACTGGGCACAGCGGTGGCACGTGAGGTACAGTGGTCGGGAACCGAGCCCTGCGTCCATTCGTGGAAGGTGAGGACTGCTATGGTGTCGCCACTACCCTGCCCCTGGGGGACCCATTGCTTCTGCAAAGTGGGGATCACTGTTAGGAGGATGGACTAGCCCATGTTGTTGGTCACTGTGGTAGCTATGTACTCGTTTGTCAATTTGAGGATTAAGAATGAAGGGGTGGAGTCTAGCCTGTTAATCAGATCACAGCCAATGAGGCCTCTGGGAGGCAGAGGAGGGCGTGGCCTTCTCCTGAGAATTCTGGGAAATCTGGTATTTTCCTCCCTGGAGGCAGGAAAGACTCTCACCACTTCACACCCTGGGAGACATAGCAGCTGACAAGACACATGGACCCGCCCTGATGCAGCCCTGGGAAGCCATGAAGAGAGACCCCTGCCAGCGCTGAGATGCTTACAAAGCCCCTGGATCCAAAGACTTTCTACCCACTGGCCTGTGATCATCCTGCATTCGGCATCATTGCATGTGTTTCCTGAGTCAGAAGAGGACTTTATAGATTATATCAGACATATGGGCCAGTATCGGACATATGGACTTGGACCGGACTGGGTTGGGATGCTTTCTCAATGTTCAATTGCTCTTGTATATAAACCTCTCCCTTATACACATGTGTGTCCATGGATTTGTTTCTCTAGTCTACCCAGATCAACACAGTTGTTTATTGTTTCTGTCACAAATGATCACAAACCCAGAGTCACACCCATTGATCACCTGACGATTCTCAAGGTCCGGAGTCTCGTATGGATTCCACTGAGCGAAACTGAGGTGAAGGGGAGGGGGCGGGGGGTGAGTTGTCATGGCTGCTTCTCTCTGTTCATCTCTTTCTACGTTGGCTTTCTCTGCAAGCCCGTCCTCTGGGTGCCAAATGAGGACTCCCAGGCCCCAAATTGACCCATGACAGATCCAACCAGGCCGTCCCCAAAGCCGGATGCCAACAGTCCTCTCTCCCCCCGCAGACACCCCCCCTTGTCCAACCAGCTACTCCACAGGGCGGCCAAATTACGAGAACAAAGCTCACCTTCCGGGGTTCAACTCCTTGGAGACAATGGCGTTGGGGGTACAGGGGAGGGTGGGTAACTGTGGTAAGCTGGGAGGATTCCTCCCATTTATTTCCCCGGGAGAGTGTGGCAGCATCTGTACTGTGGGTGATGTTCAGAGCCCCCATCAGCTCTCCCTCCCACTGTGGTCCTGTTTCTCCCAGATGCATTCCTAGACCCCTCATGCCTTCCTTCCTACGACACGGTTCCCAGTCAGCTCTCCCAGCTGGCCACGCCCTCCCCTCTCCCTGGACTTACTCAAGTTTGGCAGCATCCCCGTTAAAATGTGCCGTGTGTGGAGATACAAACAGCACCCACCCTTCGGCGGACTCATGTTGGACTTGTCCTTTTGTGCTTGGCTTACTTCAC
>NW_022109491.1:3652066-3653524 GCF_000313985.2 Echinops telfairi
ACTGACCCATAGCCCTATGGAGGACAACACTGGAGACACAGTGTGGGAATTGTGCCCGATCTGACCCCACCACACTGAGGCCAAACACTAAGGGCATGCAACAGAACTGCAAGGGAAACAGAGCAAGAAGTCCCAAGGGAATACCAAAAATAGACTTTGGGGCCAGGGCGTGGCACCCCAACAGATTCGACTGAAAAACACTCCTAAAGGTCAACAAACAGTCCTTGAACTATTTAAAAAAGTGCCGTTTGTCCCCATAAACCAACCTCTATTCCCCATGTATGCCTGCTTATCACCCACAAATGACTTTCTTGCGTGACCTGCCCCTGGAATCGACCGAGCATGTCCCTCACTGATGCGATCTAAGACTATGTGCGTTGGCAGCTGGAAGCATCGGGCTCAAACTGAGCTTGTGGCCACCGGCAGCCCAGTTCTGCACCCGGAACTGCCCTCAGGCCTCCTCTCCCCATCCCCAGGACACACCTGAGTGACTTCCTGGCCCTTGCCCTGGTCTCTTCCCACCCTTCATTTGAGGCTATGGAGACCGGTCCAAGCTTTTGTCTCCCAGAAACTTCATCAGCGTAGCTACCTTACGTCTCCATCCTGAATCAAAAGGAGGTCCCGGAGAGAGAGAGAAAGCAGGGCCGCCGCATACAATTGAAGGAAAAATAGATACATGACTGACAGTGATTGCAAGGAAGAAGAAAATGGTCCAGAGTTCAACGTGGTGGTCATTGGACCCCTCCTCTTGATATGAGTGAATTATTGAATTGTATAACACGTGAATGAAGTGCTAACAAGACTGTTGAGAAAGCCGGCCCGCCTCCCAGGACCTGCCTCCCGAGTCCTTCCTACGTGGCCATGGCTCTATGAATCAAGGTTAAAAACATCCAAAGTACTTTATGGATCTTTGATTTCTGGAATAGAAATGGTGTCTCCCTAAATGTTTCAAATAATTGTAATGCTTTGCTTTTCCCAGGACAAAGGAGACCCAGTATCTTCATAACCCAGGATGTGAAGAATGCAGGAAATCCTCTGGAAATGTTGTGGAAATTCAATGAATCATAACAGCTACTCTCCAGTAAGTACTCACTCGGGAATTTACTTCCCGTGTCAACCCTGTCCTTATCTTATAGGTGGGGAGACGGTGTGACCAAGGTGAGACAGGGAAACCCCAAGCCCACTGTCATCCAGTCTTTTCTGACTCACAGCAACATTACAGGACAGGGCAGAACTGCCCTGGTGGGTTTCTGAGACTCTACTCTTTATGGGGATAGAAAGCCTCATCTTCCTCCCTCAGCGCTGCTGGTGGTTTCAAACTGTGGACCTTTCAGTTAAAAGCGCCCTGCATAACCGCTATGCTACCAGGACTCTAGCAGCAAGTGATAAATCCAAGATTAGGCACAGTTCTGTCTAAATGCAGTTTAGAGAATTTAATCTCGATACCAAAAACTGACC
>NW_022109491.1:3655849-3685707 GCF_000313985.2 Echinops telfairi
ACACAATTGATGTGTGTATGGATTGGGATAACAGTTGTATGAGCCCCTAATAAAATGTTAAAAAAGAAAGAAAGAGCTGTATATAAAGAGTAATTGTACATTAAGAAAGCTTTCCAGCCTAGTCCCGATCAAGTCCATAAGCCCATATGTCTGTTACCAATCTATAAGACTCATGAAACACATGCAATGACGTGGAATGCAGGAAGATCACAGGCCAGTGGGTGGGAAGTCTTGTGAATCCAGTGGCATTGTAAGCATCTCGGTGCTGGCAGGGGTCTCCACGTGGCTTCTCCAGCTCTGAGGCTCTGGCTGCCATCAGCCTGTCTCCATGTGGCTTGTCAATGAGGATGTCTCAGAGGGACTGTCAATGAGGATGTCGCACAGAGAGAGTGAGTGTTCTCCCACCTCCAAGGAGGAATACCGGAGTTCCCAGAATTCTCAGGAAAAGGCCATGCCCATACCAAGGCCTCATTGACAGGCTAGACTCCATCCTTCACTCTTAATCCTCTCAAATTGACAAACGATTATATAACTACCACACTGCATCTCAGCAAAACTGAAGAAATTGAGGCAGGACATCACGGCCAGTAAATGTTAGACAAAAAAGGTCAGTGGTTCAAGCCCACCAGCCGCTCCTCCAGGGAGAATTGAGGACAACACAGAGTGTTGCCAAGGATTTCATCTTGCTTGGATCCACAATCAATGTTCATGGAAGCAGCAGTCAAACAACCCATTCATTGGGTAAATCTTGGAATGCACAAGATCTCTTTAAAGTGCTGAAAAGCAAAGATGTTACTTTGAGGACCAAGGTGCATCTGCCCCAAGCCATGGTGTTTTCCACTGCCTCATATGCACGTGAAAGTTGGACATCACACAGGGTCGATGGCGCCATAGAAGAATATTGAAAGTAGCATGGGCCGCCAAAAGAACTACAAAATCAGTCTTTCAAAGTAGTAAGGCCAGAGTGCTCCTTAGAAGCTGGGATGGCAAGACTTTATCTCATGCACTCTGTACAAGTTGTCAGGAAAGACCAGTCCCTGGAAAAGAACATCATACTTGGCCAAGTAGAGAGGCAGCTAAAAAGAGGAAAAATCGATATTGAACAGGAGTTGGAAGAAGCAATTCGGGTCTCAAAATAGAGGCTCGTGATCCAAAGTAACCCGAGCAGTTGTGGAAACTGTTTATGGGTGGTCTGATCCTTGGAACTGCAGATGCTAGCTTAGGAGAGCCTTCTGAGAAACGGGTGCACTCAACGATTGTGTGGTGATGAGACACACACCCCCAAACAAAACATTCCAAGGGCTTTGGTTTGGTGGCTTCTGCTTGTGTGGAAGAGCTGGCTGCAGCCAGGTGTCCCTGGCCACACAAAGTTGATGGGGGTCATGTGTGCAGTGGAATCAAAGCGAGCTATTTCAAGAGAGGGTCCTGTAAAGCCTGGTGCCCACTTAACAAGGAAGAAAACATGTGTTGGTGGCGCAACGGAGACACAGGAGAATAGAACTTAAGAGACTCCTTTGAAAAGTGTGGTGGGATTGAAACCAGAGACATCATGGAGGGCGGGGTGAGCGAGGGAAAGAGAGGGTTTGCTTCTGTAACTCTTGGTGATCATGATTCAGCTGATACAATTGTTGTTCGGGGACACCTCAGTATTAGTGGCAGAAGTGTGACGTGAGAAGGGCCCTTTCAAAACACGAGGTGCAGTCTGCCAGAGCACGGAGAGGTGGGCATGGTGTGGACTGGGCAACTTTATGGATCATGGAGGTTAACTTGGGTGGAATCCACCCCAGTTCCTGCTGTCTGTGTCAACCTGGGCAGGTGACCTCAGTTTCTAGAACCCGAGTATCTTATCCGCGTGACGGGACCTGCGTTGCCAGGAGTTGGCACCGACTCAAGCGCAGCTGGCTTTAATAATGAGCCAGGCACCGTTTCAGGCCCCAGCGAGACCTTCCGTGCTAGAGCAGTGCATGTCAACAGAGTGACTTTGTCCTGCAGGTCTCCTTGGCAACGTCTGGAGATGTTGGCGCTGTCTTGTGAGCAGATACCAGAGATGATGCTACAGAACCTGCTATCCTCAGGACAGCAGCCCCCAGCACAGAACTCTCAACTCTCACACCACCATCAAGTCCATGCTGTCTTATAGCGACCCTATAGGGCAGAGTAGAACTACTCCTGCGGGTTCTGAGATTGTAATTTTTCGCCAGAGGAGAAAGCCTCATCTCTCTCCCTCTGCGAGGCTGGTGGTTTCAAACTGCCGAACTTGTGCTTAGCAATTCAATACAGAACCCAATACGCCACCAGGACAGCCTCCAGTCCAGAGTCATCTGACCCAAAAAGCCAGCAGTGAGAAGGACGTCTACCCCATACAGCGGCACGTGACCAACAGCAAAGGAAGCATGTGCTTATTTAACAATCTGCAGTGAACAAGTTCACATTTTCCCACCACATCCAAAATTCTGATTCTGGGTCTGGCCAGCCTTTGTAGAGTTACAGTCTCGGAATCCCACGGGAGTTCAGTGAAATCCCACATCTCAGATCGAAGGACCAGCACTCCCTCAGTTTCCTATTGGTGTTACTGTGTGAAAAACCCAAGGCAAACCCATTGCTCTTGAGCAGCGATCTGATGTTAAAACCCAGCACCTTCCTCCAGACTCACAGCCTCTCGTCATCTCTATAATCCTTGATGGGGCCCAGGGGCCCAGTCAGCAAGGCCGTCTGCTGAGATGGAGTGAGAAGTGGTACAGCTAGAGGGCCAAGGACCAGATCACAAGGTCATTTTGAGACTAGTTTAGCAGGCAAAGGGATGCCATGATAGCACGGTCAGTTGGAAACACACCTGTTCTCACTGTGTGCTGCCTCGAAGAACTAGATGGTGCCCAGCCCTCACCCTCAAACGTTCTCATCAGGGTCACGACAGATGGATCCTGACAGAAAGGGGGGAAACTGCGGGGCAGAACGTCACATTCTGAATGAATCCAGACTCACTGAACCTACTGAGTCTGGAGGAGTTGCCAAGACGATAGCCCTGGGATACTCTCAACTTTGAACCCAAACCACCTCCCAAAGTTACTGTTTAACTCTAGGGCAGTTTCACTCAAAAACCAAAGAACGTCGCCCTGAGTTCCGTGGGCTTCTAAACAATCATGGACACAGGACCAAAGGGGCAGCAGGGACCGTGCCACAGGGACGCGGAGGCTGCGACTGCGAGACACAGCTGGAAAATGCGCACAGACTAGAGGGAACCTGGAAGAACGTGGCCCACACTGCTGATCATGATTTGTGGAGATCGTTTAGTTGGACCGTGCTTGCTGGAGACACTTTCTCCAAAAATACAATTTTAAAAACCAGAGCTGATGTGTTCATTTGTCTAATAAAAATAAATAAATGAACAGGCAGCTCGGTGGATAATCAGCTAGAGGAGGCTAGGATGCAAACAAGGAGATCTGGTCGACCACCTTCTAAATGGGAGGGAACAGTGGCTTGAACGGAGGGAGAAGGCCCTCTTTTTGAAAAGGCTTACTGCCATCCGGCTGATGCCAACTCAGAGCGACCCTGTACAACAAAGTAGAACTGCCCCTGTGGGATTCCAAGACTTTAACTCTTTACAAGAACAGAAAGCCTCCTTTGTCTCCTGAGGAGTGGGTAGTGGTTTCAAACTGCTGACCTTGTGGTTAGCAGCCCAATGCATAACGCACTACACCACTGGGGGAGACAGTAGTAAAATGTTCTGGAATATATATATTTTTCAGCAGTTTTCTTGGCACACAGTTCACATAACATACAATTGAGTAGCTCAACCACATCAAGAAGAGTTATACAGTCTTTTTTTTTTTTTTAGTTATACAGTCTTGACCACAATCAGATTTTTTTCCTTCTTGTACTCATCGTTATTAGCTCCCCATCCGCCGCCCCCCCCCAACCTCTCCTGCCATACCCCCAAGGGACCATTCATCCAGTGACTGTCCCTAGGAACCTGTGGATAAGAAAATTAACTGGATAGCGCAAATAAAGTAAATTGCCTTGAGTTGCTCAGCACATCAAAGAGGTGATCTGTAACGAGGTGGATGGATACAATGGCTGCAGCAGTGAGCAGACATGTAGTGTTGATTGTATAAGGATGGTGCTGGGCCAGGCACAGTGTCCTTCTCTTGCACGGGGGTGGTTGCTATGAGTCGGGACCACTTAAGGGTTCCTAACAACAACATCAGGAGACCTGGTAGTGAATGTAGTGGTTACGCATGGGGCTTCAACTTCAAGGTCAGCAGTTCAAAGCCAACAGCCGCTCCCTGGGGAAAAAGATATGGCTTTCTACTTCTGTAAAGAGTTACAATCTCTGAAACTCACAGAGTCAGTTCTACCTTGTCCTATAGGGTCACTATGAGTCAGGATCAACTCGATGGCCGTGAGTGTGCTTTGGGGACATCAGATCGCTGATCGGGGACAATGGGTTTGTCTTGGATTTTTCACACAGTGGCATCAATAGCAAATGGAGGGAAGTTCAGTCCTTTGATCTGAGAAATGGAATTTAACCGAAATCCAATTTAAGAAGGTAACCGATTCTCCCCAGTCTTCACGGCACGGTGCGGATCAGCGTGCTCTGGCAGCTTGGACGTTGAAAGTTTGGGAGGAAGAAAACCAAAGGTGAACAGAGCCCACGAGAAAGAACTCACTGCCATCGAGCAATTCCGGCTCATAGAGACCCTACAGGACAAGGTGCAACTGCCCCCTGGGATTCCAAGGCTGTTAACTCTTTCTGGGAGTAAACAACCTCAACTTTCTCCCATGGAGCAGCTGGTGGTTTTGAACCGCTGCCCTTGCAGTTACCAGCCCAACGCGTAACCACTTCACCATATGCCACCAGGAGAAAGAAGGGACCTGAACACCCAGCCCGCTTGGGGACGTTTGCAAAAGACCATCGATGGGCCAACAGGACGCAACTAGAAGACAAAGGAACTGTCGTTGCAAATGAGAGGAGAATACTCCGGGAACTACAAGCCTCCAGGTAGGAGTGTGAAGCCAGCCTGAGCCATTGGTTGCCAGGTTTAGGGAGCGCCCACAGGAGAGCTAAGTCAAACAAGGCTCCAACTGTCACCTTGGCAAGCCTCTTACATGTGGCTGTGGGAAGGGTTTTTAAACATAGAGGATATTGTTTATGGAATGTAATCTGATCACCGGGAGAAAACGACACAAATTCCGCAGCACCTGGGGAGATTAGAGAAGTGCTTTAAGGGCAGACTCTGGAAATCCCTTATCTGCAGCCCCTCACATAAATTGCTCACCAACAAGAGCTGCAGGGAGAGATGTGAGGGGCGGAGGACAATTCACTTTGCCAAGAAAGACTCTCGGAATTCTCCTTTCTGATTGGCACATAAGCACTGTGGAGACGGTGGGATGAAAGGGCACGGTCTGTGTTGCTAGGTGCCATCCAGTCGTCCCAAGCCCAGCAGCCCCGTGTGCAACGGAAGGAAACAGCACCCCGTCCTGCGCCAGCCTCACAGTGCTTAGGTTTGAGCCCATCGCTGCAGCTCCTGTGCCAACCCGTCCTTGGACGGTCTTCTCTCTCACTGCCCCTCCCCTTTACCACGCACAGGCTCCTCCTTGCCGGGGACTGGTCTCTCCTGACCACACGCTCAAAGTGCAGGAGATACGTTTCACCGTCCTTACGTCTAAGGAGCATTCCGGCTGTCCTTCTTCCCAGACGGATTTATTTGTGGGACTTTCAGTATTCTTTGCCAGCACTCTAATTCAAACACATCGATTTCTCCTTGGTCTTTCTAATTCACTGTCCACCTTCCATGATTAGGGACTCTTCATGTTTTGTGCAGCATCTAAAACTAGCAATGAGGCTTTCATAGTAACAGCAGCTGGTATTCACTGAACTGAGTGTCTTATACGCATTAACGGTAATTTTCAAGAGGGTTACGGCTGCCTTCACTTGATAGAGGAAGATCATGGGGTCCGGAAAGGCCACAAGACTTGCCCAGAGACACATAGCGGTTGAACAGTGACTGCCCAGGCTTCTAAGTCAAACTCCTTGCCACATCTTGAGCAAGCAACAGAGGACCTCTTGACACAGGGGAAGAGAGTGATCGGGACATCGCCTTCAGAAGAAAGTGATAGGACCAGCTTTAATTGAGCACCGACTGTATACTCAATTCGAAATGCTCTGTGTAGATCATCACCCTCGGTCTCCTGATCAAGCCTTTTGAATGAATACTTGTAATAGTTTCACTCCACAAATGAGAGACCTTTGGTTCAGGTAGGTTCAGCAACCTGCCCAAGGTTTCACAGCCAGCAAGTGATAGGAGAGGATTTGAAACCCAGCAGAGGGGCTCAGAGTCTACCCGCTAAGCTGCACACAGGGCAGTGAGGCCCACAGAAAAGGCGTGGCAGGGCTCAGAGAGAAGGGAAGGTGTGTTCAGGGGTCATTTCATTGTACTCTGGGTACATTTATTTTGCAGATCCAGTATCAAAATGATGACACATCTATTTGTGACTGTTTTTGTTTAGTACATGAGTCCATCTCCTTAGACCCTAAGACGTTTCTCTCACTAAGGGGCTCATTCCTGATACCTGGAACAAACTCTACAGCCAGTCTGGGGCCAAGGGGTTTTGTTGTGTCTTTTCTTTAATAGATGGGTACAAAGAGCAAATATCAGAAAGGCGAAGGAAGAGTGTGGGGAGCCATGGAACTGAGGAATCTGGAATCATTATTCCCAACTAGAAAGCAAACGCTCTGGTTATTTGCTTAGGGGACTCTGATCACATTCTCTCCTTTGGAATCAATCCCAGCTCGATGATGCTGATGGCTAGATCAAAATTGCTCTATATGCTCCCTGCCAAAGAAGGAAACCAGAAAGCTTCCACTTCACCACCTCTGACACCGAGTTTCCAACCCTGGGCAGCATGAGCTTTGCTTAGGCTACGAGTACAATCGTTAACTTGTCAGTTAAGGACAGCTTGGGGTTGTCATTCTGGCCATCAGTACGTACCTTGGATGGACATGGGAACTTCAAAAACTGCACGAAAAAAATTCTATTGTCTGTTAAGTCCATTATTGTCTCATGAATTTTTTAAAAATGGCTTTATATACAATATTCAGATTCTACAACTCAATAGTTCAATCACTTTATGAAGAGTTGTACAGTCATCACTACAATCAATTGAAGAACCTTTTCTTCTTTCTTTTAGTCACTGTTGTGAGCTTGTTTCCTCCCAACCTCTCGGCCATGCCCCTAGGTAATTTTTTTTTAATCATTTTATTAGGGCTCATACAATTCATCACAATCCATACATACATCAATTGTGTAAAGCATACCTACACATTTGTTGCCCTCATCATTCTCAAAATTCGCTTTCCTCTTGGGTTCCTGGAATTTGCTCATTGCCCCTAGGTAATTATTAATCAAGTTCTTGTCTATATAGATTTAGCTATCCTGGATTTCATGTGCAAAGAATTATACAAAATGAAAACCAGACACAAGCAAGAACCCACTCACTGGTCAAGCTGAGCCCTCTCCCCCAAAACTCACACCCACTTGCCATCAAATCGCCTTTGACTTACAGTGATGCTATAGGACAGGGTAGAACTGCTCCTGTGGGTTTCTAAGATTCTAGCTCTTTCTGGGAGTAGAAAGCCTCATCTTTCTCCCTTGGAGCAGCTGGTGGATTCGAACTGCTGACCTGGTTAGCAGTCCAGCCTGTAGTCCCTTACACCATCAGGGCTCCTTAGCCCACCCCACTAGTTTCATTCAGAAACAGCCACTGTTTTAAGAGGAAATTAAAGGCAATCAATCAGCCGGTCTGGGCGGGCTGCTAGACAGCAACTGGAATTCCAGATTCTGGATTCCAGGGTTATGTCTGCATCCACTGACATGTTCACAGCCTTCTCCAGCGACTCCGATCCCGGCAGGGCTGAAGCAACACTTGCAGGAAGCAGAAGGAAGGCACGAGCAGAATAAACATTTGCTAAGTGGACTTGGACTTGTAAAGTGCAGCACGTCATGTGAGAAGACGACACTCACTGACCCAGGTGAGGACACACTGGCCGTCTAACAGGTTTATGTGTGGAAGAGGGCCCGGTCCACCCTGGCGTCACCCTTCAGCCTCCCGCCCAGGGCCCATGTGGTGCTGTCATCTCTGAGTTAGTTAGTTTATTGTGCCAACCTGGCCAAAAAAACACATGTGGGATTAACTGAAGGACGGAGAGATAAATGGCTTGGTGAGCCTGGCCGTTCTAGTTCTCGGGTCTCTTGCTTTGTGATGGTCGCACCAGGGTGCAGCTGCCTTACCAGTTCCCTGCTTCAGCTGGCAAGGCTCACTTCCTGCAAGACATCCCCGAGGAGAAGCCACATGGACCTACTCCGACACAGCCCTGGGTGCTGGAGCAGCGTGTGGAGACCCCTGCTAGTGCTGAGATCCTTACACGTTCACTGACTCAGCTTTCCTCCTGCAGTCGGCATCATTGCATCTGCTTTGTGAGATGGAGGAGGACTTTGAGGATTGGTGTCGGACATATGGGTTAATGTTGGACTTGTGGGTTTGGGCAGCACTGGGTTGGGATGTTTTCTTGATGCACACTTAACCTATATATAAAACTCTCTCTTATACATGAGTTTCTATGGATTTGTTTCTCTAAAGTACCCAGACTAACACAATCCCAAATGGAGAGAGCTCTCCCAATGGAAATGGACCTCCAGACAAGGGGAAGCTGTTTCCAAAAGTTGGTCACCGGAAGTCTGCAGCGTTGGCAGCAACAGGAAATATAGATCACGTAAAGCAATATTTTCCATCGCAGTAACGGGCCCTCAAGATGTCTTGAAGCATTTGCAGTGACACAGATGTTTTGTTTGGGTTTTGCTGTTTGGTTTTTTCATGTCTGTTCCTTCCTATTTCCCTTCTTTCCCTCCCTCGCTCTTCCACTCCCCCCACCTACCTCTTCTCCTTCCTCCCCCTTCCCCCCTTCCTCCCTCCCTCCCCGCTTCTCTCCTTTTCCTTCCTTCCTTCTTCCCTCGATTCCTCTCCCCCCACCCCCACCCAATGAAGGCTTATCAGTCAGTTAGTGATCATTACATTGGGGAAATCTGCAGCACAAAACCGCTCTCCAGTGTCAGGACTAGAGTCCGCCTGACCCAAGCCATGGTCTTTTCGACGGATTCTTCTGCATGTGCAAGTCGGACAATGAACGGTGAGGACAGAGGGAAATCATGCACGGTGTCGGTGCAGAGCATTGAACACGCGAGGGCCACCAAAAGAATCATCAGATCTGTCTCTGAAGAAGTGCAGCAAAAGGCTCCTTAGAGTAAGGTGACCAGATGTCCCGCTTTTGGCAGGACAGTCCCGATTTTTAACAATTTTTCCCCCATCCTGCGGCATTTTTAAAAAGTCCCGATTTTTTAAAAGAATGCACGACAAGCTAGGGTATATGGTTTTCGGCTGCCATGTGGCTATTTCGCCAGGATATGATTTTATCAATGGTGTCCTGCTTTACCAATGTTAAAATCTGGTCACCTTACCTTATAAGGCAAGGACCGAAAGACTCCATCTCACATACTTTGGATGCTGCGAGCCAGTGATGCAGAAAGGTGAACCAGGATGCAGGAGCATCACAGGACAGTGGGTGCAGAGTTGTGTGGAAACACAGCAGGGTGCTAGCAGCACTCAGGGCTGGGTGGCACACATGGGGCCACCCCTGGAGGCAGAGAGTTCCCGCAGGTGGGAAGGCTGAGGGGCCCAGGGAAGGAGGGTCCCAGTTTCTCTGTTTTATAAGAAGGCTACACCCCCAGAGAGGCGGCAGCAAGTTGCCACTTGATTGACAGGTTGGAATGCACTCTTGGCCAGGAGGGTCTCGTGGACATATTATCTGACCACCACCATCGCTGTAAGTCGGAGAGGACTCTGTGACGCCCCCCTACCAACAACACTGGTCTTTTTTAACAAGACATTTAAAATACAGTGTCATCTCTACACTTGTCTTTTCCCCCCTCTCAGGAAAGGGCGCCGGCCTGTTGACCATCTTTCCCCTCAGGCCCGTTTCCCATAGAGCAGCAACTCTTACTTGGGGGTGAAGTGGGCCTCCAGGGGACACAAGGCAATGTCTGGGGACCCTTTGACGTGTCACAACTGTGGCGGTGGGGTGGGAGGTGCTCTTGTCACCTTGTGGGCTGACGTCAGGGATGCTGCTAAGACATCCAGCAGTCCCGCCAGGACAGCCCTCCCTGGAAAAAAGAATGATCCAGTCCCAAGTTCCCCCAGATGCCCTGCCACAGAGAAAAGGAGATTGCACTGACCAGGGACAGGCTCTTGTCACTTCAGAGGTCAAGGAGGTGAGCCAGGGAGCAGGGGTGCTGGGGCCACAGATACCGGGCCTGGCAGGGCGCAGTGAGGGGTGGAGCACGTGGAAATGTCTACTGAGGCCGTGAACCCAGTGCTTGGTGCTGATTCGGCCCATCACACTCCAGAGCTTCCAGCCAAATAGATGCAGTGTTATCCTGGCCATTCCAGGTGAGAGGACAGTGTCCTCTCCTGCGGCCCAGCGCCGAGGGATGTGGGCATCCTAGCCCAGCTGGCCACAGCTCTTCGCTGCTCAGCCTGTGTTTCCTGCAAAAAACTCCAAGTATATTCCCTTGTTTGGACCAGCGATCAAAATCAGCGTTGTTAAGTTGTGGAGCTCACCTCCCACGGTTAGCCAATTAATACCAAGCAGTGTCCGTGTAGGAGGATTTGTTACAAAGTGCTTGACCCTGGGCCAGGCTGGGTTTGGGTTTGGTTTGGCTCCGCCCCCCAGGCCAGCCTTCTATTTACCACGAAGCCACGGGCGGGCGCTAAAACGGTCCCGGAGGTGGAGGCTCAGAAGCACATCCGTCAATAGCACCTCCTGCCCCCAACCCTCCACCTGCCCTGCTTTTTGACCCCCAGTCCCATTTTGAGAACTCATGTAAATCACAGGAAAAGAACTGTATTCAGAATTTATTGTCAAACCACAGCCACAAAAACACCACTTTGGGGAAGTCTCGACGTGTGAGGGAGGGTCACACCGTTCCCGGTCCATCAGCCGAACATGGGTCAGCAGTCCAGAGCTGTGACCTAGGTCACCCTGCCCATCCTCACATGCCGTGTGAGGGCAGAGGGCAATTATTCCAGGGTCCCCAACCCACAAGGGGCTCTGGGAAGGATTTCCTGCAAATCCCGGAACTGTGTGCAAATACCATCTGCTCCAGGGCCTGGCCCTGCACACGAGGACCAGCCGAGGGGCTTGCTCCTTTGCGTGGTAATTGAATGGAGAGCCAGCTTTTCCTCGCCCAGCTCCCCGGGGTGCAGCTAGCCCTGCTCACATAGGCCTTTTCTCAGTCCTGGACAGAAGCCACGTTCCCTCGTGCCTCTCATTTTTTACAATTGCTCTTCCCTGGGGGGTGCCAACAATTAACGCACTGAGATGCTAACCAAAAGGTAAAAGGTTTGACCTCACCCATGGGGCCTCAGAGGAGCCTGGTGGCATATCAGGTTCTGAGTTGGGTTGCTAACCACAAGTTCATCAGTTCAAAACCAACAGCCACTCCACAGGAGAAAGATGAGGCTTGCTATGCCTGTGAAGATCTATAGTCTCAGACATCCCGGGGGGCAGTTGTATTTTGTCCTACAGGGTCGTTAGGAGTCAGAATCAACTTGATGGCAGTGAAAAAAAATTTTTTTAATTTATGGGGGACACAGAAGAATGGCCTGGTGATTTATGGTTTGATACAATCAACCACTGAAAACGATGAAGCTCAGCGGTACTGTGACACCCAGCAGTCACCATGGGTCAGATCCAACTCGACTGTGACTGGCTAAGGGGTGAAATGTCCAGGCACGCTGGTGTGACGTGGCTGGAAAACAGGCTCTAAGATCCTGGTGACTGCCGGCCTCTTTACTAAGTGCTTTGAACGAAACTTCACCTTCCGGTTCCTCCGTTTCCTCGTCTGTGACGTAGGTCGTTGAGAACATGAAAGAAGGAATGACAATAAAGTGCTCAGGATCATACTACCTGGAGGGAGAAACATGACGTTCTGTTCCCATAAAGAGTTACCGTCTTGGAAGCTCACAGGGCCAGTTCTACCCTGTCTTACAGGGTCACTATGAGTCGAACCGACTCGATGACAGTGAGTTGGGTCTGGCACGTGGACTGTCAGCTAGCTCTTGACTGGAACTAGTTGGCATTCCACCATTTCAGGGGGTAGCATGTGAGCAAGAACAAACAGTGATGAAGGAAGACGTTCAAGCTGCACTGAACGCACTGGCCAAAAACAAGGCTCCCAATAGAATGCCCAATGAAATGTTTCAGAAAGCTGAAGAAGCTCTGGAAGCAGTCCCTTGTCTATGCCAGGACATTTGGAAGTCAGCTATTTGGCCAACTGACTGGAAGAGAGCCATAGTTGTGCCCATTCCAAAGAAAAGTGACCCAACAGAATGCTCAAACTCTAGAAACATTGGTATCGCACACAAGTAACAGTTCACTTAAGATCATCCAACCCGGATTACAGGGTTACATTGACAGGGAGCTGCCAGCTTCAGAAGAGACAGTGCAACAAAGGACATCATTGTTGATGTCAGATGGAGCTTGGCTCAAAGCAGAAAATACCGGGAAGATGTTTACTTGTGTTTCATTCACTATGCAAAAGCATTCTATTGTGTGGGCCACAATACACTGTGGCTAGCCTGTAGAAGAATGAGACTTCTGGAACACTTCCTTGTGCTATGTGGAAATGATGGATCAAGAGGCAGTTGTGGGAACAGAACAAGAGAGTACCACATGGTTTAAAATCAGGAAATTGCGTGTCAGGGTTGTATCCTTTCATCAAACTTGTTTAATCTGTGTGCTGAGCAAACGTCATGGAAGATGAAGTATATGAAGAGGAACTGGCATCAGGACTGGAGGAAGGCTTATTAACAACCTGCACTGTGCAGATGACACGACCTTGCTTGCTGAAAGTGAGGACAAATCAAAAAGCACTTGCTGAGAAAGATCAAGGATTGTAGCCTTCGGTACGGATTACAACTCAATGAAAAGAAAACCCAAAATCCTTACAACTGGACCATCAAAATAAATGGAGAAAGGGTTGAAGTTGTCAAGGATTTTGTCTTACTTAGATCCACAATCAGTGCTCATGGAAGCAGTAGTCAAGAGGTCAAAAGTTGGGTTAGTTGCATTAGGTAAATCTGCTGCACAAGACCTCTTTGGAGTATTGAAGAGCAAGGATGTTACGTTAAGTACTAAGGTGTACCTGACCCACGCCGTGCTATTCTCCATGGCTTCACATGCATGTGAATATTGGACATTGAGTAAGGAAGACTGTAGAAAAATCAATGCATTTGAATTGTAGTGCTGATGAAGATTACTGAAAGTACCATGGACAGACCAATCTGTCTTAGAAGAAGTACATCCAGAGTGTTCCTTAGAGGCCAGGATGGCAAGACTTCATTTTGCATGCGTTGGACATATTGTCAGGAGAGATCCGCCCCTGCAGGAGGACATCACTTTTGGTAAAGTGGATGGGTGACAGAAGAGGGAAGCCCCCCAGATGGATTAACACAGGGACTGCATCAGTGAGCTCAGGCGTGGGAACAATTGTGAGGAGGGTGCAGGACCCTGCAGTGTTTCATTCTGTTGTGCATGGGGTCAGTCACGATGGCACTAAGAACAACACCTGGCATGTGGTAATACTATACCAAGACTGTCACTTATTCATCAGCGAATGATTTTATTAATTGCTATTACAATAAGCACAGCGAATATTCTGTTCAATTCTGTATTGGTGTATCAGTTGGGGTTTTCCTTTGTTTTGTGTCTCTTGCTTTAATGAGCTTCCCCGCAGGAAGGAAGTCCCCTGAGGGTGAGATGTTGGCACCCAGTACCTGGGTGCTGGCCATGTGGCTGATTCCTCAGTAGGAGACAGACTAGTCCTTGTTTCTAGTCTGTGCTTAGTCTAGAAGCTCCGCTGACGCCTGTTCACCTGGAGTGACCCCGCTGGTATTTAAAATACATAGTTCCGGCATCACACCAACATGCAAACGCCCTGAGTGTGACAGACTGACAGACAAGTGGTGGACAAACTGACGGACAAGCCGTGGCGTTTTCAATCACCTCATAGGCACGTTAAACTTAGGCAATGAATAAGGAAGGTCAAAGAAGAAGAAATTGGTGCATTTGAATTGTGGGGAAGAATGTCGAAAATACCACGGCCCACCAGAAGAGTAAGCATGTCTGTCTTGGCAGAAGTACAGTTAGAAAGCTCCTTGGAAGTTTCACAGGCCTTGGACATATTGTCAAGAAAGACCAGTCGCTGGGAATGACTGACTGTGCAGCTTGGTAAAGTAGAAATAACAACCGCTTTTAAAAAGCCAAACTCGACCGCGAGGTTGTACGCTGAGAGCACAGGGGCCACGCCAGCTCAGCAGGATGACGACGACGTGCAGCTCGCCATCTTCGCCCACATGCTGGGCGTGCGTCCTTCTTGTCGGTCGCCCTCTATCACTACGTGGCCGTCAACAATCCCAAGAGGCAGGAATGAGAGTGGCGCTTTCTCAGCCCCAGGGTTCCAGGACGTGATGGCGCGATGGAGGGTGTGCGGGCCGCCCTCACCCTTCACTTCATGCCTTCTACCCATCACAGCATACAAAGCACCTACACCTGGAGTTTTCCAAAAAGCTTTTATTTCCTCAAAGTCCTCCTTACCCCTATGGGGCAAGAAGCTGCCACTGAATAGGGCCCACTATAGGGGCTGCTGGCTTTTTACCCTCACCCCCAATATAAAAATATAGATATATATTTTTGTGTGTACCACCCCCCACACCGCCAAAAAAATAAAAAATCCAAACTCACAGCCATCAAGTTGATTCTGACTCAGGGACCCTATAGGACAGGACAGAACTGGCCCCGGGAATTTCCGAGATTGTAACTCTTCGTGGGATTAGGAAGCCCTGTCCTACTCAACTTGGAACAGTGGGTGGTTTTAAACTGCTGACCTTGTAGACTGTAGCCCAACACACAATCACTATGCTACGAGGGCTCCGTGGTAAAGTAGAGGGACACTGAACAAGAGGAAGTCCCTTGAAGAGACAGATTTGACCCAATGGAGGCAGCAATGGGCTCAAATGTAAGGTTGTGAGGATGACGCAGCGCCAGGCAGTGTTTTCATTCTGTGCTGTTGTTCGTGGGATCACCAAGAGTCAGATCCGACCCAGCAGCACCTGAGACCAGCAACCACCACATGCATGAATGCATGCACGAATGAATGAATGAATGAATGAACATAAAGCATGTTTCTTTTCACCCAACCAGTTGTGCTTCAGTCGACTCCGGCCCTTAGCAGCCTCCATGCAAGCTAGACTAGAACCGGGCTCCGTAGAGCTTTCAGCGCCTGGTTTTGGGGAAGTAGATCACCAGATCTTTCTTCCAAGGCACCTCTGGGTGGATTCGAACCTCCATTCCATTCACTGCCCAGCATATCAACCATCTGCCTCTTTTCGTCAGGATGGCAACAAGACCCAGCAGCTCTGAATAGAAAACGCTGACTTTCTAATCCAGTGGATTCTCTCGAAAGACCAGAGGAGCCTGAGACCTTGGCCAGGACGTGGCAGCCACGGCCAAGGAGCTAACCACCACGCAGCTGAGCTGGGCACAGTGTCTTCACGGGGCCAGCAGGGCTCTTGGGATGGCAGACACATCTACTGAACAACTCCCCAATCCACCAGAAGCTGACCACGACGCCTGCGCCCTGCAGAATCAGAGAGCCATCATCCTCTCCCTTGTATTGCTGAGTTTGGGTTTGATTTAGAAGAAGGCTTTGAAAACAGACTCAAAGCGTGTGTTGCAAGACTTCAAGGGGAATCTCAAAATACCCAGGTGTTATTCTTCTTCCTCGTGTTGCTGCTGCTGCAGGAACCCTGGCGGTGGAGTGGTTACACGTTGGGCTGCTAACCACCAGGTCAGCAGTTTGAAACCACCAGCCACTCCTCAGGAGAAAGACAAGGCTTTCTACTCCCGTAATAAGTTACAGTCTCAGAAACTTCGGCACTGTCCTACAGGGTCCCTATGAGTCAGGATGGATGTAATGGCAGTGAGCTTTGGGTTACGTTGCTGCGAGCAGTATTTACCCTGGCCAGCCTCCAAAGGCGGGGCGAGGGACATAATGCTTTTCTGCAGAGAGACAGAGATGGACGGACTCAAGGTGGCAGGTAGCTATTGTTCCTATGCTGGGACAAACATCAGCTCCCAAAACATGTTTTCGGCACCCCACCACTGGCCAGGGCAGATGCATTTTGAGATTTTACTCCTTTTTGTTTTGTTAACCTCAGTGCCATTCCCCCACATTTTATCTGATGATATATTCCGAGTCTAATTTCAAAGCATTCACCTGGGACAAGTGAGCCTCTAGCTCCTGGGCATAGAGCAACCACTTTTAACTATTGCACCATGATACTACCCACGGTTGGTGTGGTGTGTGTGTGTGTGTGTGTGTGTGTGTGTGTGTGTGTGTGTGTAACACACGTGCAGCAAGGCATGAGCCATTTCAACAGTCTTCACACATTCAGTTTGGTGGCATGAAGTCTGGCTTATCGTGGTCTCCTGCGTATTAACTCTTGCGTGGTTTATTGGTGTTTTGTTATTTGTATTCTTACTTATCTATAAGGAGCCCTGGTGGTGTAGTGGTTATGCATTGGGCTGCAATCCTCAAGGTCATCCGTTCGAAACCACCAGCCACTCAGCTGAAGAAAGACTGGGCTTTCTACTCCCATAGAGAGCGACCGTCTTGGAAACCCCAGTGGGGTGGCTGTGAGTGAGCATTGACTCGGTGGCAGTGGGTTTGGTTGTGGTCTTATCTCTCACCAGGAGGTTTGGTCTAGTGTGTAGTGATTGCTTCATGGGTGTCGTCGGCAAAGGTGTCCACAGCCCTTAGTCCCTAGTCACCAATCTCTATACACATTGCTCAGTGACCTTGTTCACCTGCTTCATAACACGCGAACCTTCTCCTGGCGTCTCTCCGTGTGCTGCCACCTTGCTTCCCTGTCCCCTTTGGCCCTCATCATTGCCTCCAAGTCATTGTCCCCCCGAAGGGATGTTTGAGCCCCAATTGAAGGATCAGAGGTATATAAAGATCAGAAATTGAACCGGATCCTCCCAACCAGCAGGTGGTGGAGCCGGAGCTCAGAGGCAGGGGCGTTGGATCCCAAGCCGAGCAGCCACATTGTGTGGCCTGAACAAGACGGAGGCTCAGGAAGTGAGGCTTTGCACACATCATTCTCTGTATTCATTAGACACACGAAGGCGGTTCCTAAAGTTCACGGGGAAGGGGGCGGGGACAGTTCTTACAGGGACGGTTCTACCCTGTCCTATAACATCACTGCAAGTCAGCATCAGCCCGATGGCCGTGAACGACTTGCCAGGTAGGAAGATAACCTGAAGCTCCTGGAAGAAACAAGTCCCTGCCAGCCACAGTCTCACCTACCTGAGACCGGAAGAAACGGATGGTGCCCGGCTACTGCCACAGACTGTTCTGATTGGTTGGGTTCTTAAGAGGCGGCTCCCAGTGGGAGGGAAGAAAAGTATGGAGCAAAATACAAATCCTTCTTTAAGAAAACGAAAACAACAAAAGCCCAATTAACTGGAACGGTAGAGAACAGACAACTCCTGAGACACCCTTTAAACCTAGAATCACCCCTGTCCCCCGAACTGACCTCTTAGTGAAAAAGCAGAGTGGCACAAATGGAGAGGTTCACCATGAACTCAGTGCTCAGCTTAAAACCCATGAGCAGGGGACTGAACAATCAGTGCTGAAATGCAGTGATGAGAAACTTAGGGGGCAGGGAAACTAGAGTACTAGAAACGGAGGCAACAGCACAAAGAGAGAGAATTGGGTCCCTAATGTCGCTGAACTATTTCTGGGGAAATTGTCAAGAGAAATCCCAGCTTGCTGTGTAAACTTGTACCAAAAATTCCATTCGAATTTTTTTTCAAATCCCTTCGGATGAACGTAGCAGAAAAACCTAACTCAACAGAGTTGAGCGTTAAAGAATACTATCGTCTTCCATGGAGTGAAGGCTGAGAGGAAAGCAGTGCTAGCTCATTTGTCGGCTCGGGGGCTCTTGAATATTGGTGCATTCAGACCCAGGACGTTGGTCTTCTCCTTCGGGGTCATGTTCCCTCGTGTTTGCAGCATGGCCCCAAGCCTGCAGACACCACGTCTTCGCACCGAGAGGCAGGAAAATAGCATTTCGGTCCCTCGAGGATCTCTTGAATAAGAATGAACTCTGTCCCTCAGATCCCTTGGCACCTTTCCCGCGTAGTGCTCATTGCCCAAAATCATGTCACACGGAAATACATCATTTAATCATTCGCAAGAGAAAAGGGAGTCCCTTAAATAGCTCAGCCTAATCACTGCCCCTCTCTTGGGACTGGACTAAATGTCCACTGAAGGATATGGTGACTCTGAGGAGGACAGATTCCTATTACAGAGGAAGACCAGATGAAGAGTTGTGTGGTAACTGTTAGTCACTTACTAAATAGCCTTCCTCTTCCTCTATCTTATTGCCATAGGATTGATTCTGGCTCATAAAGACCCTATATGGTTAGGTGCCATCAATCCGGTTCTGGCCCATAGTGACCCTATGCACAACAGAGCGAAACACTGCCCGGTCACAGGCCATCCTCACAGTTGCTCCTGTACATGAGCCCACAGTTGCAGCCACTGTGTCAATCCATCTCTTTTGATGGTCTTCCTCTTCTTCATTGCCCCTCTCCTTCATGAAACATGATGTCCTTCTCTAGGGACTGATCACTCCCGATGCTATGTGTAAAGGACATGAGATGAAGTCTCGCCATCCTTGCCTCTAGGGAACACTCTGGCTAGACTTCTTCCAACACAGATTTGTTTGTTCTTTTAGTACTGTCAATATGCTTCTCCAGCACCACAACCCAAATGCATTGATTTTCCCATCTTCATTGTTCAATGGCCAACTTTCCCATGCAGATGATGCAATGGAGAACACCATGGCTTGGGTCAGGAACACCTCGGTCCTCAAAGTAACATCCTTGCTTTTCGGTCCTCTAAAGAGGTCTTGTGTCGCTGCTTTACCTAATACAACTCAACTTTTGATCTCTTGACTGCTGCTTCCATGAGCATTGATTGAGGATCCAACGAAGATAAAAATCCTTGACAACTTCTGCCTTTTCTCCATTTATCATGATGTTACCTATTGGTCCAGTGGTGAGGATTTTGGTCTTCCTGAGAATAAGTCATAACCCATACTGAAGGCTACCATCCTTGATCTTCATCAGCAAATGTTTCAAGACCTCCTCATTTTCAGCACGCAAGGTTGTGTCATCTGCATACCGCAGGTTGTTAATAAGCCTTCCTCCAACCCTGATGCTGTGTTCTTCTTCACATACTCCAGCTGCTCTGATTACTTGCTCAGCATACAGCTTGAACAAATATGGTTAGAAGAGACAACCCTGTTGCACACCGTTCCTGATACGAAACCAGGCGGTATGCCTTTGTTCCATTCATGCAACTAACTGCCTCTTGACCCGTGCAAGTTCCGAATGAGCACAATGAAGTGTTCTGGAATTCCCAGTCTTCTGGAGGGTATCCGTACTTTGTTGTGGTCCACCCATTCGAAGGCCATGGCAGTCAATAGAGCACAAGTAAACCTCCGGTGGCGTGCTCTGCTTTGAGCTATAGGGCAGAGAAAACCTGTCCCAGTAGGTCTCCAAGGCTGTCATCTTGACCCATGGATACTGGTCAGATAGACCAGTGGTGTGCCTAAGTCTGTGACCCTTTGTCACCCTTTGGGTCCAGAAATGAACTCACCCCACGGCGCAGGTTCAGCCGAACAATAGACAGGTCTGTCTAGGCGACAAGTAGCGTGAGCGAGGCTGACACCCATTAGAAGCAGCAGCCATTTGAGATCAAAGGAGCAGAACTTACCCAAGGACTCAGCTCAGGAGGGTTCAGCAAGCAGTGGGGTGGACAACCGTAGCACAGGGAGGAAATGGGATAAGGGAGGGCACAGTAAGGGGACAGCCGGTGAATGAGGTGAAACCAGGTGTGTGTGAATTGTTGAAGGTGACGCTGATCGTCGGCTCTGTAACCCTCGCCCAGTTCACAATAAGCCAAAAACAAACTCACGGCCGTCAAATCTCTGACGACTCATAGCGCCCCTAAAGGACAGGGCGGAACTGCCCCCGTGAGATGCCGAGACTGTCGCTCTTACGCAGTAGAAAGCCCCATCTGTCTCCTGCAGAGAGCTGGTGGTTTCAAACTGCGCCCTGCAGGACGGAGCGCAGCCCAACACCACACCCCCAGAGCTCAATTCACACTAAGAAGTTAAAAATAAATAACATGTTCAGAAAGAAGAAGAAGGAACATGCCTACGATCCTACAGCCTTTAAGTGGCAGCTCTGGAGTTGTGGGAGGGCCTCCATAGAGACGTGCTGAGTGTCGCTCATACTCTTGGGGACCCTTCCAACGCCAGAAAGACCCTACGCACACAAGTCCCACATGGCACCCTTACGAGTTCTTGCTTACTTCAACCTAGCATTCTGAAGGTCCCACTCCAAGGAAGACGATTTTTGGAAAACAGAACTTAATTGCATAAGTTGTTCAAGCCCCAGCATCTCTCCAGGACAAGAGCTGAGTGAAGACATCATACGTTGCTTATGAAACGCCCGCTCGTCCTAAATGCACTGCCATCGAGTCGATTCCGACTCATCGCAGCCTGGGAGCGCAGAGCAGACCTGCTCCCTAGGGTTCCCGAGGTTGGAAACCTTCACCGGAGGAGAACTTCTCATCTTTTCCCCAGGGAGCGGCTGGTGGGTTTGCAGTTACAAGCTTCACACATAATCCATGACACCACCAGGCCTTGCTGCCTTGAGCATCGTGCTCGGTTTGTGAGCTATCCAGACGGGAGTCCAGCGACAAAGAGCCCGTGGAACCATTAGATTGGCAGGACCTTTCAGGGCAGGGGATGTGTGTCCGTGGGGGAGGGACAGCTCAGGACAGAAGAGGGAAGGGAAGGTTGCACCCTTCCTAGAACGTCCTCCATGGAATGGTCCGCGCCCAACCAGCTGAATTGGTCTCGGTGTTGAATTGGTCTCGGTGTTGCTGTGTGTGTTTCCAACAACAACAAAATGGAAACAACGCACCAGTGCCTTCTCTGCCATCTCTAGTATTCCAGAACGATTCTTCCACAAAGACACGATCCAACGGGAGGCAGAGCCCAAGCACGCTGGTCACCCTGCCATATCCCCTCTGGACTGTTTCCAACTATGTCCTGGTGCTTGAGTGTCAAGCGCTGGGCCAAGTACTTGCCACATGGCCGGAGTTGACCAGCCCGCCTGTACTGCCCACCTGTGCTGCAGCAGCATCGGCTCGGTGCGTTTTTCATGGGGAAACAGACCCAAAGACATCATCCTGCCTAATGCATTTGGCAGGCCTGGCAGCACCACAATCAGAAAGGTCCAACCCGACTCAGAAAGTCCAGGCAGTTGTTTCTGACTCCCAGGCAGATACAGCGCAGTGGAACTGGCCCTAGGGCTTCCTTGGCTGACATCTTTAAGGAAGCCGACTGCCACATCTTTCCCTCTGGGAGCAGCTGGTGGTTCCGAACATCCGACCATTCCGCTAGCAACCTAGTGCACCACCAGGGATCCTTTCTACAAACTCCTGGCCACACAATGTAGTCCTTCACCTGCTTCTCCAGCCCATTAAGCCATCCACCTGGAGAGGCAGTTCCTGCCTCCAGGGGGCACCCTTTCCCAGTTGGCACAAAGGTACCCAATAGGCTCCTGCTGGGGAGCCAAAATTTAAATATAGGCTAATTAGGTAGCTAAATCTGTGTTCCCGAGTCCCAGGCTCCTCCCGGTCTGATCTGCGCACCCACCCCACCCCTCTCAAGGCTGCAGGCTGGCCTTTGTCCTGGATACATCTCTGAGGCTCGGTGTAGCTCAGTGGCCACACCTGTAAGGTGAGGATGGCAGTTCCCTCTGCCTAGCAGGATCCATTTGAGCATTTGGTGGGTGGCTGTACTCGTGAGGTGGTCCTGCCCACTGGCTTGGCTTTGACTTGTGGAGACACAGTGGACAATAAGATGGACATCCTGTGCCATTGCCACGGTAGGAGGTCGCCCCATTCCATGTTGTGGTCACTGTGGAGCCCATGTGCCTTCCATCTTAAGGGGCTCGTCCACCAGCCCTCTCTCGGGCAGTGTTCCGGGAGGTTTTAGTGGCTAATTTGGGGCTGTAGTTTGGCAGACCTTTCTTCCTGCTCTGGGGGCCCTGCTGAAACCGACCTGTCATGGGTAATCTTACTGGTATTTGAAATATCGTCTCTGCTCTGAAACAGTTCCCAGCAACATAGCAGCACCCAGGCCACCTCAGAGCAACAAACTCACAGACCTGGGGTGGGCACGGGAGGGATGTGGCAGAGGCTGAATTAAATGAGCTGCTACTTGTGAAATCCCCCAAGCAGTGCCTGACGCAGAGCTGTAAGCGATTGTTATTCCTTGTTATTACTGTCATCATTGTTACCATGTTCATGTCATTGCCCTACATGCAAAAGGAGCCCTGGTAGCATAGTGGGCTACTAATCGCATGGTCGGCAGTTCAAAAGCACCAGCTGCTCCGAACGAGAAAGATGAGGCTGTCTGCTCCCATAAAGAATTATAGCCTTGGACACACACAGAAGAAGTACTTCTCTCCTCAAAGGTTTGCTATGAGTCAGAATTGACTAGGTGGCAGTGACTAAATTCTACATGCTAAGCTATGTCCCCTCAAGTCCTGAGTCCCCTGTTCTGCACTTGGTCCGGGTGCCACGGTTTAGCACTCTGCTGCTAACCAAAAGGTCAGTGGTTCAAAGCTAGCAGCCGCCACTCACTCTGTGAGCAGTCTGGTTCCATAAAGATGGATTGCTTTGGAAAGAGACCCGATCACACGGTTCTCTGTCCTGTGAGGTTTCTCTGCAGCAAAATCCAACTCCATGACCAATGGGTTATTTCTCTTTGCTTTCCCATCTGAAAAAGCCAAGCAGAGATGGGGACTTTGGCGTGGCTGCCATAATGAGAAAGGGCTCTTGCACATTTTCGTCCAGGTCGGTCCATCAGGCAGCCAAGCCCAGAAACGGATTGCATCCAAGCCTCCCTTGCTTTCCTGCTTCCTCTGCTCGGGAGCTGCTGTGTCATCGTTGTTTTCCACTCTCTGATTCAGCCTACCTTTCCATGAACTGCCAAGACCCACCCCTCCAGTCAGAGAGAGCCTCTGGTTGTCTCGGATTACCTGTGTCTGCAGCATCCTGCCACCACCTACTCACCACACCCCGTGTGGTCCCCTCAGATCCACAGCTGCCCCGTGGAAGACGGGCACGTTCCAGACAGGGCTTGCAGATACCAGAATGTGTCCTGGATGACAAGGTCCCTTCCTCAGAGCCTGAAGCAGTAGCCACTGAGAGATGAATCATGCTGACGTCAACGTCGTCTTTGGGTCTCGTTGCGCAATTCCCCCAGAACCTTCAGCACAAGATGAGCCTAGCCTGAGCATAAGCTGGAACTCCCCCTGGAAAGATAACCCCCAAATAAAACGAATCCACTGCCTCTCTGACTCACAGCGACCCTACAGGCAGGGTGGAACTGCCCCTGTGGGTTTCTGGGACTGCAACTCTTTCCCGGAGTCGAAAGCCTCATCTCTCGCCCTTGGGGGTCCTGGTGGTTTCCAACTGGTCACCTTGTGGCTAGTAGCCCACCCCATAACCACTACCCACCAGGGCTCCTATGAATGAAGGCAGGAACTGTATCCCTGCCGTTAGTGAGAAGTTTGAGCAAAGGCCTCTGGGCTTCTTCAAACACTGAGTAATTGCTGACTTGTACGAGTTAACCTTCTGTGCCACTCTGACCCGGGAGCAGTTAGAGCAGTTAGAGTTACTGACCTAGAGGTCAGTAATTCAAACTCAGCAGCCATTCTGGAGGAGCCCGGGTGGTGTCGTGGTTCAAGCTGGGCTGCTAACTGCAATGCAAGGTCAGCAGTTCCAAACCATCCGCCCCTCTGAGGGAGAAAGATGAGGCTTTTCTACTCCTGTGAAGAGTTGTGGTCTTGGAACCCCACAGGGGCAGTTCTGCTCTGACCTTTAGGGCCGCTGTGAGTCAGTATTGAATCGAGGGCAGTGAGTTTGAGATTAGAGGCCCTCCAGGGGAGGAAGATGCTGCTGTCTGCCTGTTAGGCCTGTGTGCTCTGTCCTATGAGCTTCTGTGAATCGGATTGACCCGATGGCAGTGGGTTTCGCTTGGGGTCTGGTCCCTCATCGAGAACACAGGGGCTGCCTGCTCTGATGAACGCCCGGGTTGCTCTGAAGAACATGTGAATGATCATGCTGCTTAGAAACAGGCGCATCTCAAAGGATTCTTCCTTTATCTCCTTTGCTCAATGGAAACAAAACTGCTCTGAGTGATCCTAATGTAGATGAAGACGTTCTAAAAGGTGAGTGCAAACGGGCTTTGTCTAACACGATGCATTCAGTCGTTTCCATGCCCAAAGGGGTGTTGGCAAGCTCTGCCCACCGATGGCATGCTCTCCATGGAAAGTTAAAATAAAAGTGATTTGCCCGTTTCATGAGTCCTAGGTCAAGACCGTCCCAGGCTGTTCCTTTTCTCTCCGCTGGTACGCTGTTGGGTTCAGGCACTCCCTCGCCTGTTCTCCTAAGGGAATTCCGAATCAGATCTCCAGATAGAAAAGCTTCTGAACTTACGGCAGACCCAGCAGCTGCCATGGTGTTGGATGCCTGGTGCCCGTGCAGAGGGCGAGGCGTGGAAGTGACCGAACTGTGTTCAACCAAATGTGTGGTGGTGGCTGCTGAGTGCAACGTCGGCCGTTCAAACACCCCAGCCTCTCCGAGGGAGAAAATGAGGTGATTTCTGCTTCTATAAAGACTTACAGCCTCAAAATCCCTGTACAGGGACCCTGTGAGCCAGAATCCCCTGCTGGGTGACAGTGGTTGCTAACAGAGGCCCCACAGGAGAAGGAACGCCCCTCCCTCGGTTTCACCGGAGTCTCCCTCTGCGGGCTCCTCCCTCGCTTCCTGTTTCCCGTTGAACCAGCTTGATAAGGAACACGTTAAGTAAGGCTTCAAGGCAAAGACAGTCTCGTAGCAAGAAGGAAGCCTGAGTGGGCCTTCAAGAAGGGATGCCGTGCAAGCCTTCCAAAGGACCCGTTGGCTCTGTCATTTAGGTTCTGGAAACGGCTGGAGGGTGTTTTTCGTTGTTGTGTGTTTTGTGTTTTAACATTTTAGGGTGCTCTGGGTGAACGTGTACACAGAAAGTAGTTTTCCAGTCAATAGTTCATACATGGATCATGGCGTGATGTTGGTTACCACCCCTACCGTGTGTCGGTCGGCACCCTCCCTGCACCCTCCCAGGGATCCCTGCCCCTCCCAGCGGCTCACCTTTGGTTTGGGTGGATGTTGCCCTTCGGGTCTGAGATGGCAGATTGCTCAGAGGCGCGCACCGTTTGTGTCCTTTGGCCAGAAGGTGGCCTCTGTGAGTGTCTTCAGCTTCAAGTTAGACGGTTGTCTCAGGCCAACAGTCCGGGGTTCTTTGAGTTTTTGAGTTTCCTTCAGACCAGATAAGTCTCCATCCTCCCGCCCCCCCCCCGCCCCCCCGCTTTAAATCTTGTTTTACTTTTTTGTTTAAACCCATTCTGACTGACTCCCTCTATCAGAGTGACCAGGTGGTGTGGTAGCCGAGCACGTCCAATTCTTCTGGTCTCAGGTTAGAGAAGCTGGGGGTTCGTGGGAGCCATTAGAGGCATCCTTCTTCTTCATTCTCTGTTGCGGCGGCTAGGAGAGACCAACGGGCGCTCACAGGTTTCAAGATCCCAGATGCTGCGTACCGGACTAAGATATACAACATTATCTATACGGTCTGTGTTTTGCCAACTGACCCAGTTGTTCCTATGAAGACTGTGGTCTTCAGACCAGGAGTCTAATGGTTCAGTCCCCATGTTTATGGAGTTTTTGTAACGGTGCCCCCAGTGTGCTCTGCTATTACGTATACAGCGTTTGCAAATATGTCGTTAGATTCACCCTGGTCCCTCATGTGAGCATGAGTTTATACTCACAGGACCTCCTTTCCTGTTTAACATGCATATTTACCTACGTATCTACTCTTCGTGGAGTAGTGGTTACACACTGTGCTGCTAACCAGAGATCAGCAGTTCGAAACCACCAGCTCCTCTATGGGAGAAAAAAAGGAGGCTCTTTACTCTTTAGGGTCACCGTCTCAGAAACCCACAAGGGCAGATCTCCCCTGTCCTGTAGGGAGGCTCTGAGTCAGAACTGATTCTATGGCAGTGAGTTTTTATCTGCACGTAAGTGCTTCTTGCTGTTCCTGCTGTTACAGGATTGTGTGCACTCTGGCGCACACCCTAGCCGCAGGGCATCCGTGTACAAGTCTCAGGGTTAGGTTGTTATGAATCGGTTCAGTTTTTCTTCCTCCGTTTGGGCAGGAGTGTTGTGAATCAGGTCTTTATATCAATTTGGGTAAGTTAGGATACTCCTTTGATATGATCTAACATTCAATGGTCAACTCCACCATGGGCTCTTCTGTGAAGCAGCCAAGCAGCTGTGGGCACAACAGACCACCTCAATAAATACTTATGAATAAAAAATAAAATAAAATGGGCACAAAAGTGCTTTTAAAAAAGAGCCAGGAATAATATTTAGGATCTTTTTAAAATTCACTTTATTGAGCTATCATGAACGCATCATACAATTCAACCATATTAAGAAGGGGTGTGCAACCATCACCACAACCAACTTGGGAACCTTTTCTTTCGTCTCGTTTCCATTGGTGTTGACGCCCCACTTCCGCCACACTCCCCTCCCGTGCCCCAGGCAACCACCTATTATGTCAGTTACTGTCTTCATCACTCCTGCCTTCCCTTCGCAAAGAAATACGAACAAGGACAAAGAACGGGGGTGGGACGGGATGGTGGGGTGGGGAACAGAGCAGCGATGGTCATATAAAACAGTGAAAGACCTCAATCTAAAGAAAAGCAAACAACATTAAAATTTTAGGATACATTGAAATGAGGTCCAAAGGGAGAGCTGTGGCCAAGGTGTTACATTCTTGTCGCGGTACAGTTGCCAAGGACATCTCTACCGCGCTCTCTGCCTGCTATTCACAGTCCGCGCGCGCGCGTGGGCAGTGAGGACTCACTGGTAACTCATGCTTCCCTGACTTTTGTGGTGAGTTTAGCCCAAAGTCTATTTTATGAGAGAATAATATTGCTACTTCTGCTCTCTTCTGGTTATTTTTTTACACGATATATTTTTTCCACTCATTGATTTTTTAACTCGTTTATATCTGTATCTAAGATGTATGTCTTACACAATATATTGATGGATCACTTTTTAAAACAAATCCACTCTGTGAACTCTCTCTTTACTGGTGTGCTTAACCCATTTATCCGTTTACATTGTTAGAAAGTATGAGCTAACTGCTGTAATTTGGGGTTATTTGTTTATTTATTTATTTGGATATGGTGTTGACAGTTTCACTATTCTACTTGCTTTTCTGTACTGAGTAGTTTTTGTTAATAGAATTCCTGTTCATTTCCTTTGCTGTTGATGGTTTTGTGTTTATTGAATCTTGATTGTTCTTTATTTTTGTGAGTATGATCATTTTTTTGTGTGTGTTGTCCTCCGAATTTTTCCCTCTCTCTCTCTTTATTGAAAACAATCTGTTATAGCATATCATCTTGACTTCTTCTCCATATGGGAATCGTGCAACTACACCATTTAGCTCGTCTTTTTATTTTGCAATTGCTGTCATTTACAGAGTGGTTTTTCTGCTTCCCTATTTTCAGTCTTAAGGCTCTTCTTTGGTTTTAAGAATTCTTTATCTTGGTTGGTAACTGGGGGATCCTGTCATGTGTCTTCATCCCGGGCTGTTGTCTGATATCGTTTCTCTGTCTGAAGGACCCCCCTTAATAGTTCTGCTGAGGCTGGTCTAGTTATTACAAACTCAATTTCTGTTTGCTTGTTTCTTGACATGTATGAATTGCGCCATCATATCTGAGAGACAATTGTGCTGGATACATAATTCTTGGCTGGCAATTTTTTCCTTTCAGGGTTTTATAATATCATCCCATTGCCTTCTCATCCATGTGGTTTTGCCAAGAAATCAGAGCTTCGTCTCCTTTTAGCTCAGTTTGTTTTTCCTGAGCTGCTCTCAGAAATCATTCTTCGTCTTTGCTTTTGGAAGGTTTGATGATGGTGTGCCTTGGTGACTTTCTTTTGAGGTATATTCTGTATGAGGTTTGTTGAGTTTCTTAGGTGGATAATGTCTCGTCTTTTTTTTTTTTTAACTTGTTTTATTAGGGGCTCAGACAACTCTTGTCACAATACATACATACATCAATTGTGTAAAGCACATTTGTATATTCATTGCCCTCGTCATTCTCAAAACATTTGCTCTCCACTTAAGCCCCCCACAACAGGTCCTCATTTTCCCCCCAATTTCTCGTCTTTCATGATACTGTTTTCTGCTAGCAATTCTCAAACATTTTCCTTCCTTCGCCATCTTTTTTTTTTTTAATCTCTCTCTGTTCGGGGATTCCTGTCATACGTAGATTATTCCTCCTGATATTGTCCCACATCACTTTGGGTCTCCTTCATTTTCCTTTTTTTTTTCTAACCTCAAACGAAGCAGTGTCAGGGAATCTCCCCTCTCTAGTTGATTCTGCCTTCCTTTGGTCCGACTCTGAAGTACGTCCATTGAGTTATCTGTTTCTGAAGTGGCATTGTTTATCTTCTGGGTTCCTAAGTGCTAGTTTGTATGATTTCTGATGATCTGTTTACATGACCATTTTGTTCTTTTTTTCTCCCTGAATTCATTTAGAATTTTCTCTGTCTTTTCCTTTATTTTGCCTGTTTTTCTTGATCTTCTGAAGGAGTTCAATGTAAGTGTTTTTCATTTCTGAGCAAGTCATTGCATTACCTGAGAAAACCTTCTCAGGATGATTATCTATTCCTTTATTTTGGTCACTTATCGCTTCTTGGCCTTTTGGTGAAAATCAAGTGTGTAGTATTTTGGTCGCCTGCTTTAGCCATCTTGTCTGCTCCCTGTGTTATTTGATGATATCGATTGGCTCCAAGATATTAAAGTGCTGCCGTACTTATTGATTGATTGCTTTGCGCTAATGATTTTGTTTTGTTTTGCTATACGCAGGCAGGTGGGGCAGGTAGATGCTACTCTATGTCATGGGTTTGGTTGGCTGCCCTGGGGCACTCACCACCTTCCTTTCTCCAGGTGAGTGGGGTGGGAGCAGCTGGAAGTGTTAAGCCCAGGTTCCCTCTGCTTGCCAGGTGTGTGGAGCAGCTGAGAGATGAGGGAATGGGAGTTGGCCTCTGTCATCAGTCCAGTGGTGCAGAGGTAGGTGGTAGCACCTGCTGAGTGGGTGGGGTGGCAGGTGTGGTGGGGCTTGTGGAGTGTGACAGTGGAATGATGGATAGGCAAGCACGCGAGTACGTGGTCACTGCCACTTGCTGGGACAGGGGCTTGGGTAATAGGCAGATGCACATCTGACACAGTTGCTGCAACTTGAGGGGTGGGTGCCACAGACTGGGCCTTGTGTTTTAGACTAGGTCTTAAATGTGATTTTTCTCTTTAACATTTAATGGTATGATATGATGCCTGACTCTAGGAGGATATGTGCTTCATAGCATAGATTATAAAGAACTAAGTCAGTCGGGGTGGGGGGTTTCCTCTTCCTTAAAATAAAAACAAAAGCAACAAGCCTAAAATAACCTCTCTCTCTCTCTCTCTCTCTCTCTCTCTCTCTC
>NW_022109491.1:3685807-3698207 GCF_000313985.2 Echinops telfairi
CACACACACAGGGTTGGGGGGGAGACAAGGACAGAGAAAAATAACACAGACATATCCCTTTTCTTCAACAGGGAAGTTTCAATAAACGCTTTATTGAATCCACCGTGGAAAGGTGGGGATAGGTTTCTTAGTCAGCTTCCAAACATGATTAAACTAGCAATCCCTCAAACCAGGAAGTTCTTTTGTGTTCTGTAGCCTCCTCATTCTTAGAAGTTGAAGGCCTTTTTGTTTAACACAAAGCGATTTCCTTTTTATTATGGGAAGCCAATTCTCTTTGCTTTTATTTTTTAAGTACACAGGGAAAGGAATACTACTGAAGTATGCCCAGTTCAAAGGGAAAAGCCACCCACTCACCCTCACCTTCCCCTACTTTTGCCCGGTGGTCCTCCTTGGCTTCCTCTGCTCATGGTTAGGGTGGCTTCTTCTAGCCCTTGATCGGTGTGTACACACACACACACACACACCCCTAGAGGGACTCATATAGCGCCTGTGCTTCTTGAACGGCTTTTGAGTCAACAATAATGTTTGGCAATCAGCCCTGAGCTGAGCCCAGGGACTGCCTCCTTCCTTGCTGAACCGTTTTAAGGAAACTTGTCCACTGTCTTCCAGAAGCATCTCGGGGTCTTCTCAGGCATGCCGTTGCCTAGAGGAAATACACCTCCCTGCCTGAGAAACTTCCCTGCAGTACCAACTCCCTGGGTTCAAGGCCCCGGACCCGACAGACAAACGGCATTCTTCCCATTAGCGGTGGCTTTATGTTCTCAAAAGCAGAGCAGCTCCTAAACTCAGGGAGTGAAAACAATCATCTTTTTTGTTTTGTTTTAACACAGGGCTGCACTTCTTGGAGACAGGGGCTTAGCCACCATGACAAACTACTGCTCGGTGCAAGCCGGCCTGCCTGGGAAGACATCTGTTTTCTTTCCCTTGCCAGCTTGCTGGTGGGTCTGTCCTCTGATTCGTAATGAAGAGATTCTTGGAAACAATAAGCAGCCACCCAGCTTAGGGAGATGTGTATGCAGGACGTGTGTGTGTGTGTGTGTGTACACGTTTTGCACGTACACACACAGCTGCAACAGTTAGGCTAGAAAGACATTCTGACAGAGGATCCAAGCTGGCCCAGGGGTGAAGCTGGGGTCCTGTTAGCATCCTTCAGCCATAACCTCATCCACTGGATAAGCTCAAGTCTCCTCTTCTAATGGGTACCAGACTCTGCCACTCACTGGCACGATTACTCACTCTGCCTCTTCCTTGCTTTTAAAAGAAGGGAAATACATACTGAAATCCCTTACCCAAATCCTTAGGGCCAGATTTGATCAGAAGCGAGGATTCTCCAGATTTTAGACATGAGGCATGGTGTCAATCCCATGTCACGTAGCTCCTTCCATAGGGGGGAGGGGGCCGTGGCAGGGCAGCACCTGGTGAGCTGACCCTCCGTGTCTCATGGAGGTTCACACAGACACCCACGTGAAGTGGGAACCTCACTTCCTTCCAGGTCTCCTTTGACTTCCCAAAAAACACTGCCATCGCCTCGATGTCAATCCATAGTGACCTTAGACATCGGAGTGGAACTGCCCGGGAGTTTCTGAGACAGTCCAGCTTGTCGGGAGCAGAAAGCCTCGTTGTCCTCCCACAGAGCAGCTGGTGTATTTGAATTGTTGACCTTGCAGTTAGTAGCACCACGTAATCACTATGCCATCAGCTTTAGAACCACAGCCTTCTGAGCTTCTTCAGAGTCACCCGTAGGTGTGAGTGTGGGTGGCGAACCCTTGCCGGTCTCTGCCTCGTGGGCTGTTGAGGCGGGTAATAGAGGCTAATCCATGTAAAGCCCGCTTAATCGACACTCATCAAGTGTTTGCTGAGAGCCGCCCACTTGCCAGGCATCGCACTCGAGCGATGGATTAATACTTCAGCCTGCAGTTGGCAATAGCTTCCTGCACAGAGCCAGGTGGTAAATACTTTCAGTTTGCTGGACACATCGTCACTCTTGTAGCTACTCAATTCTGCTGCTGGGGTAGGACAAGAAGCAGCCACGGGCAACATGCAAACAAGCAAGCTTCGTTGTGGCCCAATAAAACTTTATTGACAAAAACATACAGAGGGCCAAATTTGCCCAGCCCCCCCTCCCCTGCAAACTGTAGTTTGTCCCCCCTTGATGCAGGTCTCAGGAGAAAGTCAGGGTTTTCAACGCCCATATGAATTAGACCTGAAAACTCATGGGGCAGTTCGAGCCTGTCCTACAGGCTCACCATGAGTAGGCGTCCACTCGAGGGCAGGGGGTTTGTGGTTGAGGTGCAGACCCCTGCGGCTTTAGTGGGCAGGGTGGGTTGGACTGGGCCTGGTGGATGAACAACTGGACACCGAAAGCTGTAGGAAGAGCACTTCTGGCCCAGGAGCAGAGGCCTCCTCGCAGGTCTGACAGAGCCCGGTCAGAGCAGGGACACGGGGGTGTCAGCCAGAGCAGGTGGGGGTGCGGGGTAGCTTGCATTGCTGGCTCCCCCTGATACGGCCCATCTTTGGGTTAGTAGTTCTCCTACAGCCCGACCGCCATCCAGGCCACTGTGACTAGCATGTAACTTAAGGAGTCGAAAGCCTAGTCTTTTTCCCATGGAGCAGCGGATGGTTTAGAACTACTGACCTTTCAGTTAGCAGCCCAGCGAGTAACCGCTACGCCACAAAGGCTCCTTTCCCACACCCTGGGAGCTGAAAAAATGCAGCAAAGGACTTTTAAAGTCATTAAACATGGTCCCACCTTGAGGAAACCCTTAAAATGACCCTTTCTCGAATGAAAAGCCAGGTTGACGGCGAGGCCCATGTGCCAACGCCAGGGGTAACCCAGTGCATCCTTCAGCATTGTTGCAAAGTTCTTCTAATAGTGGAAAGTAGACCCTGGGCGTTTGAGAGCAGTGACACTGCGCTGTAGGCCACTGTCGCGATGGATGTACATGGCGTCAGGCAATTGTCCACGCACCATGGCCTTCCAAAACACAGACAAATCTGTCTTGGAAGATGTAAGGCCAGAAGGCTCCTTAGAGGCAAGGATGCCGAGACTTCAACTCACGCACTTTGGACATGTTGTCAGGAGAGACCAGTCCCTGGAGAAGGACAGCATCCCTGGTAAAGTGGAGGGGCGTGAGAAAGAGGAAGACCCTGGACAAGACGGATGGACACTGCGGCTGCAACTATCCTAATGAGACGTGCAACCACTTTTGGAACACTGGCCAAGGGCTTTTCAGACTGATCGGAGATGAAGAACCACACTTGTGCCTCTTCTTTCTTATTTGCTGGGTTTTGCCTTTCATAACGTGCTCTAATGGAAGAAGCAGGAAGTGTTGATGTTGCTGCTGTTGGTCTCTCTCTATATAGACAGATACACACGTTTATATATATATCTCTATATGTATATATCTATATATATGTTTCCAGTTCCCAAAGACAAATAAAGATTGGATTTATAGAGATACTGATAATAGAAGGCATTAATAATGAAAAAATTTTTTTTAAAAGTATTTGATTTATGCCCCAACTGACTTACAAAGCTGTTGTCAGAACGGAGCCCAGTTCTAAACCAGGGACTACCTGCAGTGTGCAAGCTGATTTCAGTAGGATGCGAACTGTCGTTGTGGCTGCAGGTACCACTGAGTGGATTCCAACTCCCGAGACAACACAAGGAAACATCGGTCCTGCACCGTCGTCCTCACAATCGTCGTTAGAGTTGGGCTCATTTTGCAGCCACGATGTCAGTCCATCTCATTAAAGGTCTTCCTCTTCTTGGCTGACCTCAGGGCACTGGTCCCTCCTGATGACGTGTCCACGGTACTGGAGACGAAGTCTTGCCATCATGGCTCCTAAGGAACATTCTGGCTGTGCTTTCTTCCAAGACACATTTGCTCCTCTGCCAATCCACGGTGCTTTCAATATTCCTCACCAACACCGCCACTCAAAGCCATCTTCTTCTCCTCGGGCCTTCCTTCCTCACGGTTCAGTTTTCACATGCATCTGTGACCATGAAAATACCCTGGCTTGGTATTTTCTTTGCTTCTGTACACCTCATAGCGGTCTCCTGCGGCAGGTTGCAGGCCGTCGTTTGATTTCTTGGCCGCTGCTTCCACGGGCATTGGCTGTGGATCCAGTGAAATGAAGTCCTTGACAGTTTCAGTGTTTTCACAGAGGTGCTCATCGCGCCAGTCGTGAGACGTTTGGCCTCTGTTACAGTGAGTCGCCGTCCACACGGAAGGCTGCGATCTTTGATCGTCATCAGCAACTGCTTCAAATCCTGCTCACGTTCAGCACACAAGGTGGTGTCGGCTGCACATCGAAGGTGGTTGATAAACCTTCCTCTAATCTTGATGCCATATTCTTGCGTTTATATTCCAGCTTCTCAGATGCTCTGCTCAGCATGCAGAGGGTGAAAGGATACGACCCTGGTTTCAAACCACGCAGTACTCCTTGTTCTGTGCTAAGAACTGCCTCTTGATTTAGCTACAGGCTCAGCACGAGCACAGCAAGGTGCTATGGAATTCCCCTTCTGCTCAGTGCTGTCTGTGGTTGGTGACGGTCCACGAAGTCAAATGCCTTTATACACACAACGAAACACGGGTAGCCTTCTTTCTGGTAGTTTCTGCTTTCAGCCAAGATCCAGCTGATGTTAAGAATGCTGTCCCAATTAAAAAAAAAAAAAAAAAGAATGGTATCCCTCACATTGCATCCTCTTTGGAATCTGGCATGAATTTCTGGAAGTGTCCTATTGAAGTGCTGCTGGAACTCCTTCTGAAGTATCTTTAGCAAAATTTTATTTGCATGTGATATTCATGCTATTATTATTGGATAATTTTCACATTCTGTTAGATCATCTTTCTTTGGTACGAGCACAAATGAGTTGGCCGGATAGCTGTCTTCCTAATTTCTTGGCATAGACAAAATTTGGACTAAAATCACCTCTTATTCACTTACTCTTATTAAGTAGGAAAGTAATTGACTACGATTTTGAAACCAAAATGTCTACTTCATTCCACACGTCAGAGATTTCACTGGGTGGTGTTGTTTAAGACAAGTCCACGTTTTCAAAAAAGGAGCTAGGAGCATCCCATCAATAATAATAATAATAAGTAATGAAATTCCATCATGGAAGAAAAAGAAGCCTTTTATAAATGTCTGAGATGAATAATTCATTAAAATAACCGTTGAGTTTTACATGTTTTTTTTTTAACCTAACTCCTGTAAGCTGCAAGCCTTGCAGGCATTATCTGAGCTGAGCCCTAAAATAACCCCAACAGAGAGGGGGCATCCCTCCAGTAGTGCTGGGGGGAACCAGAGAAGGCAGGGCTCTGGGCCAGGCATGGAGTTTGTCCTCGATCATAAAGTAATGGACAGCTACTGCCAAAAGCTTTAAGCAGATTTTCCCTTCAGTGGAGTCTCTGGGTGGCGCACACGTTTAAGCACTGCCTGCTAAGGGAAAGATCAGGGATTCAAACCCACCCAGAGTCACCTCAGAAGACAGACCCGGTAGATCCCAGCCTTGGAACACTGGAGGACGGCTCTACTCTGCACATGGACCCGCCTTCTAACGGACAGGATCACAGCTAACTGAAAACTCCTGAGGACCAAAGTTCAATGTGGAGTCAGGACACGGTAGATGCACAATTCATCTTAATTAACACACTTGAAGAAGGGGAAACCAGACAGAATGCAGGAACTTGGGATCGAAAAGATGGTCATTCAAAACGCAGTAGAAGAAGCAGGGAAGGAAACGGAAGAAGATGGAAGGTGGGATGAGAGACAGACAGATAGATAAAGTACCACTCTGAGATTAGATAAATGGAGAAGAAGAGAGCTATATGGCTACAGGGCCTGAGTCATCAACCTCTGGGAGGGCAGCTGGTCCCAAACCATGTATTGGCCTTCAAGAAGAGTTCCGGGTGCTCACCTATGGTGTAGAGGCCAGCAGCAGCAGCATCACCTGGGGGCCTCAGACTGCTGGGTCAGAATCCACACTCGGCAAGATTCCGGCGTCACTCAGTGCAAACTAAACTGTGAAGTGGTGCTCTAGCCAGCCACCTCTTTCTCCCGCAGAAAAAGGCTTGTGGCCCCTGAGTACTTAATCCTCATGGCCCTTTCTCAGGTGGGCCATATGATTCCCATTTTACAGGCAAGGAAACTGAGGCAATGAGAGTAAGTCACAGGTCCCACATATCCCTCTATGTAAGCAGTTATGGCGTCAGTGGTGTCATTAGGGTGTCAGACACGCACCCCCTCCCCACACACAGGCCCCCTCTCATATCGGATTGTGGGAAACAACGGGGAAGAGGTTTTTGCGGGCAAACTCTCAACATTGTATATTAAGGAGTCTGGGAGGCCAAGGCTCCCGAGGAGGAAACCTTCACCTTCATGAGTTAGAATGCGTCCCAATCACATTCTCTAAGTTATTCCCCACGATGTCCCCCATAATAATGCCAAATCTAAGGTGCTGTTTGCAAACACGTGGTCACTGACTTTAGGCGGGCAACTGCTTAAAGGTTATCTGCCATCAAAGACAATCAGACCCTATTGTCTGTCCCACCCTAAGTAGGACCCACTCCCTTCTGATAAGGATAATGTATTGTCCCTCTGAAGGAGAGTTCAGAGGCATCTAAATTCGAAAGTACACCTATCTTGTTACCTATGTGCCTTCCTGTCACATGTGTGACCCTAGTGCCCCCCCTTCCTATTGTGTGTACCCCTAGCTCAACCTCCTCCTGTTACATACATGCCTATGTTACAACGCCTTCCGTTACGTATGTGCTTACCGTGGCCTGTGTGCCCCAGACTATATAAACTTGTGAGATTACATTACTTGATCTTTCTGCAAGGACCTGGCTCCTGAAGTCCTGACTGAGAGGTGAGCCCTTGCATGCTTTATCTTAGCTGGTGTCTCTTTCATTTACCCCTCAATTACACAACTGCCCCTTGGACCCATTTGGTTGTGGGGAGGCTGGCCTCCCACACGGGACCACACAGACTCCTTAGCAATGACTATTGTACAAACACAACTCATCGTTCCCATGTATCATGACATGTAATGGGCATGAGTTGTGACATAAGCAACTAGCAAAATTTAAATTACACCTTGAAGCCACAACGCTACCTAAATGCATCCACCCTTACCTGGCTTCTTGTGTTCAAAGTGAACTTTTGGTAAGCCAGCAATATCGCTGACAACGGAGATATGCTTCCCCTGTGTATCTCTTTCTTTCTTCTTTAATCATTTTATTGGGGCTCGTACAACCCTTATCACAATCCATCCATCCATCCACTGTGTCAAGCACATTTGGACATATGTTACCCTCATCCTTCTCAAAACATTTTCTTTCTACTTGAGGCCTTAGTATCAGCTCCTCATTTTTTCCCCTCCACCCTCCCTCTCTCACGAACCCTTGATCATTTATAAAGTATTATTATTTCATGTCTCACACTGTCCAGTGTCTCCCTTCACCCATTTTTCTGTTGTCCGCCCCCCAGGGAGGGGGTTATATGTAGATCCTTGTGATCGGTTCCCCCTTTCTGTGTATTTCTACAAAGGGGCGTGGCCTCATTCCTTTAACACCCGGCCTCCTACAATTCTGACTCTGTATGTTGACATCCAATCTGATTGTAGAAATGAATCTACGGAGACCTGCGCTCACATAGCTGCGTTCCCTGCCTTGCCAGCAGCCTTCTCTTCAACGTGGGTGGCAGAAAGTGGGGTTTCAGAGGTTCTTTTTCTGACTGTATGGTTCTGTTGATAGCCTCATCTTTCTCAGGGCAGCTGGTAAGGTTGAACCCCCAACTTTTTAGTCAGCAGCCCAACGTCTAACCCACAGCACCAGAAGAGACAGTATCATCGCTTCCCTCTCGGCTTACAAAGTTGAGATGCTTACCATCTACCGTCTGGCCCTGGGGAGCTCTGGAGGGGTAGTGATCACAATCTGGGCTGTTAACACAAGGTCAGGAGTTTGAAACCACCAGCCACTCCAAAGGAGAAAGACAAGACTTTCTACTCCCGTAAAGAGTTACCGTCTCAGAAATCGACAGGGGCCGTTCTACGCTACCCTGTAGGGTCACTGTGAGTCAGAATTGACTGGATGGCAGGGAGCTTGGGTGTGTTTGTTTCTTGGACCTGGCCCTCGAACAGAAGCCCTGGTGAGGTAGTGATTACAAGTTGGATTGGTGACCACAAGGTCAGCAGTTCGAAAGGCTTCTACCCCCATAGTTAGAGTCTGCAAAGCCCACACGCACGGGCAGTTTTACTGTCCTATAGGGTCGCCGTGAGTCCTATGGACCTGAGGACAGGAAGTGGGATTTTTCGATCTGGCCCACATGGTGCTGCCGGGCAAGCATGGGGCTGCTAGCGACAAAGCCGGTGAGCCGCTCCACAGAGGCCGGCTGAAGCTATCTGCCCCGTGAAGATAAACTGCCTCAGAAACCCCATCAAGGGTGACACTGAGTCCGAATGAACTCCATAGCAGTCGTCTTTTGGGGAGAGGTCGCTGGCCTTTTACAGAAGTTTGACTTCCTCGAGACCCTGCAGTCTGCACCGGCCCCACCACTCGTCCTGGGTGTAGATGCCAGGCAGGGCCACCTGGCCACAGGTCCCCCCGGTCCACTCTGCACACCCCCCTGTCCTCGCCTCTCCAGGTTCCACAGACAAGTCTGGGCAAATGAACCCGCAAAGCTCTTAGTAGACACCGTGGGAGTGAAGCTTCAGGTCCTTACTGTTGATGGACGTGGTTCGTGGGCTCTTCAACGGGATCCCCCCAAACACAAGCAAGGCAAGAAGAAACAAGTGAGTCGCTGTGAAGTGCCACGGAGTTGGCTCTGACTCAGAACTCAGCATTGGCGGGCCCTGTGCCACCCTCACCATTGCTGCTATCCCAGAGCCCACCGTTGCCGCCACTGTGCTGGTCCACCGCCTCGAGGGTCTGTTCACTGCTCACTGCCCCTCTGCCTCACCCAACAGGATGCCTTTCTGCAGGGACTGTTCCCTCCAGACAACATGTCCAAAGTGTGGGAGACAAAGTCCGCCATCCTTGAGCAGGCTGTCTGCACTTCTCCCAAGCCAGGTTTGCTTGCTCTTCTGGCAGTCCCTATCAGTTGAACTTCATCAGAATTTTAAACTTTCTTGCATCCTTGGGCTTGATCTAAAAAGTGAAGAGAGAAATTACACACTGGGAGAAAGTTTGGAACGCATGCATCTGAAAAGGACTCAGATCCAGATATGTTACGAACATCGACGGGTAAGTAATAAAAATGAAAGCCACCCAATCAAACATGGGCAAGGGAATTGATAGACAATCCTCCCAACAGAAAGCCAGTGACCGACGAACCTATGAAAAGATGTTCCATGTCATTAGTCATCGAATCAAACATAAACCCATCATCACTGAATCCATTCCGACTCAAAGCAACCCTGCTGGACCGTCCCATCAGGTCTCCAAGGCTGACTGCCCTATTGTCCTCGTGTGGAGTGGCTGGTGAGTTCAACGCACCAACCTTTCCATTCATAGCCCAGTGCTTAACCTCTGAGCCACCAGGGAACCTTCCTGAGTCATCCCCCACCCACTACCTTCAGGTGGACTAGGACGTGGCACGCCCTTACGGGACCGAGTGGCTGTAAGCCTTTACAGGGACAGTCTCATCTTTCTCTCAAGGATTAGTTGGTGGGTTTGAACCAGCAACCTTGTGCTTAGCAGTCCACTCCTTAACCCGTTGTACCACCAGGGCTCCTTCATTTGTCCTTGGGGAAATGTACATCAAAGGCACCATGAGACACCATTCGCATCCACTAGGATGGCCATTGTGAAAATACAATTAAGAACTTACATCTCATGACACACGGCATTCAGGTCAGATAAAACCCTCGGGAACAGAAAAGGGAGTAGTCTTACTAGGAGGGTAAGGGGAGGTGGAGGGTGGAGGGAAGGAAAGGGGAACTGATCGCAATGATCAACGTATAAACACCCCACCACCTGGGGGACGAACAACAGAAACATGGGTGAAAGGAGACAGCGGTCAGTGTAAGATACGAATATAATAATTTATAATTTATCAAGGGGTCACAAGGGGGGAGGAGGGAGGATGAAGAGTAGCTGATACCGAGGGTTCAAACAGAAAGCAAATGTTTAGAAAATGATGAGGGCAACATACGGACAAATATGCTTGGTACAATTGATGTATGGATTGCTATAAGAGCTGTAAAAGCCCACAATAAAATGATCTTTAAAAAATTTAAAATATAAGAAGGAAGTTGAAAAGAGTAACCATCCAATCTACTTTAATAAATATTAATTGTGTGATCTGAAAGCCATGATTGGTGAATGCATTGTTAAAAGCTCATGAGAATTCCAAACTTATTAAGAAGAAAAAAGAAAGGAACTTCACTATAGGCAAATAGTATTCACGAGGCTATAGGGAAGTGGCACTCTCATTCCTTGCTGGTAGGTTTGTCAATGAGGTAGAAAACTGTGGAAGTTCCCCCCAAAGAGTTCACCTGCAAGGGAGACGGGGAGTCTGCAGGACCCAGCAATGCCACTCTTAAGATCATGCCCTAAAGACCTGAAGGTAGTGAAGCAAACACATAGCTCTACCCCAACATCCCCTGCAGCAGGGACGCAGCCCAAGTGCCCATTGCCAGGGATGAATGGATCCACAAAATGCGGTATGCCCATCCAGTGGAAGATTCTTCAGCCTTGGAGAGAAAGGAAGTTCTGACACACACTGCAAGGTGGATGAACCTGGAAACCATGCTTCAGAATGAAGGAAGTCAGACACAACAGCGTGGTGACTGTACGACCCTATTTCTTTGAAATATCCAGGCTACTCAAATGCAGAGAAAGCCAACTGTATTCCTGGTGACCAGGGGCTGGTAAGTGGAGGAAGTTACTGCTAAAAGGGGGGGGGGGGGGGGGGGGGCGGAGTTTAGAAACAGATAGTACCAGATGGTTGCACAACAAGATGAATATAATTAATGTTGCTGAATTACACATTTCAAAATGGTTTAAAGATTTTTTCTGAGCTACATTGTTAGCACTTATATTGGCATATAACTCACATTTCGTACAATTCAGTAGTTCGATCACATTTAGAAGAGTTGTACAATCAGCACTACAATCAGTTTTAGAACTTTTTTAAAAACAGTTTTATTGGCAATGCATCCACATGAGTTTTAGAACATTTTTGTCATTCTTGAACTCATTGTTCTCAGTTCCTCATTTCCCCTCCAGCCTCTCCTGCCACACCCCAAGGAACCATTAATCCAGTTACTGTCTCTGTAGATTGCTTATCCTGGATCTCATAGACAGAAAAACATTTTCAAACTAACAACGATAACAAAGACAGACGGAATTTTGAAATTCAATGAACGAGAAAGCAGAAAATATTAAACATTAAAAACCAGAACAAATTTTAAATGGGTCATAAGGGAGATCAAATGATAAGGTGCTAAATTTTAGCCTAACTGCATCTGCAATAATCCACTTTTCAATGCCTTCCACACGACAGCAAGGCTAGTCTTATATATTATGTTTTATCACAATTTTTAAAAAGAATATCATTAGTAAAATAATAAATATGTTCCTATTTATATATTAATATGACAGCTGCCTCTGACAGCAGGTACGGGGTGACAGGTCACAGTCTAGCTGCAAGGGAGCCAGGAAATCAATTCTCTGACATTTTCAGTGTCTAAGCTGGGCGGCAGGGAGCCCTGGTGGCGTGAGCCTCTCACTAGAGGAAAGATAAAAAAACGACATTAAAGGGCATGCATTCATAGTAGACTTGCAATGGGTTAATAAGATTGTCTATACAACCATCATTTAAAAATTAAAAGTTAAATTAGTCAATTATTCGGATGAAGGCAACAATGGGGCAGGTATGGGATAATATGAGTTGCTTTCAGAAAGGGGTGAGTGAGCACGTCTAAGAATCACCAGATCTGACTGAAAGCAACTTGCCAGTACAAATGAAACACGAGGCTGCAAGGGGACAGCAAGGGTTGGTAGGAAAATGCTACGGTTTTTTCATGCAGTTTGTCCTCCAATTCTTCAAAAGCCCCCTCGTGCACTAAGGATCACCATTCACAGGCACACTGTCACTCACAGAAACATGGACTTTCGCAGGCAGGGCTCCTTCGCCAGGATAGCTAAGAGAAAGGCAAAGAAAGGCCACAGTGTTCTGGGTGCATACATGCTTGCTTACCTTTCTGGAGGGATCTACTAAAAATGGCTAACAGGTTATGTGGGGGAGACTCCGCCGACTCCTTTGATTTGAATTTCCCTACAGAAGTCTGCATGGTGTTTGTCTCTCATTGCTTTTAAATGCACGGAAACACAGAAGTGGCCCAGAGTATGTTTTTTTAAACATTTTATTAGGGGCTCATACAACTGTTATC
>NW_022109491.1:3699886-3701139 GCF_000313985.2 Echinops telfairi
CCACAGTATTTTTAAAAGCAAATTGTATGTCAAGCTACTGGCCATTGAGTCCATGGTGACTCACCGTGACCCCCTGCGGGTTTCGGAGACTCTAAATGTTGACTGGAGAAGAAAGCTCAGTCAGTCGGCCTCCCTTGGAGATGTTGGTGGTTTTGAACTGCCGACCACTGTACTGCCAGGGCTCAATTATAATTATTATTCCAGTGGTAAACTGAAAACCAAGAGTGTATAATACATACAGATGTCTAAACATTATTCTTATATATATTACAGATGCGTATTTTATATACTACATGTGTATTTATTATGTATACCATAAAACAAACCCACTGCCCTCAAGACTGGTCCAAACCTTAGTGACCCTATTAGGGGTTCAAGCCTCATCTTTCTCCCAAGTAACGGCTGTGCATTGACCTCGCAGTTAGCAGCTCAACGCTAACCCAAGCTGCCACCAGGGCTCCTTTATCAGATGTCCCCAAACCAAAGCCCATTGCCTTCTGGTTGATTCTAACCCTCACTGACAGATTAGAACTGCTCACTGGGTTTCTGAGACTTTGCTGTTTATAGGAACAGACTGCCTCCTCCTGAGGAGCAGCTAGTGGGTTCGAACTGTGGGCTGTTAGCCCACTCTTATTAGATATAATCTATATCATGTATAGGTGAGCTATGGACTGTAAAAATTTTTATTTACTGTATACTAATTCTATAGAATATACATGGGGGTGTGTGTATATATATGTATGTATACATATGTATATACTTGCATAATTATGGGGGAGGGCTGGAAGAACAGACATTACAAGGTCAACAGCAGCTGCCTCTAGGGAGTGAGACCCCGGGGATGGGGAACTTTGAACTCTGGGGCATGAATGTACACGGTTTGAGTTCGTTGGAGAGATTAAGCAGTCGTTCTTTCAAAGGTCTGAAATGACGAGAAAACCAGGGGAAGAATCGGTCCCAGACTTTAAACGGGACACAGAGCCAGGTCTTTTCCGGGGAAATCACGCGTCCCAACCCCTGGCGAGGGGAGCGGGTTGCTTTCCCGGGGCGGCGACGTCGGGGTTCTCCCCTTCCTGGACGCGGGAGTCGCCGACCGCGCCGTCTCCCTGGGGATCTTTGTCCTGCACGCACCGCCGGGGCAGCTGGACGCGCAGCGCGGCTTCCCGGGGCGGAGTCGGGCGCTTCCCCGCGGCTCCGGGGACAGGAATGGGGCTGCTTCCCGCCAGAAGCGCTGCGGGGGGCCGGCCGGCCCC
>NW_022109491.1:3701524-3723690 GCF_000313985.2 Echinops telfairi
CGCGCCGAGGTCCTGAGAGATCAAACTCCCGCGCTTCCGCGTTCTCGCTTCTCTTCCCCCCTCCAACCCCCCCTTTTTATTTCTTGCTTCCACAACGCTTTTTGCTTGCAATCAAGCCCTCAGCTCCCTGCGCCAAGTTTGGGAAAGGTTCCCCATTTCGGACCAAAGCATTGTAGAAGGAGGGAGGGGTAACGTTTGGGAGCCAACAATGTATGCAAATAATAAGGAATGTGACCTAGTCCCACCTATTAGATGAAATTGGGAAAGAGGGGAAGTGAGGGAGGGGGACGCGAGCCCCGCCCATCCTCCTCCGGCGTTCCGGTTTTAATCTCTTGAAAATGTAATGGCTATGTTTGCAAGGGTTTTTTCCCTTTCGATTCTCTTTCTGAGAAATCATCCCTATTCCTTGAAATGTAGGCGCCGTGTTGCTCAAACGCTAGCTTGGCTCCACAGTCGATCTACAAGAAATAAAGGAACTAGTGGCTATTGTCTGAGGTCCCCCCCCACCCCCGCTCCACCCCCACCCCACCCCGCAGCCTGACTGACTGGTAGGAACATCTCCATGGGAACAGAGATGTCGGCTTTTCAAGCCCAGCCCTAACCGGCCCGGCCTCTACAACCTAGCACTTTATTTGGGCGGCTGCGAGCAGCCTTTTCATGTTCAGCCAAAGAATCTGCCAGAATGCCTTTTCAAGTCTGGGGGGAAGAAGAAGGGGGTTGAAAAAAAGCACTCCCCCCATCCCACCCCGCACTGCCCTTCTGCATGGAGTTAATTACTGTGTTTTCATCCGGGAGGGTGGGGGGAGCCCACAGTGCCCTGCTGTGTCCCACAACTGGGGGTGATGGCGGGTTATGGGCCTGCCCTACTGGTGCTGGGTGATGTGGGGCGGTCTCCGCGGGGCTTTGGAGGGATGTGGATGCCCTAGGGATATAGCCTGGAGCTCTCTCTCTCGCTTTCTCTCTCTGTTGATCTGTTTTCTTTCTTACGGTTTGGCTGTGAGACCTCAGAGAACTGAGCGGCAGCTGTTTGAACGCTGGGAGCCGAGAAACGGAGGCAGTGGGAGCCGTGCGGAGGACTGCTGGCGAGGCTCAGCTATGGGTGGGCCGAAACCCTCGCCCCCACCCCCTCCCTCCACGGTGACTCTGAGCCCCATCCAGCGCTCCTGGCCAGCCAAATAGAGAACAGGGATTTTCTCTCCAGTATTCCAGGTACTTGCCCTTCTGCTCAAGGGGTAAGGATGTCACCGGAAGCAGCCTTTTCTGATGGGATTGCAGCATTTCTGGTTCGTTTCTGAATGAGAAAGGGGGGGGGGAGGGAGGGAGGGGGAGGGGGATAAAGGGGGGCAGAGTGCTAGGAAGGGGAAAGTAACGTCCATATCTTTTTCACGCAAAAGGTTGAAAACTTCAGGGGGCATTATCTCCTTTGTCCGGTTCCAAACTGAGCACAATGCATGTGCATTCTTTATCTCAAACAACCACCTCTCCTTTGTCAATCTCCCTCCTCTTCCTCAGCATCTCCACCTACCCACCGGCCCAACAAGTCTGAGCAGCAGTGTGGAGAAGCCCGGTACTCTGCTGCCAGCAAACCTACGAGGCAGTCTTTCAGAAGAATCCAGGTTAAAGAGAAGCGGTGGCGCAATCCTGTCTTGATCTGCGCTCGCTCTTCCCAATGCCCGCTGTCCTAGTGAGCTTTACCTGGACCCGCTGCTTCTGAGATGGGGCAGGAGGGTGGTAGGGCATCAAGTGGCTGAACACTGCCCCACCGAGTGAGCCTGGGATCATTGGCATGTCACCATCTCCATCAACAAACAGTGCGACAGACTTGGGAATTAGCTGAATCCTTTCCACGTCACATTAGGTAACAGGAAGAAGTCCTGGTGGCCCGGTGGTTCAGCGCTAGGCCACTAACCTAAAGGCGGCCAGTTTGAACCCACTAGCTGCTTTGTGGGAGAAAGATGTGGCAGTGAGCTGCTCTGAGCAGTTCTACACTGTTGTGTTGGGTCGCTGCAAATGGCAATCAGCTGTAGAGCCGTGGGTTCGGTTTGGGGTCTGGTGGTGCTGTGGGTTAGAGGTAGGGCTGCTCACCGTGAGACAGACACTTCAAACTCACCAGCTGCTCTGTGGAAGAAAGATGAGGCTGGTCTGTTAGGATCCCTGAGTTGGAAGGAATCTAGGTGGTGTCATAGTTACACGTTGGGTTACTGAATCAAGGTCAGCAGTTTGACTCCCCCAGCCACTCCTGCAGGTAGACGAAGCTTTGTAATCTCTAAAGTTAGAGTCTTGGAAGCCCAAGGAACAGTTCTACCCTGTCCTGCAGGGTTGCTGTGCATCAGATCGACATGATGGCAGTGTTTGGTGTTTTTTGTTTATAGATTATCGAAGGATTCTTGGTGCAGTAATTAAAGCGCTCAAGTGCCTACCAACATGAACCTGGTTCGACCCCACCAGCGTCTCTACCAGAGAACAATTTGGCCATCTGTTTTCATAAAGGATACAGCTGTGGGGTAGTCCTACTACATCTTAAGGGTCTGTGTTAGGTCAGGTTGTCTAGAGAAACAAATCCAGTGACACTCATCTAGTATAAGAAAGATTTTTATCATGAAGTAATTACATATCAAGAAGGCATCCCAACTCAGTCCAACTGAAGTCCACAAGTCCAATGCTAGCCCATAAGCTTTTCAGACTCACGTCACCACAGGCCAGTGATGCAGAATGGTGACCCAGGGAGCTGAACATCACAGGCTGTGGGTCCCAAGCTGTGTGATCCAAGGTTGGTGGAAATATGGTAGAGTGTCAACAGCACTTGGGATCAGCAGCAAAGTACCAGCAAGCAAGAAGACAGAATCATACAGAGAGCAGTTCCCATTGCCTCACACGCCATGATAGTTAGGTTTATTGTGCCACCCTGGCCAATGGGGAAATGTGAGATTAATCAGGTTGCAGTTTGATTGAAGGACAAAAAGATAAATGGCTCTACACGGCCCACCCCACCCCCCTCTTGCTCTCTGGTGATTGGACCAGCATGCGAATGCTTTAGCAAGTTCTCTGCCTCAACTTGTGAGCTACACTACCTGTGGGACAAGCCAACCCGTGGATTATGTTGCTAGAGCTTGAGGCTCCTTTGAGATCTGCTTCACCAGGCTGCTGGTGCACACATTGCCTGTGCTTGAGGCTGGTGTGGATCCTGTGGCCTTGCATTGCTTGAGTTTGTTATCCCATCCGGGCCTGCTTTGTTAAGCTCCAGAGCTCCTGACTATTGGTGATGCCCCCAGCTGTTCACTGCCTGTGGGCGGACTCTGCCTGCATTGCCCGGGGAAAGACTCAGCTGTCTGCTTCCTTGACCTTGGACCCAGCAGCCCTTGTGAGTTGAAGGACTTCCAGTATATTAACTGTTCCATGGAAGTGAGTTGAACTGAGTCCTCTGTACTGCTGTGTGGACTAATTAGCTGTTATATTCCTTCGTGCTGTGTAAATCTATGTGTGTATATATATATATATATATACATGTATATATATACATATGATTTTATATATATCTAATCATAAGTGTCCTGGTTTTGTTTCTCTAGAGCAGGCATCCTCAAACTATGGCCCACGGGCCACATTTATCCGGCCTACCAGGTGTTTTTGCCCCATTTTTTTCCTTCAAAATAAGATATGTGCAGTGTGCATAGGAATTTGTTCATAGTTTGTTTTTAAACTATAGTCCGGCCCTCCAACGGGTCTGAGGGACAGTGAACTGGCCCCCTGTTTTAAAAGTTTGAGGACCCCTGCTCTAGAGAACCCTGCCTAGCACAGGGGCTCACTTACCTAGTACTGCCCTACAAGAAATGCTTCAAGTGTGTGCTTTAACAAATAAATCCATCCTCTCACAGTGTAGGAGGCTAGAAGTCTAAACTCAGAGGGTCAACTCTAGAAGAAGACTTTCTCTCTCTGGGGCTCTGGGGAAAATCCTTGTCTCCCATTTGCACCTGTAGGCCCAGCTTTTCTTGGACATCTCCAAATGCCTTGGTAACAATCATACCCTGTGTCTAGGAGGTTCTTGGCACAGAGACCCTGGGTCTAAAGGACAAATTCCACTCCCGGTCTTCTTTCTTGGTGGTAGCAGTCCCTCTGATCCCTCCTGGCTTCTCTCTCTTTTCATCACATGTAAGAATCAAAGGTGAGGCAGGCCACACCTCCAGGAAACTCCCTTACATATGATCCTGGCTCACAGAATTAAGAGTGTTCCTTCGCACTCTCAATTCTTTTTGGTTGCTCACTTCAAGGGGGCTCATCCCACAACTGCCATATTGCATCATTGCATAACTGCCAACCCACCGAGAAACATGGCCCAGCCAAATTGACATATATTTGGGGAGTGCAGACACAATTCAATCCATGTGTGTTATATTGTGAATCTTATTGCAGTATCACCTTGTGTGTTGTGTGTGTGAAGATATGTTGTTGGTGTTGTGTGTCTTCAAGTCAATTCCAGCTCCTACGGACCCTTTCAGACAGTAAAACTGCCCCATAGAGTTTCCAAGGCTGTCATCTTGACAGAAGCAGATCGCCACTAGGGTCACTGGTTAGCAAGAGAACCATCTGATAAGATCTATGGTCTATAACCCAGCAGGAAGGAATCGGCAAAATCAAGTCCCCAGCATCTCTCTCTTCCTTCCCTCTGACTGTTGTAGGTGCCTCCTGCTGGTCTAATCCAACTGGAGACCAGAGACCAAGGGAGTTGGTTGTTATGAGTATCTTCCAGAGAAGACGGTCTTAAAGGAGGATAAATGGAGAGGAGGTGTGGAAAATATTTAACACACCACCATTGATTTTCAGATCCTTTTGTTCTTGTGATTGGCTATTATTAATAAAACGCCAATAAATCTAAACCCATTGCGTTTGGGTCCATTCCAACTCATGGCGACCTTATTTAGAGGTATAGTGGGGTTGGGGGAAAAGGGGAGAACTTGCCTCCAGCATCACTCCAAGGGGTGCTCTGTTAGGCTTGGCGGTCTGTAGAAACAAAGCCAGTGACACTTATCTATGGACAAGAAAGCACGTTAAGAAGCAACTTCACATCAAGAAGGCACTCCCGGTCAGTCCACCTCAAGTCCACAGGCGCCAGGCTCGCCAGGGCCTCTTCAGACGCACAGAGCTGCAGGCTGCTGACAAAGGACGCTAAACCGGGAAGCAAGGAGATGACAGATTGGTGGGTGCAGAGTTGAGTGGACCCAAAGTCGGTGGAAGCATGGCAGGGCGACGACAGCTCTCAGAGTCAGATGCCCCACATGGGGCCACCCCTGAAGGCAGACCCAGAGTCCCAGTGAAGTTCCAACAGGGAGGAAGACAACGTGACAGAGAGAAACAGCTGCCAGAGTCCCCCATTCTCCTGCAAAATGAGTTCCACGGAAGTCATCAAGCTACCACTTGGAGCCAAGCAAGACATGGAACCAAATCCCCACGCCTTTCTTCTATGGTGCTTTTGGGTGGGTTTGAACCACCAGCCTTTCAGGGAGTAGTCAAGTCTAAACCATGTGCTCCATCCAGCGAACTAAAATAATCCTAGGTAATACTAAACACGGCCCTTCACTAATGCTCAGCATTTTTAAAAGCCATGAGCGCTTACAGAAATCATAACATCCTATTGTTCATTCAATCACATTAAGCATCATTGCACAATTGCTACCACAATCAGTTTCAATACATTTTCTTTCTTCTTGAATTCCTTGATATCAGCTCCCCTTTATCCCCTCCCTCCCCCACTGTACCCCCCAGGAACCCTTATTCTTTTTTTTTTTCTATAGTAATTTTCCCCCCACCTATCTTACACAATCCAGTATATCCATTCACATACAATTCTGTACCTTGATCCCATTGAGTGGGGTTATACAGTCATCAGTGCTATCAATTCCCCATCCCGCCCTACCCTGCCCCCTCTCTCTTTCTGTACCCTCAGGGAACTATTACTCTTGTTACTGTTTCTGAAGGGTTATCTATCTTTACTTTCATGTACCAAACAATCTTAAATACAAAATGAACATATGCAAATCTAACATGATTAATAAGGTAAAACAAAAACTATAAAAATAAGAGGAGGAAATATTAAAGAACTAAAGGACAGTTATGTGATTAATCAATGCCATACTGCACCCTGGGTTTATCATCCCTTCTGTGTGACCCTTCTGATAGGGACTGTCCAATTATCTTACAGATGGGCTTGGGATCTCCACTACATCCATGCCCCTTCACGTTGATTTGGTTGCTTTTTTCTTCACTTCTGATACCTCTTCCATCAACACCTCATGATCACACAGGCTGGTGTGCTTCTTCCATACGGGCTTTGTTGCTTCCCTGCTAGTTGGACACTTGTTTAACTACACGTCTTTAAGATCCCAGACACTATTTTTTTTTTCAACCCCATGACACTATATATTTTAATAGCCAGGCACCATCCACTTTCTTCACATTTGCTTATACACCCATTTTATCAGGAAGGTGAGTATCATAAAATGCCACTTTATTAGAACAAACCATCCTTATACTGAGGTAAGGTTTAAGTAGCGGCCCAAAGTCCATGGCCTTCCTTGTTGCATTTGCAAAAATACACATATGTAAACAAATATACATATTGACATTTTTTTCTTCTTTTTTTCCCCTCCTACCCCACTACTATGTTTACCCATCATTCTCCTCTCAGTAATTCCTCTCAGATACAATTTGATTGGTCAAACATGACCAGAAAAGCTACACCCTTCTTGCCATTCAATTTTACAACACTCACTCTTCCCCTGGACCGTCATTGTTGGCTCCTCACTCCCCTCCCCTTCTCCATCCCCCTCAGGAACTGCTGGTCCAGTCACTGTCTCCTAAGATTGCCTATCTTGTGTAGATAAACATACACACAACAGCCAAACAAGACACATACAGATAGTTCAAAGTCTCACAGGGCTCCTGACACAGAGCGGATGAATAGCTCTCTGTTAAATAGAGAGAAGGACATGTTATAAACCAGTCCCCGTTTCTTTCAGGGTTACATATCCCAGGTTCCGCTTACCTACTAATACATACACCCTTTTAGTCTTCAGCATTCATGTCCAAAAGGTGAGCATCCTAAAAGTCCCCATTGCTATTCCTTCAGTCAGAGATGAAGCAGTCTAGTGACCGCCTTTAGACTTTCAGTGTGGGCCCCTTGTGAGTAACCCCCGCCAGTTCAGATGGAGTGCCAAGTGCTGCCCCCAAGTCAGAAGTCTACAATCCAGACACTTCACTCCGGTCACTGTCACTGGTTGTTGTGCTTCCCTCTTGGTTTGTCCCATGTGGGCGGGTCAGACCAGCCACTCTCCCTGAGCTATATCTGCAGGGCTGTCATCTACAGAGAGTACATCATGTCTCGAGCTGAGGTCGGCCCTGGAGCCATGTGTCTGGGAATGAGCTGCTCCGAGCAGGAACATCACCCTCAAGGATTGGCACATGGGAATAAGGCCTACTCTCGCTCCCCCTTTGCTGTGGAGATATAAACAATACCCTCCCCTGGGGTGGGTTAGTGCCCTGACCACCCCCCATTGCCATTGTTATTCTTCCCCCTCCCCTCTGTGGGCCTTGAAGGCACCTGGGGTAGAGGGGAGGAGAGCTTGGAAAAGATGCCTTTCAGCACAGGTGCTATCTGCACCTGTTTGGATGACGTATGGGAATTGTGTTGTGTACATTTTCCCTTATGCCTGTTCTGCTGTTTGAACTTCCCTCAGTGGATACATGTTGTACTTGACCTTTAGTGCTTGGCTAACTTCATTCAGCATAATCTTCGGCAACACTTTCCACGAGATGAGGTGTCTCATAGTTTCATCACTATTTTTCATTGTGTGTGTGTACAAGGCTTTTTATCCATTCGTCTTCCGATGGAATTTAGGCTGTTTCCAGTTTTTTGTGCCTCACAGCATTTAACACGAGCTCCTCCATGAAATGTTTCTGGACCATTTCCACTCAACCGTGTCAAACGGAGCCCTTCTGTGTTCCTCCCCACGTCTCCCTTTCACATTCCCACCATCCACTTACTTGTCTTCATTCCCCAAACTGCCTCTGCCCCCACGCCACTGAATTGTACTGAAGACAGAAATTACTCTGTTCCTCTTGGATTCAGTCTCCAGAGCACCCTGCCTGCCATACAATGATGGTGACAACACCACAGGAGTCCCATGTGTGGTCCTAGCTGGCGATGAAAGGGGCAACCCTGATGAGTGAGGGGCAGAAGGAAACAGCATGAGTTCTTCCCATTTAAGAAATGAGGGAGCATGCGTGATTCAACAAAGTGGGTTTAGTCCCTGTCTGGACAATAGCGCATACTTACTGAGCACATGCTATATGCCAGGCATTTAATGCATACATGACTATATTCAAATCTTCCCACAGTGCTGCAAGGGCATATACAAGTATTATCCCAGTTGATAGAGCAGGACACTGAGGGATACAGAATACACTGTTATTCGGGGTCAGTGGACCCCAGATTGGACACTCAGTAGTGATGTATTCAGGCTCTCCCCTCTGACATACCATTTCTCTGTTATTAACATAGACTTAACTTACGGCTGCTTCTGTTATTTGTAAGTTAAACCATACCTCTTTATAGATTCATAACTACCAGTCAGGATTTTGCTTTGGCAGAAGATAGAAACCCAGCTGTAATGGTGGCTTAAGCCTAGAAGGGTCGTCTCGCCCACCTAAAGAAGGCCAGAGGTTGTCTACCGCTGGCGTGGGTTCACTGGCTCAGGGAAGTGGCCAACATCTGGGATTTCTGCCATTTTTGAGGACAAATACCCTCTTGGTCACAAATGGCCCCTGGGGCTCCAGCAATCTTGCCTATGTTCCAGGTAAAAATACAGAAGAGAAACAGGCCGGTGCTAGAGAGCCAGACCCCTTTAAAGAATATCACCAGAGTTCTCAAGGATGCTTTTTGCTTTCTCCCCAAGGATCACCCCTAGGGAGGAGGGATACTGGAACATGCAGGTTTTTAAGGGTGTTGCAACAATCTAGAGGTTCTGTTTTTAGGGAGCCCTGATGGCCTAGTGGGTCACACATTGGGCCGTTAACCAGAAGGCCAGCCGTTCGAAATACCCAGCTCTTCTCCAGGCGAAAGATGGGACTTTCGACCTCAGTAAGAGGGACAGTCTCAGAAACCCACAGGGGCAGCTCTACCCTGTCCTGGAGGGTCTCTCTGAGTCAGGAACGACCGATGGCAGTGAGTGTGGCTATGTTGTTGTTGTTTTTCTTTCTTTCTATCTTTGGAAAACAATGACAACAACGTGTACCTCAGTGTGACTCACTCACTGAACTGAGAAGAAGTCCAACTAGCACCGACGAACCCACGGCAAACCCTCCACCGTGACTTCCTCGTCGCTCTGCGCCATCCGTGCGACGGCGCCAGTGAATCCAGCCCACACGGGAGGCTTCGGCACCGGGTCTGTGACAGCAAAGGCCCAGCCAGCTCCGGTCACTATTGAGTCCCTCTCCCGACAATGGCCATCATGCTCACTGATGAGCACACGCATCGCTGCGCCTCCAGACGCCCACAGGAGACCCACCCCAGGAACCATCTAAAGTCACCCGGCTTTGTTGGCTGGGGAAGCATTCCCACTCAAAGCCCCTGTGCAGGGTCTGTTGGGATAATTGCACGTTTGATGAGCACGCTGTCTGAGAGGCACTGCTGCGAGGAGCCGTGCGCACGTGTGGGCAGCCAGTTCAAAGACCACGGAAGAGCCAACCCATAGAGAGTGGGGAGAATCAGACGTGTTTCTGTTCCCGAGGCCAATAAAGCGGTTTGGTTTTCTAAAGTGTTTAGGTGTCAATAATAAAAAATTTAAATGAATAAAAACCCTGTTGCTAGTGAATAGATTCTAACCCATGCAGCCTGCCGGGCGTCAAGCAGATAGGGTTTCCGTGACTGTGGGCTCCTTCCGCGCGCAGGCATTTCCCAGGGAAATTCACAATGGATCAAATTATAGACAGTTTGGTGGTTTAAATTTGTTTTGTTTTGTTTGAGATGAACTCGTTTGTCACTGGAGACTCCCAACTCCATTTTATTTATTTATTTATTTATTTGTTTTTCATTTAATTTTTTAAAAAGCCACTCAGACAACTATTTAGGTTGGGAGGATAAGGAATGTGGAGGGATTTTTGTTGTTGTTTTTAAAGACTCATACTACATGTATTTTCACATCTCAAGAAATGAAATCAACAGTGTCCAGTTAAATACTTCCATTTATGTCATTCTCTCTCTCCCCCGGCCCACCTCCCTCCTTAATAACCTATCCCTCTCCTCACCCTGTTCCCGCCCTGCCTGCTCATTGATGTTTCAAACTTGTATGTGATCCTATTTAAGCTTTTCTACAATGAATAAGTATACATTTTATAAGCAGAAAAAATGCAGCTTGATTGTAATTTCGTTATGGGGTGTGTTCCCCCTCTCCTCCACCCCCAAAAGATTCCAGCACCCCAGACCTCTGCTAACTAGCTGCCCAGGTCTCCTGGAAGGTTGAAATACCCCCACTTGGGCACAGCTGGGCATCCCATTCTGTGCGAGAGCATCTGTTTACCTGTTCAGGTTTCCCTCTCAGCAAAGACCAGTTGATCTCTGTGTGGGTCGGCCGCTGGTTTAAGTACCGGTGATCTCAAATACCAAACTGGCTGCCATCATACTGGTCCTGACTCATCACTACCCTCCAGGACAGAGCAGGACTGACTCACAGCGAGCCTGTGCGTTACTGAGTACAACTGCCCCATGAGGTTTTCCTGGCTAGCGTCCTTACCAAAACAGATCAACACGCCCTTCTTTCAAGGTACCGCTGGGTGGGTTTCAACTACCAGCCTTCAGGTTTCTGGAATGTGAGGCTGCCCTTAAGATATGCCAGGGGGGTGGGGTACCACTTCTCTGAAGGCATCGTGCTCAAGTCTTGAGAAAAAATGTGAATTGTTCTCCTGGGTTTCAGACTTGCTTCTCAATCCCATAGATTCTGACTCATAACCATCCTGTAGGACAGGCTCAAACTGCCCCTATGGGTTTCCAAGACAGTAACTCTTTACAGGAGTAGAAAGCCTTGTCTTTCTCCCGATGACAGACTGGTGGTTTCAAACTGCTGATCTTGAAATGAGTAGCCCAACGGTAACCACTACGCCACCACCAGGACTTATTGGTGCCCATCATCCCATGCAACTCCTGCCAACCTGTGATCTCCCTGCATGCCACTTCACCTACCCGCATCACCAGTGTGCAGCTGCGTGAGTCTGAAGAGAGCCCCACCAGCATCGACCCGTGGACTGGAGTTGGACTGGGCTGGACGCTGCCTTCTTGATAGTAAGCTACTTCTGGATATAAAGTTCCTCCGTATGCAAATATGAGTGACATTGGTTTTGTTTCTCTACACAACCCGGCCTAACACAATAAGGATTTTATTCGGCCAACTTTGTTTATGAAACTAGGAAATAAAGGCTTATTTCTCACTTTAGAAAATAAATCTAACGACATACTGCACTGGGCCAATCTGCAAAACCTCTCTCTAGAATGTTGAAAACAATGATATCACTTCGAGGACAAAGATGCATCTGACCCAAACCTTGTTCTTTTCCATGGCCCCATATGCATTCCAAAATTGGATGATTTGAAAAAAAAAAAAAAAAAAGATGTGATAGTTGGGGTTTATGTCCACTTATCCAGGCTAGCACTCACAGTGGTTCCTCAGTTGAGGTCTACTGATCCCTCCCTGCTGTGATCTAACACAATGTAATCAACTCCATGATGGGTTCTGCTGTGAGCAGCCAAGCAACTGAAAGAAGATAAGGGTGGAGTGCAACTCCCTTGCTAAGCTCAATCACAGCCCTGATACAATTGAAAGGAGGTTTCAGGCCTGCCTCTGTTATAAGTAGATGCCGTGAAAAGCTCCTTGGCTTTTGTCTGGATCCAGATCCTGCATTGGACTCATCGACCTCCAGTTATTTGGAGTTGAGCCAACAATCTGCCATATTGCCCGCCAATCCCAGGAGCCATTGGCAGGCTGCCATCTGATCTGCTGACTGTGGTAGTTACATACTCTGTTGTCAGTTTTAGACTTAAGGGTGAAGGGGTGGAGTTTAGCCTGTCAATCAGGTCACAGCTTGATGACCTCATTTGGAGGCACTAAGGAGATAAATAGCTCGCTGGAGGCAGGGCACATATTCACTCTCTGTGAGACAAGCTTGTTGACAAGACATATGGAGCTACGCTAGAGCCCTGGAGCTGAGGAGCCATGTGGAGACCCCTGGCAGCACTGAGATGCCTCAACCACCACTGGATCCACAAGACTTTCCAATCCCTGGCCTGTGATCTTCCTGCATTCGGCCTCATTGCATGTGTTTTGTGAGTCTGAAGAGGAATTTATAGATTGGTATCCGACATATGGGCTGATATCTGACTTATGGACTTGATCTGAACTGGACTGGGATGTTTTCTCAATGTTCAATTGCTCTTATATGTAAATCTCTTTCTTATACACATATGAGTGTCTATGAATTTGTTTCTGTGGTCCACCCAGACTAACACACTGATGTTCGGTCCATCCACTTCTGCAGCATATGTGTGTCTGCCCAGCCTAGGTTCATGAGCCCCCACAGCCGCCTGAGTTGGAGGAAGCCTTCAGCTTAACATCTGACCCACAGACTTGAGGCAGACTGCATGTGTAAATTCTATAGCTCTGTCAGCTTTTTTTTTTTTTTTATGGAACTGCACACACACATATATGAGGGAGCACCCCCCCCCGAAAAAAAAATGGAATTGTGTTAGGTAGAGTGGAGTTTTCTTACTATGCATTTTTCCCGCTAGGCGAGCCTCAAGCAACTCGCTCTGAGTTAGCGCACCCAGTGGCGTCACTGGAGAAGTTCTCTCTGGTCAGTGAATTTTTTTGTAAAAGCAGTTTCACTCAAACCTCATTTTTTGTGATGGCCAATTTAAGAGAACAGCGTGTGGCTGTGAAATTTTGTTTCCTGCTTGGGAAAAATGCCACAGAAACTATTGTGATGTTGAACACAGCTTATGAGGACAGTGCTTTGGGAAAAACTCAAGTGTACGAGTGGTTTTCTTGTTTCAAAAAGGTGAAATGTCGATTGATGACAAACCTCGTTCTGGACAGCCATCAACTACCTGAACAGACAAAAATATCAACTCATAATACTTTTGGAGTTCATTTCACCAGGTCAGACTGTTAATCAAGCTCTCTATTTAGAGGTTCAGAAAAGATACTGTTAATCAAGCTCTCTATTTAGAGGTTTGGAAAAGATTGCATAACAATACGTGGCAAACCAGGCCTGATTTGTGGCGGACAGAGAACCAGTTTTGCCACCATGACAATGCACCTGCTCATGAAACCATCTCACCGGGCCAGTTTTTGGTAAAAACAGCATTCCTTTCTTGCTCCACACACCTTACTCACCTGACTGCTCTGTGTGACCTCCTTTTGTTTCTGCAAATGCAGAGAGCTGAAAGGGCAGCGATTAGACGACATAGAAGAGGTGAAGAAAAAAACAATGGAAGTGTTGTCAGTTATCCAAACAGATGAGTTTCAAAAATATTTCCAAGAATGGAATCACATTACTTGACAAATGTGTAATGGAGAGTGATTTTGAAGGTGATAAGGTTTTTAAAAAAAATTAAATACATAGCTTTGGGGAAAAAAGTTCACTTTTTAAAAAAGTAATCATTTTATTAGGAGCTCATACAACTCATCACAATGTGTACATACGTCATCTGTGTCCAGCACTTTAGTACATATGTTGACTTCATCATTCTTATGACACCCGCTTTCCACTTGAGCCCCTGGTGTCAGCTCATTTCCCCCCACTCCCCCCAAACCTCCGATAATTTATAATTTATTATTATTTTATCATATCTTACCCCATCCCACATCTCCCTCACCCACTTCTCCGCTGTCCGTCCCCCAGGGAGGAGACCACATGTAGACCTTGTCCTCTGTTCCCCCTTTCTCCCTCTCCTTCCCTCCACCCTCCTGCCATCGGCACTCTCTCCACTGGTCCTGGGGGGTTCATCTGTCCTGGGTTCACTGTATTTCCAGTTCCTATCTGTGCCAGTGCACCTCCTCCGGTCCAGCTGGATATGTAAGGTAGAATTGGGATCATGGTAGTGGGGTGGAGGAAGAAGTTCTCATTTTTTGAACGTACCCTTTCATATATAACTTGTGTGTGTGCGTGTGCACAACCACACAAGTTATAGATAATCATGTGATATATAATCAGATTATATATGCATACATACACATCACTTGATTATATAATATAAATATATATTTGCTGGGAGTCTCTAGAAAATCCAGCCTAATACAAAAGACAGAAGAAGTGATGCCCCTGCAGTGGTGTTGGTGAAGGATACGGAATACTCTGGAGACTGCCAAGAGTGTGAACAGATCAGTCTTAGAAGAAATGAAAGCAGACAGTGCCTCTGAGGCTCGGAGGATGAGCCTTCCGCTCGCCTACCTGCTGGACATGGAAGTCCGACTGCAGGAGGAGAACACCGCGTTTGATAAAGGAGCGAGCTAAGGAGCATGAGGCAAGCTTCTGTGAGAGGGACTGACACAGTAGTAGTCCCCATGATGAACTCGGTGGGAGCATTGGACCATGAAGATGCCACCCACCGCCCTTCCAACCCACAGGGACCCCATAGCACAGAGTAGAATGACTCCCTGGGGTTTCCTGAGGCTGTAAATCTTTAATGGGAGCAAACAGCCTGATCTCTCTCCAAGCGGCTCATGGATTTGAACCATGGATCTTGCAGGTAGCAGCCCCATGCATAACCCACTACGCCCACCAGGGCTCCCTGCCATGGCTCCCATCCCAAGCAATGTTTTGTGCTGGTTTACAAAAGGTCCCCATGAATGGGGGGTTCGGCTCCACAGACACCGCACCAGATCCTAGACGTCCGGGCTCTCTGTGTGGATCCTGGAGCTCATGGATGTAGCATGTGAGTTGAGACATGCACCCGCAGGGGCGCCTTGCTGTTCAGAAAGAGCTCCACGGAATTCCCCGGGTCGACACGGAGATGCCGTGGCTCACTTGGTTGGTGTATTTTGGGTTAATCTAGCCACTTCAGTCAAACTGAAACCAAAGCCCAGCTCCGTTCTGTGACCAGTGCAAGTTGACTAGGTTACCTGGTGCGCAAGAGTTTTCTTCGCCTCCCACGTGCACAGACTATTGGGAACACAGCCAAGGACGGGTGCCTGCTTGCCTTGATGGTAGTTATTTATTTTCTTGTTCATTTACTTGTTTGCTCCTTCCTTATTCCTTCATTTCCATATTCATTCATTCATGTCCAGGTGCAGGTGGGAGACCAGTCATGGGTGGCCTGGCCCTTTGCTCATCCCATGAAGTGGCTGACCTTGTTGCTGCCCAAAATGCTCAGGTCACTTTTCAGGAGGAGCCGAGTTCTTGCGAGTTTCTGCCTCGCCAGATGCCTAGGGGAGGCAGGATTGTGCAGCAGCCTGTCTGGGCATAAGCAATGGCCGAGAGCTGGGAGGAGAAGATAGGAAAACTCCCCCACATCAGAAACCAAGCAGAGGCCAGCTGGGCCGGCAGGTACTGAAAGGCGGGGTTTTTGCTTTAGACAGTTGGACAAGAGGATGATACAATTTGTTTTTAAAGGAGATACATGTGCCACCTCCTGGCCTGGCTACTACGTCACTCCCCGTGGCAAAGACAAGTGAGTCAGAGCCCAGGGATCAGGGCTGAAAGTCAGGTCAGGTTGGTGAGTCAGCGAATGACTGCCCGAACTGCCCCACAGTGTGGGCGGCTTGGCCTGCCGCTGCAGATGCTCCCTGGCGGGCCTGCAAGAGGTCTCCGGCAGGGCTGTCCCCATGTATTCCTCCCCATCTCAGAGATGTGTTGCTTAAAGTAGGCTGTGCCCAAGCTGTGGGCCAGCTGGATGTAAGCAAGCAGAACTCAAATGGCCCTTCAGCCATTCAGCATATTTTAATTGAGCACCCACTCTATCTATACTAGGTACTGTTCTGGACTTTGGGAGACAGACAGGATCGAACCCCAACCCTTGTGAAACTTAACAGTGCAGTCATTTGTGGTTGTGAGCTGCCACTAAGCGAGCCCTGACTCATGGCAACCCATCCACACACAAGGGGATTGGACCACTGGGGTCCATAGGGTTCTCATTGGCTGGTGTTCAGAAGGAGACTGCCAGGCCTTTCTTCCTAGTCTGCCTCAGTCTGGAAGTTCTGACAAATCCTGTTCAGCGTCACAGTACAAGAAGCCTGCAAGGATGAGCGGTGACTGTGTAGGAGGTGCATTGGCCAGGAGTCGAACCCTGGCCTGGAACAAGGGAAGGTGAGCTTTGTACTACGGATGCACCGCTTGCCTCTTGTAGGTAGTGGAAGCAAATAGCCAACAAATCAACACCGGAGGGTTGTGGTTGATAGGTACCATAGATTATAAAAACCCAAACTCCAAACCCCACACGTCATCGAGCGGAGCTGCTCCATGGGGTCTCCATGCCTGGACTCTTGATAGAAGCTGGTCACCAGGCCTTTCTTCCCTGGAGGTGCTGATGGGTCCCACCTGCCAACCTGTAGGTTAACACCTGGCCTCACCTGGGGACCCGTGAAACACATAAGGGCCTGATGACTCAGAAGTGGGGCAGGGCGCCATGAGCTCCATTTGACCGGAGGAGGAAGAAGAAGGCTTGAGGTTGTTCTGGACCCTACCCCATTCATGGGATCCTCTGGCATGCTTCTGCACAGGAGAGGTGTGGGAGGAGGGCAGGGATAGAAGCTATGCCTTTCAGAGTGAAGGCTTCCTGTAGACCGGTCTGCATCTAAACTTTTGCACAAATGATCTCATTGAATCCTCTCACCGTCCTGAGACATTTGACAGGCTCCCAGCCTACAGATGAACAAACTGATGCTCAGGACAGTTGGACAATGCTGTCACATACTGAGCAACCAAGCTGAGCAACCGCACTGTTAACCTTCTGCCTCCATCAGCAGAGTTTCCTCGCCTCCTCGCTTGCAAAACCCGCCCTTTGGTGCAACTTTCAATGGGACTGGTCACTGAATCAATGCATGGTGGCTGCGGCCCTAATAAGGGGGCGTAGAAAGTCCAGACTGGCTCAGGTGTGTGGGAGGATTCATAAAAAGGATGAGCTTGGGCCACATAGCATGATGCAGGTATTCAAAGTCTCTGAACTGTACGTATTTTTTAAATGTTAAATTGGCACATGCTTAATGTTCTGAGTCATTACCACAATAGAAGGGTTTTTCTGTTTGTTTGTTTTTGTGTTAATGGGCCCATTAGATTTGGCTGCTTAATCTGGAAGCTGTGGGTCATGGCTGCATGGGACACCACAGTTCTTTGGTGTCTGGTGTCTGTCCTACCTCTGAGTTCCTAGAGTAGTGCCTGGGGGTCCTGCGTGGCCATCCAAGATGCAATTGATCTCCTTTTGCCTGGGGCAACAAGACTGGGAGCGTCTGGAGAGGAGGAGGAGGAAGTGGAATGAGTGGTTAATTGCTTCTCTGAGCAACTGCCCTGCCTGCTGTGAAACCAGAAGAACTGGACGGGACTGGATTCGCTGAACGCTTGAATCAAGGAGTGTCCAGAAAAAGATCCTGATGGAGAAGAGGGAGATGCAGAGCCGGATTACACATGTGCACTGACTGCAGACTTTCTAGAGCCATGCAGCCTGGCTGAATCTCCACCCCCCACCCCCCAAACTATTGCCCGGAGATGATCTTTTAAACTCCTAAAGGAAACATTCCCCCACCCCCAAATCACAGTTTAACAAGTAGAAGCTGTCTGCCTTGGGCGCTGCTCCCTGCTATTCTATCTCCCTGGGATCAAAGTGACAACGGCAATTTAAAAGATTAGATAGGAACGTGGGGGGCAGTGAGTTTATGTGAAGGGAGCAAGAACAGCTCAGAGAAAGGAGGAGAATGGTTGCCCAACTCAAAAGAATGTGTCAGTGTCCCTGCATTGTGCATGGAGAAGCTATGGGACTTACAGACAACTGTGCAATAGTAGCGAGAACAAACAATGCCTATGAGTTGGTATATATGTAGACACGGAAGCTGAACAGATGTGGGAAGACATGCGAGTATATGAGAGCAGAGGTTATCCCCACATGTGTACTTGTATGTGCTGTGAATCATCCGGGGACTACAGTGTATATTGTAAATATAGTGGGGAGAGTTCTGAAACCGTCTTAGTTACAAGCAAACACCTGGAGGGAATGACTCACTGGGCCTGGGGGGCGTGGAATCATCATCTCGGAGGCCATCTTGGTCAATGGACATAACATAGTCCACAAAGACAATATTCTACTTCCAACTTTGATAGGGGTCTTACAATCCGTCAAGGGGACAGACAACATGCAGTTAGAGGTCTCTCTTTGTCCAGAACAATAAATCGTGAAGAAAATCAGGGGTTCAAGGACCAAGAACAGATGGATCACCTCCCCTAACCAGAGACCAGAAGAGCTAGATGGTACCCAGCAACCACCACCAAGTGCTCTAATCAGGATCAAGTAGGAAGTCCTGAGCAGAAAATGATGTGGAACAACAAGACCAGACTTACTGGTCTTCTATAGACCGGTGAGACCCCCGCGTGGATGGCCCTTACACACTCTTCAAGTCTAGAACTGAACCCACCCCCTAGCTTGAAAACCCAATGATATTCTTTGAAAACAATTTTCAGCAGCACACACTCCCATTCAACAATTGCTGCACCTACCGCTCAGTGACATTGATGATACTTTCTTCACAATGGGACAGCACTTTCATTGTTCCACCCCCATTCCCTCCTTCTCACTGCCATCCCCCCTCCAAGCTCCTCATCCATGCTTTAGGGTAACTGTTCTCCAATTGTCCTCATGTCCATCTTTCTGTACTTTTTGAGCTAAATTGCTGGTTCGTGCCAAGGTGACTTCAGAGGAGTGTTAGGTTCAAGGTTTAAAGGATCTCTCAAGGTGACCTGTCCCGTAGGTCATCAAACAACGTGGATACCTGAAAAGGGACGGAATGAAGAGGGGCAAGAGATGCGAGAAGTGGAGACAAGACAGTATTCTGATCAAGTCTTGTTTACTGAGCAGAAGGCAGAGGCCTAAATACCCAATGGTGGGCGGGTAACATTACATCATATGCTAATAAAGTGTAACGGGTAGTATCCAATAATCATGCAGCTACCAAATACGGAAGAAATGGCAGGCATCAGTCCTCAAACAGGTCCGCATGCAAATGAGGTGCACTTGGACGCTCCATATGCAAACAAGGTGCACTGGATGCCTGGCGGAGGTGTCCAATGAGCATGGCGGCTGCCTGCCACCGAGCACCAATCATCACAAAGGCCAAACTCAGGCAGGACAATAGGCCAGGGAACATCCGGGAATGGGAAGCTTAAAGACAGTGGACGGCGCAGGCCATGGGCTGAGGGACGTGCAGACTCCCACATCAAGGTAATATTTTGAGGGCTAAGGGCAGCTGACCCAAGCCGAGGTATTTCCCATTGCCTCGTATGCATGTTAAACTTGCACATTGAATTAGGAAGACCCAGGAAGCTGCGATGCATTTGAATTGAGGTGCTGGTGAAGAACAGCGAGAGACTTCATCGCACATACTTTGGGCATGTTATCAAGAGAGACCAGTCCCTAGAGAAGGACATCATGCTTGGTACAGAGGACGGGCAATGAAGAAGAGGAAGGCCCTCAAGAAGATGGACGGACACAGTGGCTGTAACAATGGTCCCGGGCATAGGAACACTTGTGAGGGTGGCGCAAGACCAGGCAGCGTTTGTTCTGTTGTGCACGGATTTGCTGTGGGTTGGCACACACTCTAAGAACACAAGATCACGCTCAGGGATCCCTCCACCTTCCAAGAGTCTAGGGGAGCCTGGTTCCTTTGGAATTTGAACCAATAATCTATAGTTCCTCTACCACAAGCTCACCCAGGTGGTTTTCTAAGCCTAGGATGTGTTCAGGAATTGATCACAGAGAAACCAAGAGCTCGCGTGGCGTCACAAGTGCTCCCAAATGTCACAGAGGTTGGGGCCAGGTGCTAAGGGAGCCCAGAGAAGGACGTGCTAGGGAGCCCTAAAGCATTAGCAACCTTGTCCCTGGACATTGAACTAGAAGGACTAGCCCGAGCCTCCTCTGACAAATGAGTTCACTACCCAACCCACATCCATCCCACTGTCAGTTTCCCGGGAAACATCCACAATTGAAGTGCAAAGAAGAACATACCAATAACATGTCATGAGGGTGACAGCAACATGACAAGAAATTTAATCCTAAAGGACATGTGAGAATTATTTTTTAAATGGGATTCATTCCACGGCAGGGAAGCACTGAGAAAGTCCTTTTAATTCTCTTCCTTTCATTCGTTTTATTTTTAATACACTGGGTGGAGAAAGTGATTGCTCATCACGCTTATGCTCCGGATTGGAACAGCAATCAGGGTTGAATATTAACTTTGGAACAATTTAGGGAAAGTCTGTAAATAAAGTCTGGAACGAATTAGCAAAGCCTCTGGGATTTCGTGAGGGAGCCAGAGATAGTGGGTGTGTAGCAAACCCTCATTTCCCTCCTTTCTCCGGGACAGAAGCATGAGGATGCAATTGATCTCCTTTTGCCTGGGGCAACAAGACTGGGAGCGTCTGGAGAGGAGGAGGAGGAAGTGGAATGAGTGGTTAATTGCTTCTCTGAGCAACTGCCCTGCCTGCTGTGAAACCAGAAGAACTGGACGGGACTGGATTCGCTGAACGCTTGAATCAAGGAGTGTCCAGAAAAAGATCCTGATGGAGAAGAGGGAGATGCAGAGCCGGATTACACATGTGCACTGACTGCAGACTTTCTAGAGCCATGCAGCCTGGCTGAATCTCCACCCCCCACCCCCCAAACTATTGCCCGGAGATGATCTTTTAAACTCCTAAAGGAAACATTCCCCCACCCCCAAATCACAGTTTAACAAGTAGAAGCTGTCTGCCTTGGGCGCTGCTCCCTGCTATTCTATCTCCCTGGGATCAAAGTGACAACGGCAATTTAAAAGATTAGATAGGAACGTGGGGGGCAGTGAGTTTATGTGAAGGGAGCAAGAACAGCTCAGAGAAAGGAGGAGAATGGTTGCCCAACTCAAAAGAATGTGTCAGTGTCCCTGCATTGTGCATGGAGAAGCTATGGGACTTACAGACAACTGTGCAATAGTAGCGAGAACAAACAATGCCTATGAGTTGGTATATATGTAGACACGGAAGCTGAACAGATGTGGGAAGACATGCGAGTATATGAGAGCAGAGGTTATCCCCACATGTGTACTTGTATGTGCTGTGAATCATCCGGGGACTACAGTGTATATTGTAAATATAGTGGGGAGAGTTCTGAAACCGTCTTAGTTACAAGCAAACACCTGGAGGGAATGACTCACTGGGCCTGGGGGGCGTGGAATCATCATCTCGGAGGCCATCTTGGTCAATGGACATAACATAGTCCACAAAGACAATATTCTACTTCCAACTTTGATAGGGGTCTTACAATCCGTCAAGGGGACAGACAACATGCAGTTAGAGGTCTCTCTTTGTCCAGAACAATAAATCGTGAAGAAAATCAGGGGTTCAAGGACCAAGAACAGATGGATCACCTCCCCTAACCAGAGACCAGAAGAGCTAGATGGTACCCAGCAACCACCACCAAGTGCTCTAATCAGGATCAAGTAGGAAGTCCTGAGCAGAAAATGATGTGGAACAACAAGACCAGACTTACTGGTCTTCTATAGACCGGTGAGACCCCCGCGTGGATGGCCCTTACACACTCTTCAAGTCTAGAACTGAACCCACCCCCTAGCTTGAAAACCCAATGATATTCTTTGAAAACAATTTTCAGCAGCACACACTCCCATTCAACAATTGCTGCACCTACCGCTCAGTGACATTGATGATACTTTCTTCACAATGGGACAGCACTTTCATTGTTCCACCCCCATTCCCTCCTTCTCACTGCCATCCCCCCTCCAAGCTCCTCATCCATGCTTTAGGGTAACTGTTCTCCAATTGTCCTCATGTCCATCTTTCTGTACTTTTTGAGCTAAATTGCTGGTTCGTGCCAAGGTGACTTCAGAGGAGTGTTAGGTTCAAGGTTTAAAGGATCTCTCAAGGTGACCTGTCCC
>NW_022109491.1:3723790-3726325 GCF_000313985.2 Echinops telfairi
CACACACACACACACACACACACACACACACACACACGATGGTGTCAAGTGTTGCCTAGTGAAGCTAGGCCCTTCTCTAAACATACGGCGTGGGTGCAGGACGACGATGGATTTGCTCACTGTGATCTGCCCAGCAATTTGAAAATTCGAGCAAACACGCCCTTGAGCCAGCTGGGGGAGGGGAAAGAGTCTCCCAGGCAAGTTGGCTAATTTGGGCCTCATGCACAATTGTGTACAATTATTCATGTGTGCCCTTGAACATGAAAACAAAAACACACCCCGAGAAGGAAACTTGGTTTGCCTTACGTGCCAAGCATGTATTTTAAACACACACACACACACACACACACACAAACACAAACACAAATAACAAAAACAGATTCAGGTTCTGGAGAAATTCTGTGTCAAGACTTGTGAAGAAAAGACTTGCCTGGGAAAAAAACAACTATGTTTTTGGAATCTCTGGACAGGAGCCAGCAGCAGAGCCGATGGAATGCCTGACTGGAAAGGGGGCTGTGGTCAGGGAAGCCCTGGGTGCTGCTGGGCCGGCGTGGGGGGGGTGTGTGTGTGCATTTTTTCCCCCTGCCTCCTGGGTCTCCTCTTGGTTGACAGTGTGCTTGTTGAAAGCATGGGCCTGCTGTTTCCAGTAGAGACGCAGGTAAGAGAGACACTTGGGCTCCTGACTCCACGTTCCTCCGGGCCTCTGCAATCGTCTTGTTTAAATGACATGATTTCTGCGGGGTCAGCTTGTCTGTTGCTGTGATGTGGAAGGTGGGCCCCCATTCTTTCCAATGTCCTCAGGGTCACCCAGAGTGGACAGTTTTCAGTGGAGCTTCTAGACTACAGCAGAGGAGGAAGAATGGCTTGGCGATCTACTTCCAAATGGTGGTCAACAAAAGCCCTATGGAAAAGACAAGAGTCTTGTCCAATGCCGTGCTGGAAGATGTACCCCTACGTGGGAACCCTCACTGGGCCCTGCTGCTGAATCCTACAGGATGGAGCAGGCATTCCCAAGCTCCTGTCTTTACAGAAGCAGACTGCATCCTTCTCCTGAGAAGCAGGTGGTGGGCTCAAACCACTGACCGTTTGACTAGCAAAAATCCAACTCCAAACTCACTTCTGGCAAGTCAATTATGGTTCATGGCAACCCTCTAGGATTGAGGGTCGAACTGTCCTGTGGGTTTCAGAGACGGTAATTCTTTAAGGGAGGAGAAAGCCCCTCCTGATTACGCCGCCGAGCAGCTGGTGGTCTCTACCTGACCTTGCAGTTAGCAGCCCAATGTGTAGCTCCTTTTTGGTTAACAGGTAACTGCTTTTAACCACGGTGACTCCAGGGCTTCTTTAGAACATAGTAAAACCTATGGAAACCAACCACTGCCATCTGTCAACTTCGACCCAGAGTGACCGGCTAGGACAGACCAGAACGAGGATTTCTGAGACTGTAAATCTTTATAGGAGCAGACAGCCTCATCTTTCTTCCATGGAGCAACTGGTGAGTTTGAACTGCTGGCCTCAGAGAAGCACTTGCTTAATTGCCATCGAGTCAATTCCTACCCTAGGGACCCTATAAGGTAAGGTAGAACTGCCCCTGGGGAGTTCTGAGACTGTAACTCTTAGGTGGAGTAGAACTTCTCCTTTTTTTCTCCAGAGTGGCTAGGGGTTTCAAACTGCTGACCCTGTGCTTAGCAGCCCAATGAGTAACCACTATGGCCCGTCAAACTGCTTACACACCATGGCATTTAGTCCGGAACCTTCCAGCGATGGAGTGCTGTAAACATCCTGAGGCATGCCTGCCACCCACCCTGGGCTCGGAAAGTGTGCCTGCCCCCCTGGGTGGGCTCAGGAGACAGCAGGGCTCATTGAGGGCAGCTCAGCTGAGAGCCTAGACTTGGGACAGACTGTTTGCTTCGTGGCATTGGACCAGTAGCAGAACCTTTCTGGGCCTCACTTTCCTTATGCATAAAATGGAGGAATATAATAGGGCCTCTTCATAGGCTGTTTTGAGGATCCTCTTGTTCCATAAGTAAACACTGCTGGGCTAGCACCGACTAGTGAAATCTCATTTTATTGGTCCACCTTTGAATTATGATGATTTGAGGTAATTGGTCGGGGGCAGGGGGGCGGGAATCTTCATCATCACGGTTCAGAATATTACCTGGCACTGAAAAGGAATGAACGACTGACACCTGCAATAACAGGAATAATCCAGTTGAGTGAAAAAAGTCATTCTGAAAAGATCACATCCTATATATGAATGGATTTTTGACTCACACTGATCTAAGAACCATTAGATCTTATGGCATGCCCTTTTCAATGCATGACTCAGGAAGAGATCACTGAAGATATGGGTGCTATAGCAAACTGTAGTGAAGAAGCCAGATGGTGCCCGATTATCACAAAAAATAGCTTCTGGGATCTTAAAAGCTTGTCTTAAAATAAGCAGCTATCTGAGTGAAGCGTCAGCTAGATCCACTCGGAAGAAGCATGCCAGCCTCTGTGCTACAAGGATCATCAATAATAAAATCCAAATCTGAA
>NW_022109491.1:3726656-3746082 GCF_000313985.2 Echinops telfairi
GGTGGGGTGGGGGGAGGCTGTTATTTCTTGTTTTGTATACTTGGCTGCCAAGGAGATCCAGGATAGGTAAAAGCATAGACAGTAATGGATTAATATGTACCTAGAGGCATGGCAGGGGAGGTTGGGGAAAGTGACTCCAAGAAAGAAGAGAATGTTCTGAAATTGATTGTGGTGATGATTGTGCAACTCTTCTCAATATGCCTGAATGATTATAGTGCATGACATGTGCAGTCAGTGCCAATAAAACCATTTTTAAAAAAAAGATCACTTACTCTGTCTCCTCTTACAGACTGCTAGAAATGACAAGTATATTTTTGAAAAGAAAAAAGAGAAAAAATAAATTAAATTAAATTAAAAAAGAAGAAAGAAACATTTTCTGTTTAGTTGATTCTGAGTCACCGGGACCCTCTAAAAGTAGAGGGCTTCCAGGCCTGTACTCTTTAAGGAAGCAGGCTGCCTCATCTTTCTCCTATGGAGGGGCTGGTGGGTTTGAACCCCTGACCTTTTGGTTAGCACTCAAGTGCTTAACCACTGTACCACCAGGGCTTCTTGGCAAAAGTACAAGATGGAGAGTAGATTGGTGGTTGTCAAGGGTTACAAGGATGGGGACAGTAAATGAAAATAGAGTGCGGCGATCCTCAAGGTGACAGGACCATTCTGTATCTAAGTTATAGTTAGCAGGATCGGTGACCCTTGTGACAAAGCTACGTGCACACTGCCCCGACATCGACTTCCAGGTTTTGATCTTGTCCTACAGTCATGTAAGAGGTGACCATTAGGGGGAGCAAGGCAGAGGGTACTGTGAAAACGTACTTCTCTCAAAACGCAAAGCAGATCAATCAATAACAGACATGCACGAAGTACAATCTGATAGACAGTGAGGCAAGCATGCCAGCACGCTCCACTTTTCCAAGGAGGGAATTGCCAAGTTGGCTGCCAGCATCTCACAGCCAAATCATCAAGAGAAAACTGGAAAGAAACCCAGTAAGTACCTGGGCTCACTTGAGTGTTCAGGCCCTACGTTTAGAGAGCTATTTATGGAGGCCTGGGCCTATGGGGTCCCTGGAGGCATGTGTCTCAGTTCTGTCTCCCTATGCACAGTCGAAGAGCCCTGGTGGCATCTTGGCTTGTGAGTTGGCCTGTTCAAAACCACCAGCTGCTCCTGGAGAGGAAAATGAGGCTTTCTTTCCTTTTTTTTTTTTAACAGGTTTTTTTTTTAAGATCATTTTATTGGGGGCTCGTACAATTCTTATCACAATCCATCCATCCATCCATTGGGTCAAGCACATTTGTACATTTGTAGCCCTCATCATTCTCAAAACCTTTGCTTTCTACTTGAGCCCTTGATATCAGCTCCTCCTTTCCCCCCTCCCCGTTCCCCTCTCCCTCATGAGCCCTTGATAATTTATAAATTATTATTTTGTCCTTTTCAACAGTTTTATTGGCACTTCATCCATATGTCTTACATCAAGAAGAGTTGATCATCACCACAATCAATCCTAGAACTTTTCTTCTTCCTGGTACTTGAAAAATGAGGCTTTCTGCTCCCACACAGATTTACAGTCTCGGGAACCCACGGGGTAGTTCCATTCTGTCCTATAGGAGCTGAATGGGTTGGAATCGAGTAAGTAGTAGAGAGTTTGGGTACATTGGAGGTCATTTGGGGGAAATTCTAAACAGTATTTTATATTTATGCAGAATTGCTTTTTAAAATGTCATTTCCTCCTAGTGATTCTCAATCAAAGGGGAAGTGCAAGGCAGGAGCCATTTGCCAGGGCCTTTGCATAACTATGTCCTTCAATTATCCCTAATACATTAAAAAAACTACCATAGCCAGGGGACACCTCCAGGGGCAGTTCTCTGTCACAAGGGGTCGACCGGGAGTCAGATTTGATGGCACCTAACAGCAATAGGAAGCAGGATTATATGAAGGAGAATTTGACATCAGGATTCGAGGAAGGTTTATTAACAACCCGTTGCATGCAGATGACAGCGCACCTTGCTTGCTGAAAGTGAGGAGGACTTGAAGCCCTTGCTGGTGAAGATCAAGGATTCCAGCCTTCAGTGTGGAGGACAACTCCATGTCAAGAAGACCAAAACCCTCTCAACTGGACCAAGAGGTAACATCATGATCCATGGACAAAAGGTTGGCGTTGTGAAGGACTTGGGCTTGTTTGGATCCATAATCAGTGCTCATGGAAGCAGCAGCCACGAGATCAAAAGACCCGATCCATGGAAGAGCATGGGAGAGCAAGGGTGTTGCTTTGAGCATGACAATGTGGCTGAGCCGAGCTGTGGTATTTTCAGTCGCCTCATCTGCGTGTGAAAGTTGGACACTGAGTAGGAAAGCTAGTACATTTGAAGCGTGGTGCTGGAGAGGAACACTAAAAGAACCATGGACTGCTTAAAGGACAGACAAACCTGTCTGGGAGGAAGGACAGTCAGCATGCTCCTCAGAAGCGAGGATGGCAAGACTTTGTCTCATATATTTTGGACATGTAGTCCGTAGAGACTAGTCCCTGGAGAAGGACATCACGCTTGGTAAACTGGAGGGCAGTGAAAAAGAAGGCCCTCAAGGAGATGGATTGGCACAGTGGCTGCAACAGTGGGTTCAAGTATAGGAGCAATTGTAAGGAGGGTGGAGGACTGCACAGTGTTTCATTCTGTGGTGCCTAAAGTTGCTGTGGGTTGGAACCAACTCAATGGCACCTAGCAACAACAACAAAAATAGATGGCACCACAGATGAAGCATTGGGCTACTAACCACAAGGTTGGTGGATCAAAACCCATCAGCCACTCTGAGGGAGAAAGATGAGGCAGTCTGCTCCCATAAAGACGGACGGTCTTGGAAACCCTAGGGAGTAGTCCTGTAGGGCAGCCGTGCGCTGAAATAGACTTCATGACTGTAGGTTCCAACCACACAACAGATGAACACTGACCCTCGGGGACGCCATTTCCTTATCCAGACACCGGGGTCAGACATTCACTTCCGTTCACAGCCCAGGACTTTCCAGTCCTAGCTGCTCCACCTTTGACGTCTAACGGGAGGAGCTGTCATCCTGATATTCGTCTTGAGCCTGGAATGCTATCATCTGAGAACTTTGGTCTCCCCAATCTGAAACATGCACAAACCCCCCTGGGGAACTTATTCCACCTGCATACTCTCGGAACACACCCTAAGTAGTTCTTCACGAGTCATGCTAAAGGCGGACCGGGCATCCCCATGGGTAATATGTACTTCAGGCATATAGCTGTCTCTCATTCAAGTCTGCACTTGAGGACCACCAGCCCAGAGTCTCCAGGGCTCTACAGCCAGATTGTTCTGGAAGTCCCAAGTTTTGCGGGCAACCTGATAGGGTGAGGTCTCTCCAGAACGGAGGGGTTTTCCAGGACATGGAGCTTTGGGTGCTAAACTCAGGAAAGTCCCAGACCAATGGGGACATGTTGGTCATCCAGGTCAGGAAGTCACTGAAAAAGAGGGTGTGATGGGTTAGGCTGGCTGACCAAAAACTCAGTTACCTCCTAGAAGCCCCACCTGCCTATTTATTTGACAGGTACTGGACTGGAAAGGGCCAAACAAAGTGTATTTCCCATCAAACTCATAATGAAGAAAGATGTCTGGTTGAGTTTGTTCTCCAAGTTCCGTGTGGTTAAGAACTTAGGCTCTGCAACCTGAAGAGACTGGGTTCAAGGCCCACCTCAGCTGCCCTTTGCTGTGAGGGCTCCAACAAGTCATGTGACCTCTGCTGCCCTTGCCTCATCTCTAAAATTGCCAACACCCCTGTGTGCTGTTGCTTAGTATCGTTTCCGTGTTTGCATTTGACACTCATTCCTTTCATCTCCTTTCCTACAATATATTTCGTTGTTCTTTAAAAGTCTCTTTTTTTTTTTGCAGTTAACCAAAACCACCTTTATTTTCATCTTCAAACAACAAACTATTAACTTTTTGTTCTCCCAAGATAATCATGATTACCTTTCACAAAAATTGGGCATTTACAGTGCATCTTCAAAGTATTTCCCTTTAACGGGAAACTTAGCATCATAGTATCTCAAGATTAAAAAGTTTTTTAAAAATCCATCTTGTGGCTTTTATAGACAAAGCAGAAGCAAGCATAAGTCATGAAAATCCACTCAGACTTCAGGTCCTTCTCCTCCAGAGACCAGCATTGTGATGTTATTCCCATGTAGCAAAATCTGGTCTAGTTTAGTAATTGTTCTTCCTTCTGGTGTGATTTAAAATTCAGGGACATCTTCCAATACCATAAAAAGTCATCAAAACCTAGAAGGGTGCCAACAATGTCCTTGTCACTCTTCATCACAATGTGAATTCTGGATCCTATACATTTGTCCACAAGCTCTCGAGGTAGCAGCTGCAACAGGTTCATAGCAGTGTTAGCTGCCGTGGCTACGCCGGAAGTGGGCTCTTAAAGTCTCTTATGTGCTTAAATGTCTATTACCGATCTTTCCTTTTGCATTTTCTAGAATAGCTTATTTTCAGGCTATGCATTTCCCTCTGAGTACAACATTGGCCTCACCCCACAGGTTTTAATGTATCATGCTCTGTCCTCATTGTTCAGCTCCTGTTGACTTGCACTTCCACCTGGATTCTCTCTTCATCTGAAGAACTCTTTTGGAAAACATGCAGTCACATGATCAATCTCACAGATGCACTGTGAGTCTAATTCTGGAATTTTTAAAAAGTGAAAGGGTATACAGCACATGGGACCTATTGAGCCCCTTTTACCTTTCAGTGCTGTTGCTGCTGCCTCTTCAGCTACAAGATAATGCATAGGGCACTTTCGTTACGGAGAAGAAGCTTAACCAGTTTTCCTGGCCCTAACCTTTTCCCCACCCAGTCCTTGAAAACGCCACTTTGGGCACGTGGTCACGAGGGTCAAGCACCTCCTGGAGGAAACATAGCCAGCATGTGCCTGAGAAACAAGGCGGGCAGGAACTTATCTCACCTATTTTGAACGTGTGATCAGGAGGGACCAGTCCTTAAGGAAGGACGTCTTGCCTGGGAAAGCAGAGTGTCAGTGGAAGAAAGAGACGGGCGCTTCATGAGACGGATTGACACAGTGGCTGCAACCATGCACTCAAACAGAGCAGCAGTGGGGAGGATGGTGGACGGCAAGGCAGCGTTTCATTGTGTTGTGCAGAGGGTGGGTGAGTCAGAACAGACTCCCTAGGAACCTCACAGCGAGAACAATTAGATCACTTTCTTATCCATGTAAACCAGAACTGCTGAGGCATCTTGACATTCTTCACAACACTCCATAGCCACCCTAGACGGTGAGCGCCAAGAGTACGGAAGGCTTTCCATCCCATTCACCTCCATGTGCCCAAATCGCGAAGAGCTCCCGGCACCCGGGAGGAGCTCAGTAGCGACAAACTGAAATGAATGAATGAATGAAAGCATGAAGAAATGAATGGCCCATTCGGGAGGATGCTGGTTTCATTTCCTGACAGTTATTCCTTGAGATCTCAAATTGCCTTCTTGCCCACTTTGCTTCCACATAGAGCTGGCACCTCGTCTATGAAAAGGCTTTCGTTTCAAAGAACAGAAACCGACCCTTGCTAGCTGAGATTGAGAGGGGTGGGGGGCATTGATCAAAGGACACCCCAGAACTAAAGGCCAGGCGTGAGGCCTGCCACGTCATCAGGAAGGAGCAAGACTAGCAATGGGCCCCTCAAGACATATTTCCCAATACTGGCTCCCTCTGTGCAGTGAAGAGCCCCGGAGGCATTTTGAGTTATGCTTTGGGCTGCTAACCACAGACACAATTGGAAACAACCCCCCACTCCTCTGGAGAAAGAGGAGGCTGTCTACTCCCATAAAGAGGTACCGTCTCAGTGAGTCTTGGGGGAGGAGTCAAGATGGCGTCCCGGTAGAAGCACCCACCCAGTGCCGCTGTTGTTGAATCAGGACATTAAGAAGAATGGGATTATGAATGCAGACCCCACTGCAGCGTGCCCAATGTTGAGGGCAATGTAACCACATGGAGCAACTCATGAACAGAGAGGTCTACAGGGCTGGCCCCAATCAGAGCCAAATTGAACCCTCCCCCCACCCCCCCACCCCGAAGTATGTGCTACAGAAGACAACACAGAACCTACAGGTTGGGGAGAGGGGCCGGCCTGCCATGCTCACACCGAAGCAAACCAAAAAGGAAAAAGAGAGGGTGAGGCTCTAGACCCCACACTGGAACACCAAGCCCCAGGACAACATCTCTGTGCTGAGGCACAGGGAGGTCTGTAGGGCCGACAACAGCTTGAGACATGATGACCCCTCGCTGGAGCACGCCAGGACAGAGGACAATACTAGGGACACATGTCGGGGAGTGAGCCCAGTCTGAAGCCCCCACAGTGAGGTGAACCAAGAAAGGAACATAACAGAGTAGCAACGGGAGTAAAGCAAAGCCACACAGCCCCTGAAGAGCCCCCAAATAAGACTTCAGGCTAGGAGGGGCAGTTCCGGGAACCCCCCAAGACCAGTGGGGAGACAGTCATAAAAGTCAGCGAACAGACCTGGAATTATGTATACTTTTTTTTTTTTGCTAGGATTTTTTTTCTTTTTATTCAATCTTCTGTTTTGTCTCTGTTGTTGTTTTGCCTACCTCTATACGGTAGGCATGGGGAGCAAGCCCGAGGAGAAAGAAATGGGACAGACAGTTACGGAGGGACTTAGGAGGAGGAGGAGACGGGGGAAGGGAGTGGTGAGCAAATAACTCCATAGATAGAGGAACAACTAGGGAATTAAAATCAACAACGAGGAGGACATAGAGATCCTGGGGGTGTTGGAGCAACAGCAATCTAGCTGAGAGGAATTACTAAGAGGCAGAACAAGGGCTAACGTGATGATGGGGCCGGAGGAAGGTAAAGGAAACAGATAAGAAGCCAAGCTCTGCATAGAGGTATAAGCATAGGTGTGTATATGTGTAACTGTATTAATTCATAAAAACAGAGGTATTGGTCTATGTACATATATTTATATGGCAATACATTGAGGAAGTGGATGGACTTTGGGCCTCTCTCCTCCCTCAATGCAAGAACAGTTTGTTCTAATAACCTGGTATGCTCACCCTCCCAACATGATCACTGAAGACAAAATGGATGCATAAGCAAATGTGGTGAAGAAAGCTGATGGTGCCCAGCTATCAAAAGACATAGCATCTGGGGTCTTAAAGGCTTGAAGTTAAACAAGCGGCCATCTAGCTTGTTGGCCATCTAGCCAACAAGCCCGCATGGAAGAAGCATACCAGCCTGTGTGATCATGAGGTATCAACGGAATCAGGCAACAAGCATCAGAAGATCCCAAACCAAAAAAACATATTGTTGAGAACGAGGAGGGTCGGAGCAGAGACCCAAAACCCATCTGTAGACAATGGGACGTCCCCCCACCACAGAAGGGTCACAGGAAGAGATGAGTCAACAGGGTGCAGTATAGCACCAATGAAACACACAATATTCCTCTGGTTCTTTGAGGCGTCCTCACCCCCCACCATCATGACCCCAGTCCCATCTTTCAGTTATGACTAGACCAGATCATGTACACTGGTATAGATAAGAGCTGATGACACATGGAATCTAGATCAGGAACAGAAATGGTACAAAGAGTAGCAATACCAGGAGGGTAGAGGGAAGGGTGGGGGGAGAGGAGGAAGAGGGAACCAATTGTAATGATCAATGCACAACCCCACCCCACGCCCCAGGGGGACAAAGAACAGAAACGGGTGGGGGAGGGGAGAGGGAGACAGTGGTTGGTATAAGATATGAAAATGCCGTCTATAGTCGTGTATAAGCCGAGTTTTTCGGCACATTTTTAATGCAGTTTTTGTGGAAAAATTAGGTGCCTTGGCTGATATTCGTATTCGGGTCGGCTTACACGCGAGTATATATGGTAATAATAATTTATAATTTATCAAGGGGTCACAAGGAGCGGGGGAGAGGAGCTGATACTAAGGGCTCAAATAGAAATTAAATGTTTAGAAAACGATGATGGCAACCTATGTACAAATGTGCTTGATACAATTGATGTGTGGATTGTTTTAAGAGCTGTAAGAGCCTCCAATAAAATGATCTTAAAAAAAAAAAAAAAAAAGATCTACAGTCTCAGAAACCCACAGAGGCAGTTCTGCCCTGCCTCATAGGGTCACTATGAGTCAGAATTGACTTAACTGTAGTAAGTTTTTGACTTGCTTACTGTGTCAGTCCAGGTTAACTAGAGAAACAAATTAATAGACACTCATATATGTATAAGAATGAGCTTTATATACAAGAGCAATTGTATATTAAGAAAATATCTCAGGCCAGTCCAGATCAAGTCCATAAATCCGATATTAGCCCATATGTCTGATCCCAGTCGATAAATTTCTCTTCAGACTCATGCAACACATACAATGATGCTGAATGCAGCAAGATCACAGGTCAGTAGGTGGAAAGTCTTGTGGAGCCAGTGGCAGTGGAAGCATCTCAGTGCTGGTATGGGTCTCCATGTGGCTCCTCCAACTCCAGGGCTGTATCAGCGTAACTCCATGTGGCTTGTTAACAGGAATGTCTCGTAGGGAGAGTGTGTATGTCCTGCCTCCAGGGAGGAAGACAGGAGTTCCCAGAATCCTCAGGATTAAGGCCATGCCCACACAGAGGCATTATTGGCTATGACTTGATTGACAGGCTGGAGTCCACCCCTTTGCTCAAGTTGGCAGGAGCTTATGTAACTGCCACACTTATGCACAAGTTCTGTTTCCTGCAGGTTGGTATGCTCTGCAGAATACACAGGTGCCCCAGGCTCCCCACTTGACATATTTCAGTCCCACTGTGAAGGCCACAGGAGCCCTGATGGTGCTGTGGATTCCATGTTGGGTGAGTAACCGCAAGGTTGGAGGATTAAGCACACCAGCTGTTCCTCCAGAGAAAGATGAGATTATCTCTTCCGGTCAAGTTTTACAGACTTGATTATGTAGATATAATTAGGTTAAAATGTCGTATTTTAGCTCCTTTTTGGATCAATTTAAAAGTTGCTTCAATTTTTTAAAAAGTGAAGGGGAAATACCCATGGATTAAGGCTCCGGTGAAATTCCCGACCATAGACCAGGGATGTCAACAGCCTTGCCTTCACGCAGAAGGCACTGGAGAGTGGATTCTTGCAGATGCAGTTAGGTTAAAATTTAACACCTTCTCATTTGATCTCCCTTTTGAGCTACTTTAAAGTTGTTCTAGTTTTTATTATTTTCTTTAAGTTTACTGCTTTCATTTCGATTGAGGTTTGTCTCTATTTTACTGTTGTTGCTTTTTTTGTTTTGAAGATTTTTCAGTATATGAAATTCAGAATGAGTCAATCTATAGTGGAAGTAAGTGGTTTCTCTGAGGGAGGGCAGGGGAGGTTGGGGGACAGAATGGGGAGCTAATAACAATGAGTACAAGAAAGAAGAAAATGTTCTAAAATTGATTGTGGCAAGGACTATACAATTCTCCTTGATATAACTGAACTATTGAATTTGTATGATATGTGGATTATGTGCCAATAAATCTGTTTAAACAGAAAAAACTATTTCATCTCAGAAATTCTCTATAGGATGGCCATGTGTTGGAATCCACTCAATGGCCGTGGGTTTGGGTTGTGCAGGCCACTCCACTTTCAGTCCGAACTCTAACTTCTCTGGGAAGGGTTACAATCCCTCATCGGGATGGAGGCCAGCCCGGTTCATTCCTGTGCAGTTTGAGGGGCAGGATCTTATGGGGAAGTCCTGGGTAGGAAGAAGAGGAGGCATCTCAGGAGCCATTGCGACCTGCAAGTCATTCCAAAATGACTCCTGGTTTCTCCAAACTCAGTCATTCGCAACCACCTCTTCACAATAAGGCCAGTCATATTGACTACCCAGTGCACATCCCAGCTCGGCCGCTCCCTCTGTGCAGCCCTGAGCATCTCACAGAGAGACTCTGCTCCAGTGGCCTCAGCTGTGGATGCGCACTGTGAGGACTGAGTGCGCTGCAGCTGGCCAGTAAGTAGCTCATCAAACCGTGGGATGGACACAGAGTGAAGCTAAAAGATTTTGTTTTTAATTTTCTCCATGGAGAGAGTCTATTTCTATTCTTTTCCACAGGTGCTTTAAATAAATTTTTACATCGGACACACTGCAGCACTGCCATCAATGAAAAAAATCAATTTCATGTCCCAAAGGGTAACCTTAAAAAAAAACCATGATAATGCTGAATTTGAGACCTAACGCATTGCCTGCTGAAGGCCCAGGTGAACTCGCTGGTGGCTCGCTCTGTCTTCATTATAAAGGGAAATGAGCTAGTATCAGACCAGGGTTCAAGACCTAGGAGGGCAAGTCATGTTTCTGGCTCCCACACGCATGGGTTTATCCACATGGGAGGTGTTTAAACATGTTTCTGTCATCGGTGCAGACCAGTTCTGGGTCTGCTCAAAGTCCGATCAAAACCGTGGTGTCCTGTGTTCTAGGTCCATAGAATCGGGCTTCTTTGCTTCCTCGGGGGAAAGCTAGCAAGTTTCTCCCGAGTGCTTTACCACACACGCAAGACAGTATGGCCAGACAATAAGTCGGGCGACGATTTAATAAGCAAAGTATGCTTCCATCACGAGTCGCGTTGCCTGGTGATTTAAGGAAGCCGATGCCGTCTAGGGGTGTGGCACTGGATTTTCTAGGGATCGGGTGGCAGGGCCCCATTGGCTCTCTTCAGTCCCTATCCTGCTCAGGGTGGGGATGTCACCTGGACTTGAACAGTGGAGTGGATCATGTGAGGCAACTTGGGAGGGGTCCTCTCGACCTCTAGCTGACCCTGGCCAGTGGTCTCCAAGGGGATCCAATGGACCAGTTCATCCCCAGGCCGAGAGGTCAGCTCAGAAGTTCAGGGTTAGATGAGACCACTGTTGGGGCATGGGGCTACAAAACCCAAGATAAAGACTTTCATACCACAGGGACTTTCGAGTTTGCCAAAATGGAGGAGAGCAAAAGGGCAGAGAGGAAGCAACGGGCCAGCCTGTTGAGGGGGTGTTAACGTGGGTGCAAAGGAAGACGGGAATCCACATGAACCACTCATCAAAGTGACTGCCATCGAGTCAAAGCCGAATCATGGTGACCCCAAAGGAGAAGGTTGAACTGCCCCTGTGAGTTTCTGAGTCTATAACTCTTACAGGGGTAGAAAGCCCCATCTTTCTCCCGCTGAGTGGTTTCAAACTGCTGACCTTACGGTTGGTAGCCCAACTCGTAACCACCATGCCACAGGGATCCTCAGTCCACAAATGAGAAGAGAAACCAAGGAGCGAGTAAAGGATAAACTATTGGGATGGAGGGTTGATCAATAGTTTAGGAGGCGGAAGACCAAGTGGGTGACCTGAAATGGAACCCCCACCCCCGTCGAATTCACCATAAAAAGCTGTTTTTAAAAAATAAAGAACACTGCAGGGGCAGGGAGTTAGTTAATGTGGCTCTCCTAACCAGAGGCTTCTAACTAAATGACCTTTCCCTGCGTGGGTCTGGTACGAAGATGGGGGAAGACACCAATGGGATTCACGTGCGAGTGACTGTGAACAGGAGTGCCTGGAGCGGATCCTGCTGTGAATAAAATGAGCCCTGGGAGAAGCAAAAGGAATCCCGTGACCAGCTGGAGCCAAGAGTAGACTGCTTCCTCTGAACCGGAGACCACAGCTCCATTAGCAGAGCCTCAGGAGCCGCCGCAGCATGGAACAGAGTGATGGATTCCCAACCCAGGGAGCAAGTGAAGGTGAGTGCATGGGGGCAGGAGGCTGGCTTGCGGAGTGGGGTGCCTCTGGGCACTTAAGAAATTAGACTTACTGACCCACAGAAGGGGGGCTGAGTGCTGTCTGGTTAGGGCTTACTGGAGTGAGGTGCCTCTGGGCACGTAATTCAGGGAGCTGGGTTTGCTGACAAATGAGGGGTGAATCCCCTCATTGGATTGAGGCTTACAGCAGAGTGAGGGGGTTATAATAATCTCTGTCTGATAGTAACGCTGTTTGAGTTCCTCGCCTGTGGTTAGAGGGGACCTGCCAGAGGTTTAATCTGACTAGATACTCTGCATTGGATTTTGGGTCCTCTGTAGCCTTCTACCAATTGGGAGCTCACACTTTTAGCTCTGATACTTTTCCCTTCATTATGTTTGGATTTTGTTATGGTCATCTTTGGATCACACAGGCTGATGTGCATGTGGACTTAATTGGCCCCTTGCTTAGATGGCTGTTTGTTTGAATACAAGCCTTTTAAGACCCCAGACACTATTCCAATCGATAGCCGGGCACCATCAGCTTTCTTCACCACACTTTGCTGTAGCTCCTTATCTTCAGTGATCTCTTCATGAAGGTAAGTGTGGAGCAGGGCCATGTGAACAGAACGAATGTTCTTGGATTAGGGCTAGCTTTACATCAGGGCCCAAAATCCGTCTGCTTGTCCCCAGGTTATGAATGTCTCTGATTTACTTTGGCAATTATATTATAACAAAAACAAAACCAGAACCAACAAGATCATCATCAACAACAAAAACAAACAAACAAAAAAGAAAAACATTGTCAATCACCCCCCTGGGGTATAAGACAATTGCATTGATAACATCAGTAATTCATCCAATGACAGAACTTCAGGAACTGTTGCTAGGAGGAGTTTATGCGAGTATAATCCAACTGCGAGCTACAATCCATGAGTTGTTTTTGTACAGATTTTTTAATTAATTGAGCTCTGTTTACACTGAACAGGGAGAAATTTCCTGCACCATCTCTTACACAGGCAGACCCTTGCTGCTCCGATCAAACCCTGTCATTTTAATGCAAGAGGAGCATTGAGACACCAAATATATGGTGGTTCTGGGTCTCACTTCGTTGGCTACCCACTAAGCCAGGGGTGGAAGATGCCTAGCTGGTGACTGAATGACGTGCAGAGGAGGTGAACATACGAGACAGGAAGTGGCTTCCAGCAGGGAGAGAGAGGAGACAGAGTAGGGTGGCGTCGTGGATGGAGCTTGTCCTCTGAGGGGCCACAGTTGTTGAGACCCAAGAGAGGTGGTGATAGCACACCCAATGCCACTGAATTGTGTACTTGAACGTAGATGGTTCTTGTTATATGAACTTAACCTGCACTTTAAAGCAAAGAAATCAAATACTGAAAAGTGCAACCATATGGATGAACACTGAAAACATTATGCTAAGTTAAAAAAAAAACTAATCATGAAAGAGCTCATGGAGTATCACTTAATTCATATAAAATGTCCAGAATAAGCCAAGCATTAAAATAATAACAATTCAGTATCATTGATTCAATTCCAACTCATTGTAGCCCTGTAGGACAGGCCTTGGTGGGTTCCTGAGGCTATAAATCTTTCCAGGAACAGAATGCCTCTTTTTCCTCCCAGGAAGCTACTGGTGGGTTTGAACCACCAACTTAGTGGTTAGCAGCCCGATGCATGAGCCACCATACTACCAGAGCTCCTTAGGTCAGTCACAGGAATGAAAATCAATGGATGATAGCCTAGGGCTGGAGTGAGAGCCCCAGGGACACCTTGGCCAAGAACTCATCTACTGACCCCGAGTTCCATGGTTCAAATCCACCAGCCATTCAATGGGATGAAGATGTGGCTGTCGGCTTCCATAGAGATTTTACAGTCTTGGAGATCTGAGGGGGGCACTCCTACTCTGTCCTACCGCTTCACTCTGGGGTCACTGAGAATCAGAATGGACTCGAATGGTTTCTTAAAGGCTGAAGTAGGGCCAGGTTGGGTGGAATGAATGGGGGAATCCCTGTTACTGGGGAAAGGGCTCCTTCTGGGGCGGCAAGATTATTCCAGGGTCAGCCAGTGATGATGACTGCAGACCTCTTTGAGTGTCCTAGAAACCATGTTGCTGCTATAGGTGCCACTGTGTCCGTTCCGACTCATAGTGAGCTGACACACAACAGACAAACGTCGCTCGGTGCCGGGCCATCCTCCAGTTGTTGATGCAGTCACAGTGTCAGCCCATCTTGCCCAAGGTCTTCCTCCTCTTCCCTGCCCCCTCCTTTACGAACCGTGATGCCCTTTCCAGGAACTGGCTCTTCTGACATGTCCAAAGTCCGTGAGACCAAGTCTCTCCACCCTCGCCTCTAAGGAGCACTGGGGCTGTACTTTCAAGACGGATCAGTTTGTTCTTTGGGTAGTGCATGGTACTTCTGGTATTCGTGGCCAGCACCAAAACTTAAAGGCATCTTAACGAGACAAAAAGCCATAGGCTTATGTAATATATATGGGAGAACTGTGTGGTATCTAAGTGGTGTTTTAAGGAAGCTATTAGGGCTTGGGAGGAGCTGGGTGATCAAGTCTGCACCTCACTGGATTGTGTAATTCGCGATGTTCCTGCCAGACACAAGGACACACGGGCTGGGCTGCTTGTCAACACACAGAAGTTTCTGTGTGTGGATTTTGCCGGTAGCAACAAATTCCAAAACTGTGCCAGGGAGAATGGTCACTACAGGGTGTCTACGTCCCAGCCTTAAACCTGCAGAGTGGCTCAGGCTGTCTTTGTTTGTTTGTTTGTTTGTTTGTTTGTGTGTGGGGGGGTGTTGTTGATTTATTTATAATAGTTTTATTGACATATCTTACACAATCCAATATGTCTATTCGCATACAATTCTCGATTCTGTTGTTCAGTCTCCTCGAGAGGCTGTTTTTGTAGTTGGGGGTCTTTGAGCCCATTCTGACTTCGAGCGACACAATATGGCACAGAAGAACGCCTGCCACGGGGTCGCTGAGGCTGGCACTACGGCAGATCACCAAGTCTTTCTCCCAGGGAGCAGCGGTGGCCTCAAACTTCACCAACCTTTCAGGTATCAGCCAGTATACCCCCGGGGCTCTTTGGCTCAGGCAAAATCATCAAATCAATCCATTCTAAAAGAAAACACCAAACAGCTTTATGGCGCACCTACGGTGTGCCAAGTGAGGAGGCCTTGGCTGGTGCCAACAGTTAAGCGCTTGACTACTATCCAAATGGTTGGTAGGTTCAAAACCACCCAGAGGGACCTGGGAAGAAAAGCCTGCCACCTGCTCCCAAAAGCTCACGGCCATCAGGAACCCTAGGGAGCACAGTCTCGTTGGGTTTTGACCTTGAGGACCAAGCAGGGGTGTGGGCACTAAGGCGCAGGACTGAGAGATTGGGACAGTGTCCTCGTGGAGATGACTCAAAAGAGAGGGAGACAGACACAAACCACTCAGTCCATTCACCGCAGAAAGTCAGAGAAGCACTCTCACACAGAGGCAGGCCTTGGGGGAGACCCCATTTGAACCTAGACCTACATGAGAAATCAGCCGGCTGTGGATACACAGGGGAGAAGCGTGTCTGGGCAGAGGGCAGCTAGTGCAAAGGCCCTGGGGCAGGGAAGTGGTTGAGATGGTAAAGAATTGGCTCTGAGCAGCCCAGGTGTGGTCTGAGCAGGAGCAGCAGCGGGCGTGGCTATGGATGGAACCTGAGAGGCCAGCAGGGACCTGAGTCTATTGTCAGGAGTTTGGGCTTTAGGACAAGTCAGATGGAGAAAGTTTGAAGATGGAAGTGACCTGATTTGATTTCTCTTTTGAAAAGATCCCTCTGGCTGCTGGGTGGAGAATGGACTATGTGTGGGAGGGCGAGAGCAGAGCTTGGAGGCCAGCAAGGAGCCTTACACTGGTTGGTCCTGTTTGGGTTGTTGTCTTTCCGGTCTCAAAAGCCGAGCAAAGGGCCTTTCTTCGTTATCAAATTTCACAAGCTTTGGCCACCATAATTTGTCTCAACAAAACGTGGAGAGGAGAGCTAAAGGAGACAGCCTCTTTAATTCACCTCTGCGTGTACCTGGGTTGTTACCACACTGAGGGCTGACGGGCACGTTTCACTAGGTGAGAATGCCCTCTAGGAGCACGGGTGGTGCAGTCGGCTAAGTGATGGGCTGCTAACCACCAGGGTTGCAATCTGAACCCACCAGAGGAGGCTGGCTGAGCCCTGGTGGTGTAGTGGTTGCAGGTTGAAAGACTGGACTTTCTACTCCAGTTACAGTCTCAGAGCCCCCAGGGGTCGCTATGAGTCAGCATCGACTCAGTGGCAGTGAGTTTGGCTTTGGGTTTGGTCTGCTCCCATACAGATTTATAGGCACACACACAAAAAAATTATAGGCTCAGAAACCACACAGAGAAGTTCTGTTTTGTCCTATAACGTCAGCTTTGATGTGAGTCTGAATCAACTCAACAGCCATGGGTTTAGCATATCCTACAGCATGAAGCATGCTACAGCCTAGGATTGCTAGAGATTTGAAGGCTACCGAATAAGGGACATTATGCATGGGTAAATATATTTATAAGTACATGAGTACATGTGTCCATCTATATGAGGGGGCTTTAAAAAATTCATGGAAAGGTTCCATGAACTTTTGATCCCACTTTGACACAACTTTCTGAAGCCCCCTTATAAAGCTATACTTAGAAATTTCTGTATTCTATCAATATATTCCTCTAATAACTGGTAAATGTTACATTATGCACAGATATACGTGGAAAATAATTAAAGGAAGATATACATCCTCCCCGTATTTTTTTTCCACATTTATGGAAAAGTTCCAATAAGCTGACGCAGCACTGGATGCGCTCGCTCGTCTGTGTCTAGGCTGGAAGAGACTCATATCTGTGCCCTTTCCAAAGAAAAGTGGCCCAACAGAATGTGGGAGTTACTAAACAGTGTCATTACTATCTCATGCAAGCACAAGTCTGACAAGGAGCTTCCGGAAATTGAAGCCAGATTCAGAAGCGCATCGGGAAGAAAGGCTGTCATTGCTGAGGCCAGCTGGATCCTGGCTGCAGCAGAGAAGACCAGAAACACGTTTATTTACATGTTGTTGACTCTGCGGAGACCCTCGACTGAGCGGATCCTAACACACGATGGATAGCCGTGAGGAGAATGGGAATTCCAGAACACGTCTGTGCGCTCACGCAGAACACGTACTGAGACCAAAAGGAAGTCATTCGAATGGAACTGTGGTTTTCCCTCAGAAAGGTGTGTGCTAGGGTGGTAGCTTTCACTAGACTTATTCAGCCTGTATGTGGAGCAAATCGTGACGGTGAACACAGCATTAGGATTGCAGAGAGGCTCCCTAGCAATGTGCCTGGTTCAGATGACACATGCTAGCTTGCTGAAAGCAAAGAGGACTTGAAGTGTTTGGTAAAGACCAGAGACTTCAGTGTGGCTTACACCTCAATGTAAAGAAAACCTAAATCCCCAGAGCTGGACCGATAAACAACTTCATGGTAAACAAAGACAAGGCTGAAGTGGTCAAGGATTTGATTTTACGTGGGTCCACAATCTACGCTCATAAAACAATGGCAAGGACTCAAAAGACCCCTACAAAGATCTCCTGTAAGGGTTAAAGAGCAAGCGTGTCACTTTGAGCATGACGGTGCTCTTGACCCAAGCCAAGTATTTTCAGTCACCTCCAGTGCACATGGAAGCTGGACAGTGGATGAGGAAGATCAATCCTGTAAAAGGATGTTCGTGCTTGGTAAAGTACGGGGTCAGCGAAAAAGGAGAAGGGTCCTCAGGGAGATGGATTAGCACCATGGCGACAGCGATGGTCTCACCATAGGCATCAGTTGTAAAGATGGAGAACCTGACAGTGTTGTGCATAAGGTTGCTCTGACATGGAACGGACTCGAGGGTACCTAGCAACAAGAACAAAAATATCATTCATTCTTTGGCCTTTTATATCATAAAAGTGCCCCGCTGGCATAGAGGTTATGCACTGGGCTGCTAAGTGCAAGGTCAGCAGTTTGAAACCTGCAGCCAGCCGCTCCTGAGGAGAAAGATGAGCTTTCTCCCACAAAGGATTAGTCTTCGAAACCCATGAGGGCAGTTGTACCCTGCCCAGTAGGGTCGCTATGAGTCGGAATTGACTCGATTGGTTTGGTGAATTTGGTTTGAGTTTTTGGTATACAATAATGTATCCAGTTGGCAATTGCTGCAAAAGAATCTGCCCGGATCAAAATCATCTACCAACTTGTTGCCCTTGAGTCAATTGTAACTTATGATGACTTCACACGAGTCATAGTAGAGCTGTGGCGGAGGTGCCTCTGGGGGGACTCAAACCACCAACCTGTTAACTGCCTAGCATGTTAACCAGCTGGACCACCAACTAACCAATTGCCCCAAGAGTTTCCAAAATCATATCCTTTTGGCCTTGTTAGAGAGTGTTGAAGCCATCTTACCACCTGAGACTACCTCCTTCAAAGAATCCCAGGGATTGAAATAGAATCACCAAGAGAGTCAGTCATCTTCTCCTTAGAAGACTCATCGCAACTCATCCTCTCCTGCTTCTGCGTTTAGAGAAAATTAACTTGGGCGACCTTGAATGAAAGACATACCAATGACATAGCTTCCAGCATCACACCCACACACAATCCACCACCGGAAGCTAAAGGGACAGACTAGTGGTAAAAGTGAAGACATGGAGAATAATAAAGTGCTGGGACAAAGGGAAGTAAGAGTCTCTGAGGAAACCTGGTAAAAAGCAAGAAGCTGGGCCACACAAGGCCAGAAAGAAATTCAGGAGCAAGAGGGACCACACCAAGTTGCTGTGGACTCGGCTCTGGTCCGTGGCAGCCTTCTACAGAGCACACCAAAACTTGGCCTGGTCCCATCCAGTTTTAAGGAGTCCTGGTGGCTCTGTAGGTTGGGCATTGGACTGGTGACCACAAGGTCAGTTGTTCAAATCCACCAGCATCTCCTATCTGCTCCTGTAATGATCTACAGTCTCAGGAACCCTCCACGGCAGTGGTTTTCAACCTTCCTCATGCCACAACCCTTTCATACAGTTCCTCATGTTGTGGTGACCCCCCAACCATAAATTTATGTTCATTGCTACATCATCACTGTCATTTTGCTACTGTAATGAATTGGGCAACCCCTGTGAAAGGGTTGTTCGACAACCCCAAAGGGGTCGCGACCCACAGGTTGAGAACCGCTGCTCCATGGAGTTGCTATGAGTCAGCATCAACTAGCTGTGGGTTCCATTTGGGTTATCATCTTCATGTCTGCTTAGGCTTGCTGCACTGACACTTTCCTTTGCCCTCACTCACCCTCTGCCAACCATGATGGCCTTTCCTGGTGATGAGTCTTATTCAGTAGTGGTTACTCATTGGCCTGCAATCCGAAAGATCAGCAGTTCAAAACTGCCAGCTCCTCAGTGGGAGAAAAAATAAGCTTTCTACTCCCATAAACAGTTACAGACTGGATCAAGGGCAATGTAACCGAGAGGAATTACTGAAACCCAAATGAAGGCTGAGCAAGATAGTGGGACAAGAGGAAAGTAAAAGGAAAGAGAAGACAGAACTAGGAGGGAGAGGGCATTCTTTATAGAGGTATAAATACAGGCATGTAGATATGTAAATATATTTATATATGAGGATGGGGAAA
>NW_022109491.1:3747369-3749164 GCF_000313985.2 Echinops telfairi
ATAATACAACTGCCAGTGGGGGGGCAGCTGATACCAAGGGCTCACGCAGAAAGGAAATGTTTTGAAAATGATGATGGCAACATATGTCCAAATGTGCTTGATACAATTGATGTATGGATTGTTATAAAAGCTGTACGACCCCCCCCCCAAATAAAACAATTAAAAAAAATACGACCACCAAAGTAAACCTGAGTCATGCATATCCCAGGGACAAACAGGTGGATTCTGGGCCCCCACTTAATTCTAGTCCCATTTCAAGAACAGTTAGTTGTAATAATATGACCCTGCTCAATCCCCACTTTCATGAAATGATCCCTGAAGAAAAGGGTGCTACAGCAAAGTGTGGTGAAGAAAACAGATAGTAGCTGTCCCAGCTGTCAATCAGAAAGCGTCTGGGGTCTTAAAGGCTTGCATTCAAACAAGCAGCCATCTAAGTGAGGACTCAACTAAGTCCACGTGGAAGAAGCACATCAGCGTGTGTGATCCAAAGATGACAATAACAACATTCAAATATAACAAAGGGGAACGTATTGGAGCCTAAATTGCAAACACTCAAATTGTAGAAGGCTATGGAGGAGAAGGGGAGCCCAAAACCCATCTACAGAAGATCTGGTCGATTAAGCTGCTGGCAGAGCCCCGCTCGCCACAGGCAAGGGTCTCCAACCGCTTTCCTGCCAGATAGAGAGCCTTCTAATCATGATTCTACGGGATCCCACTTGATGCTCGGTCCGTTGACTTCCCTCTTGACCCAACCTAAAATCCTTCTAGGTGCAAGTATTTCTTGCTCGTTCCATGACAAAAATTTCTTCCTTGGCCTTTTAAATATTTACGGTGGTCTTTTCTTTCTTACTGTTTGTATTTAATCTTTGTAACATTATTATTTTATCCTTACCATTTTTTCCCCTGCTTTTTATTGTGGGGTTTTTTTTTTTGGGGGGGGGTGGTTTTTTAAAAATCATTTTATTAGGGAACATACAACTCTTATCACAATCCAGACATACATCAATTGTGTAAAGCACATTGTACATTCATTGCCCTCATCATTCTCAGAACATTCGCGCTCCACATCAACCCCCTGGCATCAGCTCCTCATTTCCCCCCTCCCTCCCCCATGCCTCCTCCCTCATGAACCCTTGGTAATTTATAAATTATTATTTTGTTATATTTTACACTCTCCCTTCACCCACTTTTCTGTAGTCCGTCCCCCAGGGAAGAGGTTATATGTAGATCCTGTAATCAGTTCCCCCTTTCCACCCCACCCTCGCTTTTTATTGTTTCTGTTGGGTTTCTGGTTTGTGCAGCACAGGAGTAGATGCACAGAGATCAGAACTGATGCAAGTGCTGATAGGGGAGGCGGGTGGGGGGTGAGAGATAGGGAGGGGGAGGGGAGGGCAAGCAATGTATGTGGGAGGGGGAGGGCGCACTAGAAAGGATGGTGATTACACAACTAATTTTAAAAGTGATTTAACCATGGGGGCGGGAGAAACTGTTCTAAAATTGAGAGTTGTACTGATTGTACAGTTCTTCTTGATATGACTGAGATTGAGTTGTGTGATATGTGGATTAAGTGCCAATGAAACTGTTAAAAACACACACACATCATATACTTTAGATGAAAGCTTACCCACACTTAGTTGTATGTGGTTACCATATTTGGGAATTTACCAAGGTCCTCATTATTAATTTATCATGATGTCTCCAGTATTTTAAAATAGGTATTGAAAAATTTCAATAAATAATTGCTGAAACTTGAGAAGAAAAAAACAAACTGTTACAGTCTCAATACCCACGGGGG
>NW_022109491.1:3749377-3759572 GCF_000313985.2 Echinops telfairi
TGGGCACTAGTTCACTGGGTGCTTTCAGCAGCCCTTGGAGGTGACCAGGCAGAGAGGTCAGGCCTAGGTCACAGAGTAGTGACTAACAGATGGAGAATTGACAGTCATCAAAGTCTTGCGTGCTGAGATGACTCTACACCTTTCATCGTAGTACAGTACCTCTCCTGCCTCTCCCAACACCTTGCTTTGAGGGGCGCCCAGCCCAGGGACCCCATAAGGCCCAGGAACACATCAATACCATTAATGTTGCATGCCTCGCCAGAGAAGCCTTCCTCTTTCTGTCTGTCCCTCTACTTTTCCCAGCTTGATGTCTTTCTCGAGGGACTGGTCCCTCCTGACATGTCCGCAGTATGTAAGAGGCAGCCTTATCACCCGTGCCTCTAAGACGCCCTCTGACCATACTTCTTCCAAGACAGATTTGTCTGTCCTGTCGGCAGCCCATGGTACGTTCCATATTCTTCTCCAGCACACACATCACAGGCATCGTTGTGTGGCATTACAGGACAGGGCGACACTGCAGCATAGGGCTCCCAAGGCTGTCATCTGTGGAAAGGAGTCTTGAGTGGCACTGTGGGTTAGGCATTGGGCAGCTAACTGCAAGGCTGACGGTTCAAACCTACCAGTTGCTCTTCAGGAGAGATAGATTTATAGTCTGGGAAACCCTATATAAGGTGTCTGGGCATCCGAATTGACTTCGTGGCAGTGGATTTGGGTTTTGAGGGGTTTCCTTGCCAATCTTTACAGAAGCAGACTGCCACTACTTGTTTCCCCTCAGTCCGTTCACACCACTGACCTTTCAGTTAACAATCGAATGCTTTAACCTTTGTGCCACTAGGGTTTCCATCAACCCAATGTTCTCAGTCCCTGCAAGACACCTAACCACCGGAGCATTCAAAAACTCACTAAGGAATACTTTTCCAGTTCCAGCCTGCAAACCATATTTCGTGCAATCAAGTTCAATTAGAATATCTGGATATATTTTTTTATATCTATATTTTTTAATACAGCCTGTTACTATCATTATCATTCACAAAATCATGTCGGACACTATACCCATCTCAGAAAATGATAATGTAGTTCATTTCTTTTAGATAAGAGAGAAGAAAGGAAGGAAGATGGGAGGGAGGGAAAGAGAAAAGGGCTGTGGGTTTTCCAACAGCAAGAGAGGGGGGGAAATCCACAAACCGGTGTAACGACAAAGGTCAAAAGCTCCATCGGTAATAACCCTGTGAATGGCAAGCATGCCTTCTGTCCTGATGTTACAATTATACGGTTTTCAAAGAACTTCTTTCCTTTTTAAAGGAATAATTATGGGAATAATACACTGTTTGGCACAGAGTATGTTATCAGTGAAGCCCCACCGAGATATGTAGCATTTCTGTCACCATTTAAAGGTGTCACGATTTTTACAATTTATTTTTCAATGCTGAGAGTAACAAGTTTTAGCTCTTGTGTGTTCGGCGTTAGGCGGTCATGTTGTTTCAAAATAATCATAATCCAACCAACCACCCATATCAAACAGCAGATGGAACTCCGGGCTGAGTATCGCGCACTGTGAAATGTGGATGTCTAAACCCAGCCTGACCGGCCTGGTACTGAAATCTGCAGTGTGGAAACTGGAGCTTAAAGGGCCGCTGGCCTCCTGACTTCCTACAGGGCTTCCTACAGGGAGGGACAGGTCTCTGCTCCCCACCCCCACCCCCGCTGTCCCCACCCCCACACCCCAGCAGCGAAGCAGGAGCTACCTGCAGATACAATGTAACTCTGCTTTGGAGGATTTCAACATGCTCTTTATTAATTTTTTTAATTGTTTTATTAGGAGCTCATACGACTCTTATCACAATACATACATACATCAATTGTGTAAAGCACATTTGTACAGCCATTGCCCTCATCATTCTGAAAACATTTGCTCTCCCCTTAAGCCACCGGCATTAGGTCCTCATTTTCCCCCTCCCTCCCTGCTCCCTCCTCCCTCATGAGCCCTTGATAATTTATAAATTATTATTTTGTCATATCTTGCCCTGTCCGACGTCTCCCTTCACCCACTTTTCAGTTGTCCGTCCCCCAGGGAGAAGGTCACATAAAGATCCTTGTAATCGGTTCCCTCTTTCCAACCCACTCTCCCTCTACCCTACCAGTATCGCCACTAACACCACTGGTCCTGAAGGGATCATCTGTCCTGGATTGCCTGTGTTTCCAGTTCCTATCTATACCAGTGTACATCCTCTGGTCTAGCCAGACTTGCAAGGTAGAATTCGGATCATGATAGTGGGTGGGGGGAGGGAGGAAGCATTTAGGTACTAGAGGAAAGTTGTATTTTTCATCGTTGCTACATCGCACCCTGTCTGGCTCATCTCCTCCCCAGACCCCTCTGCAAGGGGATCTCCAGTGGCCTACAAATGGGCTTTGGGTATCCACTCCGCACTCCCCCCATCATTCACTATGGTAAGATTTTTTGTTCTGATGATGTCTGATACCTGACCCCTTCGACGCCTCATGATCACACAGGCTGGTGCGCTTCTTCCATGTGGGCTTTGTTGCTTCTGAGCTAGATGGCTGCTTGTTTACCTTCAAGCCTTTAAGACCCCAGATGTTATACCTTTTGATAGCCGGGCACCATCAGCTTTCTTCGCCACATTTGCTTATGCACCCATTTGTCTTCAGCGATCGTATCATGGAGGTGAGCACATGATGATATGATTTTTTGTTCTTTGACGCCAGATAACTGATCCCTTCGGCACCTCGTGCTCACACAGGCTGATGTGTTCTTCCATGTGGGCTTTGTTGCTTCTGAGTTAGATGGCCGCTTGTTTACCTTCAAGCTTTTAAGACCCCAGACGCTATATCCTTTGATAGCCGGGCACCATCAGCTTTCTTCACCACTTTTGCTTATTCATCCGCTTTGTCTTCAGCGGTTGTGTAGGGAAGGTGCATGCTCCTTATTATTATTGGAAACTGGATTCTGACGGGATCCGTAGGTCAATCAAGATAAAAATACCTCCTGAATTAGCCCCCGGACCCTCGCGGTAACAACCTGCACAGCTGGGGCACTGACGCTGCGTGGGGACGGAGGGCTAGGAAGGCGTCCCCTTGCCCGATGTTCTGGTTTGTCGTGGCTCTTAGCCCATTTTCTCGTATGGACATAGAGCACATTTGTGATCAAAGGAAAGCGAGGCAGAAATCCATGGTCACAATGAGTCTGGTTGGTGTTTCCATAAATTGGAACATCTACGATCTCCTGGTAGGGTAGTGGTTTAGTATTGGGCTGCTAACTGCCAGGTGAGCAGTTCGAATCCACCAGCCGCTCTGTGGGAGAAAGACGAGGTTTTCTACACCCGTAAAGAGTTACAGTCTCAGAATCACCTCGGTGGCAGTGCATTTGGTTTGTTTTGGGTTGGTATTCTCTCCTCCCACGCATGCTCGTGCCGACGCCATGTGTGTCAGAGTAGAATTGTGCTCCACTCCAAAGAGTTCGCAATGGCTGCTTTTTCTGAACTCATCCCCAGGCCTTTCTTCTAAGGTGCCCCTAAAAAAGACCCTCACCCTCACCCTTCCACTTAGTGGTCCAGCAAGGCGTGAACCATGAGCACCATCACCATCACCCAGGAGCTCCTTGAAGACACAGATTGAAATGGGTGAAGGCAATATACAATACGGAAGGTTGGCAAGAAGGAAAGGAAGAGTGAAGGGCAGCAGAGGTCAGCCTGGTAGCACGTGCACACGCACACAGTGTAGATCTGCATGGCCTTTCCTGGGGGTCTAGAGGTCTCTGACCCTAGTGTCCTCCCAGGAGATCCTAGTGCCCCTGTCCTCAGCCCACCTGTTAAAACGCAACTGCAGTAAGTGCATGGCGCCCTGGTGGCGCAGTGGTGATAAGCTCAGCTGCTAATGCCAAGCACTTTAGCTGTTCGCAGCACCCTCCGACTCTTTACCTGTCCTCACAGCCGAAACATAGAGATGGTAAGAAAGGAGTCAGACTTGTCAAAAATAAGCAGAACTAACCTCCCGAGAAGTAGCATACTGGGGACACTGCCGCAACATCGGCCACCAGGCCAGTGCTCTACACCCCACTTTGGTGAGTAGCACCTAGGGTCTTCTAAGCTCACGAGCAGCCATCTAAGGTGCTAACTATTGGTCTCTCCCATTTCTCCCAGAGGAAAGAGGAGTATCGAAATTCAAAGACCCATGGATGCAATTAGTCCAACAGACTAACAGACCACACACACACCAACCTTCATGACCCTGAGACCCAGAGGACCAGATGGTGCCCGGCCACCACTGTCAACAGCCCTAAAATGAATCACATTTGAAGTTCCCGGATAGAGCGGGAGGGAAATGTGGAACAAAGCTCAAAATCATTAAAAAAAAAGACTAGGCACACTGGTCGGATAGAGACAGGTGGAACCCCGAGGCCAGGGCCCCTTCGTCGCCCTGCAGATCTGGAAATGAACTCATCCCCACGGATGAGTTTTTCAGCCAAACAACAAAAGCTGTCAATCGGGAATCATAACACGAGTGAGGTACACACGCCTTAGAATAACCAACCATTCGGAGGCAGAAGGGCAGCTTTTAGCCAAGGACAGTGTTCGGAAGGGTGAGAGAAAAAAGAGGAAGCACAGGGAATGGGCTCAGTGATGGTATGTGTTGGGGATTGCAATCTATGACATGAAACACCCTGTGTAGGAATTGCTCCGTGGGAAGCTGATTTCCTCTGTAAACCTTCACCAACTCACAATAAAACGTAAGAAGAAGAACAAGAAGCAGTGTAGCAGAGAGGAAGCAGTCTGTGTTATGCCCACATAGGTATACCAGCACTGAGAGTGCAGCAGCCCGACTCGAAATGTGCAGGGAGGGAAAGGAAACTGGGACTGCAGTGACTCAGTTAGCTCCACCCTCCAAAAGTAGACAGCTTCATTAATGATTTATCACCGATCACCTGCGGACATGATCGACCCCATTGCTTCCAAACAGAGATATGATGAATTTTGCCCTTTAAAAAAAACTTTTTTCCCTATGAACCCTCAGCCTCTTTAGAACATGGATGGGGATTTTGGACACAGGTTCGATCTCTGCTGGGCAGCATGGTCCCAAAGGAGCCTGTGAAGACCCGATGGAGAAATGATTACTGATGTTTATTCTACGCCGGTTGCCTGCCAGGCACTGTTCTGGGTACATCCGGGTGTGGACTTACCTTTGATGCACTCTTAGCCCCATCATTTAGATGGGCAGACCGAGGTTATGATCAGACAAGTTCCTTGGCCAGGGTCACAAAGCCATTAAGGAAAAAAACATATGTTTATGGGGGTGGGGAGACTGACTGTGTTTATGGGGGTGGGGAGACTGACTGACTCCTCACTGGCTGTGTGACTTAAGATGAGTGAGTGGAAAAAAAAAAGATGAGTGAGCAAATTAATGCCATCTTCTCTCAATTTACCCTCCTGGAATGGTGGCTAATACCACCACCCAAGCCTCATGCATTGTGAGACTCAAAATGAGCTAATAAGCTTTGATCATTCAGGACAGGGCCAGGCCTATGATAGTAAATTAATCAATTAATTAATTAATTAGACTTTAAAACCTCACTGCCAATCGAGTCGACCCTGTAGGACAGAGTAGAACTACCTCTGTGAGTTTCACAGGGGCAAGTCTGTACAGGAACTTTAGGAGGGTCTTTTCTCCCAGAGGTTTTCCAGTTTGACTGCTAACTACCAAGTTGGCAGCTCAAGCCCACCAGCTGCTTCCTCCAAAGACGAGGCTGTCTGCCCCAGAAAGACGTACAGACCAGGGAACCCTGAAGAGGACCACTCTGAGTTGGCAGTGGGTTTGGGTTGGTTCCCAACAGCCTGTCTTCTCCAGCATATTTTCAGGTTCCTGTTTCCGGGAAGCCATCCTCGGTCATTAACAATCACACAGAGAACGGCTGCTCTCACTGACATCCCCGGAATACAGTGAACAACACCAGGACCACCCTCGGTACCTGTCTCGTCGTATCACAGGCTAACTGGCTGCTGCGCTACAGGCACTGCCCCGTTGTCTCATCCTGGCAACAACCACATAGAATGAGTTATTATTACACCAGTTAGACAGCCAAGGGAATGAAGGGGCAAAGCCAAGAACCTCACTAGCTCGCCCAAGAGCTTACACAGTGGGGCGGGTCAAGGCCAACGACTCCGTTCATGTTGCTTTTCCTTCCCAGAGGATGATCCTGAGTGAAGTCATCAGTGGTTTGGAGCCAGGGACAATTCCTGGAAATGTGAGGAAGGCAAATGGTCCCTCTCTTCCCACCCTCCCCGGTCTCTTCTGCTGTCTGCCCGGCTGCCTTTGACATGGGAAAGGAGAACCATTCTTGGCCCTGGGAGGCTCCTGTTTTCCCTTCCCTTCCTAAAGAGGGGCTGGTTTGGAGTTGTCATCCCACACAGTCACCAAGGTCATTTATAGAGAAAAAGCCCACACGCATTCCCCCAAATAACCAGCTCCTGGCGTGCAGGAACCCATGGCTTTTGACCCAGTTCTTTCTGTTGCCTCATCTCCCATGCTGTGTTTCAATGTTCTGGCCTTGTCGTCTGCTAAATATGTTCTAGTGTGTTGTTTGTCTCGGCTCTGGTGCCATGGCCTTGGGGTGCCTCTTTGCCCCCCACCTCAGGAATCCTCCAAAGAAACCATGGGCCTAAGACCAACAAGGAGCCCATCCCTAGAATCTAGGGAGAGAAGACGCCTAAGTAAACATGGGTGAATTCAATCCCTTGTTTTCTCTTTCCCTCCTAATCCCATAATTTCTCCTCATAGGAAGCGCACACGGCTCTATAAAGGCGCCTCATTAAACACTGATTGGCTTTTGTCTCCTGAGGAGTTACTTGCCTCCCTCTCAGAAGCCTCTCAGGCCTGCTGGCTCCCTCCTTCAAGCTAGACGAGCCTTCTTTGACTTCTTTCAATATCCCCACCCGCCCTGCCATTTTGGGAGACTGCTATCAGAAAGGGCACCCCAAGACAAGGTGGCCAGAGAGGCCTAAGAAGCCGACCCAAAGCAAAGGCCTCCCCTGGGGACACCCCCTCAAGTCAGCCCCCTGGGATCACTAATGCTCCTACACCAGGGCTGCACTGTGTGGATCAAAATAACCCGTTTCTACACCCAGGCTGTGCCCTGTGAAAACACAGCCTGCCGTGTAAGAATGCCAAAGTAAACAACTCTTAGCCAATCAGTCTTTAAATTGGTCTCCAGGGACAACATAGAATGACTGGGTATTTCGAGCTTGGAATATGATTTGGGGGGTAGGGGGGTGTCTAATACCTGAGAAACGTTGGAATCACCCCCTCTACCTGGGTGTGGTCGACAGTGTCATCCAGCAGGACTTCCCCAGCACCCCATCTCTAAACACCTCTATCTATCTGGACTGGAGGGAGGACAAAGGGAGCCATTCAAATTGCCCTGCAATCCGATTTAATCCATAACTACCAAGGGCGGTAACGGAATGCCTGGTGTTTCTGTTTTGTGAGGCCATGCACGCAGTCGCTAAAGGTGACCATGCCACAGCTGCTTCACGCTTAGGAGGCCTTTCTACTTTGGAAAGGTATTTAGCGGAAATTGCTTTGTGTAATTCAGTTGTGTGCGTATTCCTACAAAATGCACATTCTCTTCCATCCAGACATAAACACCAGCGAGTGTCCGATAACAGGACAGCCAGCATTTGGAATGCTGAGCCTCTGAAGCAGGCGAGGTGAGGCCAGAGTCAGAGGGCATACTTAGAACCTCCGAGTCTGCAGCTCCCAAGTTTCTCTGTTCACAAGACTCACACGTGCTGCTCGGCATCCACCCTTTGGTGCATTTGGCATTGATAAGACCAAGGGTGTATTGCTTATCTCTCTCCAAACAGTTCAATCCAAGTTTTATGTGGGTTTGTTAATTATTATTTTCTTTAATGCCCAAGGGGTCCGAGCTTATCGTGTAACCTTTGCTTTCTGTTCTGTGCTGTTCATTCTGTTCCTGGGCTGGTCAGAGATGCCCCTACCGGCCGAGATTCGAGAGGAGTTTGAAAGAGCAAGCATATTTATCAAAGGAGACCAAAAAATTAAGCAAATAGAGGCAGCACTAACGTGCATTGGATATATAAACTGCGCTTCCTGAAAAGATAAATGATTTGGTAATGAATAGATCCTTTAGGCCATAAAAAATCCATTTATTTTCTTTTGAATTTGAATAGGACAGATTTGCATTTCCCCCCCTCCGCACAGTTACACTTAAATTAAAATGCAGAGCATGAAGGTAGCATACAATCACAATAAATAATAACTGGCGTATTCTGTGTTATTCATAAAAACAAAATTAATAGATGGAGGGAAGGAACCCTGATGGTGGGGAAGCTGTACACGATGACCAAACAACTCCTGTAGGAGCAGAAAATGAAGCTGATGGAGACTAGCTGCTAATTAGGAAGAAAAGTATTGATTCTTACCAGATTCAGAAGTAGGCTGAATTCAGAGGGGCTGGAGGTAGAGATGGGGTGGGGTGGATAGGTAATGTCTAAACACTCTACTTTCCTAATGGGAAAATGTTACACATATTTCTCTGTATTTTGATCCCTAATCCAATGTCTAAGGAGCGCTGGTACAATGGTTAAGCGCTCAGCTGCTAACCAAATGGTCAGTGGTTCGAACCCACCCCCTGACATCTGCTGCCTTCAAGTTGGCCACCTAGGAAACCCCTGGGACACTTCTCCTTGGTCATATGGGGTGTCTATGAGTTGGAATCAACTCAGTGACACACAACAACAACAAATATAGATATACTGTATATCTATACTTTTCAAAAGAGTTAGTGGGAAAATTCCATTATCTTTCTGTTCAATTTTTCCACGAACCTTTTGAAACTCCCACGTATGGAGAGTCCTGGTGGTGCAGTGGTTACGTGGTTAAACATTGGACTGCTAACCGAAAGGTCAATGGTTCGAGTCCACCAGTGGTGGCCAAGGTTGCAGTGGGCTTTTGTAAAGACTGACAGCTGGGAATCCTATGAAGCAGTTCTACTTTGTCCTGCAGGGTCACTGGGAGTGGCAGCGGGCAGTGGGTAGACGCATATGTATATAGTGAGAGCAAGAGCCAACCACAGATTGTCCTCAAAGTAGAGCAAAAGCAAGATCCCATGTCACACACCCCCATACTATTTTGAGTGTAGTATGTTGGGCTAACTGAGAACCACATTGACCAAGAACCAGCGAGTAGAGCTCACGCCTTCCAGAACCTTTGTGTCCCTTCCCTTCTCTGTCTCTCCCTTCCTCCCCCCTACATGCCGGGAAGAAAAGTCTTCCAATGCCTTTGATTGTCATCAACCAACACCAGAGAATTTGTGGAAAGACTGGTCTCTCTAGAGAGTTGTCACACTGGTCCAGCCACTGAGAAAGAACCAGGAGAAACATGATCAGGAGAGATGGGATTTGTCCCTTTGAACTGAGAACAGAATGCAAGAGAAAATCAACTGGGTACACACTCCAAACTTTCAAAACAAAGGGGAGACAAAGTCAAAATGCCTATAGGAGCGGGGCAGCTGCAGAAGCTGAGGGTATTGGCCACACAGCTCACCCCCAGGCCTCAATTGCCAAAAAGGAGGAACCATCAGATTAGCGAGATCAAAGCTCTCATTTGGTTGAAGGGGGAAAAAGCCGAGCTCACTGCCAGCAAGTTGTTGCCAACGCACAGCGACCCTTAGGACAGGGTAGAGCTGCCCCTGTGGGGTTCCCAGACTGTCACTCTTGACGGGAGTAGAGAGCCTCATCTTCCAGGATTTGTTCAAAGAAGCTCGAAATGGAGATTTAGGTTTAAAAGCTTGCTCGCTTCAGGAATGTTGGCAATGACTTGAGCATATTTCAGTGCCGTTCTAATACAATAACTCGCTGCCATCAAGTCATTGCTGACTCATAGCGACACCGCCCCACCCCGTGGGGCTCCTGGACTGTAATTGTCTATGGGAGAGAAAGCCCGGTCATTCTCCTGAGGAGCTGCTGGGGGTTTCAAACTGCCGACCATGTGGATTGCAGCCCAACGTGTAACCACTACACCCCCAAGACTCCATCCTAATATAATGCATATTGTGTACAAATATATAAAATATATGTGTATCTACAATATAATGTCATATAAAAACCAACCAAATATCCCTCCAGATTCCTGATTCCTCAAACCTAAATAGTGGTTTCAGCGG
>NW_022109491.1:3759797-3760889 GCF_000313985.2 Echinops telfairi
GGCCAGAGAAATCCAGAAACACTCTCCAGAGTGCGCATGCACACCCATTGGTGACTGGGGGAGCCCTGGCGGCACCGTGTTTGTTAAGTGCTTGCTTGCTAACACAGGCAGAATGAAGACCTGGCAAGCCCGATGGTGCAGTTCCACTCTGTTCTCAAAGGTAGCTAGCAGTCATGATCGATCTGACAGCATGGCGCACTACTGCTGACAAGAGCAGGGTCCCTGTGGTTGGAGAGATTTAGGTAGATGGGGCGGCACGTTTTCATTTTGTCACCTGACCCTGACTCACTGAGCTCTTTTGAATGGGTGTCTGCTTTGTGCTGGGCACTGGGTGTTGGGGAGCATGCTCTGGTTCTGAGGAAAGTCCAGCTGAGAAGCCTGTTTCTTTGAGCATGGGCAGCCAGTGGTCCCAAGAAAAGTACTTAGGGCAGGTTTGGGGTGGAGGCAATTTGAAAGGCAGTATTCTGTGTTAGAGGAGCCCTTCTGGTGCAAACGTTAACCACTGGGCTGCTAGCCAAAGGACCGAGGGAGAAAGAGGTGGAAATCTGTTTCCCATAAAGCTTGTAGGCCCTACTCTGCCACACAGGGTCATGATGGGCTGAGCTCTGCACAATGGCCGTGGGTTCTTCCATCCTACAGCAGGTGATTGTCTCCTGGGACACGAAGGTCCCTGGGGGCACGGGCAGTTTGCACTAAAGCTTGGCGCTTTTAACCTACCCAGTAGTGCTGCGAAAGAAAGGGCCGGCGGTCTGCTTCCAGAAAGATTACAGGCAAGAAAACCCAAGGCAGCAGTTCCACTCTGTAAAACACGGGGTTACCATGCATGGAAAAACTCACTGACATCAGGTTTGGGTCTGGGCTCTTGGACCCCAAATATAGGGCTGTTTGACTTAATAGGTTTATAGCTACTCAAGGGATCCATAAGGGGTTCTGAAGAGGTGGACAAGAACAAAAAGTGAGACAGGTGCCTTGTTCGTGTGTGTGCTTTTGTATGACAGCCTTGATCCTAGTTCTGACCCCCTGCTGCTGACACGAGCAGCTGATTCCCTGACGGAGGTCCGTGTTTATCTTCTGGCATTATGTGGGCCAACA
>NW_022109491.1:3760989-3761956 GCF_000313985.2 Echinops telfairi
AGCAGAGCTCATCTCCTTACCTGTGGAAGAGTAAATAGATAAAGTGAGATTAAGAGTGGGCTTAGCCACGGCGCAAAAACCACAAGCACGTTCAGAACGATGACTGGGTGCAGCCTTTCTGGAGAAGAGTCCAGCCACGTGAAACCCAGTGTAAGACCCAGGAGTTCCTGATGCGGATATCCTACCTCCAGGACTGGCGTGTTGCTGTATCCTGATCCGAATATGCCTATGTGGAGTTTCTAAAAACCAAAAACCCAAACTCACTGCCATGGAGTCGATGCCGACTCACAGAGACCCTCTAGGACAGGGTAGAACTGCCCCTGTGAGTTTCTGAGACCGTTACTCTTTATGGGGATAGAACGCCCTACGGAGCCGCTGGTGGTTTTGAACTGCTGACCTTGAGGCTTAGTAGCCCAATGCTTAAGCACAGTGCCACCAGGGCTCCCTGCGTTTCTATAGATAGGGCAGTATAATCGAGCTTTCGTCCCATATGACATTTAATAAAAATAGAGACCAGTCCCTGGAGAAGGCCCCCTGCTTGGTCGAGCGGAGGGGCAGCGACAAAGAGGAGGGCCCTCGGAGATGGATGGACGCAGCGGCTGCAGCTGTGGGCTCCGACATAAGGACCGTTGTGAGGCTGGAGCAGGATGGGGCAGTGCCTCCTTCTGTGGATCATTGGGCACGAGAGGTCGGAGGCACCTTGATGGCACCCAACAACAACAGGGGTTTGCTCCGAGTCCCTCCCCGAGTGGTGCAAACAGTTAAGTGCTGTACTCCCCCAAACAAACAACCCACTGTCATCGAGTGCGTGCTGACGTCAGTGATCCGATGGGACCGGGTAGGACTGCCCCTATGGGCTTCTGAGACTAACTCTTTTTTTTTTTAATCATTTTATTGGGGGCTCATACAACTCTTATCATATTCCATACGTACATCAATTGTGTCAAGCACATTTGTACATTCATTG
>NW_022109491.1:3763321-3770376 GCF_000313985.2 Echinops telfairi
AACAAAGGAAAACAAAACAATGACCAAAAAGAAAAGCCTGTAAATAGTTTAAATAGTTCAAGGTCTGTTTGTTGACTTTCAGGAATATTTTCTGGTTGAATCTGATGAGGTTCCATACCCTGGCCCCAAAGTCTGTTTTTGATATTTCCTCGGCACTTCTCTGGTATTTGCTCTGCTCCCCTTGTTGTTCTGTTGCACGCCCTTAGTGTTTTGCCTCAGTGTGGTGAGGTCAGATTGGGCGCAATTCCCCCACTGTGTCTCCAGTGTTGTCCTCTTTGGGGCTATAGGTGAGTGAGGGATGTCCTGTCTTGTAGTGGGGCTGGCCATATGGTCCTCTCTGTGCATTGGCTGCTCTGAGCAGGGATATCATCCTCAAGGCTTGGTGGGACTCTCAGCTTTACCTTCCTGCTGATAAGCCATATGGAGCTAGGCTGATGGCAGCCAGAGCCCTGGAGATGCGTTCACCGCCACTGGACCCACAGGAATTTCCACCCACTGGCCTGTGATCTTCCTGCCTTAGGAATCATTGCATGTGCTGCATGAGTCTGAAGAGGAATTCATGGGCTAATATCAGACTTATGGGCTAATATCAAACTTACGGACTTGATCTGGACTGGACTGGGATGTTTTATTCGTGCATAATTACTTCTTGATATAAAGTTCTCTCTTACACACATATGAGTGTCTCTGAATTTGTTTCTCTAGTCAACCCTAACTAACACAAAACGTATGCTGTGAGTTTTTAAGGGGAGGAAATTGTACTTCCTGAAGTTAGGTGACAATTTTATTTAACTGTTTTATTTAACACTGGACTACCAACCTCCAGGTTGACAGTTCAAACCCACCAGCTGCTCCTTGGGAGAAAGTTGAGACTGCTCTTGTGAAGTTTTCTAGCCTGGAACCTCTACATATAGAGCCCCTATCAAAAGGGATAATAATATGTGAGCCATATATATATAATTCCTCTAAACTGGAGAGAGGGAGGGTAAGGCAAGAACGAAAAAGAACCACATATGGATGGGGGGGGCAGGGATTAATGATGAGGTGGGTTGGGTAACTACCTAGAATATACTTAGCTGCAAAATTACAGTTTTTATTCATCCCCAAAACTAAATTTTATTTACAAATTATTTATACCCAAACTAAGTTTTTCTTGGAACTATTATATTCTACAAACAAAAGGAATATATGAGTATATAAATAAAAGCAAGTAATGCAGAAATACATGTAAATATTTTTAAACAGAGAGAAGGGTTGCAGTATTAAAAACCCTCCATCTGGCTGTGATTTACTGAAAATCAGCCCTGGCCAAAAGGATTTGTAAAAAGAAAAAAGACGGAGAAGGGAACCGATCGCAATGATCGATATATAACCCACCACCCACCCCCAAAGGGGCTGAATGATAGAAACGTCGGTGAAGGGTGACAGCAGACCATGTAAAATATGAAAATAATAATAATTTATAATTTATCCAGGGGTCACAAGGATGGGCGGGAGGGGCTGGATGGTAAAAGAGAGGAGCTGATACCAAGGGCTCAAGTAGAAAGAAAATGTTTTGAAATTGAAGATGGCAACATATGTACAAATGTGCCTGGTACAATTGATGTATGGATTGTTATAAGAGCTGTAAGAGGCCCCAATAAAGTTATTTATAATAAATAAATAAAACAGATTAAAAACCTCAACAACAAAAAAAAAGAGGAAGAAGAAAATAAATAATTTTTTAAAAAAGGAACGAAGCCCTCCTGATGTCTGAACCCTCAGATCTAAACACTGGGCTGGGCAACTGTGAGAGGAGGGAAGTAGGACCGCAGTGGACGTGGATTCTCTGGTGACGAACAAGTTTGTTTTTTAAAATTCCTGTTTTTAATAAGATTTTTTCTTTTTAAGACAGTTTATGACTTTGACATCCTACCGCATTTACCTACTAAATATAATGATCCGTCCTTCATTTCACCATCTTGTAGACTGGTAGTGGGCAAAGATTTTTGGTGAAGGGGCGATTCAGAGAAAAACGACAATGTGTGTGTGAACGATCCTAATATACAGATGAGCCCATTGCCCACTCTGTGTTGTTTGGGATCTCATGCCAGGCGTGATCTCGCTGTCCTGCAGGAAAAGTTGAGGGGAGCTGTCTACTAGAGGGGACCTGATAGAAGAGTTACCAGATAAAATACACAGCACTCAAGTCTTGCAAGTTGAGGAAAACAGTCAATATTTTTTTAGGGTAAGTATATCCCAAACATTCCATGGGATATGGTTATCCTCCCCCCAAACAGACACAACTATTAATTCCTCCAGAGGAAAGAAGAACGAAAGCAAAAGACACAGGGTGGGTCCCATGAGCATCGGTCTCTGACCCTGAGACAGGAGCGCTCGAGGGTGACCAGTTACTACTACCACCTGCTGAAACAGACCACACGACGCCCCAGGGGAACGACTGATACTCTAACGTAAAATGACAATGATGTCTCTAAGGTGGACCAGATACCTCTATACACCATAAGTATATGAATGATTGGGGGCTTACACTTAATTCTAGCCCCAATCGAAGAACAATTAGTTCTTAAAACATGGCCCTGCTGGGTGCTCAGCCCAGTGAAGAGACCACTGAAGGCAACGTGTGGTGAAGAAACTGGATGGTGCCTGGCTATCAGAATGAATAGCATCTGGGGTCTTACATGCTGACCTTCAAACAAGCATTCATCTAAGTGAGGCTCCAACTAAGTCCACATGGAAGAAGCACACCAGCCTGTGCAATCCAAGGATTGTAAATCATAGAATCTAAATCCAGAGGAAAGAATGGTATCAGAACTTAGCTTGTAAACACTTGGTTTGCAGAAGGCGATGGATAACAATGGAAGCCCAAAATCCATTTGCAAGGAGCCCACATGAATTAAGTCTCCAGGGAACCCCCTCCGACCACAGTCCAGGGATATGAATAACCTAGTTGTCAGACAGAGAGCATCGTAAAGTGGGTTATGGCAGATGTATTTAGCTTAAATGTAATATCTTATTTGATCTTTTTTAGATCCATTTTAAATTTGTTCTAGTTTTTAATATTATTTTTGCTTTCTTTTTATTGAAATTTTTATCTCTTTTACTTTGTTATTGTTGTTAGGCTTGTGGTTTATTTATTTATTATATATAAAGTCCAGGATACATAAATCTACTGACATAGTAACTGGATTAATTGTTCCTTGGGATTATGGCAGGGGAGGTTGTGGGAAAATATTTAACAATAAATATAAGAACAAAGAAAATGTTCTAAAACTGATAGTGGTGATAATTGTACAACTCTTCTTGGTGTGATTAACCTACTGAATTGTATGATATGTGAATTATAGGCCAATAAAACTCTTGGGGGGGGAAATAAGTAAATATAAATTTAAAAGATCAGGTTAGAAAGTCCTAGATAAGTGGGAACAAAATGTAGAATAGAACTCACATTCAAAAAATCTTACCATAGTGAATGATGGGGGGAGTGTGGAGTGGAGATCCAAAGCCCATTAGTAGGCCACTGGAGATCCCCTTGCAGAGGGGTCTCGGGGAGGAGACGAGCCAGTCAGGGTGCGATGTAACAACGATGAGAAATACAACTTTCCTCTAGTTCCTAAATGTTTCCTCCCCGCTCCCACTACCATGACTCGAATTCGGCCTTGCAGGTCTGGCTAGACCAGAGGATGTACACTGGTACAGATAGGAGCTGAAAATACAGGGAATCCAGGGCGGATGAGCCCTGCAGGACCAGTGGTGTGGGTGGCGAAACAGGGAGCGTAAAGGGAGAATGGGTAGGGAAGGGGGAGCCGATTGCAAGGAACTATATGTGACCTCCTCCCTGGGGACAGACAGCTGAGAAGTGGGTGAAGGGAGACGTCGGACAGGGCAAGATATGACAAAATACCAATTTATAAACTATCAAGGGCTCATGAGGAAGGGGGGAGCGGGGAGGGAGGGGGAAAATGAGGACTTAATGTGAGGGTTTAAGTGGAGAGAAAATGTTTTGAGAATGATGTACAAATGCGCTTTACACAATTGATGTGTGTGTGGATTGTGATAAGAGTTGTATGAGCCCCCAATCAAATTAAAAAAAAAAAAAAAGAATTGTACAAGCCACCAATAAAATGATTAAAAAAAAAAAAAAGAACTCACATTTATCAGAGACTAAACTTACTAGTCAGATATAGTCTAGGGCAGCAGTTCTCAGTCTGTGGATCACGACCCTTTTAGGGGTTGAACGACCCTTTCACAGGGGTCACCTGATTCACAACAGTAGCAAAATTACAGTTATGACGTAGCAACGAAAATAATGTTATGGTTGGGGTCACCACAACATGAGGAACTGTATGAAAGGGTCGCGGCATGAGGAAGGCTGAGAACCACTGGTCTAGGGAGACCTCCAGGACCCACTCACAATTCAGGTCTGGGGCTGAACTCACCCCCACATTAGAATAACCAGCACTTAGGACCAGAAGGACAGCACAGGCACAAAACCAAAGTGCAGAAGGTGGAGGGGGAAAGGAGACATGGAAACAGGCATCATAAAGAGGAAGCAGGATTGCATCGAGGGGGTTGGATGAGTCGAATCAGAATGTGTATGAATTGTCGAATGGAGAATCATACTCTGTAAAGCTGCACCGAATTCACAATAAAAAAGTATCCCCTTCTCCCCGCAGAATACATACATGGATTTTTACAAAAAGGATACCTGTTGCCTATCTGAATTTCAACTGCCACTGGGTGTCTTACAGTTGTGGTTTTTTCATTAATATTTTATCGTGTTTAAGGCGAAGCTGTATACAGCAGATTAAGTTCCAATTTCGACATGATTCTCACTGAGTTGATTAAGTATTCAAATGGGGTTATTTCTAGTTGTGCCATTCCCAGGCTCCAGGCCCCTGCTGGCTCCCCTACTGCCTCGTCTTTACGTTAGAGGGAGAAGGATGGGGCTGTCTGCTCCAGGAAAGGGTTTGAGCCTCCAGAACCATCTGCAGAGTTGCTCTGAACTGGAATGGACTCACGGCGGGACATCGATTGAGTTGATTTACTGATGACCTAGCTTTACCTAAACCAGCTTGGCCCAGACACAGTGACTTCAGCAGTGGGACCCTCATGCCCCAGTAACACTGCACAGGCCTGAGCCCAGACGTCAGGTGTCCCTGCAGCATCTCGGTTTGCAGGCCAGAAAGCCTGAGACTCATCTAAGGCCCAACAATTGATCTCTGTTTGCCTGGAGCAATGCAGGAAGAAGGAGTCAGGAAAGGGGGCAAAGGGGTAGGAGTGGGGGAATGCAGAACAGAATGTAACGTGCTCACGGATTCTAGACTTTCTGAAGCCATGAAAGCTGACTGAATCCCATCTTTCAGCTCATCACATTAGGGTGACTTAATTGAATGTTTGACCACTATGGTCCTGAATAATGTTATAAATATTCAAATGGCCCTTGGCAGAAAAAAGATTCCCCACCCCTGGTCTAAAGGAATCCAACCTAAGGGGATGGAGAAAGCCATTGCATTCCAAGGTGAGGTGTCTACCCAAGGTCAAAGTTCAGAAGGATCTGGAAAGGAGGAATGGTAGCAGGAAACACAGGGAGCAAGTGGGATGAGTCGGGCCACATGGAGAGGGTCCCCTGAAAGGGCTGAAACGAGATGCGTGTGGTTTGTGGAATGGAAAACGGATGATCGGCTCTGTACTCGTCAACCGACTCACAACCGACAGTTGAAGAAAAAAAGACAGTATATGACAAAATAATAATTTATACGTTATCAAGGGTTCATGAGGGAGGGGGAGCGGGGAGGGAGGGGGGAAATGAGGAGCTGATGCCAGGGGCTTAGGTGGAGAGCAGGTGTTTTGAGAAGAATGAGGGCAACGAATAGACGAATAGACAAATGTGCTTTACACAATTGGTGTATGTATGGATTGTGATAAGAATTGTATGAGGCCCTAATACAATGATAAAAAAAGAAAAACAGTGAAAGCTCAAAACCAATGGACAGTCAATAAATAAACAGATGTGGAGGTGATTGGTCACACCATGAAGTCGAACCAATATAATATGTAAAGCTGTTTGGCTGGGCACCGAACTAAAAATAAATAAACAAACAATAGCCCAACACTTTGTCTTTCTCTGCCAGATCTGTTCTCAGAGGCCTCGGGCTCTAAAAAGGGGGAAGCAAAAACTATACCTGCTTCACGTGTGTTGTTTTCAGCGCCGTGAAATTCCTTTGATTCTTATCTCATTAGTATAACCGATTTCCTTGTTTCTTCTACTAGGAAAAAAACATCAACCTATGTATTTTGCACATTTGCTTAATTACAGGGAAACCTTTAATTGGGCATTCAAGTGGCCACCTAAAAGGGTTCAACTCAAATGGTTAGCCAGCCAGCCACTCCCTGGGAATACAGGAGCCATTTTCCCCATGATTCTCAGGGCTGATGGGGACTGCAGCTCAGTGTGAACCATAGCAGCTGAGAAAGACACAAGTCAGTCACATTTATCGAAGCCTCCCAGACCAGGAAAAAAGATGGACGTTGTCCAGGGTTTCCTTTGACTTGGATCCACAATCACTGCCCATGGAAGCAGCGGTCAAGAAACTGAAAGATGTGGGGAGCGGGGAGGGAGGGGAAAAATGAGGACCTGATGTCGGGCGTTTGGGTGGAGAGAGGGTGTTTTGAGAATGATGTACAAATGCGCTTTACACAATTGATGTGTGTGCGGATTGTGATAAGAGTTGTATGAGCCCCTAATAAAATGTTTTAAAAAAAAAAGAAACTGAAAGATATATTGCACTGCGCAAATCGGCTGGAAATGGTCTCTTTCAAAGTGTGCAAGGTCAGAGAGGTCCCTTGAAAATTAAGGTGCACTTGGCCCAAGTCACGGTATTTTCTTTTTCTTTAAATCGTTTTATTAGGGGATCATACAACTCTTATCACAATCCATACATACATCAATTGTGTAAAGCACATTTGTGCATTCATTGCCCTCATCATTCTCAAAACATTTGCTCTCCACTTAAGCCCCTGGCATCACATCCTCATTTTTCCCCTCCCTCCCC
>NW_022109491.1:3770703-3773064 GCF_000313985.2 Echinops telfairi
AAGTTGTATTTTTCATCGTTGCTACATCGCACCCTGTCTGGCTCGTCTCCTCCCCGAGACCCCTCTGCAAGGGGATCTCCAGGCAAGCCACAGTATTTTCAATCACCTCCCATGCTTTCAGAAGTTGGGCAATGAAAAAGGAAGACGGAAGCTGAACCGATCAGTGCCTTTGAATGAGGGCGTGGGCACAGAATAGTGACTATCGCTTGGACTGGCAGAACAGGGAAGAAATCTGTCTTGGAGGAAGTGCGGCCAGAATATGCCCTAGAAATGGGGATGGTGAGAATTCATCTCACATCGTTTCTCAGCATGTTCTCACAAGGAGCCAGTCTCGGGAGAAGGTCATGACACTCGGCAAAGTAGTAGTGGAAAAAGGAACGTCCCCCAAGAAGATGCCCTGGCACAGTGGCTGCCAGCCGGGGCTCCAAGAGGAGAGCTCGTGAGCGTGGTACAGGACCTGGTGGTGTTACCTTCTGTTGTGCGGGAGGTAGCTGAGAGTCAGGGCCGGGCTTGACAGCACCGAACAACAACGATGCTAGGAGGAAGCCCTGATCTACAATTCGGTGTTTCTCCAAGTGGGGGACACATGGGGTGGGGGGCCTGGAAAAGCAGATGCTTCCCTCCACGTTATCCTGGATGACCAGCTAGAATACAAAAGGTTTACATGGCCAGGGGGGTGCTGGGTAATCTCTTGTCTTCTTCTTCTTTTTTGGTGGGGGGAGGGGTCTGCAAGGGCACGAGTGGCCCAATACATCCAGGAACCTATGATCTACCTCCCGAGACCAGTCCTTGAGAAGGATGTCATGCTTGTTAAAGTAGAGGGGCAGCAGCAAAGAGGAGGGCCCTCAACGAGACGGAGGGACACAGTGGCTGCAAATGAGCTCCGACGAAACCACTATCCGGCTGGCACAGGACAGGGCAGTGTTTCCTTGTGTCTTACATCGTGCTGCGCGATGAGTCGGAGTGACTGTTGGCACCTAACAACATCGCTGTCCATGATCCCTGACATATGTGTTGTACACATGCAGTGCTTCTGACCTTGGAATTTCCCCCTGAATTCGGCCAGCAGGGAGCCTCAGTGGTGCAGTGGTGAGGCACGGGCCTATGAACCAAATGGCTGGCTGTTCAGACCCGCCAGCCACTCCAAGAAAGCTGTGGCAACATCGGATTCTGCGAAGATGGCCGCGTTGGAAGCCCGATGGGTCGGTTCTGCTCCATCCTGGAGGGTTGCTTGGAGTTGGAATTGACTTGATGGTGGATTTGTTTTGTTTTGTTTTGACAAACACCAAGTCGGAAACATTCTATTTAAGTGACTCTGCTTTAAAGAATGCTAGGGAGGGGGAGGAAGCAAAAGAAGTATTTCTCAATGATATTTAGGCAATGCTTTATGATCTCCACCAATGGCTTGTTCCTGACTGATTCTCTTCACGGGATTGCTGGGGGATTTGAAAGAACAGAGAATGATGCTGGGGGCAGTGCACATGCGTCTTGTTGTTGGGTCCTGCCACCGTTTGTTTGTTTGTTTGTTTGTTCGTTTTTAACACTCCACAGTCTTGCTTATATTGTTTTCAGGAAGAGAATTAACAACGGGAGACCCTTGTTTCAAAATCTATGGGGAGTGGCGCAGGACGGGAGCGTGAGTGAGGAAAGGGCTCAGGTCTAAAAGGATGTTCATCTTGTTCTTGTTAGGGGCTGTCAAGTCCATGTGGGGGTTAGCAGGCTATGAGAGCTTAACTTCGCCAGATAGTTGTCTAGGGGATTTTTCTACACTCCCCACCCACTCCATAGGAGGAGTGCTGGTGGTACACTAGTTAAGCGACTCGCTGCCAACTACAAGGTTGGCAGTTCAAACCCACCCAGCAGGTTCATGGGAGAAAAACAGAGCAGTCTGCTATTGCACAGTTGGCTGGGAACTTTACGGAGCCGATGGCCAGGCATTTCTCCTCCAAGCCTCTGGGTGGCTGGAACTGCCAATCGTCAACTGGCAGCGTCAAGACTGAGCCACAAGGGTTGGTAAAGGCAGAGTAGGCCTCCTTTGCTATCTGGATGCCAAAGGCGAAACCTCACTCCTAGGTCAACTGGAGAAATGCAGCAACTGCCCATGTAATTCCGGCCCCTTGACCTCCTTGGAGTTTCAGAGACTAGGCACTCAGAGGTGAAGTGAAAGGTCACTGGCTTCAAACCCCAACAGCTGTTCGGCAGGACGAAGGTGTGGCAAGCAAGGCTTTCATAAAGATGACAGCCCTGGATGCATAAGCAAATGTGGTAAAGAAAGCTGATGGTGCCCGGCTATCAAAACATAGAGCAGCATAAAGCGTCTGGGGTCTTAAAGGCTTGAAAGTAAACAATTGGCCATCTAGC
>NW_022109491.1:3774220-3792381 GCF_000313985.2 Echinops telfairi
TTTGAGAATGATGAGAGCAATGAATGTACAAATGTGCTTTACACAATTGATGTATGTATGGATTGTGATAAGAGTTGTATGAGCCCCTAATAAAATGATATTTTTTTTAAATGACAGCCCTGCCAACCCTCTGGAGCAATGATACTCTTTTTTAGAGAATCTTGGTAAGTTGGGAATCAAGTTGACACCGATGGTGGTATAGTGGTTAGGTGTTGGGCTGCGACCCACAAGGTCAGTAGTTTGAACCCATCAAGCACCCCAAGGGAGAATGATGGGGCTTTCTGTTCCCATGAAGAGCTACACTCTCAGAGCTGGTCTACCCTGTCCCATAGGGTCTCTATGAGTTTGGGGCTTTTTGTTATGTCTTAGGCATAATTCTGAATGCTGGGCTACAGCAGTGAGAGCAAACCGAGACAAAAACCCCCGCTTCCTCATAAAAGCTGAGAGGCACGGGATAGAAGGATGTCTGTACTGAACACCCATATGTCCCACCTGTGGTCTTTTTACTTTTCTCTCCCCAGCATTCAAATGTATTGATTTCATTGTGAATTGGGTGAGAATTTTACATTTCAAATGATCAACGCTGTATTCAGCAGTTCAAACGACTTATAAACCCCACTAGTAGTTTGCCCTGCCCGCCCCCTCCCCTTTGAATTCTCCTCTTTCCGGTGGACTCCAGGAGTCCTGGCAGCGGATTGGTTAGCAGTTGGTCTGCTAACTGCAAGGTCGGCAGCGCAAAACCACCAGCCGCTCTGTGGGGGAAAGTTGAGGCTTTTCATTCACTGTAACTGTGAAGAGTTACTGTCTGAGAAATCCACAGGCTTCACCCTGTCTTATAAGGTCACCATGAGTCAGAATGGACTCAGTGAGTGAATTTGGGCTTCTTGTGTTCCCTGTCCTATAGGGTCATTGTGCATCAGAACTGACCGAATGACAGTGAGTCTCTTGTGGACTACATCTTCCTCTTCACCCAAGTTCATACCTGTCAACCCTCTAGCCTACAGCTTTCTATGCCCTTCCCCCTTGGTAACTTTCAAAGGGTGTTTTCTTTACTATGGAAGTCCTTGTCCTGTTCTGTTTCCTTCCCTTATTAACAGTGGCCTTACACAATATTGTCCTCTGGTGATGGACTGATTTCACGCCACATAATGTGCCCCAAGTCCATCCAGGTCGTGAAGTGCTTCTGATTTCATCGTTGTGTTTTAGCAGTGCCTTCCATTCCACTCCCGGAGCCCTGGGGCATAGTAGTTATGAGCAGGGCTTTGATCCACATGGTTGGCGGGTGGAAACCACCAGCAACTCCTTGGGAGAAAGACTGGGCTTTCTACTCCCGTAAACCGTGAGTTACAGTCTCGGAAACCCACGGGGTTTCACTGTGAATTAGCGTCGACTAGATGTCAGTGAGTCTGGTTTGGCGTATTCCACTGTGTGTAGGTCCCAGAAGTACTTCATCCGTTCTCCTGATGGGCACTGGGCTGTTTCCATCATCGTGTGCTATTGTGAACACCGCTGCGAAGAACACGCGTGTGCCTGTGTCTCTGTCCTGTGGCTCTTCGCTCTGCTGGTTCGTATGGGGTTTCTACTCCCCGCTGTTGGCGGTAGCACCCTCTTGCCTTTCCTGGTGGTTGTACACATTTACAGACCCCAGCAGTGAATTCCTCTTTCACAGATGGCTTTAATCTCTGAATGCCAAACGCTCCCATGACAAGCCTTGTCACGCCGACCATCTATCTGTCCACGTTTCATCCAGGCTGACAAATACTGGACAAAAAAGTGAAGGATGGTCCTACAGAATGGCAGGGCCACCAAGTCCATACATGATGTAACATGGTAGGTAGCAGCCCCTCAGGGACAGGGACCAAGTGGTGCCACAGGGAAGCACTCGGCTTAATAGGAGAAAAGGCCTGGCAATCTGTTCCCCAAGAATTGTAGCCTAAGGGTTCGGCCAGACATAGACTTGATGGTGTGCCAGTCTGTTTCCCAGCCCTCTGTTCTCTTTGCCACGTGTTCCAAAGTAAATCCTGTCCTTCTGTAATAAATAAATAAAATGACTGCCGAAGACACCAGAGAGGCCACTTCTGCTCCAGAATCCACTCAGTGGCATCCGACAACAGTTCCTTGGTGGAGGTCACTATAGGTGACTATAGGTTGCTCCCGTAAAGAGTTCGTCTCAGAAACTCACAGGGGCAGGTCTACCCTGTCGCCTGGGGTGGCGGTGAGTCTAGGTTGCTGTGAAAACACACTTCCCAGAAACTCCTGAGTGGCCTTCTTCTCACAGAAGAGGCAGAGGGAGGCTCCGCCTTGCAGGTGGCTAGCACATCACGAAGGAGCCCTCGTGGCATAGTGGTGACTCGTGGGCCTGTAATCTGCCAGGTCAGCAGTTTGAAACCACCAGCTACCACTTGGGAGAAAGATGGGACTTTCTATTCCAGTCTCGGAAACCTACAGGGCCAGTTCAACCCTGTCTTACAGGGTCGCAAGTCGGAATGGACTCAACGGGCCATGAGTTCCGGTTTTCCTGTGGGGTGTTTTTTGTTGTTGTTGTTGTTTTTTGAGTCCCTAGGGGTGAAGAAAACCTGCCCAGCGGCTGACAGAAAGGTTGGCTGTTCCAGTCCACCCAGAGGTGACTCCAAAGAAAGACCTGGCAAACTGCTTCCCCACTCCTAGACACCCCCACCCCCAAAAAAACAGCCATCAAAAATCCTAGAGCCCTAGTGGCACAGCAGTGAAGTGCTCAGCTGCTGGCCCTGAGACCTACTCGTGGGGTTGCCATGAGTCCGACTGTCCCCGATGGGGACTTTTTGACTCTTTTGGCTTCTTCTTGTTGTTGAGAAGATCCACAGCAGTCAACCAGTTCATCCAGTGAAACATTTCTGCACGCGAAATTCAGGGCAGCAGCTTGCTTTAAGAGCAGCCCGGGCGGGGGGCCAAGGCCAGTAAGCTCGCACCTGGCTGACACAGGGGCTGAGCTGGGGAAGGCAGGTGTCTCTGGTAGTCTCCCATCATGCCATGTGCAGGAGACAGACACATCATGGAGAGTCTCCCAGGCCGGACTGCAGACGCCCCCATCACACTGGCAAGTTTAGAGTAGCAAATCCGTGCTTCCCAGATCAGTGGCAAACGGGGAAAATGCTCTTCCTTCAAGCTCACGGAAACCTTTCCCGGCTCCTCAAACTCCTTGTTGCACAATCGCTCCTTACTGTGGGATCCGTTCTATGGACTCGTTTCCCACAAAAAGTTGCTCCCAAAGAAAGAAAACCGTCTTTGATCTGACTTGACAAAAAGATCTAATCAAACATCTATAGGGGGGAGGCCTGGGAGAGTGGGGGAGGGGAGGGGCGTGCGGAGAGAGGGTGGCAAACTTCTCTGAGCCACACCAAGTATGTGAGAGCAAACGATCCGTTTGAACGCTGGAAACGAGCAGAAAGCAGATTGAAATGTAATAACCGCTGCTGAATAAGTGAAAGCACATGTGGATCTCGCGCGAGTTTCTAGGAGGCGATTAAAGGTCACTCAGACTACGCAGGCATCTCCTGGTCCGCACCAAGAGGCCGGGATGACTGTGGGCATTAGGGGGGGTGGGGGAACAGGTGCGCAATCTGGTGCACTCCACGGAGGTGACGCTCCCCAAACCGGAAGCCGGCCATCTAACACCCCCCCCCTCGCAGAAAAGGTACAACCCTGGCTCTCACCTGCTCCTGCCTCTAAATCCAACAAACCCAGAACCTAATCCGCTTCCTAATCCTTGTTCATTCAGACGTCATGTCCCCACCCCAACACCCCCAGCTCAACACAGAGCCCTTGGGGCGCAACGGTGACATGAAGCGTGGGCACGACTGCTCACCTAAAGGTTTCCGGGTAGTTCAGAGATGTTGTGACATGTGCAAATGATAGCAGATTCGCGTTTCCGGGTCGACATTTAAAAGTCAATAGATAAAGCGGTGTTGGAACACAGCCAAGCCCACGGAGGCCGCCTTGGCGTGGCAGCGTCGGAATGGATTAGGCGTCTTCTGGGCGGTAGGGACCCTGGTGGCGCGGTGGTTACAGCGCCGGGCTGCGAACCGATGGGAACCTGCCCGCGGCTGCACGGGAGGAAAGCTTGGAGGTCTGCTCCCGTGCAGGTTCCGGTGCAGAAAACAGCCTCCCGGGGCAGGTCTACCCTGGGCCGGTCAGCATTGGCATGTAAAAGCACCCTCCTGGGCAGGGACTTGGTCATGCAAACACGTCTTCCTGGCTGCTTGTCCTTCACCTTCCACCAGGGCCCAGGAGAGGCTGGGGGAGCCGGTGCCGGGAGCCCAGGAGTTCAGGCTGCAGCGGCACTGGGACCTGTCTTTCAGCAGCTGAGATTTTTCTACACTCTGGGGGGGCGGGGTGGGGGTGGAGGGCATTTGGAAAGTGACATTTAAAACGTGCCCTGGCCCTGGGGGCAGGCCTGTCTGCGCTGAGCAGATTCTTCTGAGAGAGGATGTGCCCGAGAGAGACTTCAAAGTGGCCCTTTCAGACGGGAAAACCTTTCTCAGAATGAGAAAGAAACCAACTATTTCCTTTGAACGAGAAGTCAATCTTATGCGCAATAAAGGAGGATCAAAGAATACATTCATGGGAACTGATGAGCGGTCCTTTCCGGCGGAACTCGCTTGACTCTTTCCCATCTTCCGGACAGCGCGGTGCTAGACAGGGCGCTGTTCCAGAAAATCACATGATCTTTCTCTGCGATCTCGCGCTCTCTCTCTCTCTCTCTGGTCTTTCTCCCCTACTTTCTCTGAACTCGTTCTCTAATTCTCTCTCTCTTCCTCCTTGAGCTCTCTCTCCTTGACAACTCTCTTTCCTTGATATCTCTCTCTCTCCTTGATAACTCTCTTTCTCTCTCTTTCCTTGATCTCTCTCTCTCTCTCTCTCGATAACTCTCTTTCTCGGTCTCTCCTTGCTCTCGCTCTCTCTCCTTGATCTCTCTCTTTCTCTCCTTGATAACTCTCTTTCTCGCTCTCCTTGCTCTCTATCTCCTTGATAACTCTCTTTCTCTCTCGCTCCTTGATCTCTCTCTCTTTCTCTCTCTCTCTATTTCTCTCTTCTTGATCTCTCCACAGTTTCCTCTTTGGCACCGGGCTGCGCGCCCCGCGTGTCACAGCCAACATGGCCCTGAGCCACCGCGCAGTGCTGGCCACGCGCAGAGCTGCTCGGGCCCTTCCTTACATTAATGGGTGGGGGGAGTGAGGGGGGGCACGAGGTACAGAAAATGGCCGAGGGCGCGGAAGGCAGTTGTGTGTGCCCCGCCCACACCCGACGCCTCCCTCTCGGGTTCCCTTCCTGCCCTTTGCAGCGCGCCGCCTTGAGGCCTCTGGGCAGCCCATGGCTAAGGAATCTTTATATTTTTAATTGCTCGAGAAATACCTGAATACATCCTCCTTGGAGGAAAACAAAAATTGGGAGAAAGCAAGCAAGCTTGCCAAACACAACCCCCGCTGATGTTCTGGGAGAACTGTGGCATGCCCGTTTCCTTTTCATTTCCTTCCCGCCGCCCCCGGTGCGGTGCGGAGTTTCAATCCGCCGGGAGCCCCTTCCAGACAATATTCACAGTGGTTTCCTATAGGTGCGGCCAGAAGAAGGGGATTCGGCAGTTTAAAAGGAGAAAACCTGCCTGACACGATGGATGGATGGATTGTAATCAGAGGTGTACGAGCCCCCGATAAAATGTTTTAATAATAAAATAAAATTTAAAAAAATTTTAAAGGAGAACACTGAAATAACTAAGAGCAACCAGTATCTCAGATCAAGAAAACCAATGAAATTCTGACAAACCCTGAGGGGGTGGGTGAAACAAATAAGGAAAAGAAAAGAGAAGCCCAAGACTCAAACCAGAGAGCGAATGGCACACTGATTGTCGCGCCTTTGCGTTGTTAAAGCACTCCTGTGTACGCACAGTGCATGCCATTAAGTTTAAAATGTAGTTTGAGCTGGTGGAGAGCCAAGGCTGGCGCAATCAGGTGCTCTACACCTGTGTTACTTTTCGTACCTGCGTGCTTGCTGGATACACAGAGGCAAGCATGAGGGAAATCCCATTCCTTTGCAGCTGGAATAACTACTTGGGAGACAAGATGCATCCAGGTGTCTAGAATGTCAATATCTAAAAATGGACTCATTTAGAAATTAGCACAGTTTTTAGAGGTTGCCACAGCTAGAAAGCCAGGTGAGGTAAGTGTTCTCAAGAGCCCCTGATTTTTCATAGTTGCCTTAAAGCAGGGGTCCTCAAACCGCCAAGGACATTTATCCCACCTGCCCGGTAGTTTTGCCCCGTTTGTTTTTTTACTTCAAAATAAGATATGTGCAGTGTGCATAGGAATTTGTTCATAGTTTTTTTTTAAACTATAGTTGGGCCTTCCAATGGTCTGAGGGACAGTGAACTGGATCCCTGTTTAAAAAGTTTGAGGACCCCCCCCCTTAAAGGCTTATTACCAGTAGTTAGCCCAATTCCAGGCCAAGAGAAGTTTGTTGCCCTTCCAAGAAACCAAACCCACGTGAGTCAAGCCCGGTGCAGACTCACAGGGGCAGGAGTGTCTGGTGGAGTTTCAAGGCGGTATGTGTGATTTCTAAGGCAAACATGCAGACACAGTCTGACTTCAGCGCAAAGTTGTCCTTTTAACAGTGTCACCCCTGCTGGAGGGAGCCCTGGGTGGTTGAGTCTTGTGCTGCTAACTGCAAAGTCTGCAGTTCCAAACCCACCAGCAGCTCTGAAGGAGAAAGATGAGGCTGTCCACACCCATAAAAATATACAGTCTCTGAAACACTGTACAGGGTTGCTATGAGTTAGTTTGATGGTTATTGAGCTGTTGTTTTGTTTGGGGTGTTGCTTTGTCTTGTTTTTATCTTTATAGAGGCAGACTGCCAGGCCTTTCTCCCAAGCAACCAGGGTGGGTTGAAGCAGATGACTTTTTGGATCGCAGCAAAGCACTTAACCACTGTGCAACCAGGATCCTTTAGTTGTGCTTCTAATAGAAGCCCAAACTCACTGCCATCCAGTTGATTCCAATTCTCAGTGACCCTACAGGACAGGGTAGACCTGCCCCTATGAGTTAGTGAGATTTTAAACCTTAATGGGAGTAGACAGCCTCATCTGTCTCCAGAGGAGCTGCTGGTGAATTTGAACTGCTAACCCTGTGGTTAGCAGCCCAATGTGTAGGTCCTGTTAGTTGTCCTTAGACAACTCCCAAACAACAAACAATGGCCAGCCCTTTTGAAGTCCTCGTTAGGGGTTGTTTCCCATATACCATGATTACACCCATTTTATAGAGGGTGAAACTGAGGTTAGGAGAGGTTGCCCAAGGCCACATAGCTTTGAAAGGCAGAATGGGGAGTCCTGCCAGAAGGACTCTGGATGTGCAGGGTGTGGCTCCATACTCTATGTTACACAAGAGAATCCAGCTGTTTCTTCTTTCTCCTTCTGTGGACAGCGAACCTCATTTTGTGGCCTCACAAGTTGTCCCTGTCTTAGGTAGACAGCCCCGAGCTGAAGTGGGAGTTCAAGGGTAGAAAACCAGAAGGATTTTAGGACTCTGGGAGACTGTCCCAAGCTCTGTTAAAATCTGGAGGTGTAGGGGGTGTGGGTGCACAGAGGCCTGGACCTGGGAGAGCAGTAGAGTTGGCCTCTTCTGGGCAGCACCATGGCCCTGGCTCCCTTGCTCATACCTCCCTCCTTTTCATTAAAAAAAAATCATTTTCCTTCTTCTCCCTCCTCCCTCCTTCCTCCTGCTCCCCCAACTAAAAGCACAAAATGTTAATCCATTCAAAAGACCTGATTGGCTATGAATACCATATTTGCATTCCAAAGGAGAAGAATTACGGTAGCCCCTGGTCGCTGGGGAAGGTGGACCTGGGGGAATTGGTTTTGTGGTTCTGGGTCTTTCCTGGTGCCTCTCCTCCCCAACCCCCATCTGCTTAGCCAGCCGCCCTTCCTCCCATCTCCAGCCAGAGACACCCCGCATGGAATAAACATGTGAGCTCTTGGGCCCCAAGTCTTGGAGGGCTAGACTAATCAAGGTGGATCACAGTGGCTCACCCCCTCGTTTTACGAGTTTATTATTGTAAACGTCTCCAGGGCTGGGACTCGGGTTTACCTTCCTTAGTCTGTGACAGGCCTATGCCGGTGCGGAGACCTGTTTGGAACGCCCCAGGAGCAGAAAACAGACTTCGAAGGAAACCTCTTCGGTTAATTTTATACTGGATATTAACTTACATTCACACAGAAACTGAGTGAAAAGCTTTTTTTTTTTTCCTTTCTTTCATTCCCCGTGGGGCTCTAGGGATCTACACTCCCTGTCCCGTTACCCACTGCCAGTAACTTCAGCGGTTCCCTCTGATAGCCATCTTAGTACTTTGATTTTTTGGAAGGGCATGTGCACATTTGCCCCTTTAGACAGGCTATGAAAACACAAGCCATTCTGCTTTCTGGAAGCCATTGGCTTTTTGCTTTTTTTTTTTTTTTAAATAACAACTTCTTTTTCTGTGGAGGAAAAAACAAAAATCCCCTGCATTTATTTCACAAATTTGCCAGAGCGTTGGAAACTGGCGTGGTCTGAAGAAGCTGACTGCTGCTTTCTCTCTGTTCTGTTGTTTTCATTTGGCGACTTTCAGCTGCTTCGGAAATCCTTCTATCAGAAGTGCAGCTTCACGCTGACCTTGCCAAGTGCTTGGTAATAATACAACTTTGTTATAAACGTGAAATCAACCAAGAAGCAGAAATACTACGGGAGTGAGTCTGCTGTTTCCCTTTCTCAGGATTGTCATTTTCGCGGGACACACATTGGGCAACTCATTCCTGAATTCAAGCATTGCTCAATCTGTTTGCTTTCTTAAGAACTGCGCTGAACCACTAGAGTGTGTGGGATCCTGCCTCTGAGCAAGAGCAGTAATGGAACTTCTAAGGTTCGGTCTACCGAGCTCAGTGCAATTGATTTATTGATCAGTCAAAGCCATCCTCGGCCATCACCTTGCATTAATCACCATCCACTCAAACGACAGTTTGGTTTTAAAAGGTAGTTGTCACAAGCGCCCCTTCCTTCAGAGGCTACGGTCAAGTTTAATCACCCTTCACTGGGTAAATCATTCATGGACACCCTGAAATCATGAGGGGTTGAGGACACACTGCCCCCAGGGCCCCCCCCCCCAAAAAAAGAAAGAAAGAAAAGACAATACATTCTGGCAAAGCTGGAAACTGCCGAATGGAAACAAGATAGGCAGATGCAACAGGACACGCCGTGGTTCTGACCATTCTGGATAAACTGTCTGGGACCACGCAGGGCAAGCATCACCTCTCAGTGGTTCTGAGCTAGGGTCTGCTGAGATGCATAGATCCAAAGGAGCAGGAAGCCCTCGCTGCCAGACCCAAACTTTCTCTGGAATACGGCGAACCCTGGCCTGTGCCAGGACAAACAGACCTACCGGGAAAAGGTCAGGCTGGCCAGGCCCATGGACGCCTGGACTTGCTCCTTGTGGGCTCCTAATCCTGCGCTTACAAACTCAAGCACTTTGAAATTCACCTCCTGCCTCCCTGTGGGCCCATTTTACAGATGCAGAAATGGAAGTCCAGAGGTTAAGGGCGCTAAGCAGGGTTATAGGTCACATCTAGGACCAGAATCCAAAGATCCTGAAACCAATGCCATGGCTTCTAGCCACCTAAGTTTCCATTTATGCCAGGAAATAAAACTGTATAGTTTATATAATTATTTTTATCACAATACTTTATCACAATAACTCTAAAATGTTGTGATCCCAAGTCTACTTTTCCAACAAGCTCACTGTGCCCGAGCATTTGGTGCGGTGGATGGCACAACATCAGCAGCAGTTCGAAACCACCCCTCGGGAAACACGGCTGTCTCCTCCAGCCAAACGCCACAGCCTGGGAGACCCACAGGGGCAGTTCTACCGCGTCCTATAGGGTGGCTGCGAGTCAGCATGGACTCGATGGCAGGGAGTTGGCTTTGTGGGTAAGTTTTGGGTTGAGAAACAGACGTGCTTGCCGCTGCTGCTGTTTCTGTTCATGGTCATTGAGTCATTTTTGACTCAAGGCCACCGCGTGTGTGGCAGAATGAAATTGCGCCAGTGGGCTTTTGGAAGCAGACCACCAGGTCTGCCTTTCAGGGCAGCTTTGAGTGGGTTTGAAAGGCCAAGTTTGGGGAGAGGGGGGCGCGGGGGGAGGGGGTTGACCAGAAGTGGAGCGCTTAACTGTTTGTGCTACTCAGAGATATCTTGCAGGGCAGAGGGGCTTTAAAAAATACATGGGGGGAAAAATCCGATTATCTTTTTAATTCCCCCTCCCCACGAATTTTTTAAAATTATTTTTTCCCCCCACAAACTTTTTGAAGCCCTGCCACCTCTGTAAAAATCATTAAACCACGACAACAAGTTCTAAAGAACCAAATTTTGAGGAGTTTAAATCCTCCCTACCAGACAGAATCTTGAAAAGATGCATGTCATAAATTAACTTCCTATTGCTACATGTGGGGTTTTTTTGACCTTCTGATTGTTAAAGAAAGGAATTAAAAAAAAAAAAAAGGGAGGGGCAGACATTTCTGGCGATGTTAAATTCCCCATTTTTGAAATTAAAACGAATAGGAGTTAGCAAGAAGGGTAAATAGCGTGGTGGTGTTTTTCTTCTGTCTCCTTCTCTCTGAACTACAAAGACTTAGATGTCTTCAGATTTTATGGGAAAAGAAAAATGCTGACTCGGAACCGAATTCATGAAAGCCCAGGGAATCTGAGGGGAGGTGTCTGCTAAAGATAGCTCCCTGCGGGTGGCGTGTGGTTCCTGCAATTCTGTTGAGAGTCCAAGTGATTAATCAGAAATAAGATGCATAGACATTCTTCCAAAAAAGAAGTGCCCACAGATAAAATTAGTTGGGGGAGAACTTTTCTGAGGTGCTCCTGGCATTTCACCAAGTGAGTACTAATGAACTCTGCAATACTCTGGGTTATTAAGAGAGGGGATTGGGACAGAAAGAGAGAGAGAATTGTCTGCCACCCCCTCCTCTCTCAGACTGGGAACAGGCAGACTCATCGGAGAACAAAGGAAGCTTCCAAACTTGGAGGCCTGAGTCTTTGGGAAGACAGCTTTGGGGAAGGAGTTTACTGCTTCCTTAACTTTGCAACGCCTCTATCTAGATCGCTCCGCTCAGGCAGCCTTCTGTTTAAGGAAGTTAAACCCTGGGGCCCAGGCCACCCTGTGAATTAAGCTGTGAGATTCTGCCCCAGTGTTTCCCTGTCTCAGGATCCTCGGCCAGCCATCAAATCCAAGATCGTGAGTTAACACGTAATCTGCCAAGGGCTGCACAAAATACATCCAGGGCTGCTGGCAGGTGGGGAGGGGATTTGTGCAGAATGGAGAACCACCACTTTCCCTTTGTTCTCAAGCCTCCCAGGGGCGCTGGTCAAGTTACCATTTACCTTACCTCGTGTGTGTGTGTGTGTGTGTGTGTGTGTGTGTGTGACTCCCCCCGCCCCCCAAAGCAGTGGGTTTTGTTCTTACTACTTGAAGAATAGCGTAGGTCAGGGAGAACAACTCCACTTTTCATGTCACTTCCGAGGATCCTGGAAAAGAGGAACACAGACTTTCAGAGCCTTTTGAGCTGTTGGTCCAGGATATGGACAATGTTTATTTACTTTTAACTGTACCGTTGTTAAACCGCCACGTCGGTTTCGGCGCACAGCGACCCTGTGCATCGCAGAATGAACCACTGCCTGGTCCCGCTGAGCCCATTGGTGCAGCTACTGAGTCACCCCATCTCCTTGAGGGACTGGCTCTTCTTCCGCTATCCCTCTGTTTTATTAAACACCATATCCTCCAGGGACTGGTCCCTCCTGATAACATGTCCAAAGTTTATACCTATATATACTGAAAATATATTAAAATAACATATTTAAAATAGCATATAGTGTATAACATAATACCTATGTTATAGGTCATGTGTTATGTTATGTACTATATGGCCTATTATTATGTGTTATCATGTACAATGTATTGTATATTATATTACATATTACATTTAATTTACTTAATAGCTATATTTTGTATTATGCATTTATATTACGTATAATTTTTGCTATATCTTTTTTCAATTAGAATGTATTTATATATTACTATATGGTTAAACATAATATAATTTATATATAACTGTACATATATCTTTATATGTGAATAGCTATATATATAAGTTTATATATGGTTAATATAGTAGCTTTACATAACTATGTATTTATGTATAATCCAATATATAGCTATACCTGTGTAAACATACATAGACATGTATGTACTTCTATGTCATGTATTATGTGTCTTCCCCAAAGTCTCCGGCCTCCAAGTGTGAAAGCTTCCTTTGTTCTCCAGTCCGAGAAAGGAGAAGTTGTTGGAAAATTCTCTGTTTTTCTGTTTCTGTCCCAAGTTCCTCTCTTAAGATATAACTATATTTAGTTACATGACCTGATAGTTATAGTGACCTGGTAGGGGCGGGTTAGAACTGCTCCCTCCAGTTAGCAAGACTGTAACTCTTTACAGGAGCAGACAACGCCCACGTTCTCCCTCTGAGCGACTGGCGCTTTTGAACCACTGACCTTGCGGTTTAGGAGCCCAAGGTGTAACTTACACTGCGCCACCAGGGCTCCTTCATCAGCAGGTGGCACCCTCAACTGTGAGTGGAAGCAGATGAAAGGTGCGGGAAACCCATTTCCGAGTAGGAGCAGGTGAGTCCTCAGCTCCAACGCTCACTTCCGGTCCCAAACTTGGCGTGTGTTTTATCGGTTATGATATTTTTTAACAATCAGCTGAGTCCTCCGCTGCCTTCAAGTACCCCACTGTCTGAGCTCCCCCCTCCTGCTTCCTCCAGCCCTGGGGCGCAGAGGGGAAACCGAGCTTTCCCAGGGGATCCACCCCTCACAGTGAGAGGCTGGCCGCTTCACCGCCTCAAACTTAAGCTGGGCCAGGCCTGGTCTCCACTTTACTATGAATCTCACCCACCCCGCACCAAAGCCAGGATTTTTCCAAAGCAACCATGTGGTTGTTTAGAAAGGTTCACCTTCAAAGGGAAAAGGCACTGTAGGTATTTGAGCCGGCAGAGAAAACACGGCCTTCCACGCACCCACACCGAGGTCTGCAACTTCAACAACTTCAGCCGGAACCTCCCATGTGTCCCAGCCACAGCTTCATCTCCCATTTGTCCCTGAGTACAGCTGACCTGCTCTTTCAATCAAGATGGATGAAATAAAAATAAAAAGATTTCTAAAACTTTTATTTTATAGCATGAGAAGCTTTAAGGATGCGTGTTCAAGTGACCACATGAAGAGTCTCTTTAAAAAATAAAAATAAAGCAAAAGAGGCACTGCACACACACGGATGGGTGCATTATGGAGAACCTAAATTTAGAACAGTACCCTATTTGTCATGCGTGATCATGATGACAGATAACATTGACTTCGCCTGTGAGCACCAGCCTACAGTTAGGAAGTGAAGGAGCTATTAAAATCAAATCAAAGAGCTACTCCCTGTGCAGTGGGGACGGTTACCCCCATGACAAACTGTCACGTGGGGACGACGCCCCATCTACCCTCTTGAAGCCTGTTTCCTGAGATCAAAAAGGACACACAAAGCCCGACATTTATGTATCTGCTAGTGGGTCTTGCTTCTCTCTTCTCCAGGGTCGTTAGAAGCCCCACCCAGGGCATTAGTGTCCAATCCCCTAATACAATCAAGACGGATGGGGCTCAGATGACATGGCTATATTTAGAAAAGGCCTCTGTTTTCTCGTTTGCTCAACCTTTGCAATGTTCTGCTCTGAAGAAATAGGAGTTTCAAATGTACAATGCTCTTTTTCATATGAATGAACCAAATTAGCACCTGCCTTCAACTGCCAAAATACATCTAAAAGGGGCGGGGCGGAGGGGTGGTGTTGGTGTGTGTGTGTGTGTGTGTGTGTGTGTGTGTGTGAGAGTTTGTGTCCTCTTAATTCCACATGGGAGGTATACTTTTCTTCCTGTGTTCTCTCAAAGAACCAGGAAGGTAGGGTGATCATCTTGACCACGTTGACAATGCTAAGGAGCCCTGGCGGCAGAGCTGTTATGCATTGGGTTGCTAATTGCAAGGTCAGAAGTTCAAAACCACAAATTGCTCTTCTGGAGAAAAATGAGGCTTTCAACTCCCAAAAAGACTTACAGTCTTGGGAACCCACAGGAACAGCCCTGTCCTGCCCTGTAGGGTCGCTCTGCGTCCGAATGAACTCCATGGCAGTGAGTTTTGTTGTCTTCTTGAATTTGGTATAAAACCACTATACCATGACTCCGCCTAATTTTTGTTTTTCTTCATGGTAATTATCATGCATTCCTCCAGTAATCTGGGAAGAAAATTAAGACTGATAAACAGTATAAAATACACCTGTTGTATTCAGCACTCATCCAGATCTTTATGGCCAAGTAGAGTTGGGTCAATATTGACCAGAGGACACATGACTGGCCAGGTGGAAGAACTTTCACCAGCAATGTCACAAGGCTGACGGACACGCCTTCAGAAGGCTCAATGGGAGGGTTGGGGGTCTTCTAAGATTCTCTGCCCCCAGGTAGGTTTACAGCCTCGGAAACCCACGGAGGCAGTTCTACTCTTTCTCACAGGACTGGTGTGAGTGGAAATTGGCTTGATGACAGTTTGGGGCACAGGAAGAACTCAATAAGTGTTCGCTGACATGATTCCCAACACTATTATTATCCCGCGTTAGCTTTCTTAGAGATGAAGCACGTAACAGCATCAGAGTAATTCAGCAAACTATAAACAAACTCACTGCCATCGAGTCGATTCTGATCCATGGCAGCCCTCCAGGAGCGGGTGGCACTGCCCTGTGGTTTCCAAGATTGCATCCCTTTACGGGAGTGGAAGGTTTCTGTTTTTATCCCCACAGAGCTTCCAACTGCTGACCTTGTGGATCGCATCCCACTGGTAACCATGATGCCCCAGGGCTTTTTAAACAAACTGCAGGTGGTTGTATTTGTGGAATCCACAATATCACATTCATGGAGCCAGTGCCTTGGGGCTAGGGTTCTAACGATGAGATTCTGTACCCAAGTCTCCCCCATTTTCACATCTTAAGGGTTTCCAGCTACCATTCTCCGTGGCCGATGGGCTTGTTTCCCAACCTTTCGAGAGCTTCTTGGGAGAAGATTCTTCTGTGGTAGCTTTACCACATTACTATTTTCTTAACTTTACGCCACTTATTTATTCTTCCTTTTAACAATCATTAGTATTCATCATATCACCACCCAAGCTAGGTGGTGCTTGATTATCCTAGAATTTCCAAATACGGATAGTCAAGATCTACTCTCAATGGTTACAGGAACACTCAACTTTGGGGAAATAGTCTCTACGACACACATGTATGCTTCCTGTCATGGGGTCGCCAAGAGTCGGAATTGGCTGGATGTCAAGGAGTTTGGTTTGATTTGGAGGGTTTTTTTGGTGAGTGAGTGAGTGAGTGAGTGTGTGTGTGTGTGTGTGTGTGTGTTTGTCATAGGGTTGGATGGCTCCAGACTCTTTTCTCCATTCACCATTTTGTGAGGCAGTTTTGTGCATTTCAAGGTGCCTGAAATGTATGTGCATTTTGCAATGACTGACATCCTGCACTTAACAATTGAATGCATTCTTCTTTGGTAATGACCCACAACACAGTAGACTATCTCCCAAGTAGTAATGTTGTAGATTCCACAAGAGACGATCTCCAGGCCTGTGGTTTGTCGTTACTGACATGCTTCTTGGATAGTATGAAAATCAAAATCAAAATGAAAATCAAAAACTAATAATCAAGCCAAGGTCACTGCCACCAGGTTGATCCCGACTCACAGCGACCCTGCAGGACAGGGGAGAGCTGCCTATGGGCTTCTGAGGCTGCGTCTCTCCAGGAGCAGAAAGCCTCGTCTTTCTCCCGAGGATCGGCCAGTGATTTCAAACTACTGACCTTAAAGTCAGCAGCCTAACACATAACCTGCCATCGGGGCTCCTTTCCTGTGTACCCAGGACTGTGCTAAGTCGCTGCTATTTAATCCTCTCAAAACACTAGTACTGTGGTTCTCAGTTCCAACTCATGTAATGTTGCCCGCTGTCACTTCTTCGTGACCCTTGCTATTGTAGTGATTGTGGGTGTGTTTCAACCTGGCGGGGGGGGGGGGGGCACTCATCTTCCAGCGTTATAACAGTCAATATTCTCATGCGATCCAAAGGGCATTTACTAGCTAAACTCTGAAAGTAGATCACCAGGCCTTTCTTCCTAGTCTTCGTCCTCTGAACCCTATTCACCATAGATGGATGATCCTGCTAGTCTTTGAAATACTCCTCAAACTGCCTCCAGCATCTTAGCAACATGCAAGCCACCACAGCACCACCAGGGGACCGTGGGATGGGGGGGACCCACTTTGTAGCTCAAGAAACAAGAACTGAGAGCATCCGCTCCACTTGCCTCATTGCCGCCCTCGAATTTCTTCCACCTTTACTTACAGTGTTGATCGTTTGTTTGCCCTGGATGTGTTGAGCATAAATGTAGATGTTTTACAACCTTGCGTGAGCGTGTCCTTATCTTAAGTTCTGCATTTGTTGATCATCCCTTTGAGAGAGCCTCCCTTGGCTGCCCTAGTCTGAGCCCTGGGTCAGGAATAAAAACTCACACCTAAGTAGTCTGATCTGGGAGAAGTGCTGAGCATACATACAGCAGCACACACACAAAGTCCACAGTTTCCACGTGTACAATTCAGGGATGCTGACAACATTTTTTCAGCATTTTTTCAACAGTCTCCCCCACCTTTCCCAAACTGTACTTCCCCCGTTCACATAAACTCTGTCCACCGAAGCTTCCTGTCTAGCCTTTTGGTGTGGTTGATTTGACCCCATCTGAATAGTTCTTCACAAGAACATGCTGTTCATGAAAGTTAGGTTTGGTGTCAACATGGCTGGGCTGGAATCCTCAGCAATAACACAGTAAGGCCTGTCCCTTAAACCGTAGGTCACAGACTGATGATGTCTCCCTTGGGGGGGGGTGGCTTTTTTCATTTCTATCTATAGACACTGGAGAACTGGGGCTTGCGCAGTTGGCCCACCATGTGGCCAGGCGGCCCTGGGAGCTGTCAGCAGCCTGCCATGTTGACTGCCAATATTGGATGCACCCGACTTGGCCTCCCTGGTTCCTCAGCCAGCAGTTGTGTCAGATTCAGGAATGACCTCCACCCACGCAAATGACCTCCCACCCACACACTTGCCTTGGATTGGATTTTGCCAGCTCTGTAGCTATGTGGGCCTCTTTCTTGATCTAAATTTATTTCATGATATAAGATTTCATATATATATATATGTCACCATTTTCGGTTTTTTGGAAAACCCAGATATATATATATATATGTCACCATTTTCGGTTTTTTTGAAAACCCAGCCTGATATATTTGTGACCTGCATCTTATGGGGAAATCCTACTGCCAAATCCCAGCCACATTGACACAAAGTCTAACTCTCACAGTGCTCACAGCAGACACCCTACTACTTGAATTAAAGGGTTGTTTGGTTAAGGACCTATGGTGGTGTAATGGGTTACCTGCTGTTCGTTGGCTAGTCATCCCAAGGTCAACATTTAAGTCCAACTGCTGCTCCACAGGAGCAGGGCTTTCTGATCCCATAAAGATCTACGAACTTCAGAAAATAAAAGGGCAGTTCTACTCTGTCCTATAGAGTCACAGTGAGGTGGAGTTGATTTAACCGCATGGCTTTGATTTTCTTTTTCTTTTATTTTAAAATCGTTTTATTAGGGGTTCATACAACTCTTATCACAATCCATGCATACATCAATTGTGTAAAGCACATTTGTACATTCATTGCCCTGATCATTCTCAAAACATTTGCTCTCCACCTAAGCCCCTGGCATCAGCTCCTCATTTTTGCCTCCCTCCCCGTTCCCCCCTCCCTCATGAGCCCTTGATAATTTATAAACTATTATTTTGTCATATCTTGCCCTGTCCGACGTATCCCTTCACCCACTCTTCTGTTATCCGTCCCCTAGGGAAAAGGTCACATGTAGATCCTTGTAATCAGTTCCCCTTTCCAACCCACCCTCCCTCTACCCTCCCAGTATCACCACTCACACCACTGGTCCTGAAGG
>NW_022109491.1:3793840-3807453 GCF_000313985.2 Echinops telfairi
CCCCTCCCCCATGCACCCTTGATAATTTATAAATTATTATTATATCTTATATTATACTGCCTGGCGTCTCCCTTCACCTACCTCTCTGTTGCCCATCCCCCAGAGAGGAGGTTATATGTAGCTCCCTGTGATCAATTCCCCCTTTCTACACCCCCCTTCCAATCAATAATTTTTAACAGAAAAAGTTGTCAGTCACATACAGCCTTCCTGTATGTAGTTCTGCTTTGTCCTGTAAGTTGGAATTGACTCAACAAGTTTGATTTTATGCATATCGTGGATCAAAGAAGATTTCAGGTAATGTTTTAATATAATGTCTAAATATTATCTCATAGCAGTCGACTCAGGCCTCAATGGTTTCAGAAAGTCTAGATTCTATGGTCGTTGGGAATTGTATTTACATCTCCCCTTCTGTAGATCAGGATTCTTTCACAGCATCTTTGATCAATATATTCAGTCATGGTAGCCAGGTATCATCTACTTTTTCTAGTCTCATGATAAAGGAGGCAATTGATGAGTGAGAGCCTGCCCTCTTAAAGACACCCTGTTTACTTCATAACTTCATCACTGTTAGTCACATTGAACTTGCCTAGTGGCTCGATACTCTTTGACCTCTCTCCAGTAAAAGATGTGCTCCGGAAGGGCAGGACCACCCTCATCATCTCCCTCATCACTGCTGCACCAGCACTTAAAACGGGACCAATTTAGACATGCTTTCACCAAACAGCCTTGAGTGTGTGCTCCCGGCAAGCTGGTGCTTTGGATGCTGGCAAGCAGAGCTGTGCATGAGCAGGTTCCCATCCTACCTTCTCTGCATAAACAAGTAAAAGAAGTAAGTAACGCCAAACCATTGCCCGTTGAATGATCATCGTTAATATTGTTGCCTACACTCATCAAAGAAAAAGTGGCTAATGGGAAACAACCAGCTAATTCCCAAACTACTTTATACTTGGCTTTTAAGTATTAAATTGGGGTAGAAATCTTAATTTTTCTGTTTTTGTTTTTGTCTTATGTCATCTGTGAAAAATGAGCTGAAGGATTCAACAGATGGTCACAAGACAGGGCAACGTGCAATTTCCAGGGTTGCTGGCAGCGACCTCCCTTCCATTCTTATGATCTTTGTTGCCTCAACACGAAGAAAAGTAGGGGGCGGAGGAGGGCAAGAGAGGGAAGAGAAAGAAGTGGGCTAGACTCTTGGCAGGTGTTCACTTGGGTGAAATGGAGAGTTAGTGATCCACAAGAGAGACGAGAAATCCAGGAGCAGATGAAGGGTGAACTCCTGGGGGCCTTGATTCGTCGGCTAGACTATAGACTACAAAGTGGATGAGGCAAAACGTAAATCCCATGCCTGATTTACAATGAAAAACTTTTCAATTAAAAAAATAAGATGGCAAAGTTGGTCTTTCTCCTATATCAGCCCCCTTTTATATAAATGCAAGGTAGTTAAGTGAGAGGTGAGGTAATATTATACAGTTACCTGAATTCTAGGTGAGATAGTGGAAGGCTGAGAAAGTACTGAGGCCATTTAAAGTTGGAGATATGCCAGCAATGCCAAGAGTTAACAGTTTCTTCTGAATGCTATGACATGGCTATTATAAATTAGTATTACTGATTCTGCTAACTTTATTATTTTTTTAATAGACCACCACATACATGGTGTAGTGGCTACATGACGAGCCACACACGTCAGCACGAGGAAACCCGCGGCGGATGATTAGGCTTTATGCTCCATTGAAGAGCACACTCTCGGTTGATAGAAACAGGTCTACCTTGTGCAGAGCAGCGGTTCTCAACCTGTGGGTCGCCACCCCTTTGGCGGTCAAACGACCCTTTCATAGGGGGCGCCCAATTCATAACAGTAGCAAAATTACAGTTAAGAAGTAGCAACGAAAATAATTTTGTGGTTGGGGGTCACCACAACATGAAGAACTGTATTAAAGGGTCGCGGCATTATGGAGGTTGAGAACCACTGTCTTATAGGGTCATGAAGAGTCAGCATTGACTTATGGCAGTAGAACTGATGCCCCTGAAGGTGATTGATCGTGTTCTCTCACCCATTGAGGACCTTCCTCTTTTCTGCCATATCTCCACTTTACTAAACATGATGTCCTCCAGGGACTGACCTCTCCTGGCAGCATGTCCAAAATACGTAAGACCAAGTCTTGCCTCTAAGGTAAGGTGACCACATTTAAAGTGGGACACCATTGACTGGGGGTGGGGGGGTTGTTCTTGATTAACAATTTGGTCTATATGGACCAAATAGACCGTTCCCTAGCTTGTCAGTGCCTTCTTTCCAAAAATCAGGACTTTTTTAAAACGCCAAAAATCAGGACTGTCCCGCCCAAAGCGGGACGTCTGGTCACCTTACTCTAAGGAGCACTTTGGCCTTACTTCTTCCAACGCAGATTGGTTTGTCCTTTTAGCAGTCTGCGATACTTTCAGCATGCTTCTCCAGCGCCACCACTCAAATGCACTATTCTTCTGCAGTCTTCCTTATTTGATACCTAACTTTCACACGCATACGATGCAATGGTGAGTAGATGACGTGGGTCAGGCGCACCTTAGTCTTTAAAGTTACATCCTTGCTCTTCAATACTGTAAAGTGGTCTCGTGTGGCAGATTTACCTAATGAAATATGTCTTTTTATCTCTCTTTTTTAAATCACTTTATGAGGGGCTCGTACAACTCTTATCACAATCCATCCATCAATCCATTGTGTCAAGCACATGTGCACATTTGTTGCCCTCATCATTCTCAAAACATTTGCCTCCCACTCTAGGCCCTAATATCAGTTGCTCATTTTCCCCCTCCCTCCCCAGTCCCCCCTCCCTCATGAACCCTTCATAGATCATAAATTATTATAGTTTTGTCATAAGTTACACTGTCTGATGTTTCCCTCCACCCTCTTCTCTGCTGTCCATCCCCCAGGGAGGAGGCAATACTTAGATTCTTGTAATTAGTTCCCCCTTTCTACCCCACATTCCCTTCACCTCCAGGCATCGCCCCTGAGGGGTCTTCTTATCGCTCTCTTTTTTGTTTTACTGTGATTTTTTTTTCTTTAAAAAAAAATCATTTTATTGGGGGCTCGTACAACTCTTATCACAAACCATACATACATCAATTGTGTAAAGCATATTTGTACATTCATTGCCCTCATCATTCTCAAAACATTTGCTCTCTCTTTTTATCTCGCTCTCTCTTTTTTTTCTTTTTATCGCTTAACTGCTGCTTCCATGAGCATCGATTGTGGATCCAACAAGATGCACCCCTTGGCAACTTCAATCTTTTCACCCCTTGACAACTTCGATCTTTTCTCAACTTATTATGATATTACCTGTGGGTCCCGTTTGGTCCAGTTGTGAGAACTTTGGTTTTCCTTGTATTGAGTTCTACTTCATAGTGAAGGCTGCAGTCCATGGTCTTCCTCAAGGATCGGGGCCTACACATCAAAACAAACACAAACAAAAACACTATCATCAAGCCGCTTCTGACTCACTGCTGCCCTGACTCATTCTACACTAAAGGACAGGCTAGAACCGCCAAGACGGTAGTTCTTTTTTTTTTTTTAATAACAGCTTTATTGGCACATAATTTACATATCATATCATTCAATATTATAAGCATCCAACCATATCAAGGAAAATTGTGCAATCATTACCACACCAATTTTAGAATGCCCTCCCCCTCATGGTTAAATCACCTTTAAAATGAGTTGTGCAATCACAGTCAGTTCTAGTGCTTCCTCCTCCCTCCCCCGTTCATTTCTTATTCCTGAAATCCCCTTTCCCTCCCTATCAGCCCCCACACCCCTAGAATCCCTAAAAGCCTGTGCCAGTTATGATCACTATGCATCTACTCTTCCTGTGCTTCACAAACTGGGAACCCAACCAAAACCACAAAACAAAATAAAAAAGAGGTGGTAAGGATAAAATAAGAATAATAAAATAGAGACCAAAATTTTGATAATGGGTAAGCAAAAAAAGATCCCCATCAACATGAAAAAAAACCAGGGAAGAACGTTCTGTCACGGAACCAATAAGAGATACTTGCACCCAGAACAAATTCGTGTCACATCCGTAGGGAGGCCGACTGGCCAAGTGTGGAGTTCGACTCAGCATAGTCAGGATGCCAAGGTCTCTGCCTGACAGTAAGACTGTTCCAGACTCTTTCCTGCGGCTAGAGTCGATCTGCCAGGGCTCAGTCTGACTAGATGCTCTGCAGATGGGTTTTGAGCTCCCACTGTCCTTCATAGTCTTCTACAAATTGGGTGTTCAAAATTTAGCTCTGGTCCTTTTTCCTACACCCTACTCAAATTTTGCAATTGTCATCTTTGGATCACACAAGCTGGTGTGCTTCTTCCACGTGGACTTATAGTCGACTCCTGGAGTAGAGGGGTGCTTGTTTGAATGCAAGCCTTTAAGACCCCAGGCACAATTCCAATCCATAGCCAGGCACCTTCTGCTTTCTTCACCACACTTTGCTGTAGTACCCTTCTCTTCAGCAAGGTGTTCACGAAAGTGAGGATTGAGCAGGGCCATATTAGCAGAACGAACTGTTCTTGAAAGTGCTACAGTTAAGTGGGAGCCCAGACTCCACCTGCTTTTCCATGAGGTTTGCACGTCTCAGATCCACTTTGGCAACCATAATTTGACAAAACCGCATCAGTAGTAGCCATAAGCCAACCAGCAACCAAATAAAGAGAACACACACACCCAAAAAGGAAAACAAACAAACACAAACACAAACCAAGTTGCAAGCAGGAAAGCAAAAACCCATCTCAACAAAGAAGCAGAGCATGGTCGATCACCCCTCAGGGGTGTACGTTGATTGCTTTATCATCATCATCCATTTCCCCAGTGGCCCAGCACTCCAGACACTGCGGTAGGAGGAGCCTATGCAAGCGCTGCGCCACCTTGAGCCGTCAACCCACGAGTTTTTGTCCTACACAGTTCGATCTCTCATTCGATTGGGGCGACTGTAACTCTTTACGGGAGTAGAAAGCCCTGTCTTTCTCCCTTGGAGCAGCTGGTGGTTTCAAACTCCTGACCTTGCAGTTAGCAACCCAACACATAAGCACTACACCACCAGGGCTCTTCCGTCCTGCACATCGCAAGAATTAAATAAGCTTGTACGCGTAGAGTCCTTACCAAGAATCTGGAACCAAAGTCATTGAAAAGCTGGTGTTTCAATGGATGTTTGTATGGATTGTGATAAGCGTTGTACGAGCCCCCAATAAAATGATTTTAAAAATTAAAAAAGAAAAAGAAAGAAAGGAAAGCTGGTGTTTGCCATTATTCTCACGAGCATAAGGAATTTCTGGACGCAGTATGAGGTTGTGAGAAGGGGTGGCCTGCTGCTCAGAGAACCAGAAAGAAGAGAACTGAGAAATGTGGGTTGGAATTGGTGTAGGATGGAGGGGAAAGCCTCCTAGATGCCTCCTTCAACCCAGAAAGAACCCCACTAGCCTAAGATTCCCAGCCTCTCTCTACCTCTCACTTCCTCCTGCCCAAGATGGGTTGAGCGGCTTAGGCTGATGGCTGAGTTTGGAAGGAGAAGCGGACATATCCGGGCCATCTTCTGCTCATCAGCTCCCCTGGGAGCCAGCAAAGAGCAGATGCTACAGTTGTTTGGGGCTGTCAAGCTTCAGTCTCAATTTCCTTTCCCCTGAACTGGAGTCCTGAGGGGGCCGGCCTATGGCCGCTTGGGAGGGACGCATGAGCCTGGTTGTTGTAGAGTTCCGTATCAAGAAGCCTCCTGCCTTGGTGACGCTGGCTTTGCTGGTCTCTGTTGGTTTTTGCAATCCCCCGCCCCTTGTTCCTGGGTGGAGATACAGGCCAAGAGTAGCCTTGTGTTCCTCAGGCTGGTGCCCTGTGCTTGCTGAACCATCCACTCCACACCAGGCTCGGCTTCTCCAGGGATATTTGACGAATGTCTGTTCTTCTCACTAGTCTCCAAGTTACAGTGAAGCGTGTGAGGGCAGAGACTTTGGTCGACTTACTGCTATTATCCAGGAGCTCTGGTGACACAGTGGGTTAAGCGACAGGCTGCTAGCCGCAGGGGCAGTGATTCAAACCCACCAGCTGCCCCTTGGGAGAAAGGTGAGTCTGTCTGCTTCCATATAGACTAAGGAGCACTTCGACTCTGGGCTCTCGGGTCGCTGTGAGTCAGACTGTCCAGAACAATGCCAGGCACAGGAGGACACTAAGAAAAGACCTGTTGAAGGAAGGAAGGAGCCTCTTACCGTTTTCAAAGATAAGCCAGGAGTCGGGGTTTCCTTGTGTTTGTGCTCCGGTTTATGTTGTGTTTGCTACCTCAAGTACGGTACATGTGTACTGTGTAAAAGGTAGAGCTAAACCATAATAAAAGCATCAAACTCCAATTTATCGGACAACACTCTCGTGCCCTTCCAAATCATTTCTTTGTGCATATGTGAGGGGGCTTTAACAAGTTCATGGGAAAATTCCATGAGCTTTCCATTCTATTTTTTCACAAACTTTTTGAAGCCCTGGTAGACACAGCCTAAATGGTTGGTTTATTAAAAAACCAAATGAGATCGTGCCAGATTTGTTCCATTAACAATCTCCACCTTCTCATTTCAGTTATGTTTTTTTCCTGATTGAGAACCTATCCCATAATTAAATTTCCCCCTGATCCAAAAATGCCTCTGCGACTATTTCATCCACACCAAGACATAGCCTCGTCTCGGCTCAAAGCCGGCTTCTGATGCCTTTCTAACTGGCCCAGGCCCTCTCGTCTTTCTGTGACCCTGGCCTGTTTAGTAGGCAGGCCATCTGTGCTCCAGGACATCACCGCTTTTGGATTTATGTGGCTCGCTCACTCACTCACTCTCTCACTCACTCACTCGCTCGCTCTCACTCACTCACTCACCCACCCACTCACTGCCATTGAGTGGATTCTAACTCACAGCGACCCTTTAGAACAGGGTACAGCTACCCCCTGTGGATTCCCAAGACTGTAAATCTTCAAGGCCTCCCCTTTCTCCTACAGAGCGGCTGACCTTGCAGTTAGCAGGTCAACACAAAAGTCACGAGGCCACCAGTACATATCTCGGCATGTAGTTTTCCCAAAGTGGAAACATGGTGCAGGACAAACCGTGCCTGCCTGCAGGCTAAAGCCAGTCGGGAAACGTGCAAGCTTTGATATGAAGCTGGTGAGCGGCGAGCCTTGACCTTGACCCCCCAACTCCCCAGACCAGACAGAGAGACAGCTGGATTCTCTGCAGGGTAACTAAGAAGCCTCTGGAGATGTGTGACTGACCTAATTCGTGTCTTAAAAATCAAAACAGCTCTTGTGTTGAGAAAAGAATGGGTTGACATAAAAGGGTCTCAGACGCTAGGCCCCTATAAGTAAGGAGGCTGGAGTAATTAGCCAGCAGACAGGCCGATGATATAATGGCCCAGAGCCACCTCGGTTCTGGGCCTCGTTTCAATTCCCCAACTCTCCAGGGACTAACCTGGGCCATTGAGCAAGTTACTGGGCTCTGTTCTTGTCTCTATAGTGAGAACGTAATGGTGGCCCCCACCTCACAAAGTAGCTGTGAAAATGGAATGATTTAGTGGGTGCCAAGCACTGGGCACGGTGTCTACACAACCCAGTGGCCATCATCACGTGGTAGTCTTCCATGTGTGGGAGAGCTGTGCTCCTCAGGGTTTTCAGTGCTAATTTGTCCAAGCCATCTCCTGGCCTTTCTTCCAAGGCACCCTCTGGGGACATAACGTTCTCTATGTGTTGGAATTGGCTCAATGGCAATGGATTCCTGGTATGGGTCTGCTTTCAGTAGGATGATAGGTGCGCCACACATCATCTTCTAGAAGTCAGCCTTTCTAACTCCCCATTCAGGCCTCCTTCCGTTCAGGACAAGGGACCCTGGTGGCATAGTGGGCTACACATTGGACTACTAACCACAAGGTTAACAGTTCAAAACCACCAGCTTCTCTTCAGGAGAAGTGCTGTCCTGTAGGATTGCTATGAGTCGAGTCCACTGGATGGCAGTGAGTTTGGTGTGAGGTTCCATTCACTACTATACAGAGAAAACAATAATATCTAAGTGAAAATACAGCCGAATCTGAGTATTTGTGCCAGCTTAGTTTGACTTGAACCATAATTATGGAAATCAGAAGTAAGTCAGAAAGTGTCTGTTTCATTCAGGATGTACAGGCAGTTTCACTTCCATTTTTAAAACTTACCTATTCCCTTCTGTAGAAAAAGCGTGTTGGTGGTCTAGTGGATTACACATTGAGTTGCTAACTTCAAGGTCAGCTGTTCCAAACCACCGGCACCTCCTTGGGAGAAAGACCGGACTTTCTGCTCCCATCAAGAACGACAGTCCCTGAAGCTCCCAGGGGCAGTTCTGCCCTGTCCTCTAGGGCTGCTCTGCGTTGGGATCCACCGATGGTAGTTTGGGTTGGGTTATTTTTTGGAAAACAGCAACACAGGAGGGAGAAAACTAACGGGGAAATAAATATTCTTGCCAGGTGGATGCTAGACATGTACAGACATATTTTATAGATTTTTTCCTGATAATCAGAAGAAGGCATATTCATTACAGACAACTTTTAAATGTGGCCAACCCCAAACCCAGAGCCGCTGCTGCTCACAGCAACTCTGTAGGACAGAGTAGAACTGCGTCCCAGGGTTCCCAGGGCTGTCAATCCTTCTGGAAGCAGGCTGCCCCACCTTTCTTCAGAGAGCTGCTGGGGCTGTTGACCTTCTGAGTGTTCAGCAATGCTTAGCCTTCTGCGCCACCAGGATCCCTCGCATGTGAAGGAGAGCAAAAGGAAATGTGAAACCACTCAAAACCTCACCTCTGCACAGTTCATCTCTTTAGATGGATAATGAGCAGTACACTTGCCACATCCTCTCCGGCACGTAGGAAACTAGCCTTTTGTGTGCAGTTTGTTTGACAGCTGCTGTTTGACAGCTGCTATCTGTTGCACAAGGGAGCCCTGGTAGCATAATGGTTATGCGTTAGGCTGTGATCTGCAAGGTTGGCAGTTTGAAACCACCAGTGGCTCCACAGGGGCAAGATGGGCCTTTTTATTCCCTTGAACGGTTCCAGTCTTGGAAACACACAGGGTAGGTCTGTCCTGTCCAATAGACTCCCATGAGTCAGTGTTGACTGTTGACGGGATGGCAGCGAGTGTGGTTTGGGTGAGTCGGTTGCCTAGCAACACAACACCATTTCTTAGTTCTTTCTTGCTCACTTCAAACACACAGATCTAGCCATTCCATTCTCCTGGCCAATGATTGGTTTACGATAGGGTCACGCTCAAACCACTGCTACCTGGGGCTGGGCAATGGACAATCCTTTGCGATGGGGGTTGTCCTGTGGAGCTCAGTTCTGCTCTGGTGGACATCAGGCTGCCGTGAGTCAGAACCAATCTGATGGCAGTGGATTTGGGTGGGGTCAAAGGGGCTATCCTGTACATTGTAGGATGCTTAGCAATAGTCTACCCATCAGGTGCCAGCCCGAACCACCCCCCTTTGCCCAGGATGGTGAACAAAAGTGTTGCCAGATAGGTCCAAATGCCCCTTAGAGGCCACAATCGCCCACAGCTGAGACCTGCTATTTTAGGGACAAGCTTGTCATGCATCCTGACCACCACGTTCCAGTCTTATTCTTCTGAATATTGTCTCACAATATGATGAACAGAAATCATTTCTTTACACCGTTGTTGTTGTTCTTATTACTATTCTTGTTAGATGTCATCGAGTCTGTTCTGACTCACAGCGACCTTATGCCCGGCAGAACGAAATACTGCCCGGTCCGGCACCATCCTCACAATTGTTCCCATTGTTAGACCCATTGTTGCCACCACTGTGTTCTCCATTTCCTCATGGGCCTTTTTCACTGCCCCCTACTTTACAAAACACGATATCCTTCTCTGGGGACCAGTCTCTCCTGACAAGTCCAAAGTATGTAAGACAAAGGTCGTGCCAGCCTTGTCTCTAAAGAGCCCTCTGGCCATACTTCTTCCGAGACACATCGATTTGTTCTTTTTCAGCAATCAGCATACTTTCAATATGCTTCTCCAGCACCACAATTCAAATGCATCCATTCTTCTTTAGGAAGTAGATAGACCCACCATTGGTGGGTATTTTTGGCAATTCCATCTTAAGTCCACTTGCACTTGGGTAGGGGTGGAATCTAACCCATGAACCAGGTCACAGCCTGATGAGGCTTCCTGGGAGTTTTAGCCTTGCTTATACTAGAAACACAAGAAACCCTTCCCCTCGCTGTGCCCTTTCCTTCCTGCTTGCTGGGATTCTGCCTGCCTTGAGGGGCGGCCCCATTTGGGCCACCGGACCCTGCCTTGTTTCCCCCGACTTTGGATCGATTCAACGTTGCACTCAACAGCCTGTGGTCTTCTTGTTCCCTGTTTCACCGTGCTTGCTATCCTTAAATGTATTGTTCTAATGAGGCTCCAAAATAAACAGAGTGTTTTTTTTTCCTTTTTTCTCAAGTACGAGGACTATGAAAAATGTTTTCTAACATTCAAGGAGCTATAAAATCAGAAGTTTAAAATTGTTGTTTGAATATAGTTGAAGGTCCCAAACATGAAAATAGAAACTGCCTATTAAAAGGAGCCCTGATGGCCTAGAGGGCTACACACTAAGCTGCTAACTACAGGGTCGGCGGTTTGAACCCATCAGATGCTCCTCAAGAGAAAGAAGAGACTGCTCCTGCAAAGATTTAAATCCTCGGAAACCCAAAGGGGCAGGTCTAATCTATCCCATAGGGTCCCTATGAATCAGAGCCAACCTGATGGCAGTGGATTTTTTTAGGGATTAGACATATAAATTGATGGGAAATTATGCATCTGACCGAGAGGCTTTAAGCACATGATGCTATGAAAAAGACATGGCTTCTCTGACATTTATGATACATTTCAGTACTGATCTCTTTTTCCAATGCTGTACACTCCTGTGACTGGACCTTTATTTTAATTGTCTTGCAAACGAAATCCTGTATCCGGTTTCCTGTCATTTAAGTGAAGAAACACATTTAAAAATAAAGATTTTCTTATTAACCAACCAGATAGCATCAGAAATTACGGGACTATTATGATGATCAAAATATGCCTTCACTTTTCAGAGCAACATTACTCACTCTGAAAGTTCTAGTGTAAGTGCTGAGCCTTGTGGCAGGGGGCCCGGGAGTGGGTGAGATTATTTAAAACTCAGACTTAAGTATATGCACAATCATATAAAGTCATGTGAAATGTTTTCAATTTGTGAACTCGTAATGACTGTTTTCATGATTCTGTTTCTCGAAAATGGTAATTGTATCCAACGTAGATTGCAGCTTTATCTTCAGTACGATGTGCTTATCTGCCCTTGTGCCCCTTGGTAAAAAGACATTGTAGTTTATGGAAGTTTCCCATTTAGAAAAGCCGTTCATTTCTTTTACACATGTTGCTGGTTTGGTTTTTATTCTTTTTCAGGAGTAATGCTGTTCTTGAAAATACTTGATACTATGCTCTGTATAACCTCTTTTAATAAAAATTGTGTTATGATTTCTTCTTGAAAACAATGACTAAAAAAAAAAGAAAAGAAAAGAAAACAATGACTCAAAAACAATGCCTGCCCCTGGAGGCGCCCGGGTGGCTTAGTGGGTTATCAGTTGGGCGGCTAACTGCAAAGTCAGCGATTCAAAAAGAGAGGGAAAGGCAAGGCTTTCGACTCCGGAAATTACCTTCTCGGGAACTCACCAGGGCAGTTCTACCCCATCCTCTTGGATCGCTGTGAGTCAGAACCGACTTGATGGCAGTGTGTCTATCTGATTGTTTCTACATTGTTTGTCCTGTGGGTGACTTACTTCGCTCCACATTGGGCCACACAGTTGTTTGTTTAGCCTTATAATGAGATGACCTGGTTTCAGGGCTGACTTACTCCCCAGCCCAGTGTCACAATGTGCAGGGACCATGATTCCTTTTAGGAGCCTTGAGAAGGCGTGCCTCTCCTTTAAGACACAGTTGCATTGTTAAAGTGGGTGTCTCCTTTAAGATGCACTTGTATTGGTAGTCCCACCAGGAAGATGTGCAGATGCAATGTGTGGCTTAGGTGGGCCTTCTTTATCCACAGCACACGCCTCAGTAAGAAAAAGGCATCGAGTCAGGAAAACCAAAATGGGGCAAGACTGAAAAAGAACTATGAGGTTGAACAAAATGTTGTGATCTGGTAAGGCAGACATGCTCATCTTCATCACTTGAGTGGCTGTAAAAATTGTTTCTAATATTCCTGCAGGGAGGAAGGGGCCCGTGGAGCTGGGGTGATGGTTCAGCCCTATCTGGTTTTAGCATATTTGTTCAAAACACAGGTGGATCAAATCCTGTCCCTTTAGCATGGACTAGAAGCACCCACTTGCTTCTCAGTGTGCAGGTGACTCAGGTGATGCTCCATCTCGTCGAGATTGACTTTCAAGTTGGGGCTGTAACCAAGCCAACTGAGGTGAGACTGGCGCAAGTCCCTCTCGATAGGCACCCATGGCCCTCTGGGCTTCCCAGCTTGTCTGTCATCTGGCTGCTGCTGTGCTTGTTGTGAGGGGCTGGGGAGTGGGCTCCCACCCATTGAGACCTCATATGCCCACTATAAAGGTCTCCCCTTTATGAAGGGGACAGATGGTCAGGGCTTTCTCCTGCAGAGCCAGGAGGTGAATTCTCTCTATCCTGTTAATGTGTAAGAGCGTCACCACTCACAGCATCATCAGGGACACTTCTGAAAGCTAGCCTCCCAACACACTTTCAATCGGCCCCATATGATTTTATTACTCGATCCCTTCTTATGCACCCATGGGCACATGTTCCTAATCCATCCCAGCCGGTGCACTACTTGAGTTCATCATTCTGGTCCCAATAAAGATGCAAAGGCAAGGCGTGCGGTGACACGGGTCATCCACAGGACAATGTGTAAACCAAACTGCCACGGAGTCGATTCTGACTCACACTGGCTCTAGGGGACAGAGTGGACCTGCCTCTAGATGTCAACTCTTCATGGAAATAGAAAGCCGCATTTTTTTTTTTAAAGAACAATTTCTATCTTATTTCCTTCTAGGTTTGTTGTTCTTCAACTTCTGGTCTTTACATAGGCTTTGGAGGAGAGTGGGGCAGCGCCTGCAGGTCTAAATCCAGGTCGGGGGTGTTCGGGCCTTCTGGACTTCACATGACCGGTGCCTACCCACCTTGCTGTGATTGGCACAACGCACACTGTCATGGAGCTTCACGGGCAGCTTGGCAAGCACGCAGGCTTCGGAAATGTCTCTGACGGCTGCGGCCTCCATTGTGTCTGTACGAACTTCTTCACTGCCCACCATCCCAGAACCGAATCTCCCCAGGAAGCCTCACCTTTCTCCCGAGGAGCACCCCTATCCACAAACCCCTCACCACCCCGCCAAGGCTCCCAAACACTGTATGGCCCCGTCCGTCTATATGAAGTGTCTCGAGTGGACAAGTGTACAGAGATGAAAGTTTATTCGTGAGGGAGCGGGGCGGGTGCACCCACGTGACGGACCCATGCACCATCTCCGAACAGGGCCTGCCGAGTGCCGCCCCAACGCATGCGCTCCGCCGCAAGGGCAGTGAGGCCGCGGCGGGCCA
>NW_022109491.1:3807772-3820731 GCF_000313985.2 Echinops telfairi
GTGGGGGTGGGGGTGGTTCCGGGACGTGAGGGGGCTGTGGGCACGTAGTGGTTGCTCCATGGGCTGCGATCCACAAGGTGAGCAGTTCGGAACCACCGGCTGCTGCTCTGAAGCAAGATGAGCCTTTCTACGCGCACAGAGCGTTACAAGCTCGGGACTCACAGGGGGCCGTTCGTCTCCACACTCCCTTAGGGTCGCGGAGTTGGCATCGACTCCGAGGGCAGTGAGATGTTTTTTGCAACCGGACGTTGGCGCTGACTTCCTTGGTTGGGTGCCCTGTGCGACTACTTAGAAGATGCACAGAGACGTCTTGATTTAAAAAGTTTGAAAATACTGGATTCTTTACCGCTCGGGTGTAAACTGTGGTGTAGGGGCTAAAAGGAGCGGGAAACGTGAAGCTGAAGTAGACTGGCAGTCTTTAGTGACATACAAGTTCATTTCAAACATGGGGTGGGGGCGGGGAATGTAGTTTACTTTTTTTTTTTAATGAAAAAGCCCCTCACCAGAAGGTTAATGGCCTGTAGGCACTTTCTCAGCACCCTTAAAAACGGTGCTCGTCAAAGAAAGGAGGTCGCATGCCTAACCCGGGTCCCCGGGGTGGGAGCGGGATTGGGGGTCAGCGGGGGTGTGGAGGGGGCGTGTGTGTGCTGCGTGTAGTGCCCAGGCGGGCTCTGGAAGCCTCACGTGTGACACGGCAGTGGGGAGGGCAGGTGTGGAAACAAAGGGCCCTGTACAGCCCCGCCTACACAGCTGGAGCGGTCAGTAGCCAAACCAATACTACAGCTGTCCCTGGAAGCCCGGCTGGCCTATTGTTCATCGCTGGCTCCTCCGATGAAATTACACCGCTGATTTGGCCAAGCCTCACCTTTGATCCACTGGTCTAGTTCAGTTCAGGGTGTGATGTGTGTGTGTGTGTGTGTGTGTTCTCTCTCTCTCTCTCTCTCCTCCCTCCTCTCTCTCTGAGGTAACGGGTGGCCCCCAGAGATCATTAACAAATTAAAGGAAGGAGGAAGGGGGACCGGCCAGGTGCAGAAATGCAGGAAGTCTGAGGTTTGTCGGTTGCAGAAACACTTGACAATGTCTTTTAAGAGCCTTGCTGCCCCCGATGACTTTCAACAAAAATCACCAAAAAACCCCAAAACTAAACTGCAGCCCAGTGGATCTGTGCCAAGTTAAAGAAGGGGGACAGGCCTATATTCCAGCCCCCTTTCTCGCCCCCCAAGAAATGGCTAAGCTTCTAAGAGGGGCTGGCTCCCATTTGTGCGACTGTGCAGTAGTCATATGCACCATGCTTGCACTTGGGAAAAATCCAGCATGTTTGCTCTCCGGGAATAGATTTTATTTTCTGGCACAGTTTTAGGTTTATGGAACACCAGGCATCTCACTTGTGCAGGGGTTTTTCCCCATCGTCTCCGCCCTTATGCCCTCTCCCAGTCCCTCCTATTATGACGGATTATTATTAACTAGAGGCTGACGTCTGGGTCACTGTGAGGGTTTGCAGTTTTCTGAGCTCCCGCAAATCGAGAGTGTCATGAATCACAGTCTAGCGTACAGCAGAGTCCCACTGCCTTTAAAAATCCCTTTTGGCCTCAGTACACTGCCATTTTCACTTTGGGACTTTTTGACGTGATTCTTGGTCTCCCCCCTGCCCGCCACCCTCTTTACACACACCTTGTTTTATCATCTCCAAGGGGCTTTTATTTTAGGTCTTTGTGGCTGAGATGGCAGAAACACCTTACTGGATGCTCCCTCTGAGCACCTGGGAACCTCTCATCCTGCTTTTGGCCTCCTGGGCCACAGAGGAAACACCCAGCTGTGCTTTGCCAAAGGAGCCCCGTGGTGTAGGGATTAAGAGTTGGCTTACTAAAGGCAAGGGCAGTGGTTGGAAGGCACCAGCCACTCTGAGGAAGAAAATGAGGCTTTCTACTCAGGTGAAGAGTTACAGTCTGAGGAACCCGCAGGGCCCGTTCTACCGTGTCCTATAAGGTCATTGTGAGTTGGACTGGACTTGATGGCAGAGAGGGAGCGCTTTGTCTGGAACCCAAGGAGAAGTTCCTTACCCCAGCCCCCCATAGTGACAGCAAATAAGGGAGACACAGAGAGGGGTTCCTCTGAGTATTCCTACACCCCGCCACACCCCCTTTCCCCCCTCACTGCACTTTAGTTGCTCCTCTGAATTCCTGGTGAAGATGCACACACAGGGCTATGTCCTGTTTTAGGGGACAAAAAAAAGAGACCCCAATCCCAAATATAATTAGGGAGAACATATAGCAAGTCTTAAAAGGGACAAAGACATATCATCCACATGAGGGAGATCCTTAGCAGGAAGTCCTAATGGCATCTGAGGATTCACAGGATGCTAGGTAATTAAGGCATGGAACAAAGGAAACTCACAGGATTATGATTGGTGGCAGATGAATACATGACAGAGTTGGGACTACGGAAGTAGGAGCAAGGCCATGATTGGCACATGCCCATTATGTTAGAGAGAAGAACTTACAAAATTGGTTGAAAGCATCTCTCCTGACTATGCAACTGCAGTACTATCTCCAGCATGGTGACCTCCGTCAAGGACATACCCGGGCAAGCCCCTAAAACAGACTGCCCCTCCCTGGGCTGGCTCCAGAGGGATGGAGAAAATCCACTTTCCAAGACACTCTGCCTGAGGGCAAGATTATCTTTGTCCCTGGTTACTGTTCACAAGGAATTCAATGGAGACTTAATCTATGTTCGGACTTTGCAAATAGATTTTGGATGTTCACTGTAATCCTTCACCGTTGCAAACAAGGTGCTCTGAATTTCAGCTCTAATGCAGTCTTCCTGGTGCCATGTGGAGGGAACTCCCCAGACCCCATGGTTACTGAACACACCTGTGGGCTCCTAAACTCTTGATGTTTAGAGGCCCAAGCCTTTGCCTAGGCTGACTGTGTAGAATCTAGACTCTAAATGGTAGCTCGCTTGAGTCAACCCCCGAGACTCATTGTGACCCCTTTCACAGTGAAACCAAATACTGTGCCATTCCTGAGCAGATTAGTGGAATCCAACGAGTTTACAGTGACTGATTTGGGGAAGTGGATCTCCAGGCCTTTCTTCCCAGTCTGTCTCAGTCTGGAAGTACCCGGGAAACCTGCTGAGCAAGAGCAAGCCTCCACTGGCTAAGAGGTGGTCGCTATGTAGGAGGTGCATTGACCCAGGAATTGGACCCCAGTCTTAGAGGGGGAGTGTAAGGAGGGAGATAATGCTGCCGTGGATTCATCACTAGCCCTAGACTGGCTTTTGAGTAGCAACTACGGAATGAAAAATGACTGCACCTTATCCATGCAGTTATTCAACCATTCAGCAGGCTTGGTGGGTGCCAAGCTGTGCTGTGGAAGAGGACCGTGTAGCGCATAGAGCGCTTATGAAGAATGACCCATATGAGCTTGAATTGCGTGCGACCAGTGCACCTGGAGCACAGGTGAGCACTCTGAGCAGCAAAGAGCCTCTGTCAGTGGAGATTAAACAATCTGACCAGAAAGCCACAAAGTGGACGTGATGTGGAGAATGTCACGGCCCTTATTGACCTGTCCTTGGAGATAGGATGGATGGATAAATAAAATAGCGTCTAAAGAAATCAGTAACAAGACAGGGACTCTTTGCATGGTGCCTAACGTCTAGGCAGGAAGAGACAACTACAAAATATACAGACAAGAAAAAATGCCAACCACAAAATCCACTTGTGTAATCTACATGTGGATTAAGGCTCTGTTGAACTCCCTCTGATGTTTGACCAGGGATGTGAAAAGTCTTGCCCTCAGGCAGAGTGCAGTAGAGAGTGAATTACTTTCACCCCTCCCTTACCAGCTCCAGGGAGGGGCAGTCTCCCTTAGGGGCTTGTCTGGGTGTGTCTTTGATAGAGATCATTGTAGTGAGGGTCACATAGATATGAGTTATGCCCCAACTGCCTTGGAAAAGCCCTTGGACCAATGTTTTAAGCTCCTCTAATATGATGTACGTCTCCCCTGATCCCACTCTGGGAGTTCCACTGATCCCTAAAATGTATTGATCTGCCACCAACCATGTCTTTGTGACAGTTTTCTTTGATGTCCCAAGTCTGGTTTTTTCCCAAGTCTCTTTTAAAGCTCTGTATCTCAGTAAATTCGTGCACCTCGGGCTAATGGTCTCCCTCATGCAAATACTCTGTCTCTGTCGTTATCTTGTACATGTGTCATTTCAGACTGAATACATGTTCTCTTTTAATTAAAAAGAAGAAGAAAGACAATACACCAGCGAGATGGAGATGACAAATAAACTGGTTTGGAAAAAAGTACAGCCAGAATGCTCCTTAGAAGCCACGATGGTAAGGCGTGGTCTCACTTGCTCTGCACATGTTATCAGGAGAGACCAGTTCCTGGAAAAGAACACCATACCTGGTAAAGGAGAGGGGCAGCAAATGGGGAAGACCCTCGAGGGGATGAATTGACACAGGGGCTGCAACCATGGACTCACACATGACAATTGTGAGGCTGCTGCAGGGCCGGCAGGGTTTTGCTCTGTGCATCGAGTGGCTAAGAGTCAGAAACAACTGGGCCAGGCACGTAACAGCAATGGAGATGAGAAGCGTGAGCTTTGCTTAGGGAAGTCAGGCCAGGTCCCTGCAGAGCTGATCTTTGATCTGAGCTGGGAGTGAAAGCAAGCCAAGCTCAGGACTACCTGTTCTAGATGGAAGAGGGCTGATTGTCCTGGGTCTGTCAGAGCAGAGGCAATTGCCATGCTGTCAGAGGGAGAGGGAGACCTAGGGGGACACTGGCAGGAAGAGCCATCAGAGGGGTTGCCAGAGATCATACTGGGATTTCATCATGATCATGGTGGAGAGTACTATAAAGAGACAGGCCTGGGGGTGCCGGGGAGAGCACACCCTGTCTTCTATTCTGTCTTTGCTAATTGCCTTGGGCATCTCAGCCAGTGTTGTGGCCTTTGATGGCCATGCCCAAGATGCTTCAGCAACTGAAGTCTTCAATCTGGTTCCTTTGAATGTCTAGCCCCCAAAGGAACTGTCACCGAGTCCACGCTAGCTCACAGTGACCCTGCAGGACAGGGTAGAACTGCCCCCTGTGCGTTTCCGGGACTGTAGCTCTTTGCGGAAATAGGAAGCACTGTCCTTCTCTCTTGGAGCTGTCTGGTGGTTTCAAATTGCTGACCTTGTGGATCACAGGCCAGTTTGTCACCCCTGCACCACCAGAGTCCCCTTTGGATGGCTACAGCACCTCATACTCAGCGGACCCCAGGGGAATCTAAATCTGCTCTCAACCTGCTGGAAGCACAGCTCTCTAAAGGAACCCCACCCCTCCGTTGGTTCCGGCTCCTTCCCACTGACGTATGGCGTGGAGTCCACAGTAAATCCTACTGAGTCTACCACGTCCTTTTAGCGAGCGTCACACCAGACAAAGTCCAGCTCTTCTCTTCGCTCCATGATGTAACCCCTCATGCTCTCTGTCCCAAATGACCACTGAATCCTCACCCCCCCACCCCCCCACCTCCATCTCAGTCACAACAAGAGGTCATGATATGTGGCTCCTCTGCTCAAAATGGCCATGACTTCTGGTTTCACTTTGGTTAGAGGTCAAGTCCTTGCAGGCGGCATATAATCCTTGCATATAATCCGTCTCCCCATCTTCTGTTCCCACCACATGGATCCCTTCTTTTTCTAAGAATAAACAAACAACAAACAAAACCCTCCCTCATTACTGCTGGTTTGATTCCATCTCAAAGTAAAACTGTCCCATCGGGTTCCCTAGGACCTCTGGTGGCGTAGCGGTTACCTATAGGGCTCCTAACCTCAAGGTCAGCAGTTTGAGACCACCGGCCACTCCTTGGAGTAAGAGGAGTCTTTCTACTTCCGTGAAGACTAACAGTGTGGAAATCCCACAGGGGCCGTTTTACTTTGGGAACAGAAATCTCAGTGATGGTACATCACAGGGATGGCAGTCAATGACATGAAACAAAATGTGTGTGAATGGTGGAACGGAAAACTGATCTGCTCGGTCAACCTTCGTCCAATTCACAATTTTTAAAAAAGTTTAGAAAGAGAAGGCAACGGAGAAGAACAAAGATATTTTAGAGATGCATCCATCTGAGGCAGTGGCTAAACCTTGTTTGGATATGTCTTCTACAATTTTTTTAGTGATGACACAGTCTGGGACATTTAAATACTGACAAAATAGTGGATGATGCGGTTGCTGGCTGCCGTCCATCAGAAACTGGTCTCCGACTCAGGGTGAGTCCACCCACATCAAGATCAGACGATCATCATCCGGAGGGTTTACACTGGCTGGCTTTTAGAAGTAGTCACCAGGCCTTTCTTCCTAGTCTGTCTTCATCTTGAAATGCCACTGGAGCCTGTGTGGCATCATGCACAAGTATAGTAAGGACACATTGTGACCTCTCAGAGGGCTGGTGATGCTCGCATAGTTGTGCTTCGTTAAGAGTCTTTCTCTTTTAGAGAGACTTAGAGCAGTAGATGAAGTCATCGCCATCTGGGATTTGGGTCAGAATGACCAAGGACCAGCAAACAATGGCAGGAATGAATGTCCAGCGGAGTACAGCACCGTGCGCCGGGCAATGCCCCACAAAGCATCTTATGATGGGTGGATCGGCAGGATATTCCACGGCGTGAAACAAGCCAGTCACAGCAGCACAAATACCAAATACTGCCTCATAAAAAGACAAGGATAGATAAGTGCACAGGAAGTGATCTCCTTGGATGCTTACGAGATAGGAGATGAGTCGGGAGGGGAAACTACTTCCTAAATATTTACAATTTATTTACCCCCTGGAAGCCCTGGTGCCCTAGCATTGGGCTGTGAGCCTCGTGGTCAGTTCAGCACCCCCAGCTGCTCCTCAGGAGAAAGATGGCACTTACTACTGTAAAAGAGTCACAGTCTCCCACACCCACAGGGGCAGTTCTACCCTGTCCTATGGGAGCACTAGGAGGTGGCCTCCACTCGGTGACAGTGAGTCTTGCTACTTCCTCAGGGCCACCAAGTCCATTCTGACTCATAGCAACCCTCTAGGACAGAGCAGGACCACCCCATTGGGCTCCTGACATTTCCAATTCGCAGGAGCAAAAAGCCTTTTCTCAAGCCGGGGCCTGATGGTTAGCAGCCGAACACGAACTGCACGACACCAGCGCTTCTAGATCACCAGAGCCCCAAACTCACTGCGCTCCCGCTGATGCCGACTCACAGCCACTCCAGAGGACAGGCAGGAACTGCCCTGATGAGTTTCTGAGACGGTTTACGGGAGTCGAAAATCCTGTCTTAAAAAAACACACCCACACAAAAAAAGTCCTGTGTTTCTCCCATGGAGTAGTTGGTGGTTCCAAACTACTGACCTTCTAGTTAGCAGCCCAGTGTGTAACCACTATACTACTAGGGTTCCTTTGGGGCTTCTAGAGAATAGACCCTGATTTATAATGTTGGTAAAGCAATGCCAAATATGGCTGAAGTCTGCACAACTCAGCCAAGGTAAATGTGGATCTAAGAGGTTCAGAAGAATAAGGAGCAGTTTGGGTAAATGTCAGAACATGGACAATTTTGTAGCAACAGTAATAATAATAATAGCAAGCTGTGTGTGTGGTTACATAAGTAGATATGTATGCATATATGTATAGGAAGACATGCAAGTACATGCATGTGTATGTATATAGAGAGCTTTCTCTCTCTCTCTTTCTGGGTATGTATACCGCTTGTGAATGCTGAGCCCCTGTCCATCAGTAACAAAGCAAGGTTATAGAGGCTTCCTAGAGAGACCCAAACCACTTTCAGGCTTTCTAGGTTCAACGCCTTTGGGTTATAGTCACTGGGGACAATTTAGTCAATTGGCATAACATAGTTCATAAAGATAATGTTCTAGACCCTAGTTTGGTGACAGCATCTGGGGTCTTAAAAAGCTCGAGAGTGGCCATCTAAAATACAACAGCTAGTCTCTACTCCTATGTGCAAAAGAGAGTGAAGGAAATCAAATGCTCCGAGAAGAGACGCATCTCTAAGACGAGTCACTCACATGAATCCCGACTTCCCACCTGAGACCAGAAGAACTAGATGATGCCCGGCTACCACCACCCATTGTTCCGATCAGGGATACACTAGAAGGTCCAGATAGAATGGGGGTGAGGTGGGGTGGGGAATGTAGAACAAAATAAAATCTTGGGGAAAAAACACTACACCTACTGTATCAATCGAGATGAGAGGAGACCCCAAGACTATTGTCCTAAGATGTCCTTTAGACTTGGCACTGAAGCTATTTCTAAAGATCACTTTCCATCCAGATTATAGATTGCTTTATAAAATGAACAATGGGGCATTTAAAAGTTCGTGGGAAAAGGGCAGTTTAAAAAATTTTTTTTTTTAATTTTTTAGGGCAATTTTTTAAAATGGAATTTTTCCAGAAAATGTTTGAAGCTCTCATATTTTTGAAGCCCCTTCATATTTAAAAGTGATATGTACTCTTTTAAAATGTTATTATTTTATTTTTTTATGCACTCTCAAATTATCAATTATATGAGGCCATGTGGTCAGCATTGACCCACAAGAAAGCTGAACCGGCAAAACCCAAACCAATTACATCGCCAAGGAGTGGATTCTGACCGTGGGACCGGGAGAGAGGCCTCTGTGGGGTTCTGAGATGAACTCTTTTTTTTTTTTTTTTTGAGACTGTAACTCTTATGGGAGTAGAAAGCCTCATCTTTCTTGTGAGGAGTGGCTGGTGGTTTTGAACTGCCAACCTCACCACTAGCAGCCCAACACGGAACCACTGCACTACCAGGGCTCCATAGTACAGAACAGTTTGTATAGCAGTTAATCGGCTGGAGTTTAATTTGCGCTGTAAGTTTACATCTGAAACACACTACAATACTACTTTAAAAATAGGATAGTGGCTGGAATGGAGGCCAGGTGACCCCACAGGGTCACGCGTTGTTAAGTAAGTGTTGGGGAGGGGTGGAGAATGAAAGTTTATGACATTCTTCTCTCTACGTTTGCATTTAGGTGAAAGTACTCGTTTCAAGAAAACCAAAACCTAAAAACAATTCACCGACCGGTTTGATAAATGCCTTTCTTCTTTGGATCCTTGATCACTATCAGAGAAAGTCTTCAGGACTGAGTGTTATTATGGTTTAAGAAAAGATCCAGCCCAGCCAGCATTGTTTTTTCGAAACTCCGAGAGAGACCCATTACCACCTCCCCACTGTCACTGACTCGATTCAAACCAATACAGGATTTCTAAGACTGAAAATCTTTATGACAGCAGACAGCCTCGTCTTTTTCCCTTTGGAGCAGCTGGTGGGTTGGAACCACTGACCTTGTGATTAGCAGCCCAGTGCCTATCCCACAGTGCCACCAGGGTTTCTTGAAACAGCTGAAAACAATTCTTTCTTTTTTTTATTATTAATTATTTTATTGAGGGCTCATACAATTCTTATCACAGTCCATGCATCCATTGAGTCAAGCACATATGTACACCTGTTGCCCTCGTCAATCTCAAAACATTTGCCCTCTACTTTAGCCCTCAATATCATTTGCTCATTTTCTCCCTCCCTCCCCCCTTTCCCCTCCCCATTCTCATTCTTGAAGGTGTTCATATACCAAAGGGAGCTGCCCGGACAGGAATAATGCCCTCACTGCCATGGTGTCGTTTCCAGGCCAGAGGGACCCCATGGGACAAGAAGCCCTGCTCCCCGCGGGTTTCTGGGGCTGCAGCTCTTTCTGAGGGAGCAGAAAGCCTGATCTTCTCCCAGCAGACATTGCTACTTGCCCCCCCAATTGTGTCTTCTTTCTCAACAAAAAAATCTGGCCACCAGATTAAATAGTATAGTTCACACCTCCTTTACACGTGTAGTTAGGCATATGACCTTATGCTGACTACACGTTTGTAGGAGGAAGTGATAGGTGTAGGTGCTGTGGCTTTGGCTCAGGCTCACGGCAACTCCTGGTCCAACAAGGTAAAATGCAGCCTGGTCCCCCACCATTCAAACAAACGTTGTTGTCTTTGAACTCATCCTTGTAGTCACTGTATCAATCCGTGTCTCTGGGGATCCTCCTCTTTGCACTGACCCTCTTTACCAAGCAGGTGTCCTCCTCCTGACAACGTGTCCAGTCCAGGAGTGGAAGTCTGGCCACCCTCAGGTGTAAGGCGCCTTCTGGCCGCACGTTCTCCAAGGCAGATTTGTTCGTCTTCTGGCCGTCCGTGATACTGTCAACATTCTTGGCTAACACCCTGATTCAAATGCATCTGTTTTTCCTTACTCAGGGTCCAGCTTTCTTGTAGGTGCTAGGCGATGGGAACTATCATGGCTCGAGGGAAAGGAAGGGAGGCGAATCAGAGAAATAATTTAAAAAGAAAATATCATGCCTTTGATAAGGCACACCTTAGGCCTCAAAGTGACATCTTTGCTCTGTAACATCTTTAAAGAGATTGTTTGCCACACATTTGCCCCATGCAATGTTACTTCCTCAGGACGCATATCCTGCTGGAGGCATTGCTGCCTGGAATGTCGTCTGATGGCTGGAACTTGGGCAGCCATCTGGTAACCTGAGACAGAAGCTGCGGGGAAGGATGGAGAGAACCGTGATACAGGAAGGGCTCTATTCCCAACCTCATGGACTGCCACTCGGCCCGACCCCAGACCTCCTCTTTTACTCGGCCCTTCTACTTGACCAAGCATGATGTCCTTCTCTAGGGACTGGTCTCTGGAAATAGATTATAATACTTGCTAGTATAGATTGAGTCCTTATGACATGCCCCGTGGGGTTCTAAGCACTTTATACGTATTGATTTATTTAGCCCCCATAGCAAGATTGAGAGTTAGAAATGGGTTTTCATTCCTGTTAACAGGCGAGAGAACAAAAGCACAGAGAGGCTAGTACCCTTTCCAAGGTCACACAGCTTGAAGCCCGAGGCAACAGCATGAGCAAATGATACTGCTTAGGTAGAGCTCAGGAGAGACCAAAGGGCTAGTGTCCGCGGGCACCTCGTTTCATCCGACAGCAGTTAATGCTTGCTTGCTGCAGGGCCAGACACCATCGGGCTGAGCGTGTAGTCCGGGCTCGCCATGGGGCCTGATTTCTAGTGCTATAAGGTATAAAAAATGAAGCAGCAGATGTGAGGGAGTGGAGTCGGCGCAGGGAAGTTAGATGAACGGAAACAGAACAACCGGAATGAAGTCCTGTGAATGCTGACCCCTTGTGAACAACGTTCCTAAGGTCACCGACCAATATGCCTAAAGCCAAAGCCACTGCCTGGAGTTAACTTCTCCCCAAACAAAGAAAACCAACACTGCAATCTAGTGGATGTTGACTCATCACTCGGTCACCGACATTGAGTTGATCCCAACTCATAGTGACCCTGTAGGACACAGTAGAATGTCCCCCTCTGGGTTTCTAAGACTACAAGTCTTTGGGGAAGAGAAAGTCTCATCTTTCACCCAAGGAGTGGTACTTGAACTGCCGACCTCAAGGTTAGCAGCCGATGGGTAGCCCAGTGCGTCACCAGGGCTCCCTATCCCCATGCAGAGCAACCCTCCCTAGGCCTGCTGAGACTGTAAACCTTTATAGGAATAAGTAGGTAGCAGCCTCTTTCTTTACAGGAACAGAGGGCCGGTTGGTGGGTTTGAACCACTGCCTTTGTATTCGCGGTCTAACACTTAATGGATAGGGTCACCGGGGCTGGGCCCCTGTAAGAGAGTAGAGCTGTTCTGTGGGCCTTTGGAGTCTATACATCTTTATGGAGGCAGACGACTTAAGCTTTCTTCTTCAAAGTGACTGGCGTCTTTGAACCACGGACCTCGTGGTTAGCACCACTGAATGCACTCAACCCCCTGTGTCAGCAGGCCTCCTTTAGCAACACATGGGACAACAGAACAAATTCGGTACCACGGAGTCAGTTCCGACCCACAGGGGCCCCGTGCAGGAGAACGGCTCCTGCGGGTCCCCAGGAGGAGACAGCCTCATCTTTCTCCAGTGGAGAAGCTGGGGTCTCAGACAACCAACCTCATCCCCCACAATGACACCCGGTGCTGTGGGCGAATGGAAAGCACCCTGAATATGGTGCGGGTGGGGTGGGGGGAGGCTGGCCCACCAGGTGGAGGAGGGGTGGGTGCAGGCCTTTTGCATCCTTTGTGCCCCCCTAATCAGCCTCCATCTATTATGCTCATGAAGAATGAAATGTTCTCTGAACTGCTTCTCTTTTTTCCTTTTTAACTGTTTCTGATAACAAATCATCTAATCTTTCTCCTGTGGGATTGACAGTTGAGTTCATTTAAAGAGAAGAGCCTCCAAGTCTTTTTTTAATTGCACATGGAATAGAAACCTTAATGAAGTTACACTTCTCAGAAGCCTGTGCATGTGCCCTTAGTGTTTGGCAACTACACAACAAAGACATGTTTGAATGACCAGCACGCCTTCTGTGTTCTGCAACCCTGTCCCTCAAGACATAGCTTTTCTCTCTTTAAATGGCACTGCAGTATTCCATTCAGTTCAGTGCTGCATCATATACACACATCCCAAATTAAGTAAAAAAAACAAAAAAAAAGGCTAAAAGATCACAGACACCTCAATTAACCAAATATATCAAAATGTGCAGCTATTCGACACAATGCATGGATGGATGGTGATAAGAGTTGTGCAAGCCCCCAATAAAATGATTTAACACAAATGTGCAGCTATTATTTTTCAACGTATCCTCTCCCCAGCCCCTCCCCCCACGGTTCTGCAGGTGGTGGCCCCATCTCTCCAACTCTTCCCTTGGGAATTCCAAGCTCTTCAGTTGACACCAGGTCAAGATGGCACTTTGAGCATCCTTGAGGGCAGGCGTCCTCAAACTACGGCCCGCGGGCCACATGCGGCTCGATGAGGACATTTATCCAGCCGAGTGTTTTTGCCCCGTTTTGTTTTTTACTTCAAAATAAGATATGTGCAGTGTGC
>NW_022109491.1:3821620-3824185 GCF_000313985.2 Echinops telfairi
GTGTGTGTGTGTGTGTGTGTGTGTGTGTGTGTGTGTTGGAAATCTGGGATTCCCACCCAACTTGATCTTTCAGGTGAAGGTTTGCAGAACAAATCATCCCTTTTACACTCAGCAGTTTATACACATCTTGCCTCGGCTCATCTCTTTTCCTCCCCCTTCATGGACCATCACTTGTCCCACTTCTTCCCTGTCTCCTGTTCCCACTCCTCCTTCTTTCCTGGCCCACTGTCCTGGGAAATGCTGCCCTTTGAGCTGAAATGGTCCATTTTTCTAATGTGGGTTGATTTCACTTGCAGACTTAGCATGACTCAGGGCTGTAGTCGTGGGTGGGTGGGTGGGGTTCCACCTGTGTCTATCCAACCCATAACTTGGTCTCTTTTTCAAATTTTGATTTCTCTTCCACCTTTTTTCTCACTCTCTCCAGGAGGGCCTTCTAAGAGGATCCCTTCCCAAGCACTCGGCCCTGGTAGCTGGGCGCCATCTAGTTCTGGTCTCAGGGTTGTGGAGACCGATGTTCCCATGGTCTCTTCCTCCACTGGACGAATTGTTTCCATGTTTCTTTTGAATGTTTATCACGCTTCTTTCCTGCAGGTGGGGAAGACCAACGCTTGCCCCTTAAATGGCTGCTCATGTGTGCACCTTGTCCGTTCACCCTCGCTGGTTCCCCTTTAGAAGGAGGAAGAGAAATCGCAAGGACAGACCAATACAGTTAGTCCAAAAAAAGAAAAGAAAAGAAAAAGAAGTTTCCAGGGAACTTAAATGTAAAACCCTGACTTGCTGTGCTATGTTTTTCATCACAAATGATTCTTCTGAGTAAGACTGAAAGCATCGAGAAATTATAAATAGTCCAAGAGAACTGCTTGTTTTCTCCCTATTCATGGTTTTGTTAAAATCAAACTGTACTTCGTAAAAATGACATATTGGCCACATTACAAATATTTTAAGATCAAAAATAATTTTTCCAGGACCTGAAAATCTCTAAGAAATATTTATACATGAGCATATATTTTAGTGTATGTATTAAATATACGAAAATACTGGTATATTTAAATATAAAATTATTTAATATATACACCTTATTGTGTATAACGTATTATAATATAAAAAACAACCAAACTCACTGCCAATTGGCTTCATTCTGGACTCTCGGCAACTCCATTATTGAAGGTAGAACTGCCCCACGGCGTTTCTGGGCTGTAAATCTTGTAGGAGGCTAAAGCCTCATCATTTTGCTGTGCAGTAGCGGGTGGGTTTGAACCACTGCCTTTGTATTCGCGGTCTAACACTTAATGGATAGGGTCACCGGGGCTGGGCCCCTGTAAGAGAGTAGAGCTGTTCTGTGGGCCTTTGGAGTCTATACATCTTTATGGAGGCAGACGACTTAAGCTTTCTTCTTCAAAGTGACTGGCGTCTTTGAACCACGGACCTCGTGGTTAGCACCACTGAATGCACTCAACCCCCTGTGTCAGCAGGCCTCCTTTAGCAACACATGGGACAACAGAACAAATTCGGTACCACGGAGTCAGTTCCGACCCACAGGGGCCCCGTGCAGGAGAACGGCTCCTGCGGGTCCCCAGGAGGAGACAGCCTCATCTTTCTCCAGTGGAGAAGCTGGGGTCTCAGACAACCAACCTCATCCCCCACAATGACACCCGGTGCTGTGGGCGAATGGAAAGCACCCTGAATATGGTGCGGGTGGGGTGGGGGGAGGCTGGCCCACCAGGTGGAGGAGGGGTGGGTGCAGGCCTTTTGCATCCTTTGTGCCCCCCTAATCAGCCTCCATCTATTATGCTCATGAAGAATGAAATGTTCTCTGAACTGCTTCTCTTTTTTCCTTTTTAACTGTTTCTGATAACAAATCATCTAATCTTTCTCCTGTGGGATTGACAGTTGAGTTCATTTAAAGAGAAGAGCCTCCAAGTCTTTTTTTAATTGCACATGGAATAGAAACCTTAATGAAGTTACACTTCTCAGAAGCCTGTGCATGTGCCCTTAGTGTTTGGCAACTACACAACAAAGACATGTTTGAATGACCAGCACGCCTTCTGTGTTCTGCAACCCTGTCCCTCAAGACATAGCTTTTCTCTCTTTAAATGGCACTGCAGTATTCCATTCAGTTCAGTGCTGCATCATATACACACATCCCAAATTAAGTAAAAAAAACAAAAAAAAAGGCTAAAAGATCACAGACACCTCAATTAACCAAATATATCAAAATGTGCAGCTATTCGACACAATGCATGGATGGATGGTGATAAGAGTTGTGCAAGCCCCCAATAAAATGATTTAACACAAATGTGCAGCTATTATTTTTCAACGTATCCTCTCCCCAGCCCCTCCCCCCACGGTTCTGCAGGTGGTGGCCCCATCTCTCCAACTCTTCCCTTGGGAATTCCAAGCTCTTCAGTTGACACCAGGTCAAGATGGCACTTTGAGCATCCTTGAGGGCAGGCGTCCTCAAACTACGGCCCGCGGGCCACATGCGGCTCGATGAGGACATTTATCCAGCCGAGTGTTTTTGCCCCGTTTTGTTTTTTACTTCAAAATAAGATATGTGCAGTGTGC
>NW_022109491.1:3824285-3825504 GCF_000313985.2 Echinops telfairi
AATCGACTCAACACAGTTGCTGTGTCCAAATCCACTCAACCCCAAGGGGATTTGTTTGCATGTCATATAGAAACCTCCCTGCTGTTAGTCAATTCTGACTCAAAACCCACCCTTGTACCCACATAGCACGCTTTCACTTGACACTCCTGTGGGATGAGCCAAAAAAAAGGGGGTCAGGCTGGAACCTCCATTCCAGAGCCTTCCTGGGAGGCTGGGGGTAGCTTCAGTGTGGCCACACGGCAGTGAATAATGGATGAGAGCCTGGGGCACCACTGTGTGACCCTGGGCATGTGTCCTTACATTGCTGTGCCTCATTTTCCTCCACTGTAAAGCATGGGTATGAAGAACATCGACCCCCTAGCGGTGTAGTGATTCACCTTGACCACCCATGTACAGCTGGTGGCTAAAAGGTGCTGGAGACTGTGAACGAGATTCCGTGAGCACCCTATAAAAGTGTTTGGCTACTGACCCTCAAGTCAATTCCAACTCACTGGTGTAAGCACGCAACTGCCTACAGGCTTTTTCATGGCTGGGTTTTGGAAGGCGTTTGCCAGGCCTTTTTTCCAAGGCACCCCTGAGTGGACTTGAGCAACCAGGCGAGACCAGGACTGTGCTTGTTCATTCTGTCTCAGGGAGAGGCCAGCGGGTGAAGTGAAGTGCCCCAGGGTTTGTCAAGGATGAAGCCTTGTAGAAGCAGATGATCCAGCCTGGCTTGCCTGTGGGTGGATACGAACCACCAGCCTTTCTGCCCAGCTCAGAGCACTTAATCACTTGCACCACCCAACAATCATTAGCAAATGGCTACAGTGCTGGGACATGCATGAATCCTAATTTTATTCTATTCTATTTATTCTATTCTATATTTATATGTACTTGTAAAAATAGAACTTTTTCTTCAGGGTATACACCAAGTTGAGAGATCACTAGGTCCTACAGTATCTTTTCTCTGTTTTATCTTTTTGAAACCAGTTTTTTAAATTAAATACTGTACTTTTATTGGGGCTCTTACATCTCTTATCGCAATCCATACAGTCATCCATTGTGTCAAGCACTTTTGCACATATGCTGCCATCATCATTTTTTTAATTCTTTTTTATTGTTTTATTAGGAGCTCATATAACTCTTATCACAATCCATACACACATCAATTGTGTAAAGCACATTTGTACATTCATTGCCCTCATCATTCTCAACACATTTGCTCTCCACGTGAGCCCCT
>NW_022109491.1:3827541-3833216 GCF_000313985.2 Echinops telfairi
AATAGCCATTCAGGAAAGAGGGGCTTGTCACCAGTAGGGGGAAATGAAAGCATTTACTGTAGGACCCTTCATGCTTTTGGAAGAAGGAGTGGCTCACAGTGTACAGCTCAGTTAGAACACACACAGAGAAAATGCTGACTCCTCAGGGCAGGCAGGGCAGGGCCAGAGGGACTTTTAGCTGAGTCATAAACCAGTAGTCCTTCCTCCCAAGCACCGCCCTCCCTCCTTGTCACCAAAGAGTGTAAAATTGGCTCACAGAAGTCTCCAGCCTGACTAGGTATTTTACAAAAATTCCTAGAGAAAGGACTGATTTGAGAGCACACATTGTTACCAGGCACGTATGGGGCATACACTTCTCAAGTGAGGCTTAAGGTGGTCCAGTGGTTTCTCAGAAAGTGCTGGGAGATATAGATCTATACATACATGTAATATTAAAATAATACTAACATAATATCAATATATGTTATACTCGTATGTGCGTGAGGCTCATATAGTTTTATATGCTTATAGAAAAATGAGTATATATATTTGTCTTGTTACCATTGATCCCATCATGTGAATTATACAGCAACAATGTTTATTCCTTAAAATACAACTCTCCTGAGAAGACAAACAAAACCACCCTCAAAATTCTTGTGAAAATATGAAAGTTACACACACACACACACAGAGGAAACAGACAACAGATGCCTGTTAGTGATGTCTCAGTGAATGAGAAAGTGTTTTTCCCTAAATCCCTACTTTGGAGTGAGTCCTGGGATTGTTTTCAGTGTCAGGGTCGGGATTAAATATCTCCGGCATGAACTGGAGACAAGGAGGAAGTCATTCTATAGGCCAAGCTAGATGGCTTCCTGTTCAAACAGGCACCTTCCTTGGTGTGAGAAAGGAACGGGAACTTCAAGTGAGAAACAAGCCTGGAATATGCCTTGGGCATGCTAGGAGCCAGCGGCACAGGCTTCCTGCAGAAGCAGAAGCCATATGGACCCACAGGGCCAAGGAGGGGGTGGTGGTGGGAGACACACAGAGGGGGCATTCAGAGCAGTTTAGCAGAGGCAAGGGTGTGAGTGAGGAACCAGCAGGGCTGGGCCAGCAGCCCTGGATTAAGTCTCCGTTTTGTAATCGCTGCTCTGTGACCTTCCTTAGGCCAGGGTCTCTGAGCCACTGTTTCCTGATCTCGGAACTAGGACCTTGCTGGTCTCTGCCTGCGCACAGACTCCCTGGAGATTACTGTATCTGTCAGCTGCCTCCAAACAGCGCAGGGCAAACAGAAGGCTTTGTGCAAGGGAGGCACAACTCCAAGCTTTCCTGTGTTGTTTGGATCAAAACATTGTTTCCTTGTCGACATTATTTATCTACATGGATTGACAGTTGTTGGTAAAGATGAAATAAACGGCTCCCATGGCTGGCCTGTCAAGACAATTGGTGGCCGAAAGCGAGAGCTCACATCATTGTTGTAAAAACACGAGGGCCCAGGGAGCGAGAGGGCATGAAGATGAATCCAGGTTAAAACACACCTGGCTCCCAGTTCATTCCTAAGCACAGAGGTTGTTTACTCCCCCTTGGCCGGGCCGTGTAATGGCTAAGGCTCAAGCTCTCCTGATAAACGAATCAAGAAGTCAATATTTCCTAATCAAACACATTCTCATCTGTGTCCTCTTTCGGGCCAAATTCTGCAGGGCTGGGGTGTAAATACGTAATGCCTCGGAGGACCACGGCCTATCTGCTGGCCCACGCCCATAGGCGCTCACAGGACACCTGGCGAGAAGCCAGAGAGGCATGCCCAAGTAACTACCGAGCCAGAACTAGTTAATGGCAGGCCTGGAGGAGGGGCCAGAGGTTCCCGGGTGGGGGCGGTTCTTGGCCTGCCTGCTTTCCTCCTGGACCCTAACCCTTTGGGGAGCCAGAAGTCTTTGTTCAATTACTTCCACCTCATGCCTGTTGGGCTGGGGTGAGCCCCACCCGGGCATGGGCTGGTCTTTCTGGCCCTGCTTTTAGGCATAGGTAGGCAAGGAGGGCAGAGGGAGGGGCTGGGGGGAGAAATATGTTGTAAGCAAGTTTCAAAATCTTAGATCATTTCATGAATGACTCAGTGTTTCCTTCTGGGAACAGCAAAAAAAAAAAAAAAAAGGCAATCATTGGCGTTCCTGAATAACTTCGCTTTGGCCAAAAAACAAAAACGGACATATGGAGGAAGCTCCCTGGCTTTTTAACCCAGTTGTCCCCCATCTTCATCTTCATAGCTTCCAGAGCAATTTCATTCACTTGATAATCTGTACTTGTTGAAAAATAAACTGTTACCTACTTCCTCCTCCGGACTTCCTGTTCTCTCAGAGCAAAGCACTCTTGGGCCCTTTTTTCTTTCTTTCAGTAAAGCGACTCTTTTTCTCCAATGGCTTATAGAGACTGTAGCAGAGAGGGCAGAACGCTCGGGACAGATGTCTTCATCACGGGCGGAGATCAGACGCTGTGTTTGTCCGGTGTATGAAATACAGAGCTAATTCAAATGGCAGTATTCGTCCACTGGGGCACCTTTCAATTTTGGAATGTCAAGAAAAAGCCTTTCTCTCTTTCTCTGCCTCCTCCTCCTCCCTCTCTGTTTCTGTGCACACGCTTACATAGCCCTGGAGTTTTCAAACAGAAGACATCCATTTCTCTGGCATGACGACTGTAGGATCCAGAGTCACAAACCCTCACATGACTCATTACTGGAATAAATGTTTCTAATGTGAAAGGTATGCAAATGAAGACTCTGTAATTCAATAAATAAAGTAGGGAAGGTTGCTGTGGTTACCCAGGAACTCTATTTGCATACAGGCTTATCTTGTTTTCCTGTCTCCTGTTTTAAGCAGAGGGAAGAAAAGAGGAGTGGGGGGGTGGGGGGAATCCCAAAGTTTGCCACACTTTCTCACAATCCTGGCTCCTAAGAAAGCGCCACAGTTGGGCTTGAGGAGTGGGCGGTGGGGGTGGGGGGCTGCTAATAAGCAAAAAGTGCTTAGTGTGGGGGAATCCAACACACATTGAAAACCTTTTCTAGAATGTGCAGCGCCAACACAGAACTAGCCCCAGGTCATGGTCCCAAGGACGTTGCACAATCCAACTTGTTCTCAGTCACTCTCATCTGTTGTGTTAGGTCAAGGAGTGAGTCTGGGAGTCCTCGGGTTCCAGGAGCCGGCCTGCCTGCACGGTGGGAGTGATCGCCAAGGTCCAGTCCTCACCATTGCTCCAAAGCACACATCCAGCCCCCACTCAGAAGGAGCTAGATCAGGAAGGGCTGGGATACCAGAGGTGGGGGTGGGGGGAGTGCTCCTTAGATGGTGCGTATTAGTGCAAAGAGAGATTCAAGTGGGACATCCCTGCAGTTCCCAGAGCAGGGGTGACAACCAGAATCACTACATCACCACTTGGGAGGAAAAGCCTACATCATCTTCACCAAATCCACTTTGGACTTCCGGAAAGCCAGCGGAGGCTCCAAGACAAATTGCTCAGCCATGCAAGGTGGGAATGTTTCAAGGAATTGGCAGGAGGAGCAACGAGCATATTTATTCAGGCAGAGAATGAATTGAACTACTTGAGAAAAAGATCTAAATTAATTATCTGCTCAGTGGCTACGGCCCTCCTTACTATGAGGAAGTGGGGCCAAACTTCAGCAGTCAGGTTTCCTTCCAGGAAAAGTCTCGGGCTACCTTTAAAGGTGATGTCGCCTAAGAAACCTTCACCGTACACACTGTGGCGTCAGAGCTGATGCTTCCTGGACCCATCTTCAGCAGCGGGGTCTGCTGGTGGGCGGACGACTAGCAAAACATTCTTGGGCAAACTCCACGCAGAGGGTGCTGAGACTGAGCTCGCCCACACCTTTGGGTAGTTCTTTGTTATTGATATTGTATTTATTTCTCTATACTTAGGAATCTATTTTGTAGAGGATCGCTATGAGTCGGAATCATGACCCTATATACAATGTAGAGGCATATTGAATTAGGTGAGATGTGGATTAAGTGTCAATAAAATGGTTAAAAAAATAAAGTACAGAGGCAAAGGTTGGCGAGACTTCGTCTTCTGACATACTTTGGACATGTTGCCAGGAGAGATGTGTCCCTGGGGAAGGACATCGTGCTTGGTACACTGGAAGGGCAGCGAACAAGAGGAAGGCCCTCCAGGAGATGGAGTGACACAGTGGCTGCAACAATGGGCCTGGGCACAGGAGCCAAAGTGAGGGTGGCACAGGACCCTGCGGAGCTTTGCTTCCTTCTGTTGTGCATAGGGTTGCTATGGGCCGGAACGACGCGGCGGCACCAAGCGACAACAACATGAGTTGGAATTGATTCGACCACAGCGAGTTTTGAGTTTATTTAGATTCAGTTAGACAACTTAGTGTTGGAGAAGTGGGAGAGAACTTGTTTTTTCCCCCTGAGAGTTTTTGACCCACGGGCAAAGTGGAGCAGGGACCCTGTTTTTAGTTGTTGTTGTTGTGTGTCTTGGAGTTGATTGTGACTCAGGGCAACGCCGATGTCGGAGTAAAACTGTCTCATAGGGCATCTGAGGCTGTCTTCTTGATGGGGGATCACCAGGCCTTTCTCCCTCAGCACTGCTGGGTGGGTTTTTATCACCAGCCTTTGGGTTAGCAGCCGGGCTTTCATTTAACTAGCAGGCCACCTGAGGCTTCTTGGTTTTATTTATTTTTTTCTTACGGTGACAAAAAGGAGGGGAGAGGGGGACTGATTGTGTAGTGGAAGCGGACATAGAGGTGACATGCTTCTTAATGAGCTCATTCCCTAAGATTGTGATACCGATGGATCCATGACTGTGCTTTGAAAAGTCGACATTTAAAGAAATTAAGACAGGCATGTGATACCAACAAAAAGGTACAAAAGAGTACACAGAGGAACGCAAGTCTCACCCCAGCGGACACCCTCCCCCCTCCCAGGGCCCCCAGTGGCCTCCCAAGAGGTCACCACTATGGGTAGTGGGATGAATCCTTTTTAAAGGAGATAATTACCCTGTCAATTTGGTTTTCCATTATAACGTGAATACCCCTTTTGTGGTCTTCATCCCTGGATAATTTGCTCTGAAATATCTTTAAGATGCCCAGAAGAAGGACTTTTGCAGTGGTTCCATCTTTGTTACCTGTTACAGTTTCGAGTTCAATGGTTAGGGAAATGATTTCTATTCTCTGTTTCATGTTTCTGAGGCACACAACAGCATCCTATCCAGGCTCAGTCACCCACAAGGTCTAGGCTTTGGGATTTTTATTTTATATACATTTAGAAGATAACCACAAAACCTCAAAACCGTAGAAAAATAGGATATGATTTCAGATGTTCTATTACTATTATTATTACATAGATGCTATTTTGAACACATAAGAGGCAACAATCATAGTCAAATATTAAGTGATTCAAATAAGCAGGACACTGTCATTTTTTTTTAAGTTGCAAGAATATGCAGCTCAAATTAAGAACAGTGGTTGTCTGCATGTTATAGGTTGGTTTGTTCCCTTTACTTCCCCAATTTTCTGTAACAACCAGATACAAAAAGTATTTAAAAAGAAATGGATCCGGGAGGGGGGAGCGGGGAAGGAGGGGAAACAATGAGGAGCTGACACCAGGGGCTCAAGTGGAAAGCGGGTGTTGTGAGAATGATGAAGTCAACATATGTACTAATGTGCTGGACACAAATGA
>NW_022109491.1:3834364-3840849 GCF_000313985.2 Echinops telfairi
CTGACCCATAGCCACCCTGCGAGCTCCCCATGGGTTTCCAAGGCGGTCAATCTTCATGGGAGCAGACGCTCACATCCTTTTCTTGCTGGTGGTTTTAAAAACCACCAACCTCTGGGTCAAAAGAAAAGAGCACCCCTCAAAACTCAAACCATCGTTAAGCCCCAGAAAAGAGAGATTTTATGTATCTGTGTGTATTCACAATTATGTTTCAGTCGCCGTCTGCTATCTTTAAATGTCGTTTCTACTGCGGACATGTCAGTAAACGGCAGCCCTCCATGATGAAGACGTATCTCAGGGAAGGATCTGCTGACTGGCAGAGAAATATCTGAGTGGCCAGGAGCCCTGGCAGGTCCCTATCTGACAGACACCCGCTCCCGGCAGCCAATGCTAATGCAGATGCTGTAGGAGCAGTGTTGTGGACAGACTATCACAAGTTTACCAAGATTATTTCAGTCTACTGAACAACTTCAGGTGGGCACCGACCCCTGAGAATTCATTCCATGTAAATGCAATACTCTAGACCACATGGAAGGCTGGGTGCCCCTGGGTCCCAGACTATAGCAGCCCTGAATTATTCCTGGGGAAAATCCCAGTGTTCCTCTAATGCAGTGGTTCTCAACCTTCCTAATGCCTCGGCCCTTTCATACAGTTCCTCATGCTGTGGTAAAGCCCTCCCCGCTCCCCCCTGCCGTAAAATTATTTTCGTTGCTACTTCATAACTGTAATTTTGCTACTATTATGAATTGGGGGACCCTGTGAAAGGGTTGCTTGATCCCCTAAAAGGGTGGCGACCCACAGGTTGAGAACTGCCGCTCTAATGTGGCTATAGCACACTGCACACATCTGAAAACCACGGGAGACACAAGAGCTTTAACAACGTGGAAGGGACAAAAATCAGCACAGAGCACAGAAGTGGTCGCTTTTCTTCTCCATGAGAATGGAAGAGGATGGACAGCCAGGCCGAACTCAGACAGCATCTGTTTTCATGAGCCACACACTTGGTTTAGAGGACAGCCATGTCCCCTGAAATCTTACAAAGGAGAATTTGATCTCCACGTCGATTTCTCTGAAGGTGAAAAGAAGATTCCAGAGAATGTCTCACACTATGATGTAGTCTCATCTCATAGTCATGGGGGAGATTTCTTAGAAGGTTTTCATGCACCCTCAGAGGTCTAGGGATATACAAGAAGGTGGGAAATTGAGGCAGGTGGAGTGTCAAACTGTAGCTGGCCTATAGCCCAAAGATATCAAAAGCCCTGTCTGTCTATGTATCTATCTATCTAAAAGCCCTGTCTGTCTATGTATCTATGTATCTATGTATCTATGTATCTATGTATCTATGTATCTATCTATCTATCTATCTATCTATCTATCTATCTATCTATCTATCTATCTATCTATCTATCATCTATCTATAGCCCCATCCATCCATCCATCCATTATCCATCTATCTAATCTATCTTTTACACTCTCTTTAATAAGTCAATGTAGCTAACTCTGAGTTCAACTCAACATCACTGATATTTAAAAATATATTTTTCAGCATAATTATCATGCATGGTTAGAGGGCCCTCACTCTCTCTGAGCTCAGAAGAAGAAGAGGGAAGGTTCTTATTCTCAAGAAATCAAACCAAAGGTTGGTCTACCCCACAGAGTAGCCTCAGAAGTCCCCAGAGGCTGGCAATGTCTTCAGAAGAAAAACAAGTTCTAAGTGAAGCAAGCGTCTTTGCCCCCCTGAGTTTCTCACTGATACAAACATTTGTTTTTTTGTCTTGGGGTATGGGCGTGTGGGGGTGGGGCTGCAGTGCTTCAAAAAGTTGGTAGAAAAATGCCATTATCTCTTAATTCCATTTTTCCACTCACTGTTTTGAAAACCCTTGTTAGGATCATGAGCTTCTCTGATCTGTCCTCTTATTTATGGGTATGATACTTCATAAAAAACAAATATAAATCTATTGACCTGGAGGTTAAGGAAGAAACACATTCCTTGAAAAGATTACGGTCTAGAAAGAAGATTTTAAGCAGGGAAAACAGTGATGTGTCCAAGTACAGATCTGAGACCCCTTAAGTGTACACACACACACACACACACAGATTTTCCAAATATTTCCTAAGTGTCCATCTGACAAATCACCTGATTAAAGTTCTTTTGCATTTCTGTAAGACCTCTGAAGCTCCAGGTAAATAAATGCTACAATGGCTTAATCCAATATTTGCAAGGAGAAAATGTTTGTGGAGAATTTGGCCTTTCAGTTAGGGTGCCTTCTGAGATGTGATCCAATAGCTTGCATTGGAAAACTGTGTAATCTCCTTTGGAAATCCTTCCTGATGCTTTTGCAAAGGGAGCTTTAAGATAAATCATATTATTAATAACAACTTTAGTACAAATCATAAACTTAAGTTATTATTTAAAGCAGACAAGAAACTGGCTCCGTACTTTGATAAATCATAAACTTATTATTATTTTTTTAAAGCAGACAAGACGCTGGCTCTGCACTTTGAGCTGTTTAACTATTAATAACCAAGAAAGCTGCTCATTTTCAGGTTGGTCAAGTTTCCACCCCTTCTGCCTCCAACTTCGATCTGAGGGTGTATAGACAGGGTGTCCATGAAGTGTAATATGCACGCTGTCTGACCAAGGACATCTCCAATCTCTAAACATCAGAGAAGAATTAGTGAAATGACCCAAGAAAACAAGCCCCCCCCCCCACCGCCCGCGCCCTCCCCCAAGTCAATCAAATAACCTAACATTGCCAGACTTTGTGGAAATCCGCTACTGGAGCTGGGGAACAGGGGTGGGGGTGGGGATGAGTGGATCCAACTGGGGAGGTGGATGAACTGGGAAATTCTTCAGCAGGAAATGGCGCTTTCTGATGCTGCTAATTAAGGAACGAGGAGGCTGCTTCTGACTCAGCGTGGCAGCAGGCAAGGCTCGCCCGGCTTACGCGATCGCTTGGAGAAACTTAGAAATGAAAGCAGTTTGCTGGCCGCTTTGTATTTCCGAGACCAGAGGTGTGTGCGCGCTGTGCCTGTTTAAATGGTTCCTAATCTTCAAAATGGTTCCTTGCAGCTGCCCCCCCACCCCCACCTTTAACAAAATCAGCTGATCAAATGAATGGTTTCAGATAGCAGGGTGCTGTCCCAAAGAGATGATGTTGACTATTTACAAGTGAATATTTTTAAGGTCCACAGGCTTATCCTAGGATTCAGAGGATTCCACTAGAGTTTAAGGAGCAATGAAAAGATCACTCTTTGGGGAAATAATTGCCAATTTGTTGGATTGCAGATGCACCAGAGCCTAGTACAGTACAGATAAAACAGGGAGTGGATAATAACCATCTCACTGCCCAAAGACAACCATGAACACCTTTTATTCTAAAAAATTTCAAACTTTGAAATCCCACTTACCCAAATCCATTCATTTTATATTATTCATCTGTGTTTTAGTCATATTTCTTTATGATTTGAATTTTAGTTATTTTTGAGATAAACTTGTCGCTCAAGTTTATCCAAGCTTTTTAAAAAAATTTTTTAAGAGCCACTCAAACGATTTAGGTTTGAGGAGGGATAAAGTTTTTAAGAAACATACTATATATATTTACAACCCATCTCAAGAAGTGAAATCAACAATATCCTATTATTTTATTTTGATTATTGTTATGAGCTGTCGGTTAACAATGAGGGTTTTGTTTTCCTTTCTATTTTTCCTTCAGTACACACTGTGTTATTATCCATTTACTTATATATCTATCTATGGTACTATCTGTGTATCTATGCGTGTTCCTGTCTTTTAAAAAATAAATTTCATTGATTCATTTCCTTCCCCCTCTCTTTCCTCATCTCCCCTCCTCCCCCAGCAGCCTCTGTCACCCTCAATATTGGCTTCTTTTTGGTGTGAAAACCACTTATCTAAACTTTTTTTTGTAGTAATGGTCCCATATGGTATTATGTATCTATTTCGTTGTTGTTGAGCATCTACACAGCACACACCAACAATTTCTCCGCATACCACTCGGCGATGCTGATGGCTTTCTTTAAGTTGCCCAACCATTCAGCCTTCATCTGTGTTCTTCTTCCTCATTAACATAAACCCTGCAGCTTTTGAGCTGCTTTTGCCAATTTGATCCCTTAGAGGCAACACCCCATTCTCTAGGATTCCAAACTGTTAGCCACAGTGGCCTCCCTCTTCCTTGTTACTGCCCTCTTTGCTGAAATCTTGTCAAGTAAGCCATTCTCTCCTAGACGCCTCAGCCTACATCACTCAAACTGCACACACACTTTCTCCAATACCCTGTAATGCCGCTGCCCCAACCAAGGAAGTGAACAGTCAGTCCCTGAGAGCCCGGAATGCCACGTCCATTGAAAAACAAAATCCCGGTGAGAACACCAGTATCCACACTGTCACTTCATCCATACCATCTCTTTTTGCTTACTAATATCATGATAGCTGGCTCTTTTGAGAAACAAAGCAAACAAACAAAAAAAGAAAAACAAACAATTTAGCATGAGGCCTTCCCATTTGCTATTCTAATGCTTTCCCAATGATGTATTTTCCCAAACTTGCGTCAGGGTAAAGCGGCAGTATCTGACCTATATTCCACTGGGTTGGGGCACCTTGGATAATTCACTTGGATGACTGATTAGTGAAGCTCTGCTTAAATGTGGAAGAAAGGAGGAGAGAGACAGGAAGCCAGCGGTGGGGTGTGGGGGGCGGGGAGAAAGAGAGAGGGGAATGTTTTTCCGTCCTCCTGTAGTAAATATCTTGCTGCTATGCATATCTTTGCTCATCAAGCCTTTTCCTTGATTAGCGTTGTTTCCTGAGGATGGATTCCCCAAGTATTACTGCACTGCAATGTCTGAACATTTGGAAGGCCCTTGACTCTTCTTACTGAATTGTTTACAAAAGGACTGTACCAATTTACACTTCCACTTACAAAGGATGAGAGAGCCGCTATTAAAACGTTGAAAGGCAGGGCTTTTCGGAGCTCTTATAAATCACCGGCTCTAAGAGGCTGACTTATGCTTGTCATATGGCCAGAGTCATGGCAGAATAAATAAATACACGTTTTCGATCGCTATAAAAACCCAGCCCGCGCAGGCTGCCAAACCACCACAAACTATCTTTGATTCAACGAGGAAGCCGGTCGACTTGTTGCAAATGTGGTAATGAGATCGCTTCCACCCAGCCGGCGGCCGGGCTGGCGGGGGGAGGGGACCTGCGTGGCTGGCCATCCCGGGGAAGGTGGAAGCCGATCCCTCTTTTTAAAGCGAACCGCAGGCGCACGGGCTCCCGGGCCTCCCTCGAGCCGGCTCGCCGGTGCAGGACCTGGGAGCAGTTGCTTGCAACTCGGGCGGCACGCGTGCCCCGCGAACGCCACTCCGACGCGCTGGGGTGACAGGATTAAGCCACAGCCATTTTAGCAGCGAGTCCCCATTCGACTCTGTTTCCCTGGGGACAGCCGGCTCTAACTTTGAGGCTTTCAGATACACACTACCCCAGCAACCTGTTTACTGCTGCGCCTAGCCGTCGTGCCTCCTTTAGGAACAGGGCACGGGCGGCTCTAAAGCCTTCGAGCCCCCCTCTCCCGTTTGCCCCCGTTTGTGGGTGACAGGTTCTGTGTTGGGGGGCGGGAGGGAGAGAGCGCTCTAATCTCTGTGCATGGAGAGAGAATCCTCATAAAGAAGGAACTGGATGAGAACAGGCTTCGTTCCTTTCCATCCTGGCCCCTGATAAGCCAGCCCTTGGATGTTTACTGCTTTCTTTGGTGGGGGGCGGGGTGTTGAGCAAAGATGGACCCCTGATTGCTCGATTGCTCGTTTTTTGCTTTTCAGTGTGCACCTCGCCTTGCAGCCAGGTGGTTCCTCCAATTGCCAGGGAAGCAAGCATCCCATCTTAAAAGACGTTCAAGAGGTCCACGCTGGCTTGGCATATGTGAAAACGTGTCAACAAAATGTGCTAGCCAGATCTGAAGCGACAACACCACGTGGTGAGAGAAGCCAAAGGCATTCGCGGAAGGGCTGTGCCCGTGGGGGTGGGGGCAAGGAGGCGGCTTGTGCCATCTAGACATGTCTGTTGAGGGGTCCCTGGTGCTTGGCACCCGTTGGAGCGCCGCGTGGGGCCTCATTGTGACGCACCTGGCGCCGGGCGACCTCAGGACCCCACCTCTTTTTCTTTTCAGGGTGAAGCTGGAGGAGACCGGAGGCCCGGCGGCTCGCGGCAGGATTCGAACCCGTGTCGCGCCCAGGGCGTGGCAGTCCCGTCCGACTAGCGGCAGGTGAAGGCGGCGTGGCGGCTGCGTCCTCCTCCTCCTCCTCTGGAGGTTGGCTCCGCAGGCCTCCACCTTGGAGGAGAAGGTGCCCCAGGACCCTCGCTGAGCATCGCCCAGGCCAGGTACGGTCCCCGCGTCCGCCGCACCCACCGTGCGCCTGCTCCCGGGCCCCGCGCCCTCCGCGCCCCGCCTCGACACGTTGTGACGCAGAGGCCC
>NW_022109491.1:3840952-3842229 GCF_000313985.2 Echinops telfairi
GTGGCGGTCGGCTTCCTAGGAAGCCCCATGGCGCACCCCACCCCTCCTCCAAGGGTCCCCAGGAGTCAGAATCCACTCCCTGGCAGGGGGGCCGTGCAAGGTGTAAGCGTCCTCCCGGTGTCTCAGTCGTTCTGGGCTTTGCCTCTACGTGAAAGGTGGGCAATTGGAACCCATCGGGTGCTCCCGGTGGAAGAGGAGCCAGCCAACCTGTGTAAGCCCCCCGCACCCCCAAACAAAAACCCGAAGCCACTGCCGCTGAACGCCGCTGGCACTTTTGCTCTGTCCCATGGGACATGCGACATAGGGCCCGCAGCGGCTGAGGACAGGTCTCTGTCACACCTGAGGTTGAGAGCTGATGAGAGTCTCCCAGACTTTCTGACCCTGGGCCATGGGGTCTGTTACAATCTAGGCCTAAAATGGAGTGCTTGTTGTGTGCCAAAACCTCGCTGGAGCGTTTTATTAGCGAGGATTTATTTAATCCACACAAATACACGTGTCGGTGAGGGCTGCTGCCTCCCTTGTAAAATGGGGGTGACTGAGGCAATCGATTGCATAGCTAGGCGGTCAGATGGGCAGGTTTGAACCCAGAAAGGCAGACTGGAACACGGCGTCTTCACCGAGGACCCAGCCTCCTCTTGGCAGCGGCAGGGGTGCCGCCCTACCAATGGCGCAGGGAAAAATGCTTGGTGGTTCTTCCACAGAGGTTCCCTGAGTGGTTAATGGAAGGAGGTTTGGGTGCTAACCCAAAGGTTGCTGGTTCAGGCCCACCCAGTGGTCTCTCAGAAAGGGAGTTGGGAGTTGCCAACTGAGCAGCCCTTGATAACTTTTGATGGAGTGCAGTTCAACTGTCTTTGAATCCCATTTCTCCACAGACTTAAAAAAAAAAAAAAAGGCGAAACAAACAAAAAAGCCTATTCTCAAGTTTTCTAAAGGCAAGGTCTTAGTTTAAAAAAATAAAAGGTAGCAATTGTACAATACTGCCGGATTAGCTCCTAATAAAATGGTTTAAAAAAAAAAAAAAAAAAGGCGAAACAGACAAAAAAGCCTATTCTCAAGTTTTCTAAAGGCAAGGTCTTAGTTTAAAAAAAATAAAAGGTAGCAATTGTACAATACTGCCGGATTAGCTCCTAATAAAATGGTTTAAGTAAATACATAAAAAGTAAAGGAAGGGAAAAAATGTAAAAAAAAAAAAAAAAGCAAAAGAAGGAACATGGGTAGGCTTTGGAGACAAAGAGCCCCAGGGAAGGTCATCTTGTAAGTTAGGAGAGTTAGTACAG
>NW_022109491.1:3843218-3845154 GCF_000313985.2 Echinops telfairi
TTTTATGAGTGACCTTGGTTTACCGATCTATTTTAATAAGCCTCCTACAGGCAGGCCAGCTCCCCTGCTCACAATCTTTCAATGGCATCTGGTTCATTCTGAGTAAAATCTAAAGTCTTGCCAATGGCCAGAAGGACCTAGGCGACCAATCTGCAGTCCCCTATCCATCTTTCTCTCACCTGTCTCCCGTCGAAGTGCCATACCAGTCACTGTACCACATGAGGAGTGGCTTCTTTCGAATCCTGTAGCCTGGAATGCTCTCTTCCCGGGACTCTGTGGCTCCCATTGGCACCTCTTTAATATCACTGGCACCCACTCCTCTGCGTTCCTTGTCTTTAAGAGTTTATAGGTAAATCAGAATAGATGCAAGGTGTGCTCAGTTACCCTTAGGAGCCACGGTGGGGTGGTGTCGTGGATTGAGAGTTAGGTTGCAAACCTCAGTGTCAGCAGTTTGAATACACCAACTACTTTGAGCGAGAGAAAGGAGGCCGTCTGCTTCCGCCTGGGAAACCTAGGGAGCAGTTGGACTCCGAAGGGTTGTTACGTGCTGAATCAGCTCGAGGGCAATGGGCTCTTTAAGAAAAGGCCTTATCACAATTTCAAAGCTACACAGGCAGCAAGTAAAGGTGATTGTGATGAAGCATTTGTTATGAATCCGGCTTGGTGCAGCAATTTCAAAGTGAGGGCAAATTTATATAACATTAAAGGTTCGCGTAGAGTAGTTTGTATACCACCACCCAGGGCTGCCTATATATTTTTATATTTGTTTATTACATGAATGTTATGAAACTAAAACCAAACTTTTCCATCGAGTCAGGACTGACTCATAGTGACCCTACAGGGCAGGGTAAAATTGCTCCTGTGAGTTTCTGAGACTATTTACTGGAGTAGAAAGCCCCGTCTTTCTCCCGGGGAGTGGTTGGTGGTTTTGAACTGCTGACTTTGAGGATTTCAGCTGAACACATAACCACTGTGCCATATAGAGCCAAAAAGCCCACTGCCATCAAAGGCTCAAGTAGAAAGAAAATGCTTTGAAAATGATGATGGCAACATTTGTGCAAATGTGCTTGACACAATGGATGGATGTATGGATTGTGATAAGTGATGTAAGAGCCCCCAATAAAAGTATTTAGTGAAAACAAACAAAACCCCCCACTGCCATCCGGTCAACTCTGACCTAGTGCACTGTTGATTAGGCATTGGACTGTGGACGGCTAACTGCAATGTTGGTGGTTCGAATCCACCAGTTTCTCCTTGAGAGAACAATGAGGCTGTCTGTCCAGTTAGCATTTGCAGTCTCAGAAGCCCTGTGTAGGGTCGCCAGGAGTCAGAATCCACTCCATGGCAGTGGGCTGGGTATGGGTTTGGCTGTAGGACAGAGAAGAACTACTCCATGGGATTTCCAAACATATTCATTTTCATAGACACAGACTGTCACATCTAATGCTGATGACAGGTTGCTGGTGGGTTCAAACAGCCAGCTTTCTGCTTAGCAAGAGAGTGCTTCAGCGACTGTGCCATCACAGCTTCTCGCGGTTATCCATAATGACACATAAAGGTGTTATATAGACACACAATTAGGTATATAGTTGAGCTATCTGGAGGTCTTGGGAGGTGGAAGTGGGTTAAGTGCTTGACTACCAGTCAGAAGGTGGGTGATTCAAACTCTCTGCAGGTGCCTCGGAAGAGAGGCCAGGCAACCTGCTCCGGCGAGGTCACAGTCCTCAGACCCCATGGAACAGGTCCACTCTGTAGACATGAGGATAATCAGCTCCATGGTATTGATTCCCTGGCATCACCAGCAGCATCGTTACAGTGGCAGAAATGTCTGTGCACAAGAGGGCTTCAAAAGTCCATGGGACAATGGAATGAGAAGGAAAGGCTCCACTGTCTTTTCATTTTTTTGGTTTTTCCAGGAACACTTTGTAGTTCCCTC
>NW_022109491.1:3845254-3857045 GCF_000313985.2 Echinops telfairi
GATGGCTGGAGATCCGCTCTGTAATAAGTTGGCTAGGTAATGCTAGGGGCCTTCCAGAAAAAAAAAAAAAAAAAAAAAAGGCCCACCAAAAAGTGCCTTTCAGGGCATCTGCTGAGACTGCTGATGGGTGGGGGCACCCAGGGGCCTCTGGTCTGCTGTTGGAAACAGGCTCATGCTAAACCCAGGTGGGGGGTTCACAGGGCTCAAGCCATACACAGGAGGCTAAGTCAGAAAGTATTGCTACAGTGTATGACTCAGTTTGTGCACAGGTTTATTCCAGTTAAAACCAGTCTGCTGTCAGAAAATGGCTGGGGACTTCTCTCAGTTACATGACTGGGGGGTGGGGGGGTGGCGGGGAGGTGGGGGCGCTTCATGGGAAAATGGAAAGATAGGGCTTTTCCCACACACTTTTGAGGCCCCTTTATATGTAGGGTCTGCATTTCGTTGGGGTGCCTTAAAAGAAAGGAAAACTAAAAAAGGTCCTATCACAACAGAGGCTCCTGAGCACTGCTGGGCCAGGCAGGCCTCTTTTAGGCTGAGAGGTCTGCTCAGACAACTACGGTGCCTGCTTTTTAGGATCCCCAAGGGGTGTCCTCGAAAGACACACGGGTGATCACAGGAGCTTATTGGGAACGTGTTTTCAGAACACGGAAAACTGTATCAATAAGAAGAGGTCAGGAAAGTTGTATGTGGATTTTCCCCCATTGCAGCAATGCCACCCCATCACTCTCGAGGGTGGCAAGGGCTGCCCTCTGGCAATTTCATGAGGAAAGCGTACTTCTCCCTGCCACCCCGCAGCCCGGATCTTGGCCCTCTAGACTTCTTTTTGTTCCCCGAACTCACAGAACATTAAAAAGGAACATGATCTGAGCCCTCTGACGGTGCCCGTGTGGAGTAAGGCTGAGCAAGAGGGAAGCATCGCTGGCAGAAATGTATAAACAGAGACGGAGGCTATGTTGAAACACAGTAGCTTCACACTTGGCTGTTTTTGTTGAATAAGGTTTTTGTCCTGCTGTATCAGTACTTTTTGACTTTCCCTCCCTCATCTAGAGATCTGTATATGTGTGTGTATATATGTGTGTACGCACACACGCACGCATGCATGCACGCACTCACGCACAGTCCCATAAGGAAAACCCATGCAAATACATGAATAAAAGGTTGGGCAACCCCACACCAAAAATACTTGATTCTGGAAATCAGAATGCATACATGCATATACATTCATATACATTATACACAGATACCTAAATTTCCTTTAGGAAATAGATTTATAGATGTGTTTTTATTTTATTTTATTTTTTTTTAACATTTTATTAGGGGCTCATACAACTGTTATCCCAATCCATATATGTGTTTTTAAACAGGCTTTTAAAAAATAATTTTATTGGGCTTGTACAGCTCTTATCTCCATCCATCCACTGTGCCTAGCACATTTGCACATTTGTTGCCATCATCATTTTCAAAACATTTTCTTTCTACTTGAGCCCTTGATACCAGCTTCTCATCTTCCCTCCTCCTCCTCCCCAGGCATTGCTGTTTGCGCTAGATTTTCCCCCTCTCTCTGCACTTCGAAATGTATCCGGATGACCTCGCCACGTGTCCCTGAAGGTCTCTTTGGCCCTTTCCCACCCCTCTCCAGGAGTCAGAATTCAGGTGGAGCCTGCTCTGGGTGCCTGTGATTTTGGCAGTTGTAAACAATGCTGTCTAGAACATCTTGTGTGTTTCCTTTCTGCACCTGAGAGATTGCTTCCACAGAGGCGAGGCTGTAATTTCATGCTTGTCTATTTAGTTATGTTCTCCTCTGTGCGATGTCTGTTTCTTTTGCCAAAATATATCCTCTAAGAGGGGCAGCAACTCTCTTTGCTTTGTTTCTCCCTAATTGTCAGCCCAGCCAGGGAGGGCATTGCACAAAGGTCAATACATATTTAGCAAATGAATGGGGCCGAGGGATGCGAGCTGGGCGGGAGCTGCTGCTGATCTGGGTAAACTGTTCACACCGACAGCAGCCTAGCTGTTAGTAGGGCTGGGGGTCGGGGTGGGGGTGGGGGTGGGTGGGGTGAGGCTGTGTGGCCCAGGAAGGAGGTAGCTCCAGGAGATTACTACAAAGGTCACACGCACACAAATCAACCACAGCTGGGTCTATGCAGCCCAGGGTGGATTTGAGAAATTCTGAGAGGGACAGGATCGCTAGGATTTGAACACCGCTTAGCCAGGAGAGATCTAAGGAGAAGAACAGGCATGGGCGGTTAATGCCCAGACCACTACAGTTGAATTTGGCAAGCATATACCCTCCCAGCTGGGCGGGGGGATTTTAAAAAAGCACCCCATTAATTGCTGTAGGGACATAAATGTACATAATTCCCCTTCCCACATTCTTTCAGAGGTTTCCTGTCTATTGGAGAAGGCCCACACACTGGTCTACCAAGAAGGAAAGGGTGTGGTGCCTGAGAGATGGAGGAGCCTCAGGGCAGCCAGATGAAATATGGCTGTTCCAGGGGGGAGGGGGGGAGGCGGTCTCACCTTCCCCCCAGAGCTTATGCACAGCACACGGCTGACTGCTGAGCGCTCTGGAGATCGGTGCCAGGAAGTCTGGATCACCTTTTCCAGACCCATCTCCCCGGGATCCAAGGGACAGTAGCAGCTCCAAAGAGTAGACAGGATCCCCTGGGGGCAGTGAGTTTGTGTCCGTGGGGGAGGGACAGCTCAGAGGAACCACTCAGGCTCACCATGCTGCTGATTGGAACACGCAGACCCCGTGGGGTAGGTGCTGGGTGCGTGTTCACGAGCGTGCGCTCCGCAGCAAGGAGAACGCACTGTGAAAGAAAGCGACAAACAGAAAGTCACTTTTTTTTTTCCTTAAAAATTTTTTTTTTATTATTAGTTGGGGTTTAATACATGTTTCCTTCCAAATGTCAGTCACGTCAAGTAGAATGTACAATTGATACCACAATCAGTCTCCAAACCTTTTTCTACATGGACTATTTGACACCGTCTTCCTTTTACCCCACTTTGATGGCGCCTCGGAGTCAGAGAAACAGACTTAGCCGTGTGACTGTAAACAGGTTGCTTAACCACCCTGCGCTCCGTCCTCCCCTTTTAAGACTAGAAAGGCCACGCTAACTGACGGACTGATAGGGGAAGATGAAGCTGTTCCGAGGCAGCTCAGCAGAGAAGGAAAGGTCTGCTTGGCACAAAAGAGCCCCACCTTCCCCTGGGTGTCACGGGGTGACTGAGACGGCCTCTGAGGAAGAAATGCTTACGTGAAGTTCCAGAATTCTTTCAGTTCTCCTCCCTTCCCTTCCCTTCGGCCCTTTCAGGTGTCCTTGGACGGAGACCCAGAGTCTCAGCAGGGCCTACCGGAACTTGCCTGGCGCGTTGTCAGGAATTCTGTCTTTGCTCCACCGGTTATCAGTTGAGGCTGGGCTGTGATACAATCCACGTCCCCACTGGTGTGGTTATTAGTGAGGGCCACTGCTAACCTCGAGACTGGAGGTTCTAGCCTGCCGTGGGAGAAAGGCCTACAGGACTGGTTTTTTAAGTCAGACACATGAGTGGATTTGACTTTGAAAGGATCAGTGTAGCTGCTGGGGAGGAGACCAGATGACTTGCTTTTCCACCTGAAGGCAAGTTCTGAAACCCTGGCCCAGCCGTCCTTTTCCTTACCGCGGTCTCCCTGGCAGGTGGGGAATGGCTGAATGGCGAAGGTCTGTAGGTGGGCCTTGGTTGGTCTGATCTGTCTGCCTTTCAGGTGAGACGGAAAGTCCCCGCTGCACAGGAGCCGGGAGAGGCAATGGGTGTCACCGAAGTGCCTGGCCAATTTGTGCTCCATTGCTTATCCTTCATCCAGTGTTCAGGGGGCATCTACGGTGTGTGCTCGTGACACTGACCCGCAGGCCTGGCCAGTGCAGCTCCCGAGCAGAGCATCCAAGGGAGAGCAGAGAAGTATCAGGGATGAGCCCAAAGTCCTGAAGTTTGGTCCCCTTGTCCTTGCTACTGACTTCCACGAGTCATCGTTCACTTACGCTTGTCTATTGTCCTTATATGCCTTTTGCAACAGCAGTGGTTCCAGTGTTTGAGCTGTTTTGTTTCGTATGCATCTTAAGTTCCAGCAGAGACTACGACCCTCCATTGAGTTGAGTAGCTGGTGGGAGCAAAGCCAGGCTAGGAACAGATCATGCTGTGCTGTGTCAGGAGTCTGGCTGTGCCAGGGTCTTTGAACTGGGGTGGGGGTACCTGGCAGGGATTCCCACTCCATCACGAGCCAGCCCGCCCGCCCTTCTCCCAACCTCCTCTTTCCTTTCCACCCATGTTCCCTTCCTGGAGGCTTCGCCCAGTGCCACGGTGTTAACTCTGCATCAGCGGTGTAGAACGGTGGGGGAAGTTCAGAATGCCTTTCTGGACATCTACGCATACTCGGGAGCACCCAGTTAGTAAGTTTTAGGCACCGAGGACCGGCAGCGGGAGGGTCAGGATGGGGGAAGCGGGGAAGTGATGGTGACTTTGACAGACGGGGTGGCATTTTGAGCCCATTGGACTGAATGATGTCACCACGAGGACACCATAGCAGGGGATGACGAGGAGGCCCACCTTGGGAGTGTAGAGGTCAAGGAAGGGAGCAGGGAAGGGGAGACAAAGGGAAACCAGGGGGACCAAGTCCCCAAAGGCCAGGGAAGGAAGGGTTTCGAGGTAGAGATCAACTGTATTAAGCACTGCAGATGTCAAATGAAATAGGATTGAAGACTCAGGCATCAGCCAGGCACCACAACCAGAGCCCATCCCCAATCAGTGTCCCGGCCGGATTTCTTGCCTCCGAGCCTCACCCATGGCTCTAGACACACCTGGCTCCCTGCACTAATTTACCCAAGCCGTAGGCCTTCCTCACCTGTTGCCGCTGCCTGGTTTCTGCTCCCCAGCTTCATGTGGCTTGCCACCCGACTTAGAAGTTTCTGCTCCTTTGCCCCCCCCAAAAGCAAAAGGCTAAATCAACTAGCCAAGCTTACTGCACTGAGTAGGTTCTGACGCATAGTGTGACTATAGGACAAAGCTGTAATCTGTACCAGAGCTGACTGCCGATAGCCTGAGAGGGCTGGCGCTCTTCCTGATTTTAAACCAGGCAGGACCTCCGAGCTCAGTTCGAATCGAGTGACTGCTTCTTGGTCTCTGTACAGGTTCCAAAAGAACACAGTTATGTGTTCTGGAATTCTCATTGTTTAAAACAGTCCCCATAGTGCATGATTCACATACTTGAATACCTTTTGCCTAGTTCAAAACAACAGAACAAAACACATAACCATCTTCCTGGAATTCGCTGCTTTGCACTAAGATCCAGCCTCTGTACCACGTCCTTTTCTGAATCTGACCTGAATTTCTGGCATCTCCCTATTGATAATGCTGCCGCAACAATTTCTGAATGATCTTCAGCAAAGTTTTACTTGCATGTGCTATTAATAATATTGTTTGATCATTTCCACGTTCTGTCACCCTTTTTTTGGATGGGCACAAGTATGGATCTCATCCAATTGGTTAGACTAGTAAGCTGGCTTCCAAATTTCCTGGCATAGACTGAGTGTTTCCGGTGCTACGCCAGTTTGTTGGACCATTTTAGTTCATATTCTCTGTTTCTGGAGCTCTGCTTCTTGCTACTTGTCTTCAGTGCAGCTTGGACTTCTTTCAGTACCATTGGTTCTGGATCACTGGTTCACATGCTACTTCTTGAAATGGCGGAATGTTGACGAATTCTTTTTGGTACAGTGACTTTGTATTCTTTAATCATCTTTTGATGCTTCCTGCATCATTGGCTATTTTGCTCAGAGAATCCCTCAGTATCACAACTTGAAGCTTGAGCTTTTCTTTCATCTGGGAGAGATGCCGAGCATGTTCTTCCCTTTCGGTTTTCTAGCCCCATGTCTTCGTACATTCATTATACTTTGTCTTCTCAAGCTGCTCTCGACTTTTCTGTCCAACTCTTCTGTTTCATCATTTCTTCCATTTGCCTTAGCTACTCTGCATTCAAAAGCAGGTTTCAGAGTGTCTTCTGATCTCCCCTTTGGTCTTTTCTATCTTTCCTGTTTCCTGGCTTTTAATCATTTTCTGTCCTCTTCATGTATGATGTTGTGGGGTCCTGGTGGCACAGAGGTTACACATGGGCTGCTAACCACAAGGTCAGCAGTTTGAAACTACCAGCTACTCCGAGGAAGAAGATGAGGCTTTACTACTGTAAAGAGTTACAGTCTTGGAAACCCACAGGGGCAGTTCTGTCTGTCATTTCGGGTTGCTGTGAGTCATGATTGACTGGATGATGGCAGTGAGTGATGAGTGATGTTCTTGATGTCATCCCACAGCTCCTCTGGTCTTTGGGTTAAGGTAGCAAATCTGTTCTTGAGATGGTGTTCGACATTCAGGTGGATAGACTCAGGTTGTGTCTTGGCTTTTGCGGGCTTGTTCTCATTTATTCAGCTTCAGTGAACTTGCATCCTAAGCAATTGAGGATCTGGTACATAGTCAGTCCCCGGCCTTGTTTTGGCGGATGATCCTCAGTTTCTTCTTCAGCATCTCTCCTGCAGATGCAGCCAGTATTATTCCCGAATATGCCATCTGGGGAGCCCATGTGATACTCACCTGTCTGTGTTGTTGGAAAATGAGATTTGTACATACAATAAGTCCTTGATCTTGCAAAATTCTATCTTGCGAACTCCTGTTTGCTTAATCCCTCAAGAGATTGATTCAAAAATACCACCCAAACCAGGAGATTGTGTCCTGTCACGTGATGATCCTGCTGCATTCTGAGGCTGTCGCAGATCACACGCGGAGGAGCATAAATTCCCAATACTGAAAATCATGGCCCAGTCAACCTGACAATTTGACGCTTTTGTGTGTGCACGCGCGTCGGGGTGGGGTAAGGTGAGGGTGGCACAATTCGATCCATAACAGTGCCTAAGGCTTGGGGCCCATTTCTAGAAGTCACTCAGTTACTAACTTAAACCAAACTCATTGTGGATACGTGACTCCTGACTCATAGCAACCCTGTAGGACAGGTCAGAACTGCCCCATAGGGTTTGCAAGGCTGTAAATTTTTTAAAAAAAATTTCCATTACCTTTTATTGTATTAAGTTATTATGTTTATGAATAAATCGCTTTATTGTTTGCTCTTACATAAACATCCATACACTTAATACATCAAGTGTATCAAACACATTTGTACATATGGTGCCATCATCATTTTTAAGAATTTTGTTCCTGCTTGAACCCTTAGTAATAGCTCCTTGTTTTTCCCTCCCTCCCTCACTCTGGTGGATCCCTGATAAATTATATTCATATCTTAGACCATCTGCTGTCTCCCTTCACCCACATTTCTGTTGTGCAGCCCCCTGGGGGCGGGGCATGCTACGTCCTTGTAGTCAGTTCCCCTTTTCTCCCTACCCTCGTGGTATTGGTACTCCCATTACTGTTCCTGAAGAAGGCTGTAAATCTTTATGGAAGCAGGCTTCCATGGAGGGCCTGGTGGCTGGAACCACCCTTCTGGGCCTAGAAGCTTTGCCCAGGTTGTCTCATTGAATTCTCCAGAGGCTCCCCTCCCCCAGAGAATTCCTCTCTTCCTCTTTACAGATAAGGGCAGGGAAACCCAGGTAGGTGAATACATAAAATGCCTTGGATTACGCAGCTCTCAAGAGGTGGAACTGGAGTCTGTGAGCCCAAGTGATGGGAGAGATCCTTTTAAAAATCATGTACTGGGTCTTTGTGGCTGCTGTGGAGAATGCACACAGCACAGCAGCCACCTGCCCTTCAGTCTCTACCTGAAGAATTTAGTGACGACGTAGTCGGGGAAGTTGTGTCCCAGAGAGGAGGCTAAGCCTTTCTCTGAGGACTAAGTTGGCAGGGGAACCCGCATGTCTCAGGTGCTGCCGGTCAGAGAGAGGGCTTAGTGGTGGAAGCCTAGAAGGTTCAGAGCCAGCCAGGACCTGAGGTTGGAAAGGTGACCCAGGGGAAGGATCATGACCCGGGAGTTTGTTCTTTTTCCAGAAACCAGTGGAAGCCATTGAGTAGGGCTGTGATGCAATTCATTCATGTTGAATGGATCTCTAGGGCTTCTGAGTAGAGACCAGAATAGAACAAGCAGTGTGTGAACCCACTGTACTGGAGATGAAGTGGGCAAAGGTGAGGTACTGAGGTTGAGATGATATGAGGCGATGGATGGACGGTGTGCCTGTAGTGGGTAGGGGATGGGAATGGAATGGAGTGACTTGGAGGTTTTGGTTTGAGGGAATGGTCTTAGGGATTTTAGGAAATTACTGTCACCATCCCCTTTTGATTTCACCCCAAACTCCCCATTTGGATGATCAAGTGAGGTTAGAAAGCCTTTAAGAGGTGCTCTTATCTGAATTAGCTCCCAATAAAATGGCTTTAGAGAAAAAAGTGCTCACAGGGCATTTTAAGGAAGTGTATCTGTGACCATTTTGGGGAAAGGCAACTATGGAAAGCCATCAGGTTACTTACTGAAGGGGCTTCAAAAAGTTTGTAGAAAAATTGGGTTAAAGATGCTGAAAAAACAGTAACCTACTGCCACCCGCTGATCCCCGCGCAGCGATCCTGGGGACAGAGTAGAGCTGACCCCAAGGGTTCCCCGGCCGGAATCGTCCAAGTGGACGCTACACCGCGCTTTGGCTCAGTGGCCCGCTGGTTCCAGCCAGTTCTAGCCGACCGCTGGCCAGCTTCTCCGCTACGGCGCCGCCAGGCCTCCTTTCGGATATCGTAAGCGGTGCCATACGTTGGAAGGGCACTTTGATAAGGCACGCATCAAGTGTGTCAATGGGATGAAGGGCTTAACGGCGCTTGATGCCATCCAGCCTGGCTCGTCCAATCACCGCATGATTGCATTAAAACCCGCTTTAAACGGAGCCGTCTTCAGGGTGGCTCGCGGTTTGTGAACGGCCCTGCCTGCCGGTCTCCCCGGCACCCTGTGGCCCGGCTGGACCCGCCGAGTGGAGCCCCGCGCCCGTCCTTCGTCCGCCGGCCCCAGGCCGCCGCCCTTCCAGGTTGGTAGGTCATTTGCGCGTTTTCACGGGAGTCCGAGTGGACTCGGATGGCGGAGGTTGGTGAGGGCTCGGCCTTGTGTGGTCCACGCAGAGGGAAGGGTGCGGAGCCCCGACTCGCTCTCTGATGCCCGCTCGTAGTGGGCACACGCTGGCGGTAGCTTGGCCTCCACTTTATCATCCTTTGCCATCTCTTCGCGCCCCCCCGCGCCCCCAACACTGAACGCTTAAGTCTAGGAGAGTGTCTCTCTGTCTCTGTCTCTGCTCTGTGGACTTAGAGCCAAATGGGAAAGAAATCCCTGTGAAGGGCTCGCTCCTTCCACTTTCGTGCGCGGAGGGTGTTAATTAGGGGCGCCGTGACGCAGGTGGGGCAGCGGTGCCAGGATGGGCAAAAGGTCAGCCCCGCGGAGACAGGTCCGTACAACTGGGTTTGGAAGCGCATGAGCAGAATCGTGAGAAACGAGGGGCTGCCGATTTCTTGGCTCGTTAAAGGCAGCAAAGTGGGGCTTTCTCAGCCCCTCCGTCCACGCACATTTGTTTGGGCGCCTCTCTCTAGCACCCGAAGCCTTTAGGGACTGGCCGTCTCTTGGGGGTGGGCCGAGTGCTAGGAGCGCCCCGGCTCTGCGCTCTTGCCCCCTGCCTGCCTTGTGCGCGCCAGTAACGCCAGGCCCTCCCTGCGCCTGCCAGGCACCCCAGTTAGTTTGGGGAGCTTGTTTTTATTCTTGAACCACACCTGCCTTCTCAAAGGGCTCCTTCCACGTGGGAGGACCCCCCACCCCCACCCCCCGGGAAGGACCAGGCGCCCAGCCGCCCCTGGGGTGTGTCCAGCTGGCTCCGGTCCCCCTAAACACTCGCGTGTAGTATTCCCAACGCGGCAGCCACTCACTGGCCGAATTTTGCAACCATTTCCCAGTTCTCTTGGCTCGTCGCCAGAAAGAAGGCTCTTTGTGTTTCTTTCCTCAAACGTAATGTTCACCCAGAAAAACTCAGCAGTGTCTTCAACTAACTTGCGATTGTAAAAGCCACAGCAGAATAAGGGTTTTAATTTGTGTGTGTGTGTGTGTGTGGGGCAGTCACAAACCGTGTGATACTGTGCTGCTGACGAAGTGGGAGCTTTGTGTGTCAGAGGGGAGAAAGGCACCACCTTCTATGAGTGCTGAGAAAACAATTGGGTGGCGACAGGGCCAGGGAGCCAGGCGCTTTATAGTTCTTTGTGGACCGAGTATTTGTCAAAACATTTGACTTTCCCTAGTCCAACGGAAAAGTTTGGATGTTTCTTTCGGCCCAATTTTTGACACTAGGCTTTCCAACTTTCGGCGCCATTGTGTTGACAGCATTCAAGGTTCCAGAGTTCAAAGGTTATCCATTAACATGTAGAGCGAGGCTACCCTGACTCTGGGCCGGCCCAGCCCGGTCCCTCCGGTTCAGTGCTTTGTTTTCTGCCCTCCCTCCTCCTCCCTGCGTTTCCATAAGTGAAATGAGGTTTCTGGTGTCTGAAGTGTGTTTTGGGGCCGCATTTTAGGAGGTGGGTGGATATATGTAAGACTATGTATACAGAGAGGGAGTGAGAACTCTCGGGAAAAGGAACGCTAGTACTCCGATCAATAATCAGTGAAAAAACCAAAACAACAAAAAGTGCTGGCTGAAGAATCTGCTAATTAATTAAGTGTGAGTAAGTAATTGATTCACTTAAAAAAAAAAAAGACTAACCCGACCAGATGTGGTTGGTAGTTCTATGTGAAAAGACAGCAAAACACCCCATTTAGCAACATCTTGCCCCTAGCGAAGGAGCTCGTCCTCAAATTCCTTTCCCCCATTTAAGGAGGGCGGATGGACTGCCGCGGCCACAGCGCCGGATTGTTTGGATAGGCCCCGCCCCCTCGATCGGTGAAGTGTATGTTTAAAATACCTCTCTGGATGCACCCAAGGCCAAGACGAAAATACACGGTCATCTTTATTCCCCCGCCCGTGACTTGCCTAGCTGTTCCCCATTTGCATCGGTTCCCATTTGGGGGGGAAAAACTTGTGGACAGGATTGTTGTTTCTGAGACTCCTCCTCCTCGTGGCTGACCTAAAATGGGGGCCATGAAAACAATTTTGTGTGTGTGGTGGAGACAGGAACAGTTGGAAAAACTATAAATGGGTTAGACTAGGGGAGGAGCGAGGAAGAGGCTAGTTCTGATTTTTTTTCAGTCCACACCTTAAGCTCGATTTCATTCAGATGGATTTCTATCAAAATCAGTTGGATTTTCGGAATTGAAACCAAGTTGAGAAATCCCAAATTAAAGGAACAGGGCAAACCCAACCCTTTAGGGGGAAAACAACGACAACAACAAAAAAAAATCACAATTTAAGGATAGCATTAGCGGGTACTGATTTAAAACATTTTAATCTTGTTATCTCACAGCTGAAAAAAATGTTGTTTCTGTACATAGCTGCCCTCTAGCCTACCCGAACGCGTGTACTGGGGTTTTTGCTTGTTTGTAATTTTGGATGACCCAGGAGTTCGGGCCGCCAGCCCCTCCCTTTGCGCGGGCACACCTTGCGAGGGAGGGGGAGGCGGCAAGGAAGAAAGAGGCCTGGAGCTGCGCCTGCGCACTTCCCTCACGCCCCCTCCCCCGTACCTGTCACTGGAAAAGCCTGGGCGCGCGCAGGCCACGTTAAGCCGGATGGCGGGGGAGGGGGCTGTGCCCGGGCGCGTGCGCGCGAGGCGGGGCGGGGGAAGAGCCCAAGCAGGGAGCGCGCGGGCTCGCGCCCCA
>NW_022109491.1:3857811-3858868 GCF_000313985.2 Echinops telfairi
CTCGGATGGCCCCAGTCCCCTCCTGGATCCCCCCGCCCCCCGCTTCTGCTCGGTTCCGCCCTCTAGGGCGCCCCCTCCTACCCGGCCTCTGAGGGGGCCCACCAGCGCGGAGGTGTCGGGGAGCCCGGTGTGTACCATGTTTACCATCACACTCACTCGGAAAGATCCCGTATGGCTCGGTGTTCGCGTCCCCATGTCGGGTCGGGCCCTAGGGCCCGGTCGGAGGGCGCCTGCTTGGCTGGGCGGGGGCCGCTTCTGGAAAGTTGGGTCACCCCGTGAGGCAGGTCTTGTAATTTGCCGACTTGGCTTGGGGAGCGCCGGCCGGCGCGGGGTGAGCCCCGTGGCTGGTGGAGGGGGTGTTGGAGCAAGTTGGGAGTAGCCCAAAACAATGCGCCCAAACAGGCGTCCCCCGCAGACAATGGCCGGGACTGTCCACACTGGCCGGGGAGGGCGCTTCTGCAGGGTGAGGGAGGGGCCCGGCCGCACGGACCCCGGCGCGCGCCCCCAAATCCGGGCAGGGCTCGGGCTTGCGTTTCCTGTGTATGTGCGATAAGGTGTGTGTGTGTTTAACTTACAATTTGAAAGATTTTTTTTTTTTGACGCTTAAGTGCCCCCAATCGCTTTCAGAACATCTCTGGGACTCTGAGGGCTCCAGCGAGCCCCCCAACTAGCTGGAAAGGGGGCCGGGGGCTCCGGAAGGCTGCAGGGACCGAAAGGTTCGCTCCGAAGTCTTCCTTTTCTTAAAGGGAAGTTCGTGCCAAGAGGCGCCGAGGGTGGCACTGCACAGTCCCCTCGGCCGTGCCCTCTTCTGGGCCCTCGGTTTGGCCCCCAAAGGCGAGGAGGCGGTCTGAGGAGGGCTGGGGGCGCCGCTGCCCCTCTCCCCCTCCCCCTCCCGGCGGGGGTGGACTTTTCGCGAGGGAGACCCTAACTGGAGAGCGGGGTGCACGGGCCGCCACCTCAGACCCAGGGGGTCCGGGGAGGCCGTTCCAACCCCGGAGATGGATGTGGGACCCGCAAGTTGGGGTTCTGGGCCACCGGGCGCTGGGAGTCGCATTCT
>NW_022109491.1:3860648-3862086 GCF_000313985.2 Echinops telfairi
GGGGGGGGGTTGTCCTTGCATTGACTTTTTAAGGTGGAGTCAGGATTTACATTCTTTGACTAATACTCCATTTTTGGCCAGGGGACCTGCCAGGGACAAATTGGAGGGGAGCCCTTATGCCTTCTTTTGCAGGGGAATTTTTATATGTTGGTTAATTTTGGGTATTTAAAGAGGAAAATAAGGTTTTTATCAAGTCACATTTAAAGTGCTGGAATAATTACGACTGGGCGCCTTATTTCAGATCCACACTGATCAGTTCTTCCCCTCTTGGTTGCATTTATTATAAAACAGTATGTTTTCACCACAGCAGGGTTGTCATTACCCCACCCTGGAGCACTCTTAATTTTGAGCTGCTTGATTAGAGCCTCAGGGGTCCCCAAAGACGGGCTCTGTCCCCACTTGACAGAAGAATTGCATTCTTTTCGCCGTTGTCACAAACATGATATGAGTGAGACTCACTTCCGAGTAGGCCGCCAGAGCCCTGTGAGGGACCCCTGTCTGCTGAACACAGCCTCTTTCATAGATGGGCCCGTGAACGGGTGGGACCTTCTGTTTCCACGTGTTCCCCAAATGGTCACTTGTGGTCGTACCACCTGCCAGGACTGGGTGGCCTGTGTGCTGTGAGGTTTTGAGCCGATTGACCCTGTGTGGTTTTACATGGTCCATTTCTCATTTCAGTGCACTTCCATAGCATGTACTTAATAAACAAGCTGCAAAGAGGAAGCCAGCTGCCTGTGCAGTGGCTTGTTTGTAAGCATGAGGACAGGGGTCCTCAAACTTTTTAAACGGGGCCAGTTCACTGTCCCTCAGACCCGTTGGAGGGCCGGACTATAGTTTTTAAAAATAAACTATGAACAAATTCCTATGCACACTGCACATAATCTTATTTTGAAGTTAAACCAAAACGGGGCAAAAACATTCATCCAGGTGGCGGGCTGGATGCATGTTCTCGGCGGGCGTAGTTTGCGGACGCCTGTTTTAGGATGACAGAGTCAGTGAGCTTTGAGGCCGTGCTGCTGCCCACACTGAGTAGCAGTCCAAGTGGACTAAGGTCTCTAGCAGGAGAGCTGAGAAAGGCTACGGTTGGTAGACAGGGAGTTGTTTTCCAGTGACCGGAGACTCTGGAAATAAAACCCTGAAAGGTAGATGGTGAATAACTACAGGTCTCAAATTTAAAGGCATCCTAGGCCCAGTCATATGACATATATTAAAAGGAAAGGGTTCAGTTAACATGTAAATTAAGTTTATATGTGGGGGGTGGTGATTTGTCTGCCTGTGTCTTGATTTTGTTGGGGGCTACACTAGTTGAGTTACTTGTGGACGAGTGAATGGACTTACTACACAGCGATCTGCAGGACACTTCTTAAACTGGGGAGAGGGCAGTCCGAGTGCTGGAGGACTGTAAGTCCCCCCTTGTTTCCTGCGCAGGGCAGAAAGT
>NW_022109491.1:3863446-3867567 GCF_000313985.2 Echinops telfairi
CACACGTCTTCAGTTTCCTTTGTGGAGTGTTAAAGAGTATATGTTGAAGAAAGCGTTTCTTTTTTAATTCCCCCCAAATATCTGTGTGTCGTGCAGTTAATCCGGTCCAGAGGCTACTGCTGACATTTAAAGCTGTCCTGGTTAGGTAGCAGCCCTAGTAGATGCCAACTTCTGTCTCCCCTCCCCTTAGATTTCAGTTCTCCTTTTCTGGTCAAACTGGGAGTTTTTAAAAGCAAGTGTACAGCCCAGAGAAACTGTTCCTATTAATCTTGAAACAAAAACTAATAATGTGGCACTTTTAATTGATATTTAAGGTCAGGTCCTTTTAACTGACCTTAACTAATTTGTAATGAATTGGGCAGTTTTTTCTTTTTTTAAAAAAAAAAGTAGTACTTTGATCTCTGATCCTATGTGGAACGGAAGTATTTATACACACAGTTGAGAAAGTAAGACTGTGTCTCACAGCTTTCTGCCAGAACTTTGACTTGGAATAGCCTGACAGCAACGTTGAACAGGTTCTTTGAGTACTTAAAAATAATTTTCTTTGACTTAACTTGGCCTCCATAGCTATATTAGGAAAGTTGGATTGACCATTTAGCTGGTGGGGTGTGACCTTGGCGAGTTCCCTGAAATAGTGTTGAAAGATTTAAAGTTACAGGCTTTGATTGCAACTGTACATTACTACGAGCGTTCTGAATGGCAGGGTGAGGGTGGCGCTGGGTAGAAAGCATGTGTGGAGTTCAGAGGGACGATGGACAGGGATTGCTCCTCAAGCTCCCACCCAGATGGTAGGGCTGCTTGAGTTTCCAGGACCCCAGTGCATTGGCCTGTGTGAGCAGTTTTGTTCCGGTTGACTTTGTTTCACTGCTTTATGATCATTTATTTGGGTCTTGGGGGAAAGTATCTACAGGTTGACTGCAGGCTCGTTGATTACCAGTAGAACTTAATGAGTTTTGGGCACTTTGGGGGACTTTGAACACCTTACCTGCTCCTGGCTTTGGTGGAAACATACTGCATTTCAAGATGTGTATGAGAACCTGTGCAGCTGATGTGCTGCCGCCAAAGGTCACCAGAGTGAGCGTCCGAGGGAACGCTTGACTTTTGTGGCAGCGCCGTCAGAGGTGTTGTGTGTCCTGCCCCCGTGTGGAGCGCACTCAGGCCGTAGAAGTTATAGGAGCTTCGGTCACAAATCCAATGACAAAACCGAATCTAAGGAACACCTGACTTAGGGTTTCAGGCAGCCCTGTAAATATTTCCAGGGAAGGCTCCTACTGCATTTCAAAGAAGACGCTGTCGACAAAGAAGCCAGAAAGGATCCGACTAAGGATTCACACGATGACGTTAAACGCTAGTGGTCTCTTAAGAGACAAGGTTCCCCCACTTACCTGAGGAGGTTTCCTGGGGAATAGGTGTGATGACTTTCACTAACTGGAGGCTGAAATGAAAACGTGAGGCACGTGTTTTGTGGAAGTGCCTTAGAATAAGCAGAGTTGGGGCTTGAAAGTGCTCCCTCCCACTTTCCCCCCCCCCCAACCTGGTCCAGTTCTTTGTTCATAAAGACAAGGGCATGTGGGCCCCGTGCTGTGCTGGCCGCGGAAGGCTTTTTGACCCCCGTCACAGTGCACGGATTTTAGTTATTGGCTCAGCCGCTCCTTATTTTATTTACAGCCTATTTGGCTGACTGTGTCCATGTTCGTCAGGTGGTCCAGTCATTTGAGAACAGCCCCGCCGCAGGTGCGGCTTGGTGAGTGGAGGGTCCCCCGCAGAGCGGTGGTCTTCCGTCGGCTCCCTTGCTCCAAGAGGAGTGTTTCTTCACGGTGGCAAAGCGAAAGGCCCGAGGTTGTGTTGCTTTGGCTCTGGTGTGGGGGCTTTGAGGAGAGGGGAGCAGAAGTCACGGGTACCTTTTTGAGTGTGATGATGGTCAACTTGAGAGTGCAAGTAGGACCTGAGTTAACCGCGCAGCCCTGGGTAGCCACATCAAAACGTTGGGTGAACATTTCAAGTTGGTTTCAGGTGTTGATTACCTGTGCCAGGTACTACTCAAAGGACCCAGCAGGACCTTGCTCTTCAGTATAGAGAAAGATACTCGAAAGCAAACAGTGATAGGACTTTAGCTGCACATCGCAGTTTTCAAAGGAGCAAGTGATGGAAGTTGGGGCTAGACTGTCTGGTCAGTGGGCAGGAAAAGAGCCTGTGGAGGAGGAGGGACCCTTGTGAGTATGAGGCTGGAGATGTGTGCTCTGTTTTCCCCTACCCAAATATTTTCCTGTCTTTGCGAACGCTCAGGTAACCTGTGTGTGTGTGACAGTTTCTGTAGAGTAGATCAGCTACGGCTTCCACATCATGTCAGTGTGTGTGCTGTGGTTCTGTAGTTCCACTCCCGGGAGCCTTGTGGGCAGCAGAGCCCTGGCCAAGGGTTTGGCTTGGGTGGGTTAAAGGATCGCTGCCCCCCTGGAAATCTAGGCCCCTCAGACGGCACAGGGACAGGAACGGCATCCGCTTTGCCTCGGAGGAGGGTGGACAGTGTGAGCCGAGTGGATACTGGGGCAGGCAGGGAGGGCAGGTGAAGCTGTGAAGGGAGTGGCAGGGTTTGTTGGCACTATGGCCAAGGAAGCTGAGGGGGCAGAAGACGTGGAAGGTGTTGGTGACTTTCTGACTTTTACTGAATGCTAACACTGCAGAGATAAAAATACTAACCAAACTATCCTTCTGGTGTAAAACTGAATGGTAACTGAGTTATGTTGTTGCCCAGAGCAGAAAAAAATACCTGGATCCTACCACCTGGGGATTGGTGACCTTTTTGGAAGCCATTTTAGACAAGATAGGGACTACAGGGATTTCTGCACAAGCTAGATCCACTGAACACTTGGGAAAAAACCCTTCAGCGTGGGAGTCTGGCAACCGTGATCTGTCTGATCAGAATCAAGTGAGGCCACTGAGGGAAGAGTTTGATTGCTCGTGCTACTGGGTCATTTTTTAAAAAAAGCTCTTTTAGCACCCAAAAGGGAAGAAAAGCCTGGGATGAAAGACTGTTCCTTCACCTTGAAATTGGTACCATGTAGCTCGTAGCCCCTGGCCTGTGAGGATTCTTCTGTTGAGACCTTGCCTGCAACGCCAACCCTCAGTGAATCTGTGTTGAAGTAGCAAATAGCGAGCCACATGGGAGCCCAGATTATCAGTCCATTATCATTTTCTGTCCTGATGAGTACGGGGAGCCCTAGTGGTACAGTAGGTTACATGTACGGCTGCTAACCCCAAAGTAGGCAGTTCAAAACCACCAGCTGCTCCTGCAGGAGAAAGAGGAGGAGGCTTTTTAACTCCGAGAAAAAGTAAATTTTCAGAAACCCACATGGGCAGCTCCACCCTGTCCCCATAGGATTGCGATGAGTCCACATCGACTTGATGGCCGTGAAGTTGGATGTTTGAGGGTCTGATGGTTAGAGTACTGGAAAACCTTATGAGCCACTCTCTGTAAATGTAGGTCTTCCCTTCAAGAGCCAGGGAGTCTGGGAATTGGGAGTTTGATCCCATCTGGTTTTATCAACTCTGCAGGAAATGGGAAATGGAGAGCCTGGGCGGGGTGGGGCGGCTTTAAGCTTGTGACTTAAGCTGGCCTAGAACTTAGGCCTCAGGAGTGTTCTATCCTCCCCTCCCCCCACGCTGGCAACCACCCTGTTTACTATTGTGACTGCCACCAGACTAAGAAATGAGAGAACTGCCTTCTGCCTTCTCTCTGTCTACCCTGACAGAGATCTTTGATCTGCAGCAGCCTTCCGGAGGGTAGCGTTGTGAGTCTATTCAAGGCCACAGATAACCCCCAGTCCCTGTGTGCTGGCTTCGTAGGCCTTCAGAAGGGGAAGACATGCTTCCTGGCCTCTGAGCCCACGAGCCCTCGTTCTTTGAGGAAGTGGAGAAAAGCCAGAGCTGTTTTGCTCTGGAGGTGGTGGGGGGACTGTACTATGGATGGCACTAGCTTTGAAGAGTAAAATAACTGTGTGTGTGGGGGAGACTGTTCATGGAGAACAGTTCCTCTGCTGGCCTAGAAAGTGGGCAACCTTGGGGTTAGAACTTGAGTCTTCTCCAAGAGCAAAGCTTTAGCCTTCAAACCCAACCTGCAGGGG
>NW_022109491.1:3867667-3872411 GCF_000313985.2 Echinops telfairi
CCCAACCTGCAGGGGTTCTCAAGGAAGTGCCAGAGGGTCTGTTAGCGGCCAGGGAAGCCCTCCTGGGACCTACAGAGACACAGAAGAATTGACAGCAGCGTGAAGGGGGCCCAGGAGACCCTGTTGGTGGAGGATAGCAGTTGTTCAAAGCCCTGGGCCTTGCCCTGGGTCGAGGTTGGGAATGTCTCACGAAGCTACAGGGATTCAAGGTCACCCTGACCATGTGTGGCTGTTTGTGAAAATGGGAATCTGAGGAGCGGTCTCCCCCACCTTCCCCGCACTCCCTGCCTGGGAGGTTCACCCAGGAAGTGTGCGCATCTCCAGGGGGCCGTGGCGCCCTCGTGACTTGTGTGTTTTGGGGGAGATAAATTTGTCGCTCTGGCTGCTTTGGGATGTTTGATATCAAGTCCTTTGATTTTGTCATCTTAGTGTTGCAAGCTTTGCAGTTTTGGGGTTTGGAGCCCTGTGCCTCTCATAGGCCTGGAGAGCAGCTACTCGATGAAGGCCACCACCCTGGAGTCAATCCCCACGCCCAGAACCCCGCCCAGGACACAGCAGGAGCCCCGAGGGCTTTCCAGGCTGTCAGTCTGGCGGGTTGGAACTACCCACCTTTTGGTTAGTGGCTGGGTGAGCACTTTAACCCTGGTGCCACCAGGGCGTTGTCTTGGTATTATCTGGCAGACTCTAAAAAACCGTTTCTGCCCCCAAAGAGCCAGTTTTCCATTGAAATGAGCACAGCACCCTGTTTCCAAGCGCCTCAGCTGGATGAAAGAATGACTCGCCGTTTGGTTCATATGCTGGAGGTGGGCGGGCGGAGCCCATCAGCCAGTATTGGGGAGGGGGAGGGGCACTAGATGGGAAGTGTTGAGGTGCTTGCCCTCACATGGTGAATACCCCAGGACGGCTTTGGGGTGGTCTCAGAGAAGCTAAAGTCCCTCTTCTGTCCTTTTTCAGGTTCTGGAAATCCCTCCCGTCAGGATCGCCTGCATTGACTTCTTGCCCACCTGCATCCCTCCTTTATGCAGACAGGGGATGGACTGACTGGTCGCTGCAATTGCGGGGCTGTATGCTTTGGGTGTGGAAAGACCCCCGAGATAGCCTCTATTGCCAAGTGGCCACACGCTGCCGAAGAGAAGAGATTAGAAGGTGACCAGCCCCCTCTGAACTCGGATCATTCACACGCCGGGTGGCGGTCACAACAAAGCCTTACAAGTGGCCTTACTCCCTCCCACTCCAGAGATTGGTGCTTGAGGTGCAAACCGGCAGCGACAGGTAACATGCCAACGCAGTCCCTCTTAGTGTACATGGATGGGCCGGAGGTCATTAGCAATTCCCTAGGACCCCAGACTGAGGTGACTGATGGCCCTTCCATAAAAGGGGCCGCCACTGCTGTTCCGTTCCGACCCACGCAGGAAAGAAGCAGCGGGCAGCCCGAGGGCCCCCTGCCCCTGGACTGCATGTTCTGCAACCAGGCCTTCGCCCATTCGGAAGACCTCAACAAGCACGTGCTGGTGCAGCACCGGCCCACCCTCTGTGAGCCAGCAGTGCTGCGCGTCGAAGCCGAGTACCTGAGTCCCCAGGACAAGGGCCAGATGGGCGCCGAGCCTCCCAAGGGCAAGAGCTGCCCAGACCAGGAAGACCCGAGCTGTGAGGTGTGCGGGCAGACGTTCAGCGCAGCCTACGACGTCGAGACCCACATGAAGAAACACAAGGACTCCTTCACGTACGGCTGCAACGTGTGCGGGCGGCGCTTCAAGGAGCCGTGGTTCCTGAAAAACCACATGCGGACCCACACGGGCAAGGCCGGCGCGCGGAACAAACTCCAGCAGGGCCTCGACTGCCCGGCGACCATCAACGAGGTGGCGGTGCAGGAGCAGGCGGCCGAGGGCCTCGCGTCGCCCTTCAAAATCTGCATGTTCTGTGGCTTCTTCTTTCCGGACAAAGACGGTCTGATCGAGCACAGCAAGGTGCACACCAGGGAGCCCTCGTTTGGGCCCGGGCCCGAGGTGGTGACCCCCAAGGAAGAGTTCCTGCGCTTGCTCAAACTGAAGCCCAGATCCCACCTAGAAAAAGCCAAGAAGCCAGCCACGTGGATCCCGCAGCTGGACGCCTTCACCACCTACCAGGCCTGGCAGCTGGCCACCAAAGGCAAGGTGGCCGTCAGCCGAGGGGAGGTCAAGGAGCCCGGGCAGGAGGGCAGCACCGACAATGACGACTCCTGCTCAGACAAGGAGGAGCTGGGCGAGATCTGGAGCGCGACAAACAAAGGCCACACTGAAGGTTCTGGAAAGCCCAAGGGGGGCAAAGGCAGCTGTGCGGGCCTCACCCACGATAAAGAGAAGGCCCGGCAGGCGAATGGGGACGTGTCTGGGGATGGGGACCCCAAGCTGGTCCATCACAAAGAGAAGCCCACGCACTGCTCTGAGTGCGGCAAGGCCTTCCGGACGTACCACCAGCTGGTGCTGCACTCCCGGGTGCACAAGAAGGACCGGCGGGCGGACGCCGAGTCACCCACCTTGGCAACCGATGGGCGGCAGCCCAGGATGGGCTCCCCGGACCTGGCTCCCCCGCTGGATGATAGCGGGGCTGTGGAGCGAGGTGACGGTGGCTCTGAGGACGGCTCCGAGGACGGGCTTCCAGAAGGACTGCATTTGGGTAAGTGGCACCCATGCGTGCCATGTTGTGTTCCTGCTGTTCTCATCCTCAAGGGCACCACTGGGGACAATCCCCGCCCCACCGGCCTGGGCGTGTGGAGAGTGGCTGAGTCCAGCCCCTCTCAGGCGGCACTGCGGTCCGGCGGGGAGTCCCGCAAGGCCTTCATTTTCTTGTTTCTGTAATAGCAGGCTTGGGTGAAAAGGCCTAGTCAGGCTGCTGCTGCCGCCGCAAAAAAAGCTGTGATTTTCGTCTTTCGTTAACAAAGGACAAGCTTTGGTGCTTCAGCCGAAAGTAGTGGTGCTTGCTTGCTAGGAGCCATAGGACAGCATCCAGAATCTTGGCTGTAGGAGGCGAGGCCAATCCCATAGGAAGGGATTGGCCCAGGTCATTTGTGTGGCCATCCCTTTCTCACCCACTTACGCTTACCAGGAGTCCAGCACATTCAGCAGGGGCAATCTTAAAGAACGTGTCCGGGTTTGCGGGATAGAGGGTACTGAGAGTTTGTTCCCCGGCTAGTTCTGGAGCTATCATCTGGGGCAAAGGATTCATCCCACCTGGGGTTCAGTTCTTGCCCAACCTCACTAGCCAGAGGGGATCCAGCCCATTTGACTTGGCTGCATCCCTTGACTCCAGGATCCTCTCCCTCAAATGCAGTTCAAAACCCACGTGCGCCTGGGCGAGGAATCCCTGGGTACCTGGTTAAAACATAGATTCTGATCCTATGTGCCTGGACTGGAAAGGCACATTCCCAGCAGGGGTGGAGCCAGAACGAACCGGTTCTGGAGCCCAGGTAGGAGGGGGAGGAAGACACCTTGTATTCGGGTGCAGACAGTCCACCCCCTGTGAGTCCCGTTTCAGTGCGGCTAGGTCAAGTGTCTCACTCAACTCTGCGGCAAGCTGTCCGCTCTCTGGTTCTGTTACTGCGCATGTGATGGTCATGAGAACGGTCATTTTAAAAGTAAAATCCTTAGATGGTGGCGCATGCCCATATCCAGGAAGCCTCTCGCTTGGCCTGGGACAGGTTTTAGTTGGCAGAAAGGCCATGCCGGTGTCCTGTCAATGTCACTCAGGGCTCAGCAGCAGGCTCTGGTCTCTGCCATGTTGGGCAGTGTTGGGGGCGAGCAGTAAAGGAGAAGCAGCTGGGCCCAGCGAGATGTCCCAGCGCCCTGTAGGAGGTCCGTTTCCAGCAGGAGGCATGGGCCGAAGAATGGGGCGGGAGGCTCTTTTCAGACCAAGTACACATTGTTTAACCTTGCTTTGCTCTGCTTTCTGTTTGCAAAAGCGGTTCCGAGATCCTGGCCCCACACTTCCAAGACTCGGTACCGGGGCCTGTGCCTGAAAGGGTAGAGAGAGCAGGCTGGGGTGGGCATTTCATGGCATTTTTTTCAAAATCAAGGCATGTCCAGCCTTCTGGCCATAATGAAATGCCACCACAAATCCCTGACCTGGAGTCCGTTGGGAGGAGGAGATTGTAGCAGCTGTGTGGGTATGGCTGACAGTTAAGCCAGCAGTAGGCTTTCCCCACGCAGGGAACCTGCTTGCCATTCCCATGTGGGTTTTGAGTCTAGCACGACCTGTCCTGTCAAAACCTCAGGTTGACCTCTGTGAAGGTTCCTTTTCGCGCCTGGGTGCCTCCGCCTCGGGTCAAGGGCTGCTTCTGTTTCATGCTTTTGAGGGGATGCGGCCCTGGGGAAGGGTCTGTGGGGCCGGCTGACTGCACATAGGAGGTGGAGGTATGGGCAGGAAGGTGGCCATTCATTAATGGGAAGCTGCAGGCTTTCCAGGGGAACCACGAGTTCAATTGAAGTAAATGTGAAGGAGGATGACTAGGTTTTTGCTGCACCTCTCAGGTTGGCAGTTTGAGCCTGTGCCATGGTGGGTGTGTGAGTCTGGGTACTTTGGAGAAACAAATCCACAGCGACTCATGTATAAGAGAGAGTTTTATGTAAAGAAAGTGTGCACCACGAAAACATCCCAACCCAATGCTGCCCAAGCCCACAAGTGCAACATTAACCCATTAACCCAACACCAGTCCACAAAGTCCTCCACCTCACAAAACAGAGGCAATGATGCCGACTGCAGGAGGAAA
>NW_022109491.1:3872667-3885002 GCF_000313985.2 Echinops telfairi
CCCATTTATCCCTCCACCTTTCAATGAGCCCCACATGTGATTATCGGCCAGGCTGGCACAATTAACTAACTCGCTGAGGGGGAGGGGTCGGCATGGTCTTTTTTTTGGGAGCCCTGGTGGCACCATTCTGCCATGCTGTGGTGGGTTGCTGTGAGTTGCGATGGCAGTGGGGTGAGGCGATGCGCACACTCATCATCATCTGTGTCCTCAATGGACTCTGGCACTGGGGCCCGTGAGCGGCTGACCCGATTGATCATGAGGCAGTGGGCGCAGCTTCATGCGTGCTCCTGGCCTGTCAGGTGTACCTTGTGAAGTGGACAAAGGAAGCTATTTCTGACGAGCTTTCCAAGAGCACTTCATGCCCAAGCTTTTCCTTTGATTTCTCCTGCAGATCAGGTTGTGCCTGCTGCCCTCTAGTGGTGGCCGGCTTGTGTGACCTCCACGGCGGAAGCCCCTTCCCTGCCCATTGGCCGGGAGAGGAGTTGGTGGCTGAGGCTCGCTGCGGGTCGAGCCCCTGCTCAAGAAGCTGGCTTCCCTCAAAGTGGGGGGGCTCCCTGCACAAGGCTGCCCACGGGGCGTCCCACCTGGTGTGGACTGACCAGGAGCCCCAAACCTCCAACACCCAGAAAAAAGACAAAAGCCTGGGCCCGGGGAATATTTGGGGTGCTCTAATCCTAGTACCTCTCCACCCCAGCACCTTCATGGTTTCAGAAAAATGCTTCTAGCCTAAGGTGACCAGACATCCCACTTTTTAACAATCTTCCCGCGGCGTTTTAAAAACCCGAACTTTGGAAAGAGTGCACAAGCTAGGGCATACGGTTTTTGGCTGCCATGTGGCTATTTCGCCAGGATATGACTTTTATCGATGGTGTCCCGCTTTACCAATGTTAAAATCTGGTCACCTTATTCTGGCCATACTATTTTAAAACCCCTGCTCGTGTACTTTATTGTTGCGTTCCAGCTGGTCTGTCAAAATGGTTTTCCATTAGTTTCATCTGTATTGTCCAGGGACGAAAATCTTTAAGGTGGGGAGCAGGGAGGCCGAATTATGGACCAGGAAGGTGGATGGGCCACGCACAGGCCGGCTGGCGCCCGGGATGCGGCTGCTTTCTTAACATGCACTCTGTTTTCCATTTTAAGATAAAAGCTACGACGCTGGAAAAGTAAAACACCTTACGTCCTCCAGAGAGTGTAGTTACTGTGGAAAGTTTTTCCGTTCAAATTACTACCTCAATATTCACCTTAGAACGCACACAGGTAAGAACCTCTCTCGGGTGTCGTTTGAAATGTGTGAGTGGAGGGAGTGACCGGCCAGCCAGCGCGCTGTTGGGCTGGCACCCCAGCGGACCTGTGTCCCTCTGCTGTGGCGCCCCGGTGGCTGAGTGGTCACTTTGCTTGCTGGACTGCGAACTGCAAGGTCAGCAGCTCGAAATCAGCCAGCTGCTCTGCGGGAGAAAGTGGGGACTCGACCCCCGCAAAGAGCCATGGTCTTGAAAGCCCACAGCGGCAGTTGGAACCTGTCCTGTAGGGTCGCCCTGAGTTCGGTCCATGACCCCCTTCCCCCCAGTGTGGAAGCTGGTTTGGTGTGGTGCGTATGATGACCCTCCTTGCCCTGAGATTTTCTTAACTTGCCTCCAGCATGTTTCGGTGTTGAGTTGTATGAATGGGGTCCGGCAGGAATACACAGTGAGTGGTCTTAGGTGAGAGAAGACTGGGGGAGATACAGGGGCCCAGGTGGCTGTGTGGACCCCGCCACTCGCTAGCTGTGCAACCTGGGGCAGGTGAACCAACCTCAGCCTCTGTGCCTCGTGCCATTAGCTGGACAGCAGGAAGCCGCTGTGATCGTCCACGAAGCTGAGAAGCAGTGTATGCTAATGCCAGACTGGGGTTCATAATGGCTTCAGGCTCAACTAGGTGGTCATTTCTCCCTGTGGATCTTCCCCCCTTGACCTCACGGTTCCAAGACATCCAGTCTAGCCATAGGCAAAAGGGTGCTGTGGTGGGAGAGCCTGGGAAGGGAAACGTGAGAAGGCACAGGCACGAGGTCCTGAGCCCCTAGGGGAGCCCTCGGCGAGTCCTGCATACAGCAGCGGCGTGTCTCATTGCAGGTGAAAAGCCGTACAAATGTGAATTCTGCGACTACGCGGCCGCTCAGAAGACCTCGCTGCGCTACCACCTGGAGAGACATCACAAGGACAAGCAGCCTGAGCTGGCTGCTGCCACCTCCACCGAGGGCAAGAGTGACGGGAGGAGCCAGGAGCCCGAGGACGCGCCGACTGCCCCCGAGAGTGTGCAGACCAAAAGTCTGAAGAGGCTTTTTGACGGTGCCAAAGATGGGAAAGGCAGTCCCCCCACAAAGCAACTCAAGGAGACGGTGCCTTCCACCTTCCAGAATGTTCTCAGCAGCATGGTTCTCTCACCAGCCCACAAAGATACTCAGGACCTCCGTAGAAACCTGCCCGACGACAGAGTGAGCAAAAGGCCCACCACTGCCTTCCTGGACGCGCTAACCAAGAGAGCTGTGCTGGAGCTGCAGGCTGGCCGCCCCGGTCAGCCCGAGGGGGCTGCCACTGCCCGCCCCGATGGCAGCACCTCCTCCGTGGACGGCAGCCGCCGAGAAATGCCGAGGGAGGCCGCTGGCCCCTGCAGAAGTAAGGCCTCGGCCGAGGGCCAGGAGAAGCCGCTGAACCTCTCCCGGGGACCCCTGCACAACGGCCCGGCCATGTCACTGGGCAAAAACCTGATCCCCACCATCACCTGCCCCTTTTGTACCTTCAAGACGTTTTACCCCGAGGTCTTAATGATGCACCAGAGACTGGAGCACAAGTACAACCCCGACATTCACAAAAACTGTAGGAACAAGGCCCAGCTGAGAAACAGGCGCACAGGGTGCCCTCCTGCCCTGCTGGGCAAGGATGTGTCGCCCATGTCCACCTTGCACAAGGCCAAGCCCAAGGCTGCCGGGCCCATGCAGGCCAAGGTCCTGCCGCCCGAGAAGGCCCGGCAGTGTGCCCTGGGGCCGGACAAGGCCCCCCCACTGGCCTCGGGTGCAAACGGCAGCACTTTAGTCCCCAGTAACCTGAAGGCCCACCGGTCACAGCCCGGCCCTGGAGGGCCAGTGGCCGCACCACCCCGGCAGCAGGTGCCGGAGATCTTCTCGAAGGCCGGTGCGGCTGCAGCGCCAGACAAGACGAAGAGGCCCGAGACCAAACTGAGATCTCCAGTGGGGGCCCCGCCCCAGCCCCCCCTGGGCAGCGGCCATGTCACTGGCTCTGCCGACCACCCCTCCAAGCAGGACAGCCAGTGGGTCCCAGCCGGCCGGGAGTATTTCTCCACCCGTAGTGGCGGTGGTGCCAGTGGGGAGTTTGGCGAGCTGCCGCCCAAGAGACTGAAATCATCGAGTGTGGTGACCCTGGAGGCTGACCAGCCGGGGACCCATTACTCCCGAAGGGGCTACGACCTCCCCAAGTACCATGCCCGCACCATCTCCAGCCTGCTGCCCCAGGACTTCGTCCGCCCGCCCCCGTCAGTATTGTCCTCCAAGTCCAGGTTCCTGAGCCCCAGCGAGGCCGACTCGCCCAATGGGCTGGCCACCCCGAAGCCTTATGGTGGTGCCGGGCCGCTGTACCCCTCCTGTGCTCCCCCCAGCAGCCAGGTGGCCAGCGCAGCGCTCGAAGGTATGGTGCCCGAACCAGTCCCCCAGGGGGTGGTTTGCGCTGGGGCCCAGAGCATTTCATAGCTAGGGCGCAGTGGCCAGTAGCCCTCCAAAGCCCCACCCGGTCTTCCCTCAGGAGGCCTCACTCCGTAGTCTCACATTGCAGTCTTTCTCCAGATTAAAAACGCTAGGGGTGACGTGAAGGGGCTGTTTGCCCTGAACATCGCACCGCACTGGCTTTTACTGCACTGCTCCCCAGAGCCTGGTGGCGCTGCAGTGAAGCATCCAGCTGCCAGCACAGAGGCTGGTCTTTGGAGACCATCCAGTATGTCCGAGGGAGAAAGGGTGGTGGTGGTCAGCTTGCTTTAAGGCCACAGCTCAGGTCCCTCTAGCAGCCGGTGTGCCCCTGCCCTGCAGGGTTGTGGTGCGCCGGTGTGGACTGTCAGCCAGCAGCAGGTTTGGGGCACCTCACCTTAGTGCTTGACCTTGCTCTAAATGCACCCCACCCTGTTTGCTTTTCCAATCAGGAAAACGGCCTGTGTCGTATCAACACTTATCCAGCAGCCTACTCCAAAAGAGAAACTATGAAAATTTTATCGGGAATGCACATTACCGACCAAATGACAAAAAAACTTGATTTCCTATTTTGGGAGGAAAGGTGAGCATGTGTTTTTTATTTCAATCTGTCCCATGAGGCTAATGTTTTGGAAGAGGGACACCAGCTATGTGCCTACTAGTATCTAGTAAAGTTGATTTTGATTGTTAATTTTTATTTCGCTGTGTGAAAACGTAGATCCCGAGTGTCCCTGGTCTCAGTCTTGATACTTGTGGAAAATAGCATCAATAGTCACACTTGGGTTCTTGTGTATTTGCTTTATTCTGCTAGGCTTGGGAGCCCTGGTGCCGTGGAGGGTTTGCTTTGGGCTCCTAATTGTCAGGTTGGCAGTTCAAAAGCACCAGCCACTCCGAGGGAGAAAGATGAGGTTTTCTATTGCTGTCCAGGAGTTAGAGTTAATTCTCGTCACAGCAAGATGACACAGATTGGCAAATTTCCCTTCACTTGCCTTTTTGTCATGAAAGTTTTATTGCCACACGTGCCTGCCCGTTTCCTTACGCACAGCCTGTGGCTGCTTCCCCAGCACGGCGTTGGCATTGAGTGAGTCCAGGAGACAGGTCCAGTACTGGCCTTGTGAGGCTGGCCACATTGGGCCCGAGTTGCCGGTAGAGCTGGGCCTTTGTATCTGGCAGGGGTGAGGAACTTGCTCAAACCACCCCCACCCCCAACTCCGCTTTGTGGGAGCTGCAGGTCCCGCCAGACTCCAGAGCTGGTGCTTCGGAGTGCCCGTTCCTGCGGTTCCTGGCTGGAAGCACTTGTGTCTGGCAGACTTTGTGTCACCGAGGCGGGCATTCTGACCCCGAGCCCAGGGCTCGTGCTGCGCAGGTTGCCGTCACCTCCTGAGTCTGGGAAGTAAAGCTTCAGTGGAACCCGCCGCCTTTCTCGGCCTTCGTCGATTGGTTTATTTACTTGTTTTTATTACCTCCCTCCTCCTTACCCACTTTAAAAAAGACCAGGCATTTAATAACCTAATCTCCTTCGAGCCTCACCTTCTCAAACGTTTCTCCCCCTCAGTCTCCAGCCTGCGGGAGTCTGGATGCTCGGCTTCGAGAACTCCCCACCGAACGAAGCCCCTCAGTTGGGCGCCAGAGGAAGTGGAGGCGGAAAGCTACTGAGACTTAAGCTGTGATTGTACTGTGCCTGGGACATACACGAACACTACAGTTGTGTGAAGTCGCTCTGTTCACTTTTGTACCAAATAGCAATAAAAACTAGTGTTGGGTTGTATACGTACGAAGACCAGAAATCTCTATTTTGTTCCTGAACGATATTTTTTTAGAATTGACCAAATAGAACGTTGGTGGGTGTTGCGGTTTTGTTTTGCGTACTTGAGCGCGCTGCTGAAAGGAGACGGTGGGGTGGGGGCCGGGGAAAGTATGTAACGCTTGCACCTCAGGTTAAAAAAAAAATCTGTAAATATATTCTGTTGGAAACCTGCTTGTTTAAAAAAGATTGTATGTATCTCCCCCCGCCCCTGTCTATTTGCTCACCACGTCGAGCAGTTTAATAGTTTATGCTTTCATTTAAAATGTGTTTTTTTAAGGAAAAAAAATGACTTGTATGATATTAAAATCCTCCACAATCTCTTGTTGTCTTAATGGAAGTGCCCACCCCCTCTATCAACCTGTGCTGCACAGATGGAGACAAGCCATTGTCCACTTGTGCCCTCTCTCCGCCCAGGACTGGGCCTCCTTGTGTCCCCCCACCACCACCACCGCCGCTCCGCAGGTGGCCCCAGGGCTGCCATGGTCCCCTTGCTCCTGAGGAACCCGGGCTTTTCCTGGGGGGCGGGGGCACGCATTTACAGAGAGCCCTTTCCTCTGTAGAGTGGCACGGTGCTGAATAACCGTCACTATGCCGAGGTGGAGCTGCTGACTGACATTGTCTTTGGGCAAGATTGCATTTATTGTGGGAGAGGGACCGGGCGGTTGCCTACGTTGGCATGTCTAAAGGCTCGCTGCGTGTGCGGGGAGGCTATCTCGAGAGGAAGGAACATATTTCTGCACATGTTGGCCTTGTGTTTGGAAGGAGGTCTGGGGGTGTGGGGCACCCTGGGTAACTAGGGGTCTCGCCATGGTGCAGAGGCACACTGGTGGGGAATGGGCATCTGCTGCCGGAGCCTCCTGGGGAGGGAAGACTGGGCTCTCCCTGCTCGCTCTTCCCACCTCTCTAACATTCCCCGCTTCCGGAGATTTGGAAGCAATAGTGCTCTTCTCAGTGCATGTGCAAACACGGGGGCCTTCCTGGGTGGGAGGGCAGGGGAGCCAACCCCCCTGGCCTAATGTTTGAGGAACCGTCTCAAAAGTAAGTTTGCACTGTTCATTTATTTTTTGCCCTGCCCTTTTGCACAGAGCAAGGGCAAAGACCTAAAATATTTTAGTAAAACCCGGGAAGGGTCCTGATTCTCATTATGCAACGCGGTGGGAACTCCCGCTCCCACGCCCCAGTGGGAGGTGAGGCCCCAGTGGGAGGTGAGGCGGGGCCGGGGCAGAGAGCCCCTCCTGGGGGCGCCGCAGTGGAGGGCTTCGGATTGGGAACCACACTGTGGACCTCCCTCCTGTTCGCAAGCTGAGCCATGTGTGCATCATCTCGTTCTCTGAGGTCTGCACTCAGCCTCGTTTTGAGGAGGAACATGTTTGCAGCCCAGTCTTGGCCCAGTTCACCGAGTGCTGCAGGAAACACCCTGGAACTGTAAATGCGAAGGGGGCATGTGATAAAAAGAGGGCTGACATGTAAATGTAACTGAAAAGTCACCGAATCTATCCGAAAATGTAATTTGTATTGTGCAGAAATGCTGAGGGTTTTCAGATTTCTCTTTTCCAGCCACTTTTCTGGATGCATGGAAAAGCAAAAGTCCCTCCCATGCCCAGCCCTTTACCACAAAATCCATAGTTTTTGCCCGTCAGTATTAGTTATTGGAGTACTACTGGTTTTGTACCCCCCTTCCTTCTTTGAGACAACAGTACACACAATAGAGGTACAATTTGTTGGAATTTTGTTTGTGTATTTATTTCATTCCAGTTTGATTTATTTTAATTGTTGATACTTAAGTTGTCGAACAGTAGACATTACTTGTTTTATTTATGATATATTTCAGCTTAATAAAGTTATGTTATTATAAGTGGATGTAAATACAGATTGGGTGTTTTGCGATCTTGGCTTTGGTCTTGTATTACCGTGTTCCTGCTTTCTGTGGGAGACCTATTCACCTTTTCGGTAACTAGCTGTACACGTGCACTAAATTAGAAGTGTGTAAGCAGCCCGGGTCCTTCTCACATAGCAACCCCCTGCCAACCTGTCCCTGCAGCCCCCTAGCGTGACCTCATCCCTCAAATACAGGAGCGTGGCTTTGTCACAGGCCGGGAAGCACTTCTTACTAAGCATCAGCCTATGGTGGCCTCGCAGCCAGCCAAAGCAACAACAGGAAAAGCGGTTTGCTGCCACCCAATCCTTCCGGGATTCAGTATTCCTGCTCAAAAAACCATGCCCCGGTTTAGTAACTGCTCTGTGTTCCTCGGGAGCCCTGGTGGTGCGGCTGCTAACTAATGGAAAGGCCAGAGTGCCTAACACACCCAGCTGCTTCCAAGGGAGAAACCTGGCCATCAGTCACCCATTGAGACTTGTCCTAGGAGGGTCCTGCTTCCCCGTGTCCTGCACGCTCGCCCTGTTCAGGCCCGTCGTTGCAGCTGCTGCGTCACCTCTTTTTGTCGACCCTTCTACCTGGCATGCAGTCCTCCAGGGACCGGCCACCGCCTCTGTCCACAGCAGGACTCGCCATCATGGCTTCTGAGGGGAATCCTGGCTGGGCTTCCAAGACAGATCTGGGGGTCCTGCATTCCCCGTCATCTGACACAGCCTTGCTAGCTGGAAACAGCATTTGAAAAGTAGGGGTGGGTCAGCAGTCAGAAAACGAGGAAGAAGGGGAGGGTGTGGAGGGGAGCTAGAAGGTAGAGTTTGATAACTGCATCAGAGAGCCAGCTTAGTATCTGGGAAAGGGTGTTGTCCACATAGAAGCCCCCCCCCCCCCCCCAGCAAACCAAAAAGACCCCCACAAACCAAGACACCACACTGCCATACACCCTGTAGGGCAGGGTTTCTAAGACTTAACTGGAGTAGACAGCAGTCATCTTTCTCCCAGGGATTGGCTCTGAACTTGAAACTGCTGACCTTGTGAAGCCACCCAGGGCATTGCCCCCAGGTCTCCAGGGCTCCACGTAGAAGTTCACAAATCATCTACGGGGAAACAAACTCCCCCAGGGGCTCCGGCCTCTGGAGAAGGAAGTGGTGGTCTGCAGCCTGGGGCATGGCCACACCCTGGAGCAGCATGGGGTGGGGTGGACCAGACTTGCAATCTAACTCTAGATAGCAGAATCTGATTTAAAACAGTTCTGGGAAGTTGTTGAATTATCTGAAAACAAGCTGCCATGAACCCATTACACGGGAACATAAACCTTTGAATGGAAAGTACGTTTTCCAAAACTGAGCCAGGAGGGGCATCCTTTAGTGTTCTGTAACTCTTGCAGGTCTGACAGTGATGCTGTCCTACCCCCTGCTCTCACCCCAGGAGAGCTCGGATCCCCCAGCCCACAAGGACGAAGGCACAACACCTGGGAGAGGCCAGGGGTGTGGTTCTCCAGAGCTTCCTCCTGCCCACGCTGTCATTCACCTGTGTGAAGAGCTGGGTAGCTCTCCCTCCGGCAGCTCTCCCTCCTCGGAGTAAGAGAACACGGAGCTGTGGGGAATTAGGGGTTTGCTCCCCTGTACGGTCTGTGGCTCGAACCCCCCCAGCTGCTCAGTGGGAGGAAAGGCCACCATCTGCTTCCATGAGAAGCCCTGGTGGCATCGTGCCTGTGCGTTGGGCTGTTAAGGGCAAGGTCAGCAGCTCAACATCACTAGCCACTCTAGGAGGAAGCCGAGACTTCCTACTCGTCAAGAGGTGAGGCCTCGGAAGCCCACAGAGGCAGCTCTACCCCCCTGTAGGGTTGCCATGAGTCAAGAGCGAAGGAGCCCTGCTGGTTCAACAGGTCAAGCGCATGGCTACTCACCTCCAGGTTGATGTTTCAAATGGATCCACTCTGAGGGAGGAAGGGCTGGCCGCTTGCAGCACCATACAGATCAGAAAGCCCGTGGGGCGGTGAACCACACCATGGACTAAGTACCTGAAAGGGAATATGGCATCGCCCAAGGGCCACACCAGAAGGACTCAACATGGAAGCCTGACTGAGCGAACTGGGCCCTTCCTCAAAACTACCTGTAGCCCTTGGACTTAGGACTTCACCTCCTTGATGGGAGAAGCAGCAAAGGATGGCCACCCTGAGACTGTGGACGTGGTGGTGGTTGGATCTTGGGTGGGACCCTGAGCTTAGTAGGTTGTCCAGTGAAAGCGCCCCCCCCTCAATACCTGTACTACAAAAGGCCCCTTTTGCATTAATATGACAGGTTTAAGTTTGATAGGATCTACCCTTGTAAGGCACGTGACAGGAAAATTTCCCCTAGCACCCCGCCCCTCCCATGCTCAATGCAAACAGCTCAATCATTGAAGCATGCTATCTGCAACACCTCATGGCTTGCCGTCCACAGCTGCATGATACTCGAATACACTCCTCAACAGTACCTTAAGTTCTATGTCATTGGATAAAATACCCCAAGGGGATAATTGACATTGTTTTTCTTTTTTGTTTTGTTTTTGTCATAAAATGATCATCTGACCACGAAAGTACATCAGAGTCGTGCATAACCTGTGGACAAGCAGTGGATTCTGGGCTTCCACTTAATTCTAGCCCCAATCTGAGAACAGTTCTTAGGACATGGCCCTGCTCGATACTTACCTTCACGAGGAGATCACTGAAGATAAGGGTGCTACAGCAAAGAGTGGTGAAGAAAGCAGATGGTGCCCGGCTATCAATTGGAATAGTGGTCAGGGGTTTTAGTAAGGAGCCCTGGTGGTGTCGTGGTTATGCTCTGGACTGCAGTGTGCATGGTCCGCACTTCAAAACCACCAGCAGCTCTGCGGAGGAAGACTGGGTTTTCTACTGTAAACAGTCACTGTAAGTCAGTATTGACTCGATGGGGTTCTTTTGGCTCTGGGCCATGAAGTTCTGTATTCCAACAAGCAGACTTCTAAGTGAGGTGTCAACGAAGTCCACATCCAAGAAGCGTGCTAGCCCGTGTGATCCGAAGATGACGACAAAATCCAACTGCGATGAAGGGAAAGGTATCAGAGCTCAAATTGTGAGCACCCAATTTGTAGAAGACGATGGAGGACAGTGGGCGCCCAACATCCACCTGCAGAGTATCTAGTCACCTTAAGCCTCTGGCAGATCCCCGCCAGCCACAGGCAAGGGACTCAAACAGCCTTACTATCAGACAGGGACTATTGTAAACTCGATTATGGTGGTCGGAACTGCGGTGTGATACGATACACAGTCAGTTGACCTCCTCCTTGATCCACCTTGAATTTGCTCTAAGCAGAACTATTTCTCGCTTGTCCCAAAACCGAAATTTCTTTTCTGGCCTTTAAAAATAATGCCCGTGGTCTTTTTTTCCCTTACTCTTGGTTGTATTTTTATCTTGAGGTATCTATTATTTTTTCTTTCTGTTTCATTTTGTTTATAAGGTTTCTGTTAGGGCCCTCAGTTTATGAAGCATGGAAAGAGCACAGGCGCTAGCTGGTGTAATGGTTTTATGGCGGCAGCGGGTGGGGAAGGGGCTGGAAACTAGGTCGAAAATCATGAATGTGGGAGAGGGAAGGGAACACTAGAACCGATTGTGATGATGTGATACAATTTTAAAAAGCGATTTAACTGCAAGTGTCTGATATGTGAATTTTATACTAGTAAAACTATTAACATCAAGTCTAAAGGGGGCAGTTTTACTCTGTTACGGAGGGGTGGTATCATCTCGGTGACAATATTATTTTCATTTGACAGATGAGGAAACAGGCCCAGCCACGTTAAGCCACTTACCCACAGCTGGTAAAGGGGTGAACTAGGTTTCTTTTTGTTTTCGGTAAAAAATAGTAATAATTCTGTTTTAAGTCAGCATTTACATAGCAAATTGGGTTCCCAGTGGGCAACTTTTTCAAAAGTTTTATTGCCATATAATTCACATATTATACAACTCAATAGTTCAGCCACATCAAGAAGAGTTATACAGTCTTGACCACAATCAGTTTTAGAAGATTTTCTTCCTTCTTATACTCATTGTGATTAGCTCCCCATTTCCCCCCAGCATCCCTTGCCCTACCCCCGAGGAACCATTCATCCAGTTACTGTCTTAGATTTACCTATCCTGGATTTCATATACAGAAAAACATTAAACAAAACCAAACAACAATAACAAAATAGCTAAAAACTTCAATATAAAAGAAAGCAGAAAATATTAAAAGCCAGAACACATGTAATCAAAAGGGAGATCCAATGATAGGGTGTTAAATTTTAACCTCATTGCATCTGCGAGATCCACCTTCCAATACACTCTGCATGATATCAAGACTAGTCACACCCCTGGCTCACTGGACAACTTCAAAACACACGATTCTGTCTATAACATAGGTTACAATCCCTACCATCCTTGCCTTTCCAGTCAATGCATAGTTGGTTGTCTAAGGGAGCTCATTCCTCATAGGTGATGTTGTTTAGAAGCTGATCTGTTCATTGGCTGGAAGATGACCTTCCGGAGTGACTTTTTCAAGTTCAAAAGGCGTCTTGGGGTGGGCATCTCAGCGTTTCCTTGCGGCCAGTAAGTCTAGTTTTTTTCGAGGAATTTGAGGTTTACATTTCTTCCCATCCTCTCTGGCACCTTTTATTGGGTTCTGGTCAGAGCTGGGCACCATCTAGTTCCTCTGGTCTCGGGTTAGAAGAGGCAGTGCTGTAAAAACACTCACTGCCACTGAGCTGTTTCTGACTCATGGCCACCCTGTAGCACAGCGCACTGCCCCTGTGGGTGTCTGAGACTGCAACTCTTTAAGGGAGTAGGAAGCCTCGTCTTTTCCATGAGGAGTGGCTGGTGTTTCAAACGGCTGACCCCACTGTGAGCAGCCCAACATATAACCCACAATGCTAC
>NW_022109491.1:3885533-3886678 GCF_000313985.2 Echinops telfairi
ACGACGACGCTGCAATTGTTGCTAGAATCATCTCAGACACACCAACAGGGGGCGGTCACCATAATTAACCTCCCTGACAGTCTTAATTATGTCAGTAATTTTGTACTCAAAGCGGTACATTGTTTTGCATAAAATTTGTTGTTTTCTATTGTAGGTCTGTAATTCTTAAGAAATTACTCACTTTGATCTCTCTAGTAGACATTCCAGGTATGATAAACCTTACTACACAAAATCATCAATTATAATATAATAAATATAAAAACAATATAATTTTTTCAATAATGTAATCAAATAAAAAACACAGCAATTTTTCAAAAAGGGTGCAACATCAAGGGTGCATTCAATAAAAATCCCGGGTGTGAAAACTTTTGAAACATGGGACTGCACAAAGTCCCACGTCACAATCAGGACAGTGGAAGCTGGTTTCCGTTCGAATTCTCTTTCCATTGACATCTCGCTTTGAGCAACACACTGCACGCATCCTTGTAGGTGCTGACTTTTTTTCGGTTGGTGGGATATAGTCCATGAAGTGACCAGTCAGGCGTTCTGGGTTGTCAATGTCAACAGCGTGACGCCCAGTTCTATTCACAGCCATTGATGATGTCTGGTGGTTCACAAAGATCCGTTCAGCAACTTCCCAAATGAAGTCAGGATGGACCAAAGGCTTGTCCCTCTTTGCTCTGTGCAAAATGTAGGCATTCCACAAGCATTGCTTGGGAAGATACCTGAAGATCTTCTTGTAATGTTTCTTTGGCTGTTGCGCATTGCCGGGTAGAATGTAAGTGCTTGGTCGGCTCTGTCGACACCTCCCCTGGTTTTATTGTAGTCTATCCCTGCTTGTGGCTTCATGACTTCTTGCCTACCTTTCGTGCGTTCCATAACAGTTGAGGTATTATGATCTGTGCTTATTAGGCACACATCTTTCTTTTTTTCTTTTTAAAAAAAATAATTTTATTGGGGGCTCGTACAATTCTTATCACAATCTATACATCCATCCATGTGTCAAGTACATTTGTTGCCCTCATCATTCTCAAAACATTTGCCTTCTACTTAAGCCCTTAATATCGGCTGCTCATTTTCCCCCTCCCTCATGAACCCTTCATAATTCATAAATTATTATTATTTTGTCATATGTTACACTGTCC
>NW_022109491.1:3900608-3902056 GCF_000313985.2 Echinops telfairi
AAAAATTATCTTTGCACCCATTTGAAAGGCGATTGAATACGGAATATCATTCTGGCCATATAATTCAATGGAGGACCTGTAAGGACTGGTTCGGATAATTGTGGAAGTTGATTACAGGTTTAGCAGAAGCCTTTACTTGTTCTTTTTGCTTTTTTACTTCATTCATTTATTTTGTCTCAATCTCATGACTAGTATTCTATGGATTAGGGGACAGGTCAGGGGAGGTGTCTTGTCTTCTCAGCCATGGGATCTAGATTTATACCTACATCCTACGGAAGCAGTCAATGGTGTCACCATCTCTCTGGGACTTGGGAGGGATGAGCGATCAGAACTCAGGTAAACAGAACTTGCACGTTTCACAAAGCAGCCTGTTACAGTGACTATCTTACTTGGTGGAGCAGAGGGCAGGGTTCTGTCCCCCACCTGGGCCATGCAGCTTCTGGCCACAGGAGGGCAGTCTGAGCTAAGACTAGGGTGGGCTTGTAACTGGGAAACAAGGTTCTCAGCCACCAGCAGGGAACCTGGCTACTGCCTTTCTAGGCCAACTTTGGGGAATTAATCAGCTGCTGTAGGATTCTGGGTAAACAGATATAAAGCAGACTCAAGCGTGAGCTCAGGAAAGCGCAGTGAGGGTCCTGACCTATTTACCAGAGGGAGCTGGCCAGATAAAGCCAGGGGTCCCTCTTTGGCAGAGCACCTGCCACACCTATTTCAAGAGCCAGACCCCAGGCACAGGGTCACGGCTGCTCGCTGTGGGAACAGTGGCTCTCAGGTTTTCAGAGTTCATTCCCCGACAATATTGGAAAACCAGGTCACCATCCCTCACTGCCACTGAGTCAATTCTGGCTGCTAGTGACCCTACAGGACAGCGCTGATGGTTCCAAACTGCTGACCTTGCAGTTAGCAGCCCAGCACACAACCACTACAGCCACCTTCTTCAGGGTACCAGAGGGATGCCAAATCCAAACATAATAACAAAAAATTTAAGGAGAACATTTATTAAGTCTTTTCAAAACTGTTTTATTGACCTATAATTCACATATCATACAATTCAATAGTCCAAGCCTATCAAGCCGATTTGTGCAATCATTACAGCAATCAATGCTAGCACATGTTCTTCTTTCTTGTGCTCATGGTTATTAGCTGGCCATTTCCCCCAGCCTCCCATGCCAGACCTCCAAGAAACTATTAATTTACTGACTGTCTCTATAGATTTCCCTATCCTGGATTTCATATACAGAAAAACATGCCACCCCCCCAAAAAAAAACCCCACAAAAAATGGCCAACAATAACAAAGCAAAACAGAGGGGAAAAAATCAATGGAAAGTAAAGCAGAAAATATTTAAAGCAAGAGCAGCTTTAAAATGGGTCAAAAGGGGGACTGAGCATGATAGTGGGACAGGAGGAGAATCAAGGGAAATAGAGGAAAGAGCTGGGAGGAAAAGGG
>NW_022109491.1:3903179-3904215 GCF_000313985.2 Echinops telfairi
GGACCTAATGTCGGGGGTTTAAGTGGAGAGAAAATGTTTTGAGAATGAAGTACAAATGCGCTTTACACAATTGATGTGTGTATGGATTGTGATAACAGTTGTATGAGCCCCTAATAAAATGTTTAAAAAAAACTGGGTCAAGAGGGGGATCAAACCATAAGGTGTTAAATGTTCACCTCACGGCATCTGCCACGATTCCACATTTGCAAACTTTCCAGGGCAGGTTAGCAGGCAGTGCAGCCAGGAGCACTGTCTTCACGCTTTCCTGAGAGAGACAGTGATGACCGGGAGACAATGGACAAATGGACAAACCAAACGGGATGAGAAGAAGAAATCGATGCCGCTGTGAAAACTTCATGAAGGTGCTAAAAAAAAAAAAAATCCCCCCACTCGAGGAGGGGTGGGTGTTCTCCCAAGGGGCTGATTCTTCTGGTCTCTTCACTTATCAGACGTTAGTCACTTAATTTTGTTGTTGAGAACATACAGCGTCAACAGTTTCTCTGTGTACAACTCAGTAACACTGAGGACCCTTGGTGGTGTAGTGGTTATACTTTGGGCTGTTAACTGCAAGGTCAGCAGTTCAAAACCACCTGTGGGTCTGAGGGGCGGGGTGGGGTGGGGAGGATGGGGCTTTCTACTCTAGAAAAGAGTCCCAGGGGAAAAAAAAAAAAAGAGTTCCCCAAACTGTAGGGTGAGAATCTACTCGATGGGAGAGAGAGAGATTTGTCAGATGCCGGGACCTTTCCTCACCAACCTCTCCTAGTGATTCCCCCATGGAAAGTTATCGCACCCATCTGAAAGATGATTATGCATGTAATATAATTCTGGCTATACAATTCACAAAGATGATTATGAAAGTAATATAATTCTGGCCACAGGATGAGCTCACTGGCCCTGCTTGTCTCTTAGCGAATCTTTTGGGTTGCTCTTGGACCCCATAAAGATAGGCGGAGAGGGAAACCTTTGGTTGTTTGTGCTTTACATAGAAAGAAAGCTATCAAGGCAGCAGCCCTGGTGGTGTAGTGGGTTAAGAGTT
>NW_022109491.1:3905099-3906860 GCF_000313985.2 Echinops telfairi
AGATTTCCCAGAATTCTCAGGAAAAGGCCAGGCCCACACAGAAGTCTCATTGGCTATTTTCAGATTGACAGCCTATACTCCACCCCTACACTCTGAATCCTTAAATTGACACCAGATTAGGGGACTCCCACAGGGATTAAAAACACAAATGCAATGCTGTCAGGCCAACCTTGATTCCCAGCAAGATCAAGACCCATGATGTGCTTCAGTGTGGAGGCAGTTAATATTGGAGTGCTGCTCCTTCCGTGCAATTGAACAACAATAGTTATTTGCTTTGTTTCTTTTTTTTTGTTTCATTTTTTGAGATTGCACTTTATAACTGAATCTGGATCCGCCTTTGGGTGCATTAACAGGATGATAGAAAACACTTTCAAAATCGCTAATATTTCTTTGTAGCCGTCATTACTGAGGGTTATAACATCTCCTGCTGATGACTGAGCCATGGATTTTGAATCTAATACCCTGTACTTGGCTCACGTTGCTGCCAAGTGGTCATTATTTATGGAAAATAACAGGTCAGGCATCTTTGTTCGTGTAGTTTTGTTCACTTGTTCAGCCGGCGTCGTGGCTAGATGTTTTAGAGGTGGAACTGCTGGGTCAAACAGAGGTTAGACCTCGTTCAAGTTTCTTAGGCTTCATTCCGTGAGTGCACAAGCGGACACGTCACAGAGGCAGAGTGGAACCCTCGTCTCGTCTCCTTGATTACACCGTAGGCAAATTAGTACCCATTGTTTTTTTGATTGTGTCTCTAGACTAGGTTTGCTAAATCCAGTTCAAGGACCCCTTTTAAACACTTTCCATCGACAAAGCTGCTCACAGTTGGCTCTAAATCCTAGAGCAGAGGTTCTTCACTGGGAACTATTTTATATCTCCTTACTCTGCAGCCTCAGCGATATCCTGGCATTGTCCCAGCCTGGGGGTGGGGGTCTGAAGGTGTTTTCTCATGTGTGGAAGGAGGACAGGTGCTGTCATGCCCAGGACTGCCCCCCGCATCTGGAAATGTCAGAAATGAAAACCCTGTGCTCGAGTCTAGGCAGATTGACACCACAACTACAATAGTGGGCTCAGGCTCAGGACCAGGGCCGTGCAGTTTCTCCTGCTACACAGATGGAGTCGCTATGGGTCGGAACCTACCTGATGGTACCTAACAACAACAGCAACAAACAACAACAACAACAGTCTAGACCTGTGTTTCCCAAACTGTGTTCTTTGGCACATTCCTGTCTCCAAATCCACGAGTAACCGTGCTTCTTAGAACTCCAAACGCACTCACTGCCAGTGAGTGGCTTCTGCCCCTGGGGAACAAAGGGGGACTGACCCTGTGGGTCTCTATGGGAGTGGGAGGCCTCCCCTTTCTTCCGTGGAGCGGCTGGTGGGTCTGCACCACGGCCCTGTGGTCAGCAGTCCAGTGCTTCAGCCACGGCACCACCAGGGTTCCTTCCCTACAGCAGAGTCTGAGCCACGCAGTTAATCCCATCGCATCCGTCCAGACGTCAGCTGTGAAACCATGATAACGTTTCCCAGTAAAAGGACACGTGGTCTGTCCTCGTGACATGGCAAGCCCATCCATCAGTTTGGTGGTGAGTGATGAGGAGAGGTCCCTTTCTGTGATGCTGTTCCTTCTGGGGCCCAAGTCTCGTCAGCGACATCACTATAATGGTGTCTTCCCAAGAGACACACAGAGAAGCAGGGTGACAACTCCCCTTCAGACAAGGGGCGCATCATTATCTTCCAGGTATTTTTAAAATTTACTTTTTTTTT
>NW_022109491.1:3907418-3917015 GCF_000313985.2 Echinops telfairi
GAGCCCCCAATAAAATGATTGTTTTAAAAAGAAGAAATATATAAAGGCTTTATATATAAATATATATAAAATAGATGAAGGGGCTTCCAAAAATTGAGGGAAAGATTCCATTAATGCTCTCTTCCATTTCTGAAGCACCCTTGCATATCCATCTGCCTTTTCGACCATTTTGAGCGTCCAGTCGGGTGTCATTAATTCTGCCCTCCACGCTGTACCACAATCACCACTGTTTATTTCAGAAATCCTTCATTGGCCCAGAAATTCTGGACCCGTGAAGCATTAGCTCCCCAACTCAGTGTTTTTCCCCCAATGAGTTTGTTTTTACCCAGTTTAGACCATTTTGCATGGACGCTTTTGCGTCTTTCCTCTGTTTTTCCATCTCTTTTAAAATGTTTTGAGAAGCCCTGGTACAATGAACGTGGTCTGGCCTCTTCCTGCCAAGGCTGGGAAAAGGCCAGGGGAGAAGAGAAGAGAAGAGAAGGATGGAGGGACTGTTGAGCAGAGGAGGGAGCAGCAAGGGCCTGGGGGCCTGGGGCCGTGCCAGTGGAGCGCATGCTCGCTGCGAACTGGACTGTTGGCAGTCCTGCTCCACCCCAGGGTGGTCTGCGAGAGGGGCCCGGAGATCTGCTCTTGAAAAAGCAGTCACTAACACCCTTTGCCACCACATGTCTGTCAGTCTGTCTGTGTTGCTGTGATGCTGGGATTTCAAATGTCAGCAGGGTCATCCCAAAACGACCCTTAGTCTTCCAGTCTAAGACTGGGCAATGAAGAAGGAGTCGGCTGCCCATTTTGGGGGGAAGTAGCTTCTGAAAACGTGGTGCCTAGCTTGGAAACATGATCAGATACCGAAGGCGACTACTGAATGGAAGCAGAAGATTGTCAGAGAGAAAGCCGGAGGAGGGGAGGGCATTTGACATGTGATTCAAGAGGAGCTGATTTCTTAGAGATGTGAATGCTGTAAAGCTTGCGGGAGTGGAGACTTCGGGACCTTTGTGTGCCAACGGGGCACCACTGAAGGTAAGAAAAGACAGCTGCAGAAATCTCCTACAAATCAGAACTTGCAATGTGTGCAGGATGAATCTAGGAATATTGGAAGTGCTCAGAAATGAAATGGAACGCAGGCCTCAGTGAGCCGAGATGGACAGATAGAGGTCGTTTTGAATCAGAAAACTCAAAGATGTACTACGCCAGGGATAACACAACCAAGAGGAATGGTGTGGCATTCATTGCCAAAAAGGACATTGCAAAATCAATCTTGAAGTACGATGCTGTCTGTGATCGGAATTTATTTATCTGTCTTCAAGGAAATTCAGTCAATACAACTGTTAAGCAAATGTATGTGCCAACCACAAGAGTTAGGGGTGAAGCAGCTGAAGAACCCTACCGATGCCTTCAGTTGACGTGTGGAGAGTGACTTCAGGTTGGAAAAGTTGGAAACAGAGGAAGGAACAGTAGTTGGAAACTGTACTTGGGGATATTATAGACGTAGCTGGAGAGAGCAGGATAGAATTTTGCAAGACCAACTTGTTCGCAGCAAAGACCTTTTTTCCCAATGGCACAAGAGGTGACGGGGCACATGGACCTTTCTAGATGGAACACGCAGCAATAAAATGCACGGACTCTGGGGGCAGAGACGATGGAGACGCTCGTCTCAGCAGCTGAAACTAGGCCAGGGCCCGACTGTGGGATGGACCATGCATGGCGCATCTGTACATCCAGGAGGAAGCTGAAGAAAACAACAACAACAACAACAACAACAACAACAAGGAGTCCGTAAAACTGGGCTATTGAAAGAACAAGGGAGAGAAGTCAGAAGATACGTGGGAAAGGGCTGTGCTCAAGCACATGACCTTCGACTTTGATCCCAGAAGCTATGGGCTGCCTCCGTCCTGGAGGCTTTGCTGGGGTCACACTCCAGCACTGCCCAGCCCTGGCTGTGTGGCTGTGCATGCTTTCCATGGCCTCTCTGACCCGCGGTCTCCCCATCTGTCAGATAGGAATATGAACAGTAGGCCCTCACCACACTGTGTTAATTCCATCCTGCTCAGCATGGGAAGGAGCCCTGGGGTGTGGCGGTTACATTGGGTTGCTAAGCACCAGGGAGGCTTTCCACACCCCAAAGAGTTACAGTCTCGGAACCCACACAGGCAGTAGAAAGCCCCGTCTTTCTTCCACGGACCGACTGGTGGTTTCTAACTGCTGACCTTGCAGATCGAAGCTCACTGTGCAACCACTACATCAGGGCTCCTGGCCATTGCTAAGGAACTGAGAAAGAGAAGCTTCAAAGAGACAACGGAAAAGAAGGAGGCAGGGAGGGAGGGAGAGAGGGAGAGAGAGAGAGAATGAGAATGAGATCTCCTTCCTCAACCAGCACCCTGTTTCAAACTTCCAGCTGCCTGAACAGTGGAGAAACAAATGTGTGTTTAATAAAGGCGCCCTCTGTGGTCCTTTCGCTCTGGCAGCGGCTGAGAACGGCAGCCTCTGACAAGAGGCTCTGGCGCTCCCAGGCGGTATCTCCGGGTTTCTCCAGGTTCAGTGACTTTTTTCCAGGCCTGTGATGTCTCACGGGGCCCTGGGAGACCCCAGCAGTTTGCAATCAGCTGTACACCTACAGTTAGACAGTTCATAGGCGCCCAGCGCTATGTGAGAGGGAGGAATAGGGGCCTGGCGAACTCCTCCCATCAAGACCGGAGCCAGGAAGGCCCTAGGGGACAGTTTCTACCCAGACACACTCGGTGTCCTCCAGAGATTTGGCTAGGTTTGGGCAAGGGGAAGGGCTGTTGCCTTGCCTGCAGTCTACTGAAGGAGCCCTGGTGGATTAAGCACTGAGAGGTTGCCGGTGTGAATTTAGCAGCTGCTCCATGGAAGAAAGAGGAGGTGATCTGTGTTCATGAAGATGCACAGCATCAGAAAGCCCATGGGGGCAGTTCTGCCTGTACCGTTGGGCCCTGTGCATTCTATTGGACTTGCCAGCAGTGGCCCACGCTGGCCGTCTAAGCTCCTGATGGGTTTCAGGGAGGGCAGTGCACACGCCACAGAGAACGGGGCACACAGTGGTTGTGAGGTGCTGTGGAGACCTGGGTGGCTCCGTGTGGCGGATGGGACTGCTCCCGAGTGTTTGCTGTGTGGTCATCTTTATGGAAGCAGGTGGGCAGAGCTTTCTCCTGAAGAGCTGCTGGCTGGGCTGGAGCTGTCGCCCTTCCGATTAGCAGCCAAGGGCCTAACCATTGTGACACCAAGCAAACCAGCCTCTAGAAGGACGGTCTTCCCTATACCCCGCCCTTCTCTCGCCCCGGCGAGGCTGCAGGTAGGATTTCTGGATTGCCCTTGTCAATGGTCATTGTCATTCTCATTGTCAATAGTCTCTGGCTTAGGAGATGCGAGCCCTGGGACTGGCCCGGCTTCCGGTGGACCGAATGTAACTTCCTCTCCATCGTGTACAGGCGTCCGGCAGGCAGTCTGAGGAAGCCGGTGGCCTGGTTCATCAGGGAAATCTCCAGGCCCTGCCTGCCCGGCATTTGTTGAAAAAAGAACGTGGTTGTTGCTTTTTGGTGGTAAAACACTTGTAGTGTAATGTTTGCTGTTTTTACTGCCTTTCAGGGTACAAGTCAGTGGCACTAACTAACTGTGTTCACTCTGTTGGGTACCCCTGCCACTGTCCATTTCAAAACAGTCTCCGCGCCACACCAAGCTCTGCCCATTCGCAATGACGCCCTGTTTTCTCATTTTTAAAAATTATTTTATTGGACCCTCTTCCAGATAGTATGACAATCCATAAATCAATTCTATCAAGCAAACTTGTCCATATGTTGCCCTGGTCATTTTCAAAACATTATCTTTCTACGTGAGCCCTTATTATCGGCTCCCTGTTTCACCTTCCCTTCCTCATCCCCAGTTTCATAAACGAGACTCAGTACTCATGGCCATCAGGAGACCTCAGAGGACCGGGTAGAACTGCTCCTGTGGGTTTCTGGATGGGAGGCTCATTCCCTCAGGAGAAAGCCTCATCTTTCTCCCACAAAGTCACTGGTGGTTTTGAACTGCTGACCTTGGGGTTAACATCTCAACCTAGAACCACTTGGGCACCAGGGCTCCTTTCGTACATGCAGTTGTTAGGGGTGGTAGCTAACCAAGAGGCCAGTGGTCCAGCCCACCCAGTGGCTCTGAGAGAGAAAGACTTGGCGATCAGCTTGCCCTGGCAGACATATGAATGAGGATGGGCAGCTGATCCAGTAAGCAGGGCAAGCATGGGCTTACTTGTGCTTATTTACCAATCTGTGATGAGAAACTTTACCGGGTCTGTGGTGAAAGACACGTGAAATGATTTACTAGTGCTGCCGGGTGCCCTCGGGTCGGTTCCGAATCACAGCACCAGAGAGTGAAACCCCGCCTGGGCCTGCACCACCCCACAGTCCTTGTCATGTGCCAGCCCACCGTAGCAGCCACTGTGCCAACAATCTCACCTGGGTCTTCCTCTTTCTTAAAGCTGCCCCTCTACTTTACCAAGCATGATGTCTGTGGTAGTTACATAATCTGGTGTCAACGTGTGAAGGGGTGGAGTCTAGCCTGTCAATCAGGTCACAGCTTGATGACCTCATTTGGAGGTGCCATGGAGATAAATAGCTCACTGGAGGCTAGATGCACACAGACTCTCTGCTTTGTATTCCTGATGACAAGACACATGGAGCTATGCTAGAGCTCTGGAGCTGGAGGAGCCATGTGGAGATCCACGCCAGTGCTGAGATGCTTCCACTGCCACTGGATCCACAAGACTTTCCACCCACAGACCTGTGATCTTCCTGCATTCAGTGTCATTGCATGTGTTTCATGAGTCTGAAGAGGAATTTATAGATTGGTATCCAACATATCAGACTTATGGCCTTGATCTGGACTGGGCTGGGGTGTTTTCTTAATGTGCAAGTACTCTTTACATAAACCTCTTTCCTATACACATATGAGTGTCTATGAATTTGTTTCTCTAGTTTACCCAGACTAACACAATGTCCTTTACTAGGGACCACACATTGGACTGCTAGCAGAAAGGTCAGCAGTTCAAAACTGCTAGCTGCTCAGAGGGACAAAGATGAGGCTTTACGCGCCCATGAGCAGTTACAGGCTCAGAAACGCACGGGAGCAGTTCTGCCCTGTCCTATAGGGTCTCTATAGTCAGAATGGACTGGATGGCAGTGGGTTTTGCTTTTTGGCTCTCCTGATAACCTGTCCAAAGGACATGAGAAGAAGTCTTGCCATCCTGGCTTCTAAGGGACAACCTGGCTCTACTTCTTTCAAGACAGATTTATTTGTTCTTCTGGCATTCCACAATATTTTCACCAATATCGCCGTTCACATGCATCCATTCTTCTTTGGCCTTCCTTATTCATTGCCCATGAGGCATATTCTTAGGGTATTGTCCATGTGTTTAGCATATGAGGCGATGGAAAATACCAGGGCTTCTGTCAGGAGCACCTTACTGATGAGTAAATAGGCACAAGGGAGTCCGTGTTTACCTGGTTAACGGGGTCCTCTGTCCTTGGCTGTACCTTGGAAAAGAAGGCTTTGATTCTGTAGGAGGGGGCTGTGGGATTGGGAGAGAGACAGATGCCAGGCAGATTCGAAAGCGGAGTCTTTCATGTGGTGGGAAAAAATGTGAGATTCCTCACCTGAGGTAAGTAAGTAAGCACAAGTTTGCCTGTGCTTGCCTTGCTTATTGAGTCATCTGACACTGTCCGTGGGTGACTATGAGTCAGACACAACTGCATGGTGATGGGCTCTCTTATCATAGAATTCTACACATCATACTCCCGGATAGAAAAAGATACCATGGTGACTGGAGACGACACATAACTCAGCCAGAAGGATGTCCGTCCTGGGGAGTGCAGCTGTGGCCCCGTTTCTGATGGGCTCCTTGGAGACGAAGAAGAAATTCTCTTTGATAAGTAGAGCGGCCAGCAGGAAGGGCATGCAGCCTCTGGGAGACAGTAGGGAGGGGTGGGTACTGTGGTGAGCTGGTGGTGTGTGTCAGGTGAGGATGGCACTCAGTGTGGCTGGGTCTCCCTGTTTGCAAGAGAAACCAGAAGTCCAGGTTTGTGTTTGGAATCCTGAGATTACGGAAGGTTGACAGCAGGCTGAACTGGGGCCTGCATCTCACGTGGTCATGGACCAAGGAGTCACCTGGGCTCTCGTTAGAGAGCAGCAGCTTCTGACCGGTAGGTCGGAGCATGGTCCACGATTTCCAGTTTTTTTCAAGGCTGCCGCAGACACCAGCGCTGTTGAGAAGCAAGGATTTAGGGATTCTCCACCAGTGCCCTTGGGGAGACACTTCCTTGTGGTGTGGGGTGTGGGGCTGTCTTGGGCACTCCAGAAGCTGGGGCTTGATTCTCTTCCAGGAACCTGGGGGGACTGTGACCCTGTTGACACCTTGACTTTGGACTCTGGCCTTCAGGTCTGTGTGAGAGTCTGTTTCTGTTGCTCAAAGCCATGGGGAAGGACGCAGAATGTTGGCGATGGAATTGGGTTGCCAGCAAGCTATGTTGACATCCTAAGCTTTGAGACCTGTGAGTGTGACTGTTTGGAAATAAGGGCTTTGAAGAGGTGGTCCGTGAGCGGAGGTCATGGTGGAGGAGGGTGGGTCCTCATCCAGTCTGACTGGGGTCTTTAATCAGAAAGGAGAAGAGACCGAGATACAGAAGGAAGATAGCTACGTGCCGATGGAGGCAGTGTTGGCATGATGCTGCAGTTGCAGGCCAGGGACCGCCCAGGGACCCCAGAAGCTGGAGAGACAAAAAAGGGCCCCCTTGTGCCCCCCAAGAGGGCGCACTCCTTCTGACAGCCTGCACTCAGGCTTCTAGTGGTCAGACAATAAGAGGCAATATGAGACGGTAAGTTGCTATTCCGACAAGTGGGACCGTGCCGGGCAGACTTCGTGGTTTCTGTTAGTCTGTGTAAACTAGAGAAACAAATCCACAGAAACTCCAATATGTATAAGAGAGAGTTTTATATAAAGGGTAAGTGTACATTCAGAAATCATCACAACCCAGTGCAGTCCAAGACCATAAGTCTGACGTAGCCCATACGTCCGACACCGATCTACAAAGTCCTCCTCAAACTCACAAAACACACACAATGACGCCGAATGTGGGAGGATCACAGGCCAGTGGGTAGAAAGTCTTTGAATCCAGTGGCAGTGTAAGCATCTCAGTGCTGGCAGGGGTCTCCACGAGGCTTCTCTAGCACCCAGGGCTGCATCAGGGTAAGTCCATACGGCTTCTCCTCAGGGATGTCTCGCAGGAAGTGAACCTTGCCAACTAAGGCAGCCACACACTGGTCTGATCAACAGAGAACAAGAGACCATAGAACCAGAAGGGCGAGGCTCTCTGAGCCAGTTATCTCTCCGCCCTTCAATTAATCCACTTGTGTTTATCAGCCAGGTTGGCACAATAAACCTTAACTATCTCATGGTTGCTTGCTGCCTTCAACTCGATTCCATTCCTGGTGAGCCCATGTGCACAGGGGGGTAGAACTGCCCCATGGAGAGTTCAAGGCTGTGATTTCTGGGAAGCAGATCCCCAGACCTTTGTTCTGAGGCCTCCCGGGGTGTTAACAGAGTCATCATTGTTTTCTTATTGATGCATAACATTCTATTGTATGAATGTACCAATGTTTGTGTATCCATTCCTCTACAACCAGGGTTTTTGGTTGTTTCCATATTTTTTTCCTATTATGGAAATTGCTGCAAAAACATAGATGTGCATATGTCTCTTTGTGTTGTGGTTTTGATTTCTTTAGGGCATAGACCCCGTAGAGCTGTGGTTCTCAACCTTCCTAATGCTGCCACCCTTTACTATAGTTCCTTATGCTGTGGTGACCCCCAACTATAAAGTTATTTTTGTTGCTACTTCATCACTTTAATATTGCTACTGTTATGAATTGTCATTGAAATATCTGATATGCAGGATGTATTTTCATTGTTACAAATTGAACATAATTAAAGCACAAAAACAATATGTAATTACAGCTTGTGAAATGTTTATTCCTAATGACAAATAAATGAAATTTTGTCTTGGAGTATGGTGTAACATAGGTCGCAGTCTTCATGCTGGGTACTCGTCTGTGGGCGTATCTGCATGTGGGCGGACCCGCCTGGAGTTGGATAGAGGAGCGGTGTCTTGGTTCCTAAGACCATCGGAAATATGTGTTTTCTGATGGTCTTAGGTGACCCTGTGAATGGGTTGTTTGATCCCCAAAAGGGTCGAGACCCACACGTTGAGAACCACTGCAGTAGAGGGATTGCAAGATCATAAGGGGCTTGGATTTGCATTTGTTTTTTTGTTTTTTTGGATTTGCATTTGTGTAATGAAGCACCATACTATTTCCATAGTGATTGTACAACCTGTTCTCCGTTTTGACCATGCCTTTGAACTTGCTATGGGTAGAATCACCCTAGAACATGTAGACCAGGTCTCTGAGGCAACAACATTTACTCTATCAGAGTTAAAAGCTGCCCTGGTGACCAGGTGCCCAATGAGGACACATCTGTTTACTCCAACCTGCACCATTGGGTCTCAGAGATGCTGCCGTGAGCGCAGGAGAAGATTTGGGGCTGCCTGTTGCAGGAGGAGGAGGCTCGAGGGCCCAGGCGGTAAGAAAGCCTCCTCTTCTCCCTCAGAACCGCCGGTGGTTTCAAGCTGCTGACCTTGTGGTTAGCTGCCCAACTAGTAACCGCTGGGCCACCAGGCTCCTGAAGGGCTGATGTACGAAACTAAAACACAGAGGAAAAAAGAAAACACTAAAAGAAAGGAAACACAGGTGTTGCTTCGGATCGAGCTCAATCTATTGGTGGAAGCTCTGGCCTTCTAGAACTCTCTGTGGGGTGGACACGTGGCATCTACCCTGCCTGACATCTGAACCTTAAAAGCACACGGTTTTATTTTTGTTGTTGAGCCCGTGCTCACAGCAGCAGCAGCACAGCAGGTCCTCCATGATGACGTTCTTGGGGTCACGCTGGCGTCCTCCTGCCGCACTAGTTCTAAGGGCCTGGAAGGCAGGCAGACAGGCACACATACGTGCAGGCGCACATACCAGTGACAGGCGTGTGTGCTTCTGGTGACCTGGGCCTCGCTCTCCCTTCTCCTGCACTGACAAGGGGTGATGGGGTGGTTCCCGTTTGATCCCCCGGCAGGGCGAGGGCCAGGCTTTCTCTCTGCCCAAGACATCGCTGGGTGTGATAAATGACTGTTTCATGCTGGCAGCAGAGCCGACTAATCACCGGGCACCCATAATCATCATAATTAGAGATGGGCTAGAAGCGTGGGCTTCCTGCCCTGCCGCCCCTCTCTGCCTGGAGACCTGGCCCACCCAGGGCCTTGGGTCCCGGGAAGCCAAGGAACAGAGAAGACTGCTCTCTGCCAAGCGGGACCCCACCTTTGAGTGGCTGTGATTCTAGCGGTCGAGTGCCCCGACTCCAAGCCGAGGGGCATCAGTTGGAAGATACTGGCTAGTGCTCGGGGCTGTGGAGGCTGGGGGTGTGCAGGATGCTGCCCACTGAGAGGTGCAGCTCTGAGCATCTCGGGTGCCAGGACACCCAAGCTTTCCGAGAGA
>NW_022109491.1:3917311-3924249 GCF_000313985.2 Echinops telfairi
GTTTACCGTTTCCTGTGTCTGCACAGCCAAGTCAGTGTGGACGTGGGCAAGCAGGGTGACAGGAAATCAGCCCACTGTGGGATCTGACCGTCACCAGGAACTGTCACCCAGTGCTTCTTTCACAGAAGCTCCACAACCCCTAGGTGTTACATCTTCCTCCCCCAGCCCCTGCCCCACTCCTGGTAACCGCTAATAAACCCTGACTCCAGGTGGTTGACTGTATCTATCTACCTATCTATCTATCTATCTATCTATCTATCTATCTATCTATCTATCTATCTATCTATCCATCCATCTATCTATCTACATTTTTTAATCGTTTTATTAGGGGCCCATACAACTCTTATCATAATCCATACATACATCAGTTGTATAAAGCACATTTGTACATTCATTGCCCTCATTCTCAAAACATTTGCTCTCCACTTAAGCCCCTGGCATCAGGTCCTCTTTTCCCCCTGCTATAGATATTTTTTATCTCTGGGGAAAACATAGAACTTTTTCCTCTGTTGAAAAAATACACAGCAAAACCTGCTTCCTGCCCACAGTCTCCCGATAGGCCGATCTGTGACACTGGGCTCATCCCTCGCGTTCTGCTGGGAGTCTCCTGGTTGTTCTACCTGGCCCAAGCCCATCTTCTCATCTACGCTTTAAAATGGGTGTGGGTCCGTTGGATTTAAATAATTTTTAAAAGGATTCAGGTTATTAAAAAATGTGTGCTCATTTACATTGGGCTGCCTGAAGACGTATTTGTGGATTTTCAGTGTTGCCAAATGGACATGTTTAAAACAGAATTCTGTTTTCCACCCAATCTTGCTCCGACTTTGAGTCCTCTCGGTCTCCTACACCAGAAGCAACTCAGCCAACCCAGGCCATCCTCCCTCCCTCCCCATCTGGGACCACGTTACCCCTTATCATCGCTGCCCTTCCGTCCTAGTGAGCCCAGGGCCTTCACACGCGCCTGAGGCATTGTCGTGGCCTCCACGCTGGCCTCCCTGCTTCTCCTCAGAGCCTAGACTCCACGACTCCCCCGACTGGTCTTGGGAGCCAACAGCTGGATCTCTTACTCATGTGTTTTGCACATTGTCTCTCGCCTTTTGGGTGCTTGGTCTTCTCCTCTGACCAATGGAATTGCTGTGAAGCTTAAGTGAGGCTGTCCATACACAGCTAATAAATGCTCTTGTTATCACAATAAGAGCAATCGCTGTTGTTAGTAATCTACCGATTTGCTTGTCTTCCCACTTAAGGGAATCCCTTGAGAGGAGGGGCCATCCTGAGCCAATCTGTGTTTTCCCCAGAGTCCAGCTTATGTAGAGGGCGCTCCATTGACGTTTGGGGAAGGAAGAAAAGAAGACAGACGAGGCAGGAGGGAGGAAGGAAGGGAAGGAGGGGAGAAGAGAGGAAGAAAAAAGAACAGGGAAGAAGGAAAGACGATTACAGAACAAAACCATTGGTTTGACATATGAAAAGTATTTCGAACAAAACTATTGATCACATAAGGATGAAAATGTAAAAGCTTAAAGATATGCAAGAATGACAAACACCGTACTCAGAATAATGATGATTTCTGGCAAGAAGGAAGGAACTATGAGTGGAGAGGGGAGAGGTTAATGGGGACATACTCTAAAAACTAAATTTGGATGTAATTATTTATTCATTAAAGAAAACAGCTGCTTAAAAATGTATTCCATAATGCATACGGAAGATACTGCCACTGTAATGTTATTGTTAAAATTCCCTCTATTGCCCTGTCTACTGTTCGTTTTATTTTTTAATAACTTGTTTGCATTTTTATATCAATCGAAGCTATGGGTGCCCATGGTTTAAACACTAAGATCACTCTACCTGGTTTGTTAACTATGCAGCATTTTTCCTTCTTCTGTAAAAAAAACCTGGGTGATAAGAACATGGGTATTCATTTTATTATTCCCTAATATCTTTTTATAAATCTGAAACATTAAAAAATATATTAGGTGCTCATAAAGTCACTGTAAGAGATGAGGAAACTTCTCTCAGATTGCCGCATGTCCACACACTCAGTGGTTGTACATGCTCTGCAGCTTGCATTCGTTATTCATTCATGTATTCATTATCCATCCAATCACTCATTCATTATTCCTACCAGCTCCATCTCTAGTCCATTCAGTTCTTCGGTCTCAGACCAACTGCAAAGGGGGAAGTTGTTCACGGAGGCAATTAGCTGCCCATTGCACTCCCCGCCCCTGCAAGAAGAAGGGGACTTCGTGTCGTTGGTTTCTGAAGAAGAGTGAGACTGGTTGAGCTGTGTGTGTTGACCAAGGTCAAACAGCCGATGAGTGCGTGGAATTGGACACAGATCTAACACAAAAGCTCACTCTCAGAGCTGCTGTTGTGTGCAAACATGACGATAATGTTTCGGGAAAACATTTTATTACACTTTAGGCAAAACTTTACATATCGTATTAGTTTTCCCCATCAATAGATCACACACCCATCAGTGCATCACACACCCATCAGTGGATCACATTACCCATATGTGGATCACACACCCATCAGTGGATCACACTACTCATCAGTGCATCACACACCCCTCAGTGCATCACACACCCATCAATGGATCACACTACCCATCAGTGCAGCACACACCCATATGTGGATCACACACCCATCAATGGATCACACTACCCATCAGTGCATCACACACCTATCAGTGCATCACACACCTATCAGGGCATCACACACCCATCAGTGGATCACACACCCCTCAGTGCAGCACACACCCCTCAGTGCAGCACACACCCATATGTGGATCACACACCCATCAGTGGATCACACACCCCTCAGTGCATCACACACCTATCAGGGCATCACACACCCCTCAGTGGATCACACACCCCTCAGTGCATCACACACCTATCAGGGCAGCACACACCCCTCAGTGCAGCACACACCCCTCAGTGCAGCACACACAAGTTGTTCCATGACATTGGTTGCACTCCCCCAGGGGTCAGGATTCTGCTTATTTCTTGCCTGGCTCCACCTTTCCACTTTTGTGTTTTCCTTGACTCCCCCTGTCTTCTTAGTGTTGTTTGGGAAAATGTTGCCCTTTTGGTGATGTGTATAGTTGATTATTCTGAGGAGCGTGCTTCTCATGTTTGTTTTATGGTGTCATTTGGAGGGAATCTCTTCAGTTAAAATATTTTCCTCTTAAGGGCTCAAGTAGAAGGCAAATATTTTGAGACTGATGATGGCAACAAATGTACAAATGTGCTTGACACAATGGATGGACGTATGGATTGTGATAAGAATTGTATGAGCCCCAATAAAATGATTAAAAAAATATTTTCCTCAGGGTAACAGTCTCAGGTGATTCTCTAGTCTCTTTCAGATCAGCGGGCCTGCTTGTATTCTTATTTGCTTTCAATTTTGATCTACGTTTTTAGTCCATTCTAACTGGGACATTCAATGATGGGCTTGGCCAGTGGCAACCGGACATGAGCTATTTTGGTCTCGAGTTGAGGAGGTTGTGGTTCATGTGGGCCGTTAGTCCTGTGGACTAATTGCTTCCTAGAAGTTTACTTTTTCATCCCTCTATTCTACTCCAGCTGGGAAGAAACCAATAATCACTTCTTAGTTGGTAACCTACACACTTTTAAGATCCTAGATGCTATTCACTGGATTAGGACGTAGAACAGTGTTCTTATGAGCTGTGTTTTGCCAGTGGACTTAGATGAGGTGATCTAAATGGTCAGGTCCAGTTCTCATTCTCTCCGTCTAAGAATCTAAACAGAGCCCCGATAGCTAAGTGGGTTATGAGTGGGGCTGCTAACCTCAAAATCAACAGTTTGAATCCACCAGGCACTCCGTGGGAGAAAGAGGAGGCTTTCTCCTCCTGTATAAAGTCACAAGAAGTCTCAGAAACCCATCAGGGCAGTTCTACCCAGTCCTGTAGGGTCACCCCGGGTCGGAATCAACTCGATGGCAGTGCGTTTGAGAGAAGTAGCTTCTACAACTGTGCCCCGTGCATACGCTGGTATATACGTACGTATAGGGTTAGTATTTGCAAATACGTACGTGGAAATATCCACCACCACACCTATCTGACTCTGTGGGCGTGCGCAGTATGACCTCCCTCACCGATACAGCATACACACGACCTGTGTAGCTATCAGAAACTACTGTGAGAAGGGCTGTAAGTTACGTGCCTACTGGAGCTGTTCTCTGTTCCTGCACACTCCCAGTGTTTTCTTGCCTCGGTCCTTTGAGCTGACTTCCTCCCCGTTGTGTATTGCCTTTCTGTTCACAGAATTGACACGTTTTTTTTCCTGCCAGAATTAACCCTTGTCTCCCGTCTAGCGAGTGCTTTTCCTTCCTTTCCTCACGCCCAGGTAGCCGTCAAAGAATGTCTCCTCTGTGTGTAAACCTATTCTTGACTTTTGTAGTAGTCGTCTCACCTGGTCTTTTTCCTGCTGTGATTGGCTTATTTCATGCAGCATAACACACTTCAGATTCACCAGTGCCGTGACATGTTTTGCAGATTCGCCGTTGTTCTCTATGGTTGTGTAGTATTCCATTGCGTGAGGACCTACCTCTGTTTCCTTACTCATCTGCGGAGGGGAACTGTTTCCATCTTCTTGCTCTTGGAATCACTGCTGCAGAGGTCATTGATAGGCAGATGCCTGTTCCTGTCGCTGCTCTTCCTCCTCTGGGGTATATACTTCGTGGGGACAGTGCTGGATGGCATGGCATTTCTACTTCCAGCTTTCAAAGGAAGCACCAGTCTACTTCCTGTAGTGGTCGCACCCTTCTGCAGTCCCGCCAGGGCTGGATGAGATCCGGCCTCCTCATCAGCATTTGCTGTTCTTTGTTTTGGTTTTTAAATCAATGCCTTTATGGCGGGAGTGAGATGATAACTCATTGTAGGTTTGATAAGCATTTGATGGTTCACTGTAACATTAGCAGCGCAAACCCACCAGGCAGTCCACAGGAGAAGGCTGCAGCTCTCTGCTCCCCAAAAGATTTACAAAGCCTCACACACGGAATATAGGGTGGGCTCTATAGGATGCTGTCTGTCGGAAGAGACTCGACTCGATGATGGTGGATGTGGTCTGGATCTTTAAGGGTTACGCCCTGATGGCTTCCTCCTTGGGCTGCTGACTGCAAGGTCAGCAGTTTGAAATCATCAGCCACTCCAGGGGAGAAAGATGGGGCTCTCTACTCCTTTAAAGAGTTGCAGTCTTGGAGAACCAAAGGGGCAGTTCTTTTTCTGTGTTGTGATTCATTTATTTATGCCCGAATCAACTGTGACCTTATTAATCACACCTGTTCCTTTTGGCCAGGTTGGCACAATAAACCTACCTATCATAGCATCAAAATAAAATAGTGCCCAGTCCTGCTCCATCCTCAGGACATGGCTCACCCAGCTGTATAGGCAGGCAAGTTCAGAGTCTGTGAGTCAGGTGTCAGGCTGGAGGTTTCTCTTGATTCACATAGCTACAGGGGCTGATGAACCCAACATTGACAGGCGTGGTAGTTACATAATCTGGTGTCCATTTGAGTGGATTATTAGCGAAGGGGTGGAGTCTGGCCTGTCAATCACGATATGGCCAATGAGGCCTCTGTGTGGGCGTGGCCTTCTACTGAGAATTGTGGGAAATCCTGTTTTTTTCCTCCTTGGAGGCGGGAGACACTTCTCTCACTCTGTTTACTGCTCTGGAGACGCTCTGTTGACAAGACACATGGCACTATGCTAATAGACTCCATGCCCTGGGAGATGGAGGAACCACATGGAGACCCCTGCCAGCACTGAGATGCTTACAATACCACTGGATTCACAAGACGCCCCACCCACTGGCCTGTGATCTTCCTGCATTTGGTGTCATTGCACGTGTTTCATGAGTCTTAAGAGGAGTTTATAGATTGGTATTGGACAGATGGGCTAGTATTGGACTTAAGGGCTTCGACTGCACTGGGTTGGAATGCTTTCTTAATGTACAATTACCCTTTATATAAAACTCTGTCTTATACACATATGAGTTTCTATGGATTTGTTTCTCTGGTCTACCTGGACTAACAGCAGGCTTCTGACTACAAAGGTGAATGAAGGTTAGCAGGTATGATGGCAGGTTGCTGATGAAATCTAGGGTTGGCAGGCAATATGACAGGCCACTTGCTCAAGTCTAAAGAACCAGAGGCCAGATGAAAAGCCAGATGCAGGATCCAAATCCAACAAAAATCAGATAAAATTTTCCACAGTGTCCACATGTGTTAGAAACAGGCCACACCCTGAGAAAGTTTCGTTTCAATTGATTGGTTGCTCATAGCAGATCCTATTATAGAAGTGATTGCTTTCTGTTAGATCTCATCAAGGGGGGCTGGATCTTAACTGCCAAACCTCTGAGAATCCTGGCCCAGGCAAGTTGACACAAAACTTTGACAATCACCGTACTGTTGGCGAATTGACCCTTTCATGATAATATTATGCTCTTCCTTGTCTCTTGTGGTGAATTTTGCCTTAATATGTATTTTAATCAGAGATTACTTGATGGATTCCCCCCTCCCCACAACCCTTAATTTTTAGCTGGTTCTTTGTGTATGAGATGTGTCTCTTGTAGGCATATAATGATGAGTAATTTAAAAAAAAATCCATTGTTTCTATTACTCTGCTCTATTTAACCCATTGACCTCCACTGTGATTGTTGGTGAATGTGAATTAAGAGCTGTCATTTTGTGGTGCTTTTGTGTGTGTGTGTGTGGTGTGATGGTTTCTTTGTATTGCTTACCATTCCACACTGGGTTCTTTTTGCTCATTGATTTTATTTTAATTTCTTTCATTGTTGTTGATTTTCTGCTTACCGAGTCTATTTTTTTCGTACTTACTATTTTGGTGAGTAACTTCATCAATTTTCTTTGTGGTTGACCTTGAATTCACTTTTATCTTCCTAAGCTTAGAGCAGTCT
>NW_022109491.1:3926396-3939141 GCF_000313985.2 Echinops telfairi
AGGATGGTATAGTGTTTACAAGCGCCTTTAATTTACTTTCATCCAGAGATGTCCTAGTTTTACCATCGGCGTTGAGAGGCAATTTTACTGGATGTATAATTCTTGGTTGGCAAGTTTCTACGTGTGTCATTTTGGCAACACGATTACCACAGGCTAATCACAGTTTATTCTTGTTGGCCTTCCTTCCTATGTGAGAGTTCACTTTGCCAGAGCTGCTGTCAGATTTGTTCTTTGTCTTTGGCGATGGCAGGTTGATTATAATAAGTCTTGGTGATTTTCCTTTGGGGTCCGTCCCGAGAGAACACCAAATCCTAACGACTAGACCATCAGTGGGGTGGGGTGGGATCTATCCTGTGTGTCTTTCCCCCCCTAACTTCTTGACTGCATTATCTTGTCTTTTATTAGAGAAGTGGTGTGCCAGCAAATCTTCAAGCTCGTTCTTTTTTGTCTTTTCCTGTTTGGGAATTCCTCTCATGTAATATGTCTCTGGGTGGTGCACCCCATTACTCTTAGTGGTCCCCATTTTTCCTCATTCTTTTTCTGAATTTTCTCTAAACAAATTAGTATCAAAGACTTTCCCCTTTATTTCGTGATTCTCTCTTCCCCTGATCCAATCCTTCTCTGTGCTTCCACTGAATTATCTATTTCTGAAATTTTATTGTTAGTCATGTATTTCCAGTTACTATTTTTGTATGCGTTCTCGTTATTTATTTGGTTATTTTGCTCCTGTAGAATTTTCATGAATTCTTTTCGAGATTTTCTCTTGATTTTGTCTGAATCTTCCTTGATCTCTGCGTTAGGCTGGGTTCTCTACAGAAGCAAAACTAGTGACACGTGTGCGTGTAAGGACATAGAAAGAGATTTATATCAAGCAATGGCTGACACAGTTGTAGACGTGCACACATCCAGTCTAAGTCAAGTCCGTGGGTCAGATGGAAGCTGGAGACGTCTCCTGACTCCTGCAGCCGGAGGGGCTGGTGAACAGGAAGCGGGAAGATGAAGTAAGAAAACCCCAGGCTGGCGGAGGCAGAGCTGAATGAGTCTGGGCTGGACTGCAGGAACCCAAAGTGGGCAGTCTGCCCATGACTTCCCGGGATCGGCAGGCAATAAAACACGAGGCTGATGATCCCGAGTCAGGATCCAGGTCCAGATCCAGCAGTACAAGGAGCTCGCTTCCACCCCCTGAGTGAAATCTTCCTTGATTGGGTGAAAAAAATGGTGACCAGAGTTAGGAGGTGGTATTCCTTCCGTCCATCCTTCCCACAGCTCCTTGGCTGCTGCCCTGAAGAGCCCGTCTTGGAGCTGACCACACTCTTAGGTCACATGCTAGGAGGAAACCTGGCCCGCCCAAGGTGACATAAAACTGGAGAGTTACAATCTCTTTCTTGAGGTCTTCAAGGTTGCAAACATCCGTTTTACAAATTCCTTGTTCGGTACATCCATGACCGTTTGCTCCCCAGGAAGGCTTTCTTGCCCTTTATCTTTGTCACTTGTTTGAGGCATCTTGTCCTGACTCTTTTTGCTATTTGTTGTTTGTCGATTCAGGGACATCCGGGCATTATTCGATTGATTGATGGATTGATTGTTTGCACCGCCCAGATTTCTCCTTTTGTTTGGACATGTTCCGATGGACAGGTGGGTGCGTTACTCTGGTTGCTTGTTTGGTGGCACTGGCGTGCTTGTCGCCTGTGCCCCAGGGGGCGGGATACTGGCTGGGGCTGTGAGCCTGGGTTTCTTTCCCTGGATATGTGAAACAGCTGGGGACCAGTTGAGTGGGCATCAGCCACGCGTTCGTCAACCCAGGGATGTGCGAGTGAGTGGGGGTACTTCCTGGGCCGGTGGGAGTGCATCAGGCCAGTGAGGGATTGGGTTGCCCTCACTCATAGGGTTGGCGGGGTGGGGGTGGGAATGGAGGGCGGCAAGGATTGGTGTCAGGTGGGCTAGCCTACAGAATTATGGCTGGTGCTGCCTTCTGGATCAGGCAAGTGTGGGCAGCAGGTGATGGGCAGTTGCCATGGCTCAACTGGTGAGTGAGTCACCAATCACCACGGTGGGGAACGCATGAGGCATGATCCATGGGCGTGCATGTCCCAGGCGTTGAGGGAGGTGGTAGCGTTAGGACTCACCTGTGACCACTGGGTCTGCAGGAGTGTGTGTGCGTGCGTGTGTGTGTGTGTGTGTGTGTGTGTGTGTGTGTTGGCAGGTGAGGGGGGCAGGGCATGTGATTTGTGATGTATGGGAGGGTGTGCCACCAGGCCCTGGGGGAATAGAGTGGTGGGCTGCTGTGGGCTGAGGTGGTAAGTGGATGTGGTTTGTTGTCTGGTGGCGTGGGAACTTGCCCTACTGGCCATGGGAACCATGGACTCCTGGTTGGGGAGTGATAGTAGCGGCGTGCTACCTATGCCTGGGGTGGGGTGGGGACGGAGTGCTGCCCCTCTGGCTACTGAGAGTGTGAGGGAGCTGGACCGGTGCACACCTCCGGTTGCTGCTCTCCAGAGTGGGCATCGGCAAATTCCTAAGCAAGTGTAGCGGGCCCTCAGGTTCCCGCCCCTTCCCAGGGCAAGGTGGGTGGGGACGTCTGGAGTCCAGTGTCTCCAGCTGTCACATCCCGAACGCCTCCCTCAGTGTGGCCCTTCCGCCTAAAAGACCAGGGCGAAGTTCTCTTCCTATTTTCTGGCCCCTTTCTGCTCTGTGGTCCCTGCATCTCAGGAGCTCTTCCCACCGCCCTGCCCTTGCCCCCTTTCCCCTGGCGCGTGTTCTGCTCACTTCTCATCCCTCGGGATTTGTCGACACCATGTCTTGGTCCTCGTGAGGGTTCTGGGAAGTCACCTTCCGCCGCCGCCCCTCATCTGAAATCACTCTGCGTTGTCAGATGGGCATGCCGTGTTTGATAGACATCTCTGTTTTGTGTTTCTCCAGATCCACTGCGTTTGTGCCATTTCTTCTTCCAGTTGGTGCTTGGTGTAGTTCTTTCTCCTTTCCCTGGGGCTCTAGGATCATCATCTGTATCTGCTTCGGCTGGTTTCTCAGTCCTTGGTTGTAGAGCAGTGGTTCTCAACCTTCCTAAGGCCATGACCCTTTAATACAGTTCCTCATGTGGTGGTGACCCCCCCAACCATAATTTCATTGCTACTTCATCACTGTCATTTTGCTACTGTTATGAACCGGGTGACCCCTGTGAAACGGTCGTTCGACGCCTCCCCCCCCAAGGGGTCATGACCCACAGGTTGAGAACTGCAGCGGTAGAGGAATGGCATAGATTTTGCCCTCTTAACCCAGATAATATTCATAATGTTTATGAAAATGGCAATACCCATATGGCATCAACGTCTACTATCTCCATCTCAGACCTTTCTGCTGGAACCCTGGCTCTGGGAGAAGCCAGCCTCCATGCTGGGAGAACACTCCAGAAACTCACAGGGTGTAGAATGGAAGCCTTCTGCCCACAGCCTCGTGAGTGCACATTTTGGAAGTGGGTCCTCCAGCCCCAGTGGAACCATGAGATGACGCATCTGGACAGGAATCCCATGAGAGGCTGCGGTCCAGAGCTGCCCCAGTCAAACCCCTGAGTTCCTGACCCCATAGACATCGTGAGCTGATAACGAGTTGATGTTTGAAAGCACTAATATTGGGAAAAATCATTATGAAGCAAGTGATAATTCGCACTGCCTCTGAAATGTAACAGATCCAAAGTGGAGCTCAGGCCAAAATGTTTCAGTCATCCTTAAAGTTTCACAACCCAAAATTGATGGGAGAAAGTCCCATTGTTGTAAGTTGAATAAGTATCCCAAACCCAACCACTTTCCCCCATACCCCAAGTCATCTGTTCTACCGTCATCAGCTCTTAGGGAGATGGCTGTAACATCAGCTATCCGATCTCCCTTCACCTCTGCACGCCTAGAGTCAATTCGCAACACAGAAGCCAGAGGAATTGTATTAAAACGAGAATCCAGATGATGCCCGTTCTTCTCCAACACCATCACTCATGCATCAATTCTTCTTTCTTGACAGCTGCTTCCAGGAGCATTGATGGGTGGGCAAAAGGCGTAAAAAATCCAGATGAGGGAATTTCCAGTCTCTACGCAGCGTGTTCATCTGTCCAAATTGCTCTCATTTGCCCAGATGTTTCCTATCCAGGTGATAACAGCATTACACTAATACTTCACTTTGCATTCCTTAGGTTTTAATCTACTTAGCGCAGAGTAGCAACGGTTGATGTGTCTGTTGGGGGTGAGTGTGCGTGTGGGCACATGGATGAATCCTAGTTGGCTCACATTTATGGTCTTCCTTAGGTATGCTGAAATTAACCAGGCCTGTGAGGGGACATTAGTAGATATTTTGTCGTAAAGTATCTTCAGAGAACCGTTTTCTGAGTTCACCACACCCGATACCACCCTCTTGCCTCACTGAAAGGCTTGTCTGGCTGTCAGGCAATGAGATCATGTTATTGAGAAGACTCATGATGTAGCGAGCAAAAGCTTAGGAAATAAGCTCTAATCCCCCAAAGGAACACTGCATACATCTCTACTCACACTAAACTATTCAATTTACAGCCCATATTGAATCCTATGTCTATAATTTACTGCCTTAACTACAAGAGAGTTTTTTTTAATACAAAACAATTTCAATATGTTTTACTATTCCCCTTGTCTCTGTTAAAGCAGAAATAACAAATTTTTGTTGAAAGATTAGGAGACAGACGCACCAGAGGTTCTCAGAGATACATCTTCATGTCACAGAGATTTCATCAGACTCTCACTGGGTACCTAGAATTATGCCCTGTGCACAGTCCCAGGTAGGTGTGATGCCAGTGCCCTGGCGGGGCACAATGGTGGAACACTCACTGCAAACCCCAAACCCAGCAGTTTGAATCCACCCAGTGACTCACGACAGAGATATCTGGGGACCTGCTCCCATAAAGACGACAGCCCCCAAACCCTATGGTGAGACTTCATCGCGTGTCTTTTGCATGGATTATCAGGAGAGACCAGTCCCTGACAAAAGGCGTCATGCTTGGTAATGTGGCAGGGCAGCCAGAGAGAGGACTCTCGAGGAGATGGATGGACAGAGTGGCTGCAACATCATAAGGATGGCGAGGATGGTGCAGGACCAGACAGTGTTTTGTTCTATTGTCTGTAGGGTCAGGACCAACCTGCCTGCGCCTAGCAACCAAGTGCATGCATCTATCCATCCCTCCACCCATCCTTCAGTCCCTCCATCTCTGATGCATCCATTCTACCTGGAGCAGGTGGGCATTTGCTTCACAGCTTTTGGACTCAAGGATCATTATTCTGCCAGGTTAAAGGACTTCTATCCTTTTGCTCCCTACAGCTGGGTCATTGGTTTCTCCCCCCGACCCCCCAACCCCAAGCCATTCTCTTTCTCTGGGCGACGCAGATCTTTCACCTGTAGCTTCTTCCAGTGGGCAACAAAGGCCCACCACTGCTCTCCTGTGGAAAACAGACCTGGATATCGGGGAATAGGAATCTCTTCTATTTCTCTATTGCAAGCCGAACAAGACAAATGAATATTTCCATAAATAACGTATCCACAAATTCATTTGTTCAACAAATATATTTATCGCTGCAGTTCAAAGCTCCTTTCTCTAAATTATCTTCATTTATTCAACAAATACAGGGAGTGGTCGCTCTGTCAGGCACTTTCAGGATTAATTGGTGAGAGGCAGACACGCTCTCTTCTCACGGAATTTATAGGTTGGTGGGGGAGGCAGCTTGGAGCAGACTGTCAAATAAATAACTGCTCCTTTATGATTAGTGCTACTAGGGGAAGTGAAGGTACTATCAGAGGAGTACAGGAGAACCTCACCTCAAGCACACGCGTGCATGCGAGCGTATGTGTGTGCAAATGCCCACATGTGCATATGTAGTGTATGGATTGTAGTGTCCTCTCAAAATTCGTATCAACTTGGATAGATGATGATTCTTAGATTCTTAGTATTGTGTCATTATCTTCCATTTGGGATTTGATCTTTTTTTTTCCAGTTGCTGAGTTTATTATTATTTTTGTAAGCAATTTTATGGGCATATAATTTACATATCATACAATTCAATAGTTCAATCGTTCAATCCTTTCAAGGAGAATTGTACAACCATCAGCACATCAATTCTACAAGATCCGCTTCCCCTCCCCCCATGGTTAAATTGCCTTTAAAAGGAGTTGTGCAACCATGATCCGTCTGGTGCTCCTTACTGCTTCCATTATTCATTGCTGAAATCCCCTTTCCCTCTCTATCACCCCCTCCCCCTGTTCTCCCTAAAACCCCCTTGTATCAGTTACCATCATTATGCAGCCACCCCTGTGTTTCACAGCTGGGAGACCCAACAGAAAACACTAACAAACAAAACCATGCTAAGGTGATAAGGTTAAAAACATAATAGCGCACAGAGAAAAACACAAAGAATGCATCAGATGGAAAAGACCCCCAACACCATTTAAAAAGCCAGGGAAGAAATTTCTGCCCTGGAACCATTAAGAGATCACTGTACCCAGAACAGGTTCAGGTTGCATCGATAGGGTGGTCGACTGGCCAATACTGAGTTTGATCCAGTGTAATCAAGATTACAGTGGTTTCTGCCTGGTAGTTAGGCTTTAACACCCTTATCTTCAGTGATCATTTCACGAAGGTGAGTACTGAGCAGGGCCATGATGTAAGAACTGATTGTTCTTAAGTTGGAGATAGGATTTAATGTGAGTTCAAAACGCATTCCTGGGTCTATGTCTCTCTCTTTTTTTTTAATTTGCTGTAACTTGGGAGGCAATGCATATGCCATATTGTTCCATAGTTCAATCAAGGCAAACATAATTGTACAATTCCGCCCTCCACAGTCATACATGTTTTCCAAAACATACTTTTCCTTCCTGGACTTCTTGACATCATCACCTTCTTATCTCCCCCACCCCTCCATCTCCCCCTTACCTCAAACCCTTGTTATATTTTCTTTCCCTGAGGCTTAACATTTGATATAGTTAATGTTTATTGGGCCAATCTGGCCAATAAACACATGTGGGTTAATTGAAGGGTGGAGAGATAAATGGCTTGGTGAACCTCGCCTTTTTAGTTCTCAGGTCTGATGGTCGCACCAGGTGCAGCTGCCTTAGCCAGTTCCCTGCTTGAGCTGACAAGGCTCACTTTCTGCAAGACATCCCTGAGGAGAGGCCACATGGACCTACCCCGATACAGCCCTGGGTGCTGGAGAAGCTGTGTGGTATGGGAAACGGAAAAATTTCTCCCAAGTTGTCTCCCTCAAATATATGCTACACTTAGCAGCTTGCTACATGTGGCAGATGACTATATACTAGGAGGTCAACTGAAGTAGGTCAGGAGTTATTCTCCTTAAGGGTTATCAGCCATCCAGAGCAAGCAGAAACCACTGTTTATCCCACAGCAAGTAGGGCCCACTCCCTTCTGATAAGGATAGTAGTAAATTGTTTCACTGTAGGAGAGCCCAGGGAGGTCTAGCCCACTCAAGGGTAGCCAAGGTTAGGCCTCTATTTCTCTATTGCAAGCGGAACAAGACAAACTAATACTTCCATAGATAACGTATCCACAAATTCATTTGTTCAACAAATATATTTATCGCTGCAGTTCAAAGCTCCTTTCTCTAAATCATGAATCTAGGGTCTGCCCTTCTTGTCACATGCATACCTCTAGTTTCACCGCTTCCTATCATTATGTGTACACCCTAGCTCATCCCCTTCTTGTTACAGCTATGCCCATTGTATATCCCCCTCCTATTGCTTGTACTGCCTATTGTACAGCCCCTTCCTGTGATGTGTGGTTACCTGTAATCACACTCCCTTAAGAGATATAAGCCTTGGTTAGCAATAAAGTTCCCCCCTGCTCGAGCTACCCCCGGCCTTCTCAGCCCTGCTGTGTGCGGACCTGGCTGGTAAGGTCATGGCCATCCAGGAGGTGAGCATGCTACCAGGCAATGTGTCTGACTCCATTATTTCAATCTCTCTTCTATCTCATGCTCTATGACTTTATTATAATCTGTATGTATTTCAACCGTACAATTGTGCCTATCGAACCCACAATTAGTTGTGGGGACTGTCCTTCCCCCACAGTGTGGAGACCCCTGCCAGCGCTGAGATGCTTACACGCTCACTGATTCGGCTTTTCTCTTGCAGTCGGCATCATTGAGTGTGTTTTGTGAGATGGAGGAGGACTTTGTGGATTGGTGTCGGACATATGGGCTAATGCTGGACTTGTGGGCTTGGGCAGCACTGGGTAGGGATGTTTTCTTGATGTGCACTTATCCTATATATAAAACTCTTATACATATGAGTTTCTGTGAATTTGTTTATCTAATGTACCCAGACTAACACAATATCCCTACATCATTTACTGAAAAATAAACAAACAAACAACACAGCTTCCAGAGGGTGAGCCCCGACGGCAATGCCCCTCTGAGATACACCCTAATACAAACAAGCATAGCAGACCATAACAGAATGGCCGTCACAGGGTTGCCAGGATAATACGTATCTTAATACAGCATACAGGGCACTGATGTACCAAGACCTGGTTTGCTTACCAAACAACAGCACACCGCTCTGGGTACCTCTGTCTTCTTCTACCTCAGACACTTTTTTTTCCGGCTTACGTCTTCAGGTTACAAGTGTGGCTGGGGTAGATTCCAGTCCACCCAGTGGAGTTCCCCTATGGGGTCTCCCTGATGCAGCCTCTGGAGCATGACATGTACCCCCCCAAATCCAGGATTCAGTGTCCAGTGTTCTGTGGCATCTGGCCTGGGTTCCCAGGCTACCCCCAGATACCCTAGGTCAATTCTGCCCTCCCGTTGCACCCCACTAAAGACCCTCCCTATCTAATTTTTCCAAGAGCATCCCCAGTCTCTCCTCCCCACATCTGGTGATATACTGATCTTACGCGTTATAAATCCCAACCTTTATGAAGTGAAAGAGGTTGGATTAGAGAAAATTGTTTTTTACTTTTTTGGAGAAAATTATGTTAATGAAGCAAGGTGCCTGCCATCTACAGAATAGGGAGTGTCTTCAGCCAACCTCTCTCTTAAAAAGCAAAAAAAACAAAAACAAAAACATTTTACTGTGAGGGGTTCTAACCAACCTCTGTCTGAGCAGTCCACATCTCCGCCCTACCCCCACTTCTATCTAAGACGTTGTAATGTGGGCCTAATCAGAGCAGCTGGTGGTGATGGGTGGGGACATTTCCATTAGTTCATTGGACTAATTGTTTCCTTGTTTTCTTTAATGCTTGTAGTATTTATTCATTCATTTCATAAAACTTGTTATACTTAAAAAATTATTTTACTGGGGGCTCTTACAGCTCTTATAAACATTCCATACATCAATTGTAAAAAGCATGTTTGTATATATGTTGCCATCACCATTTTCTAAACATTTACTTACTTTCTTTTTAAAAAAAAATCATTTTATTGGGGGCTCATACAACTCTTATCACAATCCATCCATCCATCCATGTGTCAAGCACATGTGTACATTTGTTTCTACCATCATTCTCAAAACATTTGCTTTCTGCTTGAGCCCTTGGTATCAGCTCCTCGTTTCCCCCCCTCCCTCTCCGCTCCACTCATGAACCCCTTTAAATTTATAAATTATTATTATTTTGTCATATCTTACACCATCCGACGTCTCCCTTCACCCACTCTTCTGTTGTCCGTCCCCCAGGGAGGAGGTTATAGGTAGATCCTTGTAATCGGTTCTCCCTCCTTTTCTTTGTTTAAAACAATTTTTTCCAACAGTTTCATTGACGTATAATTCACGTATCATGCAATTCAATAGTTCAATCATATCAAGATGAGTTGTACAACATCACCACAATCAATTTTAGATGATTTTCTTCTTCTTCTTTACAAAATTAATTAGGAATTAAATTAATTAAAAACATTTTTTTACAGTTTTTAACAAAATTGTGAATTAGGTGGGAGTTTTACATTTCAGATCTTCAATTTTGCATCTTGGAAGCAATTAATCCAGTGTTGTCTCTCTAGTTTGATTATTTTGGGTTTCATATACAGAAAAACATACAAAATAAAAATGAAATCCAAACAAACAGCCCAATAACAATGCTAGAATAAAACAGGGAAAAGCCTCAATAGAAAACAAAGTAGAAAATATTAAAAACTGGAACAATGAGACACTGGTTCAAGAGGGAGAACAAGTGACAAGGTGGCACAGTTTGACCTAACGGAAGTGCAGGAACCTTTCCTACAATGTACTCTGACAACCAGGTCTTTCCCTTCCCTGATCCACAGTCAGAGGGGATTCACCAGAGGCTTAATCTAAATGGGGGACCCTGGCAATGGATTTTGGGCTTTCACGGTCATCCAAAACCTGTTTCTCCTGAGTCTCCGTCCTCTCCATATGAAGTTGATCATTAGATTTTCCATTTCTTTAAAAAAACCTGTTTGGATTCACATTGGAATTGAATTTTATTGACAAATTAATTTTATTAATTTGATGGTACTGAGGAGCCCTGATGGGGCAGTGGTTATGTATTGGGCTGCTAACCAAATGGTCAGCAGTTTGGAACCACCTTGGGAGAAAGACGACACTTTGTACTCCTGTGAAGAATCACAGTTTTGGAAACTCACGGGGCAGATGACCCTGTCCTGTAGGGTCACTATGCGTGGGCACCAACTTGATGGCAGCGTTTGATTTTTGGTTTTAGGGGGTACTGACATTTTCACAACACCAAGTCTTCCTATCCACAAACATGGGATATTCTTCCATTTCTGTAGGTCATTTTTGATTTCTTATAGTAGTGTTCTGTAGTTCAGTGTGTCCAGATCTTGTGTTAGTTTGGTTAGACTTATTCCTAAGCATTTCATCTCTTGTGTGGGATATTCATGGTTTTCTTGACGCCTTTTCCAGACCTCTCTTTGGCAGTATCCAGGAATTGAACGGATTCCTGCTTGTTTATCGTGTGTCCTGCTTCTTGGCGATTTCCTTGATCGTTTCCAACAATAATTTTGTGGAGTGTTTTGGATTCTATCTGGAATCATACCTGCAAATAGCGAGAGTTTCACTTTTTTTTGACCCAATTATATTCCCTTGATTTAATTAATTAACTAATTAATTATTTTTTTGTATAATGGTTCTGGCTAAGACTTTCAGCATGATGTTGAATACAAGTGATGATGGGGGGAATTCTTGTCTGGTTCCTGGTTTTCAGTTTCCCCCCATTAAGCATGATGTTGCCTGTTGGATTTTTATATATGGTCTTTATTATGTTGGGGAATTCCCTCTTAGTCCTGTTTTGTTGATTGTTTTGATCAGAAATGTGTTTTGAATATTGTCAAGTGCCTTTTATGCATCTTTTAATATCAATAGATGATTATATGGTTCTTATTCTTTGCCTTGTTGATGTGGTGGGTTACCTTGATTGTTATTCTAATGTTGAACCATTCTTGTATCTCAGGCATGAATTCCATGTAATCATGATTAATTATTTTTTGATATGGTGTTGGATTCTATTGGCCTGGATTTTGTTGGGAATTTTTTGCATCTATGTTCATGAGGGATATTGGTCTGTAGTTTTTGGTCTTTGTGGGGCCTTTGCCTGGTTTTGGTATCAGAGGAATGCTTCCTCCATAGAATGAAGTTGGGAGTTTGTTGTCCTTTTCGATATTCTAGAATAGTATATGTAGTATTGGCAACAGCTCTTCACTGAATACTTGGTAGAATTCCCCTATACAGGCGTCTGGTCCTGGACTCTTCTTGGTTAGAAGTTTCTTGATAATCTTCTTTATTTCTTCTTTTATCATGGGTCTGTTGAGGCTTTCTACATGTATCTGTGCTAATTTGGGTAGACGCTGTATTTCTAGATATTTGTCCATTTGTTCTAGGTTATAACACTTGTTGGAGCACAGTCTTTCATAGTAGTGTGTTATTTTCCTTTTAATTTCATTTAGATCTGTTGTGATGTCACCCTTTTATTATTATTATTTTGTAATTAAATACTTTTATTGGAGGTGCTTACATCTTTTATCACAATCCACACCTTCATTCAGTGTGTCAAGCACATTTGCACATATGCTGCAATCATCATTTTCAAAGCATTTTCTTCCCAAGATACCTATTTCTTCCCCTTCCCTCCCCCGCCTTCTCTCCCTCAAGAACCCTTGATAAGTTATAGATTATTACTTTCATATCTTACATGGTCCTCTGTCGCCCCTCACCCACTTTTTCATTGTTCGGCTCCTGATAGGGGATTATAGGTTGATCCTTGTGATTGATTCCCCCTTTCTCCCCTCACCCTCCCCTAATCCTCCTGGTATCTCTACTCTCATTGTTGGCCCTGAGGGATTTATCTATTCTGGATTCCCTGTGTTGTGGGCTCTTATCTGTAGCAGTGTGCATGTTCTGGTCTAATTCAATTTGTAAGGTAGAATTGAGGTCATGATAGTGGGGTGAAGGAAGCACCAAAGAACTACAGGAAAGTTGTGTTTTTCATCGGTGCTATCCTGCACCCTGACTGGCTCATTTCTTCCCTGTGACCCCTCTGTAGGGGGATGTCCAATTGTCTACAAATGGGTTTTGGATCTCCACCCCATGCATCCCCCCACCCCCTACCCATTCACCTTGGGTATGATTTTGTTGTGGGTCTTAGATGGCTGGTACCTGATCCCATCGACACCTCATGATCACACAGGCTAGTGTGCTTCTTCCATGTGCACTTTGTTGCTTCTGAGCTAGATGGCCGCTTGTTTATCTTCAAGCA
>NW_022109491.1:3939559-3941783 GCF_000313985.2 Echinops telfairi
CATTTCATCGGTAGCTCTTACAGATATTATAACAATCCATTTTTCAATTAGATCAAGCATAATTGTACAATTGCTGCCACCATCATTTTCAAAACAAAACATTTTCTTTCTTCTTGAACTCTTTGATACCAGCTCCCTTTTATCCCCTTTCTCCTTACCCTACCCCACCGGAACCCTTACTATTGTGTTATTATTATATTATTATTATTTTCTATATCTCACACCATCCACTTACAATTCTGTTTTTCTCACCAGCAATGTGTGAAGCTGCTAGTCTCTCCGTTTTTGCTTTTTAACTTTGCCATTAACGTTGGGGTGAAGTATATCTCATTGTTTGATTTGATTTGAGATGTTTTGATTGACATCTTTCAGATGACTAATGACCTTGAGGGTTTCTTTATGTTTGCTGGTCACAGAATGTCTTTTTTGGCGAAGTGTCTGTTCATGTTCTCCTCTGCCCATTTTTAAGGGGGATCATTTGTCTTTTTCTTGTTGGGGTGTTGGCATTTTCTATAAGTTTTAGGGATGAGTGCCTTGTAGGATTTGGCATTATCAACTCCTGCTGCACACCCCCCCTCTCAGAGAGTAGGGGAAGTTTTATTCTTTTGATGACATCATTGAATGCTCATCAGTGTCTGATTCTCAGGAGGTTCCAGGTAGCTGTTTTGTCTTTCACTGTGAATTTTTCTTGTCATGCTTGGTAGTGTATTTATGCATTTATCGGGCCCCTAAGTTTGTTCCCCATAGTTCTTTATAGTTCCAGGTTTTGCATGTTCCATCTTGAGTTTGTTTTTCTACATGGGGTGAGATATGGGTCCTGTTCCTTCCAATGCAAACGGACACCCAGTTCTTACAACATAATTGTTAAAGAGACCAACTCTTCATCTCTTCTCCATTTCATGTGTTTCAGCTCTTTGTCAAAGAGCACTTATCTGTCGGTGGATGGCTTTACTTCTGGGTCCTCAACTTCGCAGCTTTGATCCAATCTCTTTGGAGACTGAGACTTAAAAGAGACTAAGCAACCCAGCAGGGGAGTGAGAGGGAGCTACTGCTGTGGAGAAAGAAGGGCCAGGAGGGTGCCCATCCTTTGGACATAGCGTTTCTTTGTTGGGAACCTCCTAGGTCCAGGGAAGGTTGATGCCAAGACACGTGGAGAGCTCCAAGGAATTCAGGGCCCATGGATGCAGAAAAGAGACAAACTCCTCCTGAGAGCTGGTGCCCTGAATTCAGACTTCCCGTCTCCTTAACTGTGAGAGGCTAAATTTCTGTTCACTAAAGGAACATACTCATTGCAAGTCCAGGAGTCTTTTGTGCACACAATAAATCCGTGTAACTGAAGCTGTATATTATTTATAAATAAATGACTTCTAACGGGGGCACTAAGGAGTCCTGTTGGTACTATGGGCTGGATGTTGGACTACTAACTGCAAGGTTGGTAGTTCAAAACCATCAGCTGCTCATTGGGAGAAAGATGATGCTGTCTGCTGCCGCGTAGATTCATAGTCTCAAAATCCTACAGGGGGTCACCCTGAGTTGGATCAATTTTGATGGCCCAGGAATCTGCATTTAGCGGCTGAGCCAGCTTAATTCTGTGTACTATGTGCAGACCAGTGCGTCTCAAAAGCCAAGGAACCCCTGTGGACTCTCGATAAGATGCCAGTTCAGCTCAGCAGGTGGAGTAGGTCCTGAGCGCCCACTCTGACAAGCTCCTGGGCTGTCAAGGCTGCTGGCCTGAGGTCCACACTTGGAGCAGCAGAGACCCAGTCCTGATTGTACAAGTGGGATCCTCCAATCACCATCAGGAAGCTTGGTACCCACTTCCTCTGGGTCCCCTGACTCCTAGCAATCTAGAGGACAGAGCAGGACTTTTCCATAGGGTTTTAGAGACTGTAACTCTTTACAGACCAAAGACAACCTTATGTTTCTTCCAGGGAGCTCCTAGTGAGTTCAAACCACTGAGGTTTTGGTTAGCAGCTCAATACATAACCCATTATGTTCATGGAAGCTTGGCATATATGCCATTTTTCAGGCTCTTCTCAGACTGACTAAATCCTATCGGATTGGATATTTCAACATGGTTGTTTTCCAGAGCCAGTGTGGAGTGGAGACCCAAAGCCCATCTGCAGGCAACTAGACATCACCTTACAGAAGGGTCGCTGGGAGGAGACGAGCCAGTCAGGGTGCAGTATAGCAATGATGAAACATACAACTTTCCTCTAGTTCT
>NW_022109491.1:3942119-3946659 GCF_000313985.2 Echinops telfairi
AAATTATCAAGGGTTCATGAGGGAGGGAATAAATGAGGAGCTGATCCCAAGGGCTCAAGTAGAAAGCAAATGTTTTGAGAGTGATGATGGCAATGAATGTACAAATGTGCTTGATACAATGGATGGATGGATGGATTGTGATAAGAATTGTACGAGCCCCCAATAAAATGATAAAAAAGAAAAGAAAAGAAAGTTGGACACTGAACAAGGAAGACTGGAGAAGAATCAATGCGTCTGAATTGTGGTGCTGGAGAAAGATGTCAAACGATTGCTAAAGGGACAAACAAATCTTGTCTTGGAAGAAAGACAGCCAGAATGCTCTTTAGAGGCAAGGATGGGGAGACTTCTTCTTACATACTTTGGACATGTTTTCAGGAGAGATCAGTCTTTGGAGAAGGGCATCATGCTTGGTCAAGTGGACGGGAAGCCAAAAAGAGGATGGCCCTCAACGAGTTGGATTGACACAGGGGCCCCATCCACGGGCTCAGGCATAGGGACTATTGTGAGGATGGCGCAGGACCGGCGGTGTTTTGTTCAGGTGTACAGAGGGTCGATGGCACCTAAGAACATAACAACGGTGACTTGGAAGCACTGACGGGGCGAGGACAGGGGATTGAGCAGGGGATTCGGGCGGATGCTGGAGTCTAGAGCCCCCCAGTGTACAACAAGAGTTGTATCCTACAGTGGGTGGGCTTGGCTGCTAGCTGGAAGCCTGCCAGCAGGTGGTTGAGTGCCCCCAGAGATACCTCAGAAGAAAGACCTGGTGACCCGCGTCCTGAAGATGGGCTACTGACAACCCTACAGGGCCCAGCTCTAGTGGGATCCACATGGGATTGCCATGGGCCTGAGTCCACTCAGTGGCCCGGATGCTGGTGGTGGACTCTAGCTCAGTCTCCTCCACCCAGAACGCCTCACTCCCGCCTTCCTTCAGCAAGATCACTGACCTGCTAGTCATCTCATTCCACAGGAGTGGGTCTGAGGCATCCTGGGAGCCCCCTGCCTTCAGGGTGCCTGCCTTCAGAACCTCCCGGCTCCCCTGCCCTCCACGAGCGGGCGCATGACGCTCTGCCATGAAGACAGGTGGCTTCTGTTGAGCACAGCTGACAGGCCTTCTCAGGTGGTGTGATTGACAGTGCCCTAATCAGCAGGAATCGCACGGCGTGTCTCTGGAATGATGTTTGCTTTGTAAATATTTGACATGATCTACCCTGAAAACCTGAAAGGGAGCTTCATTTTTCTTTCTTTTCCTGGGAATCCGACAAGTCACAGAACTCCTCTATGTATAATTAGTCTGACAAGGGAGTTTCTGATTGGGGCTGAGGACTGAAGATGAGGGAACAGGTGTGGGTCTCTCTGCCTCTTTGCTGTTCAGGGAGCTGGGGCCGTCACCTGAGGCCCTGGGCATCCTGGCTTCTCTGAGCAGCTCAATGACAAGCAGACTCAACAGGTCTAGGGTGGGGCTGGAGGTGCTGTGTTTCTAACAAGCTCCCAAGGGATGGAGATGCTGCTGGACTGAGGACCACCCTTGGATGGCAAGTCCTGAAAGACCTGCCCTACTGCTCACTCTTATGGACAAAGGCTCATGGGAAGTCATTCAGGTTATGACTTTTGGTAGTAGAAAGGCTTGGGTTTGAAGTCTTGCTGTTTGATTTAATTAACTGCGTGACCTTGGGCTTGTAAGCTTGAGCCCCAGTGGAGTAGTGGCTATGCGTTGAGCTACTAACCACAAGGTCAGCAGCTTTTCAAACACCAACTGCTCCGAGGGAGAAAGATGGGGCTTTCTGCTCCCAGGAAGAGTTACCGTCTCAGAAACCCACAGGGGCAGTTCTACTTGGTCCTCTTTGGGTCGCTGTGAGTCGGCATTGACTTGATGACACTGGGTGAAGCTTGGGAAAGTTAGCTCCCCTCCATGAGCCAGTACATCGGGGTGAATGAGAACACCTGTGTTCTAGGGCAGTGAGCCCTGGTGGCAAATGGTCACCTGCTATGTGGCTAACCAAAAGATTGGTTCTTTTCCTCCCGTGGGTTCACCAAGTGGCTTTATGGGAGAGAAGATCTAATAATCTGTCCCTCTAAGGATCACACCCAAGAAGACCAACTGGGTGATTTGTTCTACTCTGTCACACTAGGTCACATGGAATCATTGGTGGCACCTTGCAACCATATATTCTAGGGCATTGCTTCTCTACCTTCTTGGTCTATCTATCTATCTATCTATCTATCTATCTATCTATCTATCTTTTTTTTATCTATCTATCTATCTATCTATCTATCTATCTATCTATCTATCTATCATCTATCTATCTATCTATCTATCTATCTATCTATCTATCTATCATCTATCATTATATATATATCTTCTCCCTTGAGAAGCCTTTCTAAGGAGACATGGTGGCCCAATACTTAACCCACCCACAGCTCCTTGGGAAGTAGATGAGGCTTTGCTCCCGTGAAGATTTACAGTCTCAGAAACTCTATGGTAGAGTCCTGCTCCGTCCTTCCTGTAGGATTGCTATGACTCAGAGTGGACTAGATGGCAGTGGGTTTGGTTTGGTTGCAAATTCCTTTTAGTCATTGACTTTTGAAATGGATCCCCTCTCCCTAATGAAATGTGAACACTGCTACTGCACTAGATCTCACGTATGTGTTCCCATGCTTTGTAGGACCACTGACCTTTGGAGTCTCTAAGAACCAGTTTTCATTACCCGGAGAGGGATCTTCCCTTTGTTGAGAATATATGTTTGGGGCCAACTGTAAGAATTAGTACAGGAGTGTGGGGGTAGGGAGGGAGGGTGAAATGAGGAGCTGATACCAAGGGCTCAAATGGAAAGTAAATGTTCAGAAAATAATAATGGTGCTATATGTACAAATATGCTTGATACAATTGAGGTATGGATTGTCATAAGAGCTGTAAGAGTCCCCAATAAAATGATCTTAAAAAGTAAAATAGAATAAAATATAAAGGTTCAAGTGAGGGGAAAAAAAAGAGGAACTGATATCAAGACACTCAAGTAGAAAGAAAATGTTTTGTAGATGATGATGGCAGAATCTGTACAAGTTTTCTTGAGGAAATGGATTTATGGATTGCTATAATGTCTGTAAGAGCCCCCAATAAAATGAAAATTAAAAAAGAAGGACCAGTAAAGATCATTTCAGTTAAGAATGTGGTACAAAGTTAGTGCCCAACAATGATAAAATACCAATACAGGTGTTCTAAAAATAATATAGGAATAGAGAACATATGATATCGTATTCCATTAGATACATTGTAGCATATATGTTATATGACATAGAACATGTTATATTGTATTCAATTATATTCCATTACATACCTTATGTAATGTATATTAAATTACATTATATCATGTGTATTAGGAGGGGGTACCCCAAAAGCTGAGGAGCTTTTTCAAAGCTATGTATTTAAATTTTTTACAAAACAACCTTATCACCTTCAAAGTACTCTCCATTATACTTAATACATTTGTCAAATCTGTGATTTCATTCTTAGAAATATCTTCGAACTCATCTGTTTGAATGGCTGACAGCAACTCCTTCGGTTTTTTCTTCCACCTCTACTACTTTGTCCAGTTGCTGCCCTTTCATGTCCCTCTTCATTCGCAGAAACAAAAAGAAGTCATACGGAGTGAGGTCAGGTGAGTCAGGTGTGTGGGTCAAGAGAGGCATGCGGGTTTTGTTCCCCCTCCCCCATAAAAAACAAACAATGAACTGGTGCACTGAGATGGCTGCATGAGCAGGTGCATTGTTGTGGTGGCAAAACTAGTCTGCCACAAATCAGGGCTTTTTTGCCACACACTGTTACACAATCTTTTCAGAACCTCTAAATAGAAAGCCTGATTAAGAGTCTGACCTGGTGGAATGAACTCCAAATGCATTACGAGTTGACATTTTCATCTGTTTGGTAAGTTGACGGACATCCAGAACAAGGTTTGTCATCAATTGACATTTTACCCTTTTTGAAATGAGAAAGCCTTTTGTACATTTGAGTTTTTCCGAGAGCATTGTCCTTGTAAGCTGTGTTCAACATCACAACAGTTTGTGTTCTAGGCTAGACGTGGGGGTAGGGGAGTGTCCCTAAATGCCAGAAACCACACAGGGAGGTCTCCTAGGACAGCCGAGGGGAACACCCAGGGTGAGGGCAGGCCAGGGGGCCCAGCACAGCAAATGAGCTGCTGCAGCCCAGCGCTTCCATGTTGGTTTCTCCAAGGCCTTGCCATTCCTTCTGGACCGGGACAGCCTGCTTCTTGAGCCTGGGAAGCTGGACCAGAAGGGACTGGCTAATCCAGGGGGAACAGGTGCCAGCGAGTGTGTGTGGGAACTTTTCCTGTCACGTCCATGTTCACAGAGTGCCTGGTCTCCCAGCTTCACAGCTCCCCTCACAGCCTGGGACTTTCTGCTAATACCACAGAAGCAAGATTTTAGTGCTCTTAATATGGGGAGCAAAGTATCATTTTTCAGAGGATCTGCTACTTGTCAGGCTTTGTGTTGGGGGCTTACAAGAGTTGAACTTTCTCTTAAAAAG
>NW_022109491.1:3947781-3951983 GCF_000313985.2 Echinops telfairi
AAAAATTTTTTAACACTTTTATTATTTGATCTCCCTTCTGACCAATCTTATATTTGTTTTAGTTTTAAATATTTTCTACTTTCTTTTTGATTGAAAATTTTCTGTTTTGCTTGGCTATTGTCGTTAGTTTTCATTGTTGTTTTTTTGTATGCTTTCCTCTATAAGAAATCCAGGATAGGTAAATCTATAGAGGCTGTACCTGGATTACTGTGTGTTGTGGGTAAGGCAGGGGAGGTTAGGGGTAAATGGGGAGCTAATTAACAATGAGTACAAGTCAGAAGGAAATGGTCTAAAATTGATGGTGGCGATGAGTGTCCGACTCTTCTCAATATGATTGAATCATTGAATTGTACTGTATGTGAACTGCATGTCAATACAACAGCCACACGAAAAGGAGTTGAGCCGTTCTTGTACTACAGACCCGAGTCTGGATTCTGGCTCCTCCCTGCTGAGTGGTGGTGTTGGAACCAGACTGCTTGACTGAGTCCCAGTAGCTCAAGCGAGCTGAGCAACTTAACTTGTCCTCTCGGACGCTCCGTTTGCTCATCTGTTCAATGGGGGTGAAAATTGTACCTACCTCAGGGAGTCACCAGTGGGGCATCAATGAACTAACACATAAAAAGTGCCTGGAACAGGGTTTGGTCCATGGCGTCTACCAGTGTATCTTCCAACTATTATTTCAGTGCAAGCGAGAACCAAGCCCAAACCAAACTCACTGCCATCGGGTCAATCCGATGCTAGCGACCCTGTAGGAGGGGGGAGCACTGCCCCGGGGTTTCCAGGACTGTCCCTCCTCACAGGAGCAGAAAGCCCCGTCCTTCTCCCTGATAAAGGAGGAAGGGACACGCTCATCCATTAGGAGTATGCAGACAAGAGTAGTTGTAACTACCCTGAGAGCTAGGAGACAAGGCCAGAGAGGGACGACGGCTGATTTGGGGACAATCAAAGAAGGCCTTTCCTAGGAAAGTGACAATTGTCAAGAGGCGCCTTACAAACTGGCTCCCACGCTCCTGTGTGGGGAATTTTTTGTGGTTGCTTCATTGTAATGAATTTTTATTGCTTGTCCAGCTTATTTCACACATTGTGGTCATGCTACATTGAGGTATTTCTTTAAAGGCAAAGCAACCTCCCCCCCCCAAAAAAAACACCCCACAAACAAACAAACAAACAAGAAAAGAAAATAAAAAAAACAAACCTCAAACAAAACTTCATCCTCAAACACTTACACGCACATGATTAAAAGTATGGACAATACCAAGAAAGGGTAGGAGGAAGGGAATATCATGACCCCATTCACGACCTGCCGGGGTATGTTTTCCTGGCCTCTGAGGAGCCCAGGCAGTGCAGTTGCTCCAGTGCTCCGCTTGCCGACTGAGAGGTCAGCGGTTCAAACTCCCTGGGACCTCCATGGGAGAAAGAGGAGGCTGTCTACTTCCATCAGCTCACAGCCTGAAACCCAGGGCTACTCTGTCCTCCAGGGAGGGTCACTAGGAGTTGGACTGGGTTGATGGCAAGGGTTGTTTTGCCCGAGTTAGCTTTCTGTAGGCCAGGAGCAGTGCCCCCATCAGGGGAAGGGCCGGACCTCTCTTTGCGGGATCCCCAGGCTGCACTGGGCCTGCTCCCTGCTGCTGGGGACAATGGACAGGCTCCTGTGGGCGGAGTTCCCATCCTACTGATAATGGTCTCTATCAGTTGGGCCAGGAACCAGCCAAACCAGTTCCGTGACATCCTGAATCTGGGATCCGCCCATCTTGTCACGTGTATACCCCAATCCCTCCTCTTCCTATTGTGTGTATGTCCCTGGACCACCCCCTTTCATTGCTGTGTAATCTATAGTGCAGCCCCTCCCTGTGACGCATGTCTCTACCTGTAATTAGTGGGCTGGCATGCCCCCAAAAGGTATATAGGCATGGGTCAGCAATATAGAGTTCTCTGACCTCTTGCTCTGACCTCTCTCTCTGGCTCCCTTCTCTCCCCCCTCTCCTCTCCTGTCCTCTCTCCCTTGTTCCCTTGCCCTCCTTCCCTTCCCCCTCTCTCCATGTGGACCACCAAGCTGGGCTGAGGTGAGCAAGGCTACCATGTAATGTGTCTAACTGCATTATTGTATCTCTCATGCTCCCGATGACTTTAATATAATACTTATATATCTCAACCGTACAATTGTGCATTACTGAACCCGTGGGTAGTATTAGTAGTAGTGGTGGGGACTAGCCGCCCCCACTCCCCTCTACATTTAACTTAATACTACAGGCGTGAAGAAAAGGCTATGGAAGAATATAAAAATAAAACATGCTTCCCTATACCATTTTGGTGTGATCTTTTTTTCCATCTAAGTATTCCAGGGCCTAGATAACTTTTTCTACATCCTTGTTATTTTCCTCGTTTGTTTAGTTTTACTATTCAATATCCAGTGATTTATTTTCTTAAGCACACAAACTTCCATGATCGGGTGTTATTCTACCACATGCATGTACTATAATTTATATATATTCATAATTAATATATGCTATTTCAGAATGCCTGGGTTCTTTCTAATTTTTCACAATTATAACCAATGTTATGATTGGATATTCTTATTAGATAAATCTCGGTGCATATCTTCAATTATTTTCTGAGGAAAACTCTCTGGTAGAGCAATTAATCAAAGGGTATGCACATTTTAGAGAAATTGATAAATATTGCTTAATCATTTTCCGGAAAGTTCCTATCCATTTTCGCTCCCGGCAGTAATGTGATCTCTTTGCCGCCCCCGCTCCTACCATGGAAACAGTGTATTTTATTTTTGTCCCTTTGGTACGTGAGAATGAGTCCCTCTTGTTGTTTTAGAATGCACATCTCTGGGGGTAGTAGTGCCACTTGACATTTTCTCCATCGTTCATTAACCATGCGTGCTTTTTTATTTGAGTTCGTGGATTTGGGCAAAGTTTTCTGGGTGAGCACTTACTTATTTTTTTTTAGAGCCATCTCAGCCTTCTTTGTACCATTAATTATACCGATAACCATTAGTCACCTATGAGTGCGTATATTAATCTTGCTTCCCTCCCCCGTTCATGGCTTCTTACTGCACTTCTGGTATCCTGTTTGTTTCTTTTCCTGTGTTGATTCCTGGAGTTTTAATTTCATGATTTCTTCCTTAGCATTTGTACTTGGGAAGAGCTGCACTAGCTGATATCGGTTTAACTCTCGACGGATGTATTTTCTTTAGTTATTTGGTGTTATTATTTGAGATTTAGTTAAGCTGAAATTGATTCAAGGCATAGTAGAAGAAAGCTGATATTTAACTTACTCCCGCCTGAAACGCATCACCTGTCGGAACATCAAGTCATTGGATATGAATGTACCTCTTCTCCACGTGTAGAGTTCTTCCTTTAGAACGTACTGGATTCTTAAGTGTTGACCACATGCCTGGGCCCTCTCTTGGTTTCTGCTCAGTTGTTTGTTCACCCTTCTGCCAGCCCAGCGTTTTAAAATTATTTTAGCATAAAAGGATATTTTCACACTTCATCAAGGAGCTCTGGGTGTGCTGTCCGATAAGTATTGGGCCGTGAACTCCAAGGTCAGCTGTTCAAACCCACCAGCCACCCCGAGGAAGAAAGCTGAGGCTCCTGTAAAGATGGACCGCCTCAGAAACCCTGTCGACTGGGTGGCAATGAGTTGTTTTTAGAGTTCCATACTTCATAGGGAAATTCCTTCATCATAATTCTGTTTTTCTTCTCTACTATCTATCTATTCATCCACCCATCACCCATCTCTCTCGCGCTCTCTCTCCATCTACCTACCTATGCATCCATCCATTCACCCAGCTGCACATCCACTGAGCTTGATCCTTCAGTTTGGACATGGCGTTGCGCGTGCTAGTGAAAACCCCAAGCGCTCCTAGTGCAGTGTGTTCCTTGTGAAGGGTGTAGTTTGCTTTTATTGTTGAGAATACGCACAGCAGAAAAGACCCGGTGGCAACTGCGTCTACAGGGCAGTCCTTCGGGCTGTGCAGCCTTCTGTATGGAATACAGACTTGTTCGCAGCGTAAAAGGCACATGGGAACCGGACACTTTCAGACTTGCTCATGGACTCATGTGCCCAGCCCGACCCCTCTTACCTCAGAGCGCCTCTGCCTTCTGTAGGGATCCCGAGGTACTGGTGGGGCTTGACCTGAGGCCTTGTCCTGAGCTCCTGGTATGGGTGCAAACGCCACCTTGTCGTCG
>NW_022109491.1:3953252-3962438 GCF_000313985.2 Echinops telfairi
GGTTTTGAACTGCTGGCCTTAGGGTTAGCAGCCCAACACATAACTACTACGCCACCAGGGCTCAGGAAAGACTCCAGAGGGGAGTGGTCTCAGCACATCTTTCTGAAGAGATCCTTCAAGGCGAGGAGGCACGGGAGATGTGAAGACGTCTACCCAGGTGGCTGGCACGCTAGTCAGAGTGGACTTGGTGGTGAGCTCAGGAGCCACGGAAAAATAATGCGGCTTGAGGTGAGCACTCATCGCTGCGGAGATGGGGCCAGGGGCTTAGGCAGGGGGCCAGACCTAAAAGTCTCAGCATGGCCACAGGGAGAGCTTGGCATTCAGGTCCAAGGGGAAGTGGCCCGGATAGGCGCCCTGTCCTGTGTCCTGGCATCGGCCACTCCCCTGCCTGTTGTCCTCACTGGCCTCTGGGCCCAGGTTGCCCAGGTTTGCAAGAGCTGGGGGTGCAGGGTGGTAATACCCCTCACCCCACCCTGCAACAGCCCTGATGGAGAAACTGACGGCAGGTGGTGGAGGAGGGAGACTCAGGCAAACTCAACCCTGCTTTCTAGAGTCCCTTGTGAGGGACCCCCACTGCCCACAGCACCCACTGCTCTTAGGGCCTTTGTGGGCCTCGTTTCCTTTTGCAGCTCCCTGTCTCACACCTGCTGGTGTGTTCGGGGTCTCCCTCCGTTTTAACCCACGTGCTCTGTCACAGCCTTGCCTCAGGGTCACCTTCCACAGGAGATCAGTGGCACACGAGTGTGAGCCTTGGTGCTGGAACTGGGGGTGGCGAACTGGCCCAAGTCTAGCCCTCTGTCTGACTTAGGAACTAAAACCGAGCCCCGCCCACTGGTCTGATATGGTTTATGGCTGCTTTAGCGACCACAGCAGAGCTAAAGACTTGGGACAGACACTTGATGTCTGCAGAATGGGAACTATTGACTCCCTAGCCCTTTGCAGAGGAGCGCTGGTGGCATGATAGTTGCCTGCTGGGCTGCTAACCCCAAGGTCAGCTGTTCAAAACCACCAGGCCCGATCTGTGGGAGAAAGGCTGGCCTTTCAACTCCCATAAAAAGTGACAGTGTCAAAACCTCACAGGGGCAGTTCTACCCTGTGCCAAAGAGTCGCTAGGAGTCGGCATCCACACGGTGGCAGCGAGTGTGAGGCTTTTGAGAGTCATTCCCAGAGGAGGGATGCAGGCTTTGGGGAGCAAAATGGTGCCCTCTGATTTCCACTGCATCTGCTGGGTGGTGAATGGATTTGGGCTTGGGGGTCTTACCGGGTGGGGACAGGTGGGAGGCTGCTTCAGGGGTCATCCCAGACACTTAGGAGAGATGTAAAACCATGGGTCAGAGAAAGGCCTGGCTAGGGCAGTCCTTGCAAACTTCTTCCAACGCTCTGGGAGGAATGGACACAAATCATGCCTCAGGTTTTGCCTTCAGCCTCCCTTCCTCCTGGAAGCCTTCCAGGATGTCTGGGCTGATGGTGGGGGTGCCCCTGTGCTTCCACAGCCTGCACTGCTCCCCTCCCCTTCCCGTAATGCCCTGTGTTTCCTGTCATTGATGCTGTCACAGAAGCAGGGCTGGGCAGAACCTGGGTTTTAACACTGATTGTAGAGCTTGTTCTTTGAACCCGTTACTTCCCTTCATTAGTGTTAGCCCAGATCCAGTGCAGAGTATAAAGCTCCAATCCACGGTGCCTGCACCCATGTCAGAGCCAGCTTGTCTTTTCATGGCTGATTTTTCAGAGGGACATAGGTCTCCTCTGGGTGGACTCCAGCCGCCATGGAGGTGGTTAGCAGTTGAGCAAGTCACCCATTGGTACCACGCAGTGGCACCTCCACACGTAGCAGCCGTGCAATAAGCACCACGAAGGAAACGAAGACCAGGATCTCTCTTGTTTGCGCCGCAAAGGTCATCCCCAACCCAGCCACCCTTCCCTCCTGCCCACCCCTCTCCTCACTTGTCTTGGGTTCCCTTGCCCGGCCCCGCATGCTTTATGGCCCGGCCGCATGGCCGCCACAATTAGTGGCGCTAACAGGCAGCGCTGTGACCTCATAGTTTATTGAGTGTGGGGCTGGTGCAGCCATCAGACACAGGGGCTGAGAGCTGGCTGTGCGTGGACAGTAAATCATGTCTGGTGGGGTTTCAGTGCCCGCTTGGGTCACTTGCACGGGACACGCAGTGCCATTCTCCTAGGACATGAGGGGACATGAAGAGGACTACATAGGGAAACCGAGTGTCCAACAGGGCCATCGCTCTGAAGCTGGAGAAGACCCGGTCATCTCCAGCATGCCTGCCCTGTGTCTTGGCAGCTTTGAATTTGTGAGACAGCCGCCCACTGCCTCCATCCGGATGACATCAATCACTCAGGCCCCAGCTGACCAGATCTGAGAACTGGGTAAAGGAGGCTGGGTGCTGGCCAGTGTAGAAGGGATGTGCTGGGGACGAAGGAAGATGTTGGAAGTGCAGCAGCTGGCCGAGTAGCAGAGGGCTCACCAATATTTTCCTCGCACGGCCTCCCTGGGGGTCACGCCGAGCCTTCCTGCTCTCCTTCCCCTCTTAGCTGCCTCCCGCCTCTCTTGCCATCTTGAAAAAACACACATAGGCAGAAATCACTCCATCAAATGTCATCACAGATTTATTAAGCCTGATGTAGAAAGACATTTAACAGTGACATCTCCAGAAAGCATAAAAAGAGCACTTCCAGTCAGACCTGTGCTTTGAAAATCTAAATATAGTTTTTTATCATATAAATAATTCTTTTCATGGTTTAAGTGCATCTGTGTGTGTTTTTCTTTTTCTTCTTCTCTCCTTTAATTTTCCATTTTTTTTTTTTTAAATCTCTCTCTCCCTCCCCAACTGGCCAAAACGGAAGTCCGTGTTGACGGAAATGAAGCCATTTGCAAAGCTGATGATGCTGCGTGCCAGGCTTGTCTGGGCGCTATGATCTCAGTGAGCTTTCAGAAAGGTGGCTCAATACCTGCAGCATTAAAGTGAAGGCCGGCCGCCAGCACAATCCTAATTGAACACACCCGGGGCCTTAATGTCTGGCAGGTGGGCTTTTGATGCAAATTGCGATACGGTTTCAGATGGGAATAGTCTATATCCATTAACTGTTGAGTGTGTGTGTGTATGTGTGTGTGTGTTGTCTCCCCCTTCCTCCGTCATCCAGGAAAGAGTTTAAAAATGTAAATACCATAGAATCCTTTGGGCTGGAATGTTGGCGAGTATGTTGTATGACTTTTTTGACAATCAAGAAAAGAAATAGGCTCTAGGATTCAGAACTTTAATTACAGCTCATCAAGTAGGCTGACTCTCCATAAAAGACCACCCTTGCCAAACAAACGCTCTAGGTATAAAAGCCATGACAGCGTCTGCGGCACCATTCTAAGGGTTTTCTACATCTCCACCGTCAGCGCTGATTTCTGGTGGTCAGAGTGTATTAAAAGCCCTGCACAAGTCCCTGCCAGGGCACCTCCACGCAAGCCCCCTTCCCACTTCCAGGGCTCCATGGTCCCTGTCTCCCAAGGGAGTCCTTGGTACCCTTCCAGGGCTGATCCTGGTGTGCCTCCTGACCGGATTTAAGTTGCTGGGGGAGATAAAGACCGGGCTGTTTCATAATTAGGGGGCTGACAGGTGGGTGGGCAAAGAGAGGCAGGCAGGAGCATTTCTGCTGGAAATCCCTAGAGGGTTTCTGTTTTTGGTTTGTTTGTGGTGGCCATTCTGCTTTATTTTGCTTCCCTCTAGCTGGCCAGGCGGTTGTCCTTTCGAGTGGCGGTGTTTGCAGTGTGGCAGAGCCGTTTGGAAATTTGCTCCCAAGGACGGCATTGAGTGCTCCTATTGGAGGCTGGTGGGGCGGGAGAGAGACTGTGGCCAGTCCCAGGGTAGGGAACTGCCAGGCTCAGAGAAGCCAGCAGGACTGCCCACCTGTGATGAATCAGTTTGGCCACAGGGTGGTATAATCCTCCCAGCAGAAAACTGCCCCCCCTTCATTGTAAGGACAATTTATAATCATCAAAAACAAGTGAAACATGGTTTTGATTAAAACAGCCTGTTGGCTCAATAATCTTTGTAATTTTAAAAACATCCTTAGTGCCGAGGAAGGACGTACTCTGATGTCAGGAATGGCCTGGGGCCCCATTACAACCACCGTGGAATAAATAAGGGGAAGAATCGAGAGCTCATAAAAACAAAATTAAGCTAATGTTTCAAATTTTGACAATTATGAATTCTTCCTCTAAGAAGACATTTTAAAAAAAGTTCTCCCCCCCCCAGGCACTATTAGACAAAATACAAAGAGGATAATTCTACATGGATGAGTTTGCAGTTTTCCCCCGGGGGTACAAAACGCATGCCTTTAAAGGAAAACTGAATTACAACATTGGCTTCTTTCAGGATCCAGCAACTGGCCAGGACTCATGCAGGCAGACGACAGAATGGGGTCTGATCATTTCTTTGCAAGCTCAGATCGAATTCTTTCATCGGCTGTTGAAAGAGATAGATCAGGGAGGGGAGGGGAGAGGAAATTACAAGCATCATTTTCTATACAAAAGACTCCCCACGTTCATTCCCCGGTCGTGGACCGGTTTGATAAGAAACTGAAAACAAGCAAATATAACCGAATCTGTGTTCATACGTGGTGATATAGTTAGTATCTACAAATATGTACAATATGAAAATGCACGGGAGGGTTTCAGTTTCCAACCAGCCAAGCTGCAATTGTATGTAAGGTAAACAGCCCGGCTCCCACTCCTGGTCTGTAGGCAAATGTAGTATTATGTGTACAGCATGCAGGCAACAGGAGTGTGCGTGCGCGCGCGCACACAGCCAGACACACACATTCTGCAGGTGCAGCGGCAGTCATTTGTCCCGGGAAACGACGTCTGGGCTTCCCTGATATAAAGGTGTGTTTGCTCTTTTCTTGCTTATTTATTTTTCTCCGCTGGCAAATGAACACTTTCCTTCTGAGCAAGGATGAATGTTATTTTCCACAACCCGCCTGGCCTCACCTTCCCCACTGTCTTTCCAAAAACCAAGATAAAAGTCTAGACCGCATCAAAGCGGGCAACTACATAACGTAACCCGGGGTGGCCGCCAGATGCCTTTAAGAAAGGGAAGCGCTCTGGAGGTCAAGGGCGGCAGTGGCCCCCAGGTAGCTCTCCTGATTTTATGCAGCGGGAGGTTCATTCTGACAACGTCAGATGGTTAGCGATCAAATTAGGATGGGATTAGAAAGATGGACGGTCATCAGAGACCAGAAAAGGATATATTGTATCCCGAGATACGACGACAAAGAAGAACCCTGAGTCACATGAATGTCGTTTCCTGGGTCAGTCTTTTTTTTTTTTTTTAAGCCACATGGAACATTCTAGCATCTGATGTCTCAAAAAAGGCTGCAAAGCTGAAATGTGTCTGGACTATTTCTCCCAGTACACAATGGGAACAAGGTTTTAAAAATTTATTTACATCTTCTCTGCAGATTGGTCGAACTTTCGAGTATTAAAATATGTATGTATGTACAGACACCTGTTTAACGCCCAGATGTTATGCGGGTGGTTTAGAAAGCGGAAGTGTTCCTGCTCGTCTTCCTGTTGAAATATAATCGTGTGATTGTTCACGTTCTGGAAATATGAGCTGTTGCCTGGGGACTGGTAGCCAAATGGAGGTCTCAGGTTCAGGAGAATCTCATAAGAATAAGGGAATTCATTTTTTTGTTTTTGTTTTTGGAGGGGGTGGGGCGTGGTGTGTGGTTAGGATATTTTTTTTTATTTTTTCTAAGCAATGCATTTGTTCAATTTTTTCAACTTCTCCTGGGTGTTCTCACACAAAGAGTTATTGTTTGTATGTCCAAAAGCAATTTTCAGCAAATCAACATGGTACAAAGGGCTAGGGGTATTTACTCTGTCTTTCCCAAATGGAGCACTGAAAAAACAACACCAGAAAGAGCCCTTAAGGATAAGTACATGCTATTGGTAAAATCATTTGTGTGCTGAAGGAAAGGTGTCAGATCAGGGTGTCATTCCTTGGAAAAGCCATTTTACTTGAAATACACACACACACACACATATATATATATGATGGAAATGGACAAAGTCCTGATGCAGACATATGGTTCCACCTGGTACTGGCATTTAAAAACAGTCCTATTCTAATCCATAAAACATTTCTAGTTTTCCCTGAAGCTTTGGCTGCCTTTCGCATGAATAATTTTTGGAGCAACACCCACGCCCGTTAGCCCATTGTTCGGAACTATTGGAAGATTAACTGGAGCCTGGAAATTGTGTATGTGGTGTGCCTTTGAATCTGTAGCAGGAAACCGAAGGAGATAAGTGGCTTTCTACTTTGGATGAAGTGGTAAACCCCCACCTCTGGAAATTCTAAGACTGATTTACAAGTTTGGAGACCTCAAATGCTTCCCTGCCATGGGAACTTGGCTCTTACCCCCCCCACCCCCCCACAGACACACACACTCTTTTCTCTCTCTCTCTGTTTACCAGCTCAATCTTTGTCTCAAAGTATTTCCTGGATGTTTTGAGAAATTGCCACATACAGGCAGGGAGAAAATGAAATTAGCATTTTCACATGTCACAGGGAGGGGAAAATAATGGAAAAGTTCAGTTTTCTTTTAACCTTATGCATGTTCAACAGATTTTACTTGTATTGCTCTTGAGAACTGTGTGTGTTTGTGTGTGCACACACACGCACGCTGTCGTTAAGGCCTCCAGTATTGAGGATTATTGGAGACTTTGTCTCTCCGCTCCTAGTCCTGTGCAGGAAATCGAGAAGAATGGGATTAGGACCTTCTTTGACTTTTAGCAAAAATGTTTAATTAGCTTTAAAAAAAAAAGAAGGCTGATGGAAAAGCGTATGACGTTTGGACACAGTTCCGCGTTGTGGGGTGTGGCAGGAAGCCCGGAACTATAAGCCTTTTTGAAAGTCTTGCCATCTCTCGATTAAGGGCGGAGAGTTTCAGAAAACCTTAGATAGTGCACTGTCCACAGGGCATGGGAAAGAATGGTGACGTTCCCGCATCGGTGGAAATTCTCTTTCCTTGACACGCCACCTCACTGCTTCACCAAAGTTAGAAAACCGCTTGCCAAACATGTCAGTTTATTTGTTTGTTTACTGCATTTCAATGCAGTGCAGTGGCCGGTGCCAAGGACATTAATTTTGCAAGATTTAAACAACAGAGCAGGCACCCTTTGGGGGCGAGCTTGGACAAATCTATTTGTGACCTGAACAGAATTCTGTGGGGACGGTCTGGGCTATCCAATTTATTCCATGATTATATTCTGCTTTTAGGCCTTGACCTATTTTTAAGCTCCGTCCTCCCAGCATGTGTTTCAGAAGGCAGGCTTCTTATTCTGAAACACTCTCATACTCGAGAGCCGGAAAGAGGCACGGGCAACGCAAGGGCAGTCGGACGGGAGGTGAGCCTTGCCCCCCGGGAGGTGGGTACAGCTCTTTCTTTCTGAATGTCTCTTGGCATTGCAAAGAGCACCAGGGCCAGGATTGGGCACGACTTCTTCATGTTGTGCCTACAAGAGTGTTGGGAATCTGGTAAACCATCAGTCGTCATCGAACCGATTCCATCTCAGGACGGTCTTGCACGTGAGTGTGGAACTAGGCGCCACGGGGACTACTTTTTCAAGAGTAGGTGGGCCCGCTCTTTGCCCAAGTTTCCTCCCGGCGGATTTGGCTCATCAGCTGACTGATAAAGGGCACCTAATACAACCCAAACCATGCCAATCAAATGGCTTCTGACCCAGCCACCCAAGAGGACAGAGTAGCACCGCCCCATGGAGTTCCCAAGGCTGTCACCTTTACGGAAGCCAACGGCCAACTCTTTTGCAAAAAAAACCAAACCAAAACAAAACAAAGAAACTGGTGAGTTGGAACTGCGACCGCTGGTTAACAGTTGAATGCTTAATGGCTGTAAGGTCAGTGTTCCTGGCACGTGGTCGATGTCGGATGCCTGACGTGTGAATGAGCAGACTGGATGGTTTCCTTTTGTGCCTTTCCTGTCCCCAGTGCTCTGTAATATGCAGTGGGGTTGGTGAATCCCCTCGACTGCGAACTATAGCCAAATACTTGCAGCGTCCGCCTCTGGGCGATTCTGTCATAGATGTTGCAGTTTGCAGCTGGCTGGGGAAGGATGGGCAATCTTTATATACCACAGGGCAGTGGAGGAATTGAGACATTCGAGTATAATTTTCATGGCATTTGCGTGTCCCTCTTTGACAGTTCTAACTAACCCGGAGAGAGGTAGGGAATGGCACGGAAGCAGATAGAAATGTTCTCCTGCCTTCCTGTTATTTAATTTTTTTCCCTCCAGAAAGAAGTTCCTAGAAGGCTCGCTGGGCTTGCCAAATGAAGGCAGGCCTGGTCCCCCGCAGCCCCCCAAGAACCGAGTGAGACCAGGGTCTTGGTTCCCAAGGAGAGTGTGAGCAGTCGTCCCTCAGCAGTGATGGTCATGATTTCCAAGCTTCAATTCACCGGCTTTATCAAGTTCCTCAATATTTTTGTCTCTTGCCCCATATCCTACCCCACCATGGAAAGTGTGCTAACAAAACCAGACAGACTGGGAAGACAGCTTCGTCACTTGGCATAGTATCGTCACAAAGCTAGTGTCTGCCTCCTGCTCAGGTGCGTGACAGCTGGGGCCTCAAATGCTTGCAAGAGATGCCATGCAAGATAGAAGGCCTGGTCCCCTCCTGTGCAGCAAAAGAGAACAGAGGAAATCAGAAGCCCCAACAAGAAACCAGTCCGTGAGACTAACAATGCGCATGAGTCGTCCCACTTCGAACTTGAAACCAGAAGAACTAGATGGTGCCCAGCTACTGGGGCCAAGCGTTCTGACCAGGGACACCACAGGAGGTCTGAGATAGAATGGGAGAAAAATGTAGAACGTGAAAAATCTGAAAGGAAAAAAAAAAGAAAAAAGCAAAGGCACTCAGACTTCTCTGGCTCACTACCCCTTTGCAGAAAAACCCTAACAAACAACAACAACCCCACCCAGTGCCCTGGCAATAAAACCTTTTGCACTATAGCCCATAATCCAGGATAAAGCGAAGCTATCTGCTTTTGCAAACCCCCTGGATCATTCCTGTGTTCGGCAGGGGGCGGTATTGCCCACTTTAAGAAACACTGGGATGGGTGGGGGTGGGGTGGGGGTGGGGAGCAAGGGGGACAGAGGAACCCC
>NW_022109491.1:3963075-3965798 GCF_000313985.2 Echinops telfairi
TAGGCTGCTGTGGTTGAAGACAGCGCTCAGTGGAGCCCACCCTTCAACCGTCCCCCATCTGAAGATGCTTCCTTTCCAGTTGAACAGGTTAAGCAAAGACAGACCTCGCTGTTCTCAATTCACTTTATGACCCTCCCATCATAAAACATAATATCAGCACCTTGCTTTTCATGTCAGAACTACATTTGAGCCGCTGTTCCCTATGCCCATGAGTAAACCCCATAAAAGCCGCCCCAGTGTACTGTTGCTGTTTTTCCTTGTGGGTGATTGATTGATGGATGAGTGCTGACACTTCAATGAAGCTATTTCGACTGGCATCTCAATCCGATGATGTGAGGGGTATATTTTCTGTCCATGCCTCATTACTTCAGAATGACATTCCTGGAACTTCATTTACTTTTTCCCTCCTTCCCTGAAGCGCCATATTTTTTCCCATCTAGGTTATGCATGCCATAAAAAAAGCAATTTGCTATTATATGTGGCATAAGGGCAACACTTTCTCTAGGAGGTAAATAAGTTTTTTTCCCCTCCTTCCCTTTATTTTAATCCCAATGCTGAATTTAGGGATCATGTCAAAATTTCCCAAACAACGCCAACAGGCAGCAGCCTCCTTAGGACATGGGGAAGGGCATAGATTTGCTTTCATTTGGTCAATGTTGAGATGTGTGTGTGTGTGTGTGTGTGTGTGTGCATAATCATGGCAATTAAAGCAATAGCAAAAATAACTCTTCTGCTGCAGAAATCATCTATTTGTTAGTGCTGTTTCTAGAGTAGTTTAAATACTTCACCTATAGCGGAACAGCAATTTACAACACGATCCAGACTCATTTGCCCTTGGAGAGTAAGCTTCATTGTTTAAATGCAATGATGGATTTATCTGTTATAGGTTGCGCTCAGTTGTATAGAAAAGGCTCAACTTGGATAAACAGACCTACTTCTGTTTTTCCAAACAGTGCACTAGGTAGGCAAGACTCTTAATATTAAAGCATGCTCTAAGCTTTTCCGAGTTGACTTAGGAGCTGATTTTAATCTGTGTAATACAGTATTCCCGTTAATAATAACGTATAATTAAGACATCCGTTAAAAATCCATAACGTTAATTTAATGGAGAAAATCTAATACAGTTCTATTGGAATTTTTACGTTAAATTAACTTTAACGGGCTTTTAATGGATGTCTTAATTAGATCTCATTATTAACGGGAATATTCCACAAATTAAAATTGGGCCCTCAAAGTTTTAATGAAAAAAGTTGCAGGAACACATTTCAAACGGACACCCTATTTCATGCTTTCTGTTGCTCCCGAACCCAAGAGCTCATCAACACCAGGTCCTGCAGAAAGAACCCGAGCACCAGAAATCTGCTGCTGCTGCTGCACTTCCCCCCCAAAGTGATCTCATCTTGCTTCCCACATCTCAGCGGCCTCCCGGCCACCCCAGTTCTCAGGTTTCCCAGGACAGTGGTGCAGGCTTAAAAAACATCAAAGAAAACAACCCCAATCAAGATAACAATGGCCTTAGATCCCTGCCACTGCGTGGGGGTGGGGTGGGGTGGCTCGGCAGCCACAGGGATAAACCGAACTGTTTGAACAAGTCGCGCGGAAGATAAACATTGTTCAGAGGCTTTCTTGGCTCTAACTCGGGTTCCACGTCCTCGTTCTTCCACTTGCCCGTGATGAATGGCTCCCTGGTGCAGGGGCAGGACTGGGCAAGCCAGGTGCAGCCGTAATTGTTGCACAGAACAGAAACATTTCCTTTAGACAAACGTTCCCAGAGGGGTTATAAATAGGAAATGGACATTACCAGGAAAAGCCGGCTTCCCAGCCTCTGCAGCGAGGGCAGCCCACTTGGCCATTAAACCATGAAGACTTCGACTTTCAGGATGCCCCCCCACCGCCCCCCGGCTTTCCTGTCACGTGTTACAAACTGACAAATCAGTCCATCGTGTGCTCAGTCATTCTCGTCCTCCCGTGGCGCTTCGTCTCCGGTGACAGTGAAAGGGGAACGCGGGGTCGAGACCGCCCCATTGCAGTTTATCAATGGACATCTAATCTCGTCCATAAGCAGAGAAGTGGAAATCAATACTTCATTACCAAATTGTGAGCGCGGGTGAAGAGAAATGGCTGGGGGCATGTTCTCTCTCTTGCTGGCCGTCTTCTCGGAGCAGGCTGGCAGGGGGTCAGTCAGACGCTGGGTCGCTGGACGCGGAGGCCTCAGTGGGAGGAGGGTCCGGGCTGGAAACGTGAAACTAAGGCATTTGTCCTGTAACGGGAGTCGGAACAACAAAGCAGCGTTATTTTGCGAGGTGTGGCCAAGGCGATTTCCCTAGAGTGGCCCCCTGCCCACTCTGAGCTGCTCTGCGGGCACCCATGTGCCCCAAGCCAGAGTTCATGAAGGCGAGTGGAGGGCCTGCTAGGAGGAGCCTCGGGGGCAGAATGGCTAAGCACTGACTGCTGATTGAGAGGCAATAGTTTGAATCCACACGGCAACCTGTGGACAAGGACGGGGGCTGCTGCTGCAAATACGAGTCTAGCAAGCACATGGAAGAGTCCTGCTCTGCCACATGGGGACACGAGGAGTTGAAAATCACCTCAATGGCTCAACTCAATGGCACCATCATCACAACCACCCCACTACCACCACCAACACTACCACTACCTCCACCACCACTTCCACCACCAATTCCACCACCATCACCACCACCTCTACCACCTCCACCTCCACC
>NW_022109491.1:3966174-3986136 GCF_000313985.2 Echinops telfairi
CCACCTCCACCACCACCATCTACCACCACCTCCACCAAAGTTTGATGATGGGACTTTAGAACCAACTTGCAAACAACAATAAAACTCAAATAATAGGTACATTTCCGCCATAGAATTTGTTTTGTAAAAGAAAACAGTGTCACCCAGGACCCCGCTATCCAGAGGCAGCTCTGGTTCCTTCCCTGCTGCACCTCCTTGCAGGCTTTTCTCTCACCATGCACTTGTTTTAGGCTCACATAACCGTCGCTGCTCTCGGCAACCGGCTCCTGCCTCTAGTCTTTCACTTTAAACGGGAAAGCATCACTGTCAGTCGCTGCATAGGTGCTACCACATCAATGCTCATAGCTTATTAAACCATTCTCTTCATGTTGGAATTCCATTTGTTTCCAGTCTTGGGATGAAGATCTTCGTGTTACAAGCTTAATGTCTTGAGGTCTATCTATTTTCAGGCTTAACTCCCCTAGTGTGAAATTCCTGTGTCAAAAGATATGAACGGTTTCAGTTCACACTCTGCCTTCATGAACCCTGTCCCTGCTTTGAGCCAAACTTGGATATTTCTGGCTGGATTTCTTTAGAGCAAAAGCTGACGTCGGAAGGGAGTGGAAAGAGACAAACAATTTACATCACATTACAATCCTTTTATTGTCTAGTGCTGTTATGACAGAAGTACCACAAGTGGATGGTTTAAACAAACAGAAGTTTCCTTTTTCACAGTTTGGGAAGTTTGAAGTGTGAATTCAAGGTTCTGGCTCAGGGGAAGACTTCCTCTCTGGGGAAGTCCTTGTCTCTTTGAACTTCAGCTCGTGGGCAGGTTTTGTGTGGCTTGACGGCTCTCTTATCCCACCTCTGCTCCTCTGCTTGCTTGTTTGTTGCTGTTAGGTGCCACCAAGTCGGTTTCTACCCACAGCGACCCTGTGCACAGCACAGACACTGCCCCGCCCTGCACATCCTCCCAGAAGTTCCCATGCTTGGACGCCACTGTGTTGCTCCTTGTCATGGCGGGTTTAGTTCTTTGCATGTGTGTGTGTTTTAGTTTTTTTAAAAAAATCATTTTATTGGGGGCTCTTACAGATATAACAATCCATAAATCAATTATATCAAGCAAACTTGTTGCTATCATCATTTTCAAAACATTATCTTTCTACTTGAGCCCTTACTATCAGCTCCCGCCTTTTACCTCCTCCCCCCACCCTCATGAACCCTTGATAAATTATATATTATTATTTTTTCATATTTTACACCATCTACTGTACCCTTCATCCATGTTTCTGTTGTTCGTTTCCCTCAGGGGGTGGAGTGGGGTGGGTTATACATCCATCATTGCTATTGGTTCCCCCTTTCTCCCCCTCCCCCCACACCGGCCCCCTACCCTCATGGGATCACAATTCCCATTGCTGTTTCTGAGGGGTTTATGTGTCCTGGCTTCCATGTGTTGAAAGCTTGTATCTGTACCAGGGTACCTGCTCCCTTCTAGCCAGATTTGTAAGGTAGAACTTGGGTCATAATAGTGGGTGGGGGTGGGGGTGGGGAGGGAGGAAACATTCAAGAAGCAGAAGAAAGTTGTGTGTTTCATCAGTGCTAAACTGCAGTGGTTTAAACTTTTTTAGATCTCAGAAGATATTGATGTAAGACACACCCTACGTAAACCTTGTCTAATTAACATAACAGGCATAGAGGCTAGGCGCAACAACTTGTGGAGTTCAATCCCAACTCCGTATTGCAGGGGACACAATTGAATCCATAGTATCCCACCATTTGCCCCCCCCCCCCCAAAGTTCAGGTCTTTGCCACAAGAAAAACCCATTCACACAATCACATCATCCCAGAAGTTGAGTATCACCCCAAGTCCAAAATCGAATCATCTGGATTATCTAAATCAAATATGAGTGAGACTTGAGGCATGTACCATGCTAGGGCCAACTTTTTCTTCGTCGTGAAGTCCTGCAGTCTAGAATACAAGTTACCTGTTACCAAACTATAGGCAAAAGGTAGACATTTCCATTACAAATGGGTAAACCTGGAGGGAAAGAAGGGATAACAGGCACCAGGCAAGTTCAAAGCCCCGAGGAACAAACACCTACATTAGCTCTCAAGGCCTAGTGGAAACAATGCTCTGAGCAAGGCCCTGCCCTCCAAACTCTGGGTCCTAACAATGTGCTCTGGGTTCTGTGTGGAGGCCTCTTGGCACTAAGCTTCAGTTCCCCCTTCCAGGCCCTCTGGCATGGCCCGAGGCTCTCCTGGGTTTGGGGCCTCCATTCTCCTAGTCTCTCTGAGGGGCAATGTTAACTCCATGTCTTGGTATGTCCTGTGCTTCTAGAAGTCCCTTGGACCTGGAGGCCCCACCCCTCAGCTTTGAGCAGCGGCCTAGTCGCCCTGGCACACCTTAAAGACAGCCTCAAACACCAGATCTGGGCTGGTGAAGATCTGCTCTTTGACACGTAGGAGGATGTGGCCCCACCCTTTGAAACCCAGAAGGCCTGCTTCCCAGGCTCCTTCCAACAAGCCTGGTGATGTGTGAGCTGCTCTAGGAATGGTCCTTTCCTTTGGTTGGAGGAACACAGACATAGCTCCTCTGGCCTGTTTCCTGCCTGGAGAATCCCGAGAGGCAGACACGGTGGTTTCCTTTTGTTTTCAATCGTCCTCTTAAGTCGAAGCTGGATGAGTTTCCTGCACTGGACGTTGGTTAGGTCCATCATCCACGGGCCTACTCTTTTTAATAAAAGATAGTACAGCCACGCTATCGGTGAAGATTGTAGGTAGAACACACATCCTTTGATTGCACAATAGCATTTCCCAAATTTTTAAGTGTTTTCATTTTGGACAGTTCATTTAAAAGTCCATTTCTCCTCTCAAATTTTACGATCAAAGAGAAACCACACAGCCCCATTCAAGATCTTGCTTAGACATTTGCACACAATTCAGACAAGTTATTTGCCAGTACATTAAAATCATCACCCTTTCCCATTATCCAATTCCATGGTTGTCATTTTCTTTTAAAGCCTCACTAGAGACACAGTTAATGTCCACCTGTTTAGCATCGTTCTGTTACTAGCGCCATATTTATTCTCTAAGACAATAGAGATTGACTTTCTCTATAGCTCTCCTCACTTCCTTCTGAGCTCGCACCATGATTCTGAGATGGCCATAATTCTTAGGAGCGTTCTGGCTGTATTTCTTCTGGGGCAGTTAAATAATCTGGTGTCAACTTGAGACTATTAAGAGTGCCAATCAGATCACAGCTTGATGACCTCGTTTGGAGGTGCGAAGGAGATAAATAGCTCACTGGAGGCCAGATACATGCTCTCTCTGTTTTGTCTTCCTGCTGAGAAGCTATGTGGAGCTACGTTGATGGAGTCAGAGCCCTGGAGCTGGAGGAGCCACATAGAGACCCACACTAGCACTGAGATGCTTCCACTCTCACTGCATCCACAAGACTTTCCATCCACTGGCCTGTGATCATCCTGCATTTGGCATCATTGCATGTGTTGTGTGAGTCTGTAGAAGAAATTATAGACTGGTATCAGGCATATGGGCTAATTTCAGATTTGATCTGGACTGGGATGCTTTCTTAATATACAATTGCTCTTTATCTGAAGCTCTTTCTCATACACATACGTGTGTCTCTGGATTTGTTTGTCTAGACACCCCGGACTACCACATCTTCCAAGACAAATTTGTTTGTTCTGGCAGTACTTTCAACGTTCCTTGACAGCATCATGGTTGAAATGCATCAGGTGTTCTCTGGCCTTTCTTATTCTTTGGCCACCAGTCACCTACTTGTAAGATGATTGAAAATATCATGGCTCCAGTCAGATGCGCCGTGGTCCACAAAGTGACATCTCTGCTCTTTAACACTTTGCAGTGGTTTGCCCAATGCAGTACATCATTTGATTTCTTGACTGCGCCTTACACAGGCTTTGATTGTGGATCCAAGTAAAATGAAATTCTTGACATATTGGATCATTCCGCCCCCCCATTTATCATGATGCTGCCCATTGGCACCATTTTAAGGATTTTGGTTTTTATAACACTGAGTTGTAAACCATAGCAAAGGTTGTAGTGTTTGAGCTTTATCACCAAGTGCTTCAAGTCCTCTTCACTTTCGACAAACACGGATGTGTCCTCTACACACACAGAGGTTATTTTACTATTAAACCCACTGCCGCCAAATAGATCTCAACTCACAGCAACCCTTGATAGTGTTTCTGAAACTCTACATCTTTCTCCAGCGGAGCGGTTGGTGGGTTTGAACCACTTAACCTTACCCGAGGCACTACCAGGGCTCATTCTACTATCACTTTACTTACTTAATGCCATCGAGTCCATGCTGACTCATAGCGCCCCCTGTGGGTGTCTGAGACCGTAACTACTTACAGGAATAGAAAACCCGGTCTTTCTCCCTTGGAACTGCTGGTGGTTTTGAACTGCTGACAAAATTCCCTACCTTTATAGGGGACGGAGGGGTGGGAGGTGGAAGCTAGGGAGGGTGAGGGGATTTAAGGAGTAAACAATAAATGCAGGAGGGGGAGGGAGCACCAGAACTGATTGTGATTATGCCAGTCATTCTAAAGGTGATTTAACCATGAGAAAAAGAAGAAATGTTTTAAAATTAAAAGAAAGAATGAAATTCTCTACCTATGACCAAATTCCCAAACCACTTCGACCTTTTAGCTATCCGTGAGATAGGTCAGCAGTGTGAAGCCACCATTCGCTCCTTGGGAGAACGAGGCGGCTTTCTGATCTTGCAAAGATTTGCAGCCTGGGAGGCGCACGGGCAGTTCTGTCTTGTCCAGTAGGTTCACTGTGGGTCAGAACTGACGCCACGGCAGTGATTCTGGTTTTGTGCTTTCCTGATCCTTTGGAAGCAGATCGGCAGGCCTTTGGGTGGGTATGAACCTCTGGTCCTTTAAGGTCAGAGCCATTTGTGGGAGCTGCCCAAGAAAACGAAACCCACTGCCCTTGAGCCGAGTGCTGCTCCCAGCTACCCTGGAGGGCAGAGGGGGTGGACTCTGTCGGACTTATGCGGACAGCTTCATCTCCTTCCACAGGAGCGGAGGGTTTGAATCCCTGACCTTGCAGGTAGCAGTTTAATGCTTAACCCACAGCGCCACCAGGGCTCCTGCACAGGGACTTCTAAACCAGACACCACGCCTTTTGGATTAACCTCACACAACCTTGCCCTTCCCCACAAGGCACTCACAGAGATGTCTGGGCTGTGCCCATTGGGAGACATCTGGAGGACAATCGCCCCCCCCCCCAAATGAAGTGGTCACGTGTCTAAGATGCCCCCCTTTTCCCCCCAGCCCCCAAAGTCGCTATGGACTTTTTGTGATGTCTTGGTCAGATTTGGGGGCTTGTTTTGTCTTCCACATGAAAGGATGGCTTCGCAACTTGACCTCTTCTGAGTGTTTACGCCGCACCACCCACGCATGTCCATGTCCCGCCGCAGGGCACCTTCACAAGGCTACGCGGTGGCAGCGCCCTGGCTCAGCATTTCCCTGGCCTAGAACCGAGGTCCAGAGAGGCAAAGCCATTGGCCCTCCAGTGACCTTGCTGCTCGGTGAAAGAAAAGGTGTTTGCCGCCAGCTGTGGGTAGTCTCTCAAACCGCTGTTTTCCCTGGTGCTCTGTTGCCTTCGTTTAACGTGCTTGAGTTAGGGACCTTCTCCCCAGCATGTCTGAGTATTTGTAAATTCCAGGCCTGGGGTTTTATTTTTTATTAAAACATGGCGATCGTGATGGTAGGAGCCCTGGTGGCGTGGTGTAGCAGTTACCCATCAGCCTGCTAACTACAGGGTCAGTCAGCAGTTCAAAGCCACCAGCTGCGACAAGAGAGAAAGATGCGACTTTCTACTCCCATGAAGAGGCAGAGTCCCAGAGACCCACAGGGGCTGCTCAACCCCATCCTCTAGGATCGCCGTGAGTCGGCATGGACCCGAGGGTGGCGAGTAGCGTGATGGTTAGGTTTTTCTGTCAATTTGTCCCATCTTTAAAAAGATATAGGTAGAGTCCAACCTAACAATCAGGTCACAGCTTAATGTCCTTCGGGGGTGTGGGCTACTTCCTTGGTATGTCTTTCTTGATAGGAAGTTCTTTCTGATAGGTATATGCGTGTCCCTGGTGTTGTCTCTCTAGGAAATCCAGCTTCACACGGCTAGGATGCAATTTCCACCCGAGAGGTCTCCTCGCAGTCCACCAGCTGGACGGACCGAGCCGAGGCTCAGAAGGCCCAGGGTCCTTTTTCTAGACAAGAAGGGTAACGAGGGCACCTGACCCTTGGGCCACTCTGAGCCAATGGGTGCTTTCCTTCTGTCCTTTTTGTCTTCATAGAAGAAGAAACAGCGGTCCCCTTTTCCTTCTGCTAGGTTTACAGGAGAGAGACACCGGGTAGAAAATGAAAGCCAGAAAAGGGAGAGAGGCCACGGGAGCACGGCGGTTCTCCCGGCTCGCAGTCTGGAACAAACACATGGCAGACAGCGGAGTAAGAAGAAAAGAAAATAAAATAAAATAAAAAGAAGCCAGCAAACCCGGGTGGTGGCCTCTGAGATAGTAGCTGAGACCAGGCATGATGGCTATAAGGGATTTTATTTTATTTTTTTCTAATACGTCGAGCCACGACTATAAAAATAAAACAGAAATAAATAAAAATTTTAATTACATATCTAAGAAGTCATCGGCTGTGTTCATTAAGTAGAGTTTGTGAGGGAGAGCCAGGCGGAGAGATGTAATTATTTTTGTATTAATTACAGAGCCACCAACAGATGCATAGAATTATGTCCACTTTCATTTGGCCAGGCTGGAATTTCTCATCCTGCCAGCAAATCATGGGGGTTGCTTCTTGCCCTGGCCCTGGCCACATCCCACCTGCTCTCTGCACTGCTGTTCCCTGGGGCACGGGGGGAGGGGTGTTGTGGCTGTCACAAAATGACAAGGCCACCCCTAGTGTGTGTCGGGTCAGGAGAGGGTCACACAGGAAGCATCGTCCCCAATCTGCCCCATGTCGGAACATCTCTCTGTCTATGGGCTGTGGTTTCTCACTCTTGGCACTCTTTAAGCTGTTCCTCCAGAACTGAATGCACTTGACAAACACGATATGCATAATTTTTAGTTTCGTGCCTCTGCCTCCCATACCTGGCGGACCCGCACCTCAATGCTTTTGGTGAGTCGGCAAATGTGCCAGCCGTGAGCATCGGCTGGCAGCGCTGTGCCCAGTGTGACAGAGGAAACAGTGGGAATGTTGAGCATCAAGTGACTTATCCAAGGTCACACACCCAGCAAGTGGCAGTGCTTCAACCGAAAGATGTATTTGCTTGATTTCAGAGCCTTGCCTCATAGCCACTAAAGGAAGAGTTTCTGAGGTTGGAGCCTGGGCCGATGAGAATGAATGGGTGTTGTTGTTGTCAGGTGCCGTCAGTTGGTTCTGACCCATAGCTACCCAGTGCATAACAGAACGAAACACCGCGGGGTCTTGCCTATCCTCACAATTGTGCCCACGCCTGAGCCCGTTGTTGCAGCCACGGTGTTGCAGCCACGGTGTCGATCCATCTCCTTGAGTGAGGGCTTCCTCTTTTGTGCTGCCTCTCCACTTTCCCAAACAGGAGGCCCTTCCCCAGGGACTGGCCTCTCCTGACAACAATATGGACGACCATGTCTCATCATCCTTGCCTCTAAGAAGCACTTGGCCGTACCTCTTCCAAGACAGATCAGTTGGTCCTTTGGCCGCGTGGTACTCTCAATATTTTTCACCAGCACCGCAGTTCAAATGCACTGATTCTCCTTTGGTCTTCCTCATTCCGTGTTCAAGTTGGACCTTGAATAAGGAATGAATGAGAATTCTTTGTCGAGTGGGTGCTAGACAGACCCTTGAAGAAGAAGAAGGCGATAATATTTCCAATCTTAATAGTCTGTCTCCTTCGGAAGTCTAAATGCAGGTGACATGAAGGTCCTAATTGCACATCGGGAAGTCTCAGCGTTTGAACTTCCCCTTTGAAGCACTGCGTGTCCTAAGCCAACGACGGTGTGTCTCAAATTCTTGACACACACAAGACAGGCGTTGGGCCGAAAGGCCAGGAAACATGGATGCCTCAGGTGCTTCCTTCTCGGTGAGGAACAAGGACACTTCTCTTGGGTGGACTGCCACCTTCTGTAACCGACCTCAAGTGTCTCCCAGAAGCGGGTGGGTCGGGAGTCCTTTAAAACAGGAGCTCCTCTTTTGTCTCCCCTCTGGACAACCCCGCGAGCAGTTTAAAATTGCTTCACCACGGGGCGCACCCTGGCTGTGGAATGAAACCAGCAGAACCAGGGTGACATCTTGGAGAAGAACAACAAAAATGTCAGCCCGGGAGCTGTGGGCCCTCCGGAGAGTGTCAGCTTAGAAGACGGTAATCGCAGCCGAAAGTCTTTCACATAAAGCATTGTCTTCAACTTCAGGCTACCCAGGTAGTAACGAAACAGAAATAAAGGAGATGGGATGAGGGTTTGCTCTATAGAAAAAAAAATCTCTTGACAACTAATGATGGGATTATGGAGTGTTAACTGCTGTGCGGTTATCCCTAATTATAACCAAAGATACGTCAATCTAAATAAGAATGATAAGGCAGGAAGAGGGAGGGTCTGCTCGACAGCCCCCACCCCACCCAACTAGCTTTTCAGCAGGAGTCTCTTCTCGGTGGGCTGCTTTGACAACGCTCAGATTGAATAATTATCAAAAGAGATGGAGCCCAGTGTTAAGTGAAACATATTTTTGCAGAAATGAATGGTGTTTTTTTTTTTTTTACAGGAAGGAATGGTTTATGTTTAACTATTTGGTTATACCAGGGGAATCTCCTCTTTTGTTTATGAAACCAAACCCAAACACACAAATAAACAAACAAACAAACAAACAACAAACCCCAAACCAAACCTGAGGTGGGTCAAAAATCAAGTCTGACTCAGAGTGAACCAAGGGGACAGAATGGCCCCCGTAGGGTTTCCAAGGCTGTTGATCTTTTATTATTATTATTAATTTATTGATCAGGCTGTCAACCTTTACGGAAGCAGACTGCCCCATCTTTCTCCCATGGAGTCTCTGGGGCAGGGGTTTGAACCATTGACCTTCTAGTTAGTGGCTGAGTGCTTAACTGCTGTACCACCAGGGTTCCGTTTTGCCAAAAAAAAATTTAAAAATAGCATCAGACCCGTGGAGTCAGGAGAGGGTTTTCTTGTTCTTCCATCTGGGTCCATGGTTTCCTAATGAGGGTGGTCAGCCTTAGGGGGGAGCCTGTGTCCGTTTTTTTGCTTTCACTGCCAGGAAGCTGCGAGTCAAGCTTGGGCCCCACTTTAGGAACTGGGTAAGCTCTCGCAGATGCAGTGTAGACCCCTAACTTCTCATCCTAAGCCCTCTCCATTTCCCAGCAACACCTTTCTGAATCGATTGACGCTGCTGTGTACTCTGTGTAAATTTGAGGAAAATGTCCTGCCACTTCCAGCACTCACAGACTCCCTGCCATCAAGGTCATTCTGATCATAGTGACCTTACAGGACAGAGAACTGCCCCGGTGGGTTTCTGAGACTTTAACTCTTGATTCTATGTTCCCATATTTGCAACAATCAGGATAATAATACCTTCCAGAACTGATGCCTGAATACCCTAAATGCTCACTAAAATCTCAGTTCTTCTTCTTTTTAAAAACATCATTTTATAGGGGGCTCTTACAACTCTTATAACATTCCACACATCAATTGTATCAAGCACATTGGTACCTATGTTGCCATCATCCTTTTCTAAACATTGACTTTCTATTCGAGCCCTTGCTATCAGCTCATTTCCTCCTCAATCCCCACCCTCAAAATCTCAATTCTTAAAAACAGTTTTACTGGCATATACGTCACAATCTAATCACTCGGTCATGTTGAGAAGGTTTGTGCTCAGGGAGAGTGGGGGAGGCGGAAAATGAGCTGATACCAAAGGCTCAAGTAGAAAGAAAATGAGGGTGGCCACATATGTATAAATGTGCTTGACCCAAGGATGTATATATAGATTGTGATAAGAGCTGTAAGAGCCCTTAATAAAATGATTTAAAAAAAAAGACCAAGAAAAATGATTGTAAATTGCATCTCTAAAGGGCTGTTTAAGGAGAACAGTGGATGGTGTAAAATATGAAAATAAAAATAATTTACAAATTATCAAGGATTCACAAGGATGTGAGGGTGGGGAGGCAGGTGAAAAAGGAGGAGCTGTTACCAAGGGCTCAAGTAGAAAGAAAATGTTTTGGACATGATGATGGCAACATATGTACAAATCTGCTTGAAACGTTTGATGTATAGGTTGTGATAAGAGCTGTAAGAGTCCCCAGTAAGATGGTTTATTAAAATTACAAATAAATAAAACTGTTTAGCACACACACACACACACACACACACACACACACACAGATTTGAGCAAGCATCACCACACACTCCATTTCAGAACATTTTCTTCTCGTACTCTTTGTTGTGAGCTTCCCACTTGCCCCATGCCCCCTCCCCCAACCATGGCCTCCCCCTCCCTGCCCCCCCAACCATGCCCCTTGTCTCTGCCTGGACCCCCTCTGGAACATCCCACAACATATACACAGGGAGCACACAAACACACAGGACACAAGAGTAGTGACTGGACAGAGTCGGCAAAACCTCCACCAAAGAGAAGGCAGAAAATATGAGAGACGGAAAGAACTTTAAAATGGGTCCAATGGGAGATCCAATCATAAAATTCTTAATTCTTTGGAAGGCCCTTCGCGCCTTTCCTGGTTGGATTTCACCGCAGGGCTGCATGGCGCCCTCTACCCGTGCCCGCGGGAAAGGCAGGACGGAGGTCGAGCGGGGGATGTCGCCCGGCTGATGCGTTAACAATCATTCATCATCAAATCTGGGACAATGGGTTATTCTTCCTTTCGGTAAAAAAGAAGAAGAGAGAGGCTTTTTTTTAGTTCAGGCATTCAACAAACGTTGAAAAGAAATCAGTTGTCAATGCAGATGTGAAGCTGAGGAAAGTTTCCCCCTTGAATTCAGAAGAAAGAAGGCAGGAAGGGAGGGTAAACTAGCATTTCAAAACATTTGATATGGATATGAAGAGGCACAAAGGGGAAGCAGCCTCCACAGCTACTATTTTATTAAGTGCTCCTGATAAGCTAGCTCTGGCTGACTTCCCAGTCATACCTGAGCGGAGAGCCGACTGCCTTTGTGTGCTGAGAAGCAAACGGAGGCTGGGACTGGGTGAGAGACCAGAGCCAGGTGAAGGCCTTAGTTCAAGGTGGAGCCATTCCGGACGCTGGTCTGTGGCGTCGCGATGCGCGTTTCCCAGCCAGTAGTTAGCGCTGCCCCCGACACTGACTCGGACCTTCGAAGGGCACATCACTCTGGAAAGCTATGTGATGGAAAACGATAAGGACCGAGAAACTGTCCAGCCGCTGTCATCCTCCCGAAAGATAAATTAAACGGGTGGCAAAGATCAGGGCACCATCCTGACAATGCAAAGGGAGCCGGTCCCCGGCGGCGTCGCTGTTAATTATAATTCCATATTCGGCAATTACAGATGTAACATTTGACAATTCTCACGTATGTTGCTTTGGCTGCAGGGAGAGAGAGCGAGAGAGAGAGAGAGAGCGCCAGCGAGCGAGCCAGCAATTTCCCTGTACCCATTTTTATTGCGGCATATTCGTATGTTCCACAGGGCACTTAAATTGTTGGAAAGAGGTCTCGATGCTGGCAAACACCACCATAAACAACAGGGACAGTTTAAAGTCCAAACCACCAGCAAAGTGATTCACAATGGAGCCCATCTCCTCTAAGTGGGGTGTAAAGCCTGGTATTATTTACAGCAAGTAACTTACAGCCAAAGGTGATTCACTGCCAGGACAGGGCGAGGGGACTTTGAGCTGCCTAAACCGAGCGGCTGGCGTTTAGGGAGCTTGGCTGCCCTCCGAACACAGAAAATAAACGGGCAGAATCTTGTTGTTGTTGTTTTAACCTTGGCAATGACCTGCTTAGCCCAGGGCAGTGCTGCGAGTGGCTGCGTTGTTGAAGCTGGGAAAGGCAATCAGTGGGTGGGATTAGCTAATTCAGGCAAAGCTTCCCACCCTTTAAGAAGAAGCATGGGCCTTCCTCTTAATGAACGGAGCCCAGACCCAAACCCACGGCCTTCAAGTCCACGTCAACTCAGAGGAAAGGCTGTCCCTTTATTGGGTGCCCGTTTGCAGCCCTGGTGGCTCCTAGGGCCACGATGAGTCAGTCTGCACCCAGTGCAGTGAATTCGGTTTTGGGAGTTTTATTTGAAATGTAAAGAGAAATGAAAGTGGGCCTAGATCTCAAACCCAGCCTCACTGGACTCTCACAGTGGGCTCGGGGGACAGTGCCCATCTAAGCCAGCGGTTCTCAACCTTCCGAATACCACGACCCTTCAATACAGTCCTTCATGTGGTGGTGACCCCCCAACCATAAAATTATTCTCGTTGCTACTTCATCACTGTCATTTTGCTACTGTTATGAATCGTCATGTAAATATCTGATAGGCAGGATGTATTTTCATTATTACAAATTGAACATAATTAAAGCATGGTGATTCCTCACAAAAATATTATGTAATTATATATGGTGAAATATTTCTAATTACAAATAAATGAGATTTTTTCTTGATGCATGGTGTAGCATGGTAACAGTCTTAATATAACACATACACCTGTATTTGTATGTGATGGGGTGGCTGCGATGATGTCATCACGCTGGGTACTTGTAAGTGGACGTATCTGCATGTAGGCGGACCTGCCTGGAGACAGATAGAGGAGCGGTGTTTCAGTTCCTAAGACCATCAGAAATATGTGTTTCCCGATGGTCTTAGGCGACCCCTGTGAAAGGGTCGTTTGACCCCCAAAGGGGTCACGACCCACAGGTTGAGAACCAATCATCTAAGCTGAGGGCTGTGTGGTATAGGCAGGGACCAGGGGGCTGCTGGGAGAGCCACAGTATATGTAGCTCTGGACAACTCGGCCTCTGAGAACCCCATGGCCATGGAGGCTTGAACATAGTGGTCATCATTGCCCTCCCCCCATGCCCTCCTGCCCCCTTAACCTGGAGCACAGGTCTTCTTTGACATGCGGTATCATAATGTTTCATGGTAGTAACATTTCCTTGGGGAGCTGATGGCCAGGCCTTACTTGCTAGATGCAGAGCTCTGGGTGGGTTGGGACTGCCCACCTTTGCTCCCTTCTCCCTTCTGGCCTTCTGGGGTTGTTGTCCACCCACCAGCGGGGTCTTTGCTTTATTGCTGCTGTGATCACCATCCTCATCATCCAGTGACCGGCACCACCCCCAAATAGCTGTGCTGGCAGAGGGACCCTGGACCCCTTAAACCTTGGGCTTTGCCGTTGCAAAAAAAAGTGGTAAGAATACATTTTGCCCATTTTTGGGGTGGTGGTGGTGAGAATTAGCAATAAGCTTGTTGTACTCGGGTGGCAAACAGATCATCGCTCAATGACCAGCCCGAGGGTTGCCAGTTCAAGACTACCCAGGGCTTCTGGGAAGACAGGCATGGTGATCTGCTTCTCAGCGCTCTGCATTGGAATTGACTCAAGTGCTCGGCCAATAACATCCCACTGAATAGTTAAGGCAGAAGGGAAACAGGGCTCAGAAATGGAAAGCCACCGCCCAAGTTCATGGGTCATGAGTATCACCTGTGGGCAACCAGGCTCCCTTCCTGGGTCCAGGCCTCATGGGGGTCCCATGGGAAGGTAACACCTTGTCCTGCCCATCCCCAGAGAGCCCGTCCAGCTGGGCTGGTGCCAGGGTTTCAGAAGCTCCCTAGGTGATTCTAATGCACTAGAAGATGTCCGATGGATTGATGGCTTGATTTTTACTGCCATTTAATCAATGCCCGCTGCTCAGGGGAAAAAGAACAAATAACGGATGCAGTTTTACTGCACCCCCCTCCTCCCCCCCAGCATTTCTACGTGAATCCCTTTGCACGGCTTGTATACACACAGGACCTGTCTGCCTGGCTGTGCATCACCGTGTTCCACAGCCCCAGACCTGATGGTCTAGTTATGTCTCAGTTACCAACACGGGCAACTGAGCTTCCGGCTTGCAGAAGCACTTGTTTATGACCTTCAAGTTCCCGAGGTTGGGTGGGTAGTTTGTGCGCTGGTCACAGTAATCACTGTTGTCACCCAGTGGAGGCTGTTAAGGTCCCTGAGTTGGCTGAGGAGCCTGGGTGGCACAGTGGTCGTGCAGAGGGCTGCACTCTGCAAGCTCGGCAGTCCCAAACCGCCTGTGGCTTCGTGGGAGAGATGGGGTTTTCCAGCAGGGTCACTGAAGAGAGGACCAGGCCCTCTGGAGTTGGGGGTGACTCTTCGGCAGTGAGAGTTTTGTTCTATTTGTAAAGGTTGCTGCTGGGGGCAGCCGAGTTAATGTGGGTGCAGAACGACCAGAAGTGACAGAGTGGAGCTGACCCCTAGGGTTCTCTAGGCCGCATGTTTATGGGGGAAGATCACCAGGCCTTTCTGCCTCAGAACCAGTCCGGGGTGGACTTGCAGCACAAACCTTTCTGTTAGCAGCTGACAGCATAACCATTTTGACCCATAGTGGAGGTGGCCATTGACTGGCTTTTCTGGCTGTAGCTTGCCAGATCTGTCTTCCTAATCGGTCCTGGTTTGGAAATGTCTCCGAAACCCCTTCAGCACCACAACCTAAAAAATCCCAAACTCACTGCCCTCGATTCCACGCCGACTCATATCGACTCTGTAAGACAGGGTAGAACTGCCCCTGTGAGTTCCCGAGACGGGGTGACTCTTTACAGGAGTGGAGAGCCTCATCTTCCTCCGGCAGAGCAGTGGGGGCTTTTGAAGTGCTGACCTTGCGGTTAGCAGTCCAACCTGTGACCACTACATCCCAGGGCTCCTTAAGGCAGCCGCTGAGAAATGAAGAGTATTCCTTCACAGAAGGTAAACATTGCGCCAAGCTGCTTACCCAAAGATCAGCAGTTTGAAACCACCAGTCACTCTATGGGAGAAAGGCAAGCCTGTCTACTCCTGTAAAGAGTGACAGTCTGGGGAACCCACAGGGGCCGTTCGACCCTGTCCTATAGGGTCACTCTGAGTCGGAATGACTCGATGGCAGTGAGTTTGCGGCTGAGTTTGAACCCCACTGCTCCTCCTTCCATCCTATTTTAATCCCATTTCCCCCAGGCGTGTTGAAGCCCCTCATTCTGTGCATGGAAGGGCGGTGAGTGTGGGAACCTACTACTGGCGTGAGCCCAGTGACAGTAGATGCAGTTCTGATGAACATGCTTGCCTTTAGATCGCTTGGCTGCTAATCGAGAGGCTGGAGGTGTGAGCCTGCCCGGAGCCTCCTTGGAAGAAAGGCTGCTCGAGAAGCCAGCCCTTGGAGACCCTCCAGTAAGTAATAGTGAGACAGACCCTAAGGCGAGGTGAGGCAGGCTGGAGAGTGAGCAGGGAGACTCAACATGGGGACCCCCAGCAGAGCTATGGGGACCCCTGCTAGCAGGATGGACTGTCGTTGGGCTGCTAACCACAGGTCAGCGGTTGGATCCCACTAGCTACTCCGTAAGACAACTCCACCAGCCACTCCACTGGCTGTCGACTCCAGTAGAGAGTCGCCGGCTTGGAAGCTCACAGGGGCAGGTCTTCCCTGTCCTGTGTGGTCGCTGTGGGTCGGCTTGGACTCGATGGCAGTGAGCTGGGTTTAACTTTGGTACTTGGACCCCACTGTTTCCTTCAGTCACAGACGCAGACACCAAGTCTTGACAGCATCGGCCCTGTCCCCGCCTTCATCACCCACGTTGTAGCCCAAACCTCACAGACAGGTTAGCACGGGATTGAAGTGGTGGTCGCCAACTCTCCACCTAATGTCTGCTCATCGGGACTTAGGACTTGCAGGGTCCTTAAGCCTGCCCACTGGCCATGGTATTAAATGTCTGAAGTTCATAAGTTACTGTCTCCCAAATGGGCTTCTTTAGTATTTGATAACTGTCTTTCAGTGCATGGGAAGATGAGGCTTTCTATATTTGTAAAGAGTTAGAGCAGTGGTTCTCAACCTGTGGGTCACGACCCCTTTGGGGGTCGAACAACCCTTTCACAGGGGTCGCCCAAGACCATTGGAAAACACATATTTCTGATGGTCTTAGGAACTGACACCACTCCTCTATCCATCTCTAGGGGGGTCTGCCCACATGCAGATAAGCCCACTAACGAGTCCCCGGCATGAAGACTATTACCCATGCTACACCATGCTTCAAGACAAAATGTCATTTATTTGACATTAGAAATAAACATTTCACAAACTACAATTATATCTTGTTTTTGTGATTCACCACTATGTTTTCATTATGTTCAATTTGTAATAATGAAAATGCATCCTACACATCAGATATTTACAGGACGATTTATAACAGTAGCCAGATGACAGTGATGAAGTAGCAATGTAATAATGTTATTATTTTCACCACATGAGGAACTGTACTAAAGGGTCACGGCATGAGGAAGGTTGAGAACCACTGAGTTAGAGTCTCAGAAACCCACAGGGGCACTTCCTCCCTGTCCTCCAAGGTCACAGTGGCGATTGGATGACCTGGGGTGTTTCGGGGTGCATGCCTTTTAATCCTCTGCATTTTATTTTAGGCCTTTGGAAATAGTAATTTGAGTAGGAGTCCATGGACTTCAGCAGATGATAAAGAAGTCCTTGGCCGAGGAGGGGCAGGGACCCAGGCTCTCAGGGGAACCAAGGACTTCAAGGTCAAGAGTCCTTAAGCTGGGATGAGTATCCCCAGAACCTCAGGGAAGGCTGGATTTTTGAGCAGCAACTGATATGCATGTTGCCCTGGCTGATGGCCAAGACCAAAGATGATAGCCCAAGAAAAATGGGCATTTCTCTCTCTGTGTCTGTCTGAGGCTCCCTGGTGCCACAAGGACAAAGCCCTCGGCTCTTACCTGAAAGGTGGGTGGTCCAAACCCACCCAAGGTCAATGCGGGAGAAGAACTGGTGATCCACTTCTGTTGAGATTAAAACCAAGAGAGCCCCTTGGAGCCTTCTCCTCGCCACACGGGATCCTGGGAGTCGGAACGGCCCAGAGGCACCTAGCAAGGGGAGTGTACGTGCCTCAGGAGCACACAGCTTTCTACAGGAAGTCTGGGCCCCTCAGCGTCTGAAAGAAGTTCTTGACTCACATCTGAGTTCAGAACCATCTTCTCCACGGAGGCATCCTAGGCCACGGCTCCCTGGAGACCAGGCTGGCACACCCAGGGACAGTGCCAAGCTTCTGCAGGGCCGGTATCTGGAGTGGGACACACTGAGCCCACTGCATGTCCCCCACCCCCACCCGGGGGGCTATTTTCATGCAAATCCAGCCTCCCAGCTCAAAGGCAATCCAATCCTACTGCTGCTTCTGACTCAATGTGATCCTAGCGGAGGGAGCAGAATTGCCCCCTAGGGTTTCCAAGACTGCCTTCTATAGAAGCAGTGGCCTCATCTCTGTCCTTCAGAGTGACTGGCGGGTTTGAACCACCGCTCAGCTGCCAGCCAAGCACGCTTAACCACTGTGATACCAAGGATCCTTTCTGCCCCAATCCAAGATTTCCTTTAAACCCACACCAAACTCACTGCCATCCAGTCGATGCTGATGCACAGGGACCTCACAGGACAGGGTGGAGCCCTGGGGGGTTTCTGAGACTGTAACTCTTTACAGGAATAGAAAGTCTCTTCTTTCTCCCTTGGAGCAGCTCGTGGTTTTGAACAGCTGACCTTGCAGTTAGCAGCCTGACGTGTAACCACTATACCACCTGGGATCCAAGGAGCCAAATAAGGGGCCACCAAAGTGTTTACATTTCCTCAATGTCCGCCACCTTTATGGTGGGAGGGAGAGACAGGGACCCCAAAGTTAACCTTCATTATCACCCAAGTGGCTTTTCCCCTCTTGGATTTCAATTAAGATCACCTGCCTCTTCCCCTGGTCTGCCTCCGCTGCGCCACCCCTCCTCCCCTTCCCCGGTGAGCGGTTTTAATCAGACACTATTATTAGAGCATGGGGGAGGGGCTGGAAAGGAGGAAGGAAGGACCCCCCCCAGGCAGCTCTGAAGGACCCCAAGTTAGGAACGAGAAAGGCAATCCTTCCATGTGCTGTGTCCGTAAATCGGGGCCCAGTCATCAATCCCACCGCATGTTTGAGAGCACATGTGATTGACGAGGTGCTCCTGGAGGAAAACGGCATTGGCTGGCAGCATGGGGCCATTTTCTAAAGATTAAATTGTTCGTTGTACAGGCCGCCATCTGCCCTTGCTGGAAGAAGATATGTCCTGGTTGGCAGAGATTTTTTTTTGCGTGGTGCGGTGTAAGCAAAGCCAGGTCCACTTGTCCCTTCGTTCACTGTCCCTTCTCTCACGCGTTCACTTGCTCAATCATTACCAACCCTCTCCTTTGTGCCATGCCTGGGGATCAAGTCAGAGGGTGGCCCAAGTGGGGCTCCCCGGGGAGACTACACTCATCCCAGGGCCCTCACCCAGGCATTGGACCGCGATGGAGCTTGGTGGGCTCCCCAGTCTCTGGAGCTGCAGTGGGCTATGCATTGAGCTGCTCATCGCAAGACCAGCAGTTCCAGCCCGCCAGCTGCTCTATGGGAGAGCGAGGCGGCCTTCTGTCCCTATATGGGCTTCACAGGTTTGGCATCCCAGAGGGGCAGCTCTGCTCTGTCCTATGAGTCCCAATAGAGTTAATGGCTCGAGATCCTATCTTGGCACCATGAGGGGTCCAACACCATCCTGGCGAGCAAGGCCAGCTGCTGCACTTCGGGAAGCTTCTAGCCTGTGGAGAAGAGCCAAGCAGACAGCCATCAGCAGCCACGGCACAGTCCGACACGTGACCCGGAGGGATGCCGCAGTAGCGGAGGGCTGATCCCTGTCTGGGAAGAACCAGGATGCATTTCCTCATCTTGTTCCTTGTCTTTTCGGACACACACTATCCTGGCAGGTAGAGCTGTCTCAGTGTGCCCAGCTGCTGACTCGGAGTGCCGCAGAAGCAAGACCTGGCTCAGCTCCTTCAGGAACCCCGGGGGCGCACAGGTCCCCTGGGACATGTTCCAGGGTGTGATGCATAGGAGTTGACTGGAGGGCAAGCAGTCTATCCCACTATGTGGGTGTTGATAGCCCTGTTGTGTAAGGGGTGTGTGTGTTATCGAGGCTCAGAGAGGCTTGGTTCATGGTCTCATAACTAGTAAAGGGAGGTGGCAGGCTCAGAAGGAGCCAGTGTTGCACAGTGATTAAAACACTCAGTTGATAACAGAGAAGGTTCCCACCGGTGGCTCCCTGGGAGAAAGATGGGGCTGTCTGTTTCTGTCAAAGATGACAGCAGAGGTTCTCAAACTTATTTGGCTGATCACCCCCTTTTCAGGAAAAAAAAAAAAAGGCAATTAAACAGACACTTTTGTATTCTATCCCATCATCCAGGATAAAGCGTAGGTATCTGCTTTTGTAGTACCTCCCTCTCCATTGTTCCAGAGCCCCCCAGCAGGAGGCGGTGTTGCCACCTTGGGAAACACTGGATTACAGCCTTGGAAAGCCTGTGAGGTCACCCGAAGTAGGACTGTTAGTCACACTATTATTGTCGCTGCCCACTGAGGCTCGGGCTCTCTGGCCTCTCCCTGGAATACAAGCTCCTCTCGAGTGGCTGACAGCACTAGCGATCTCTGAGGAGGAAAGGAGCTCACGGACGCTGGGGAACTGGCAATCGCCTACTATGGTCTTAGCATCAGGGACACAGTGCAGGGAAATGGGAGGTGAGTGGATTCAACAAACACCTAGTCGCTCAAAGCTCACCCTCTCTGCTAGGTGCCGGGAGTGGGGCAAAGGTGAGAGATGTGAGATGAGTATCTAAAACAGGGGTTCTCAACCTTCCTAATGCCGCGAGCCTTTAATACAGTTCCTCATGTTGTGGTGACCTCCCCCCCC
>NW_022109491.1:3987252-3991608 GCF_000313985.2 Echinops telfairi
AAAGTGGGTGAAGGGAGACATTGGACAGTATATGATATGACAAAATAATAATAGTTTGTAAATTATCAAGGGTTCATGAGGGAGGGGGTAGTAGGAAAGGAGGGGAAAATTGAGGAGCTGATATCAAGGGCTCAAGCAGAAAGCAAATATTTTGAGAATGATGATGGTAACAAATATACAAATGTGCTTGGCACAATGGATTTATGTATGGATTGTGATAAGAGTTGTATGAGCCCCCAATAAAATGATTAAAAAAATAAAATAAATAAAACCACCTAGGGCCCAATAGGTGGCTGATTGCTTGGGATAATACTAACATCCTTCTCTGTACTATTTCCCTTTTAGGAGTTCTAGGAGGCTATGGAAAAACCAACCAACCAACCAACCAACCAGGCTAAGGCAACCAGTGGTTTCACCAGATCCACCAGCTTGTGCATGCACAGACTGGCCCACTTGCCCTTTTCCTGAATTCTCTTTCACCAACATGGGGCGAGGAGTCCTGGTGGTATTGTGGTTACCCGTCGGGCTGCCATCTACATGGTCGGCAGTTCGAATCCACCAGTAGCTCCTCGAGAGAAAGACTGGACTTTTCTATTCCCGTAAACAGTTACAGTCTCTGTGGTAGTTACATAATCTGGTGTCAATTTGAGAGGATTACGAGTGAAGGGGTAGAGTCTGGCCTGTCAATCAAGATATAACCAATGAGGCCATGCCCAGCAGATCCAGCGCGGTCCACTCCTGGGCCCTCCACACCACTGCTGTGCTGTGTGAGCCCGAGCTGCAGACACGGTGTCAATCCAAGAGCCGATCAAGAGCCACTTAATTTGCTTCCTTCTCTCAGCCTGAGTCTCTACCCCAACTGAGCCTGCCTTGCTTCCCCGATGATACAGATAAACCCACGAGCCGTCTCGCTCACACAAGTCCAGATGAGTTCTTTGCTTGGCCAACCAAACAAAGCTGCTTCTGGCCGATTTCAACTGCTTTGTGTCTCTGTGAGCTGCACTGAGCAGGACCTGAGCAGCCAGGCTTGCCCCTAGGAACCAGTACCTGTCCTCATGTTTCTTCCCACAGAGGAGGCCATCCGAGGGGACATGTCCCAAGAGTCCCCCCCTGTCATCTGAGCTCTGGCCTTCCAGCCCTTCACCTGCTTCACAGCTTCAGCCCTAAGTGTCTTATCTTGGCTCATCCTATGAGCTGCATGTGAACCTGTCCGCATCCTTCCACTACTTGTTCTGGGGTTACTGATACCATTTCCTTCTTCAGACTTGATGAGAGACTCTTACCTTGACTATGGCTACTCTTGACTTTCTTGAGTACCTCTAAGTCTGTTCTCCTCCCCCAGCTCCTCCCCGACCCTGCTAGCAAACCCATTCATTCATTCATTCATTCATTCATTAATCCCACAAACACCATTCATTCTACCGGGAACCTACCAGCCTAGATGATGGCCAAGACTGGAATGGTCCTGATCTTTCCCAACGTCATAATCCTAATAATCTTTCCCAACATTTCCAATCTCCGTAATAGGTTAGTGAGGAAAGGGACTTGGAAACGCTTAAGGACACTTGAGGAAGAGATGTGAAGGGTTCTAATCCGGCCCACATACATCTCCCTGTCTGTACACATCTTGGAGAAGAGAGAGAGTCATGAAAGTTTCTATGGGGAGGAGGCCTTGAATCCAGGATCTCAAGAAACGTTGAAGAGTTTAGCTAGCCACACAAAGGATCAGGACAGAGAACGCAGCAGAGACCCCCGATTCTTCAGAGCTGAGGCAAGCAGGAGTTGAGCGTGGGTCAGGTCTGTAGTTGGGGCAGGCATGGAGACGAGATAGAGCGGGCTTTCTGAGACGTGTGGTTGGCGCAGTCATTTCACCCCAGGTCAAAGTTGCCGTGGCCCAGCACGCTGAGCCTGCAACCAACATGACTTCTGACACGCAGTTTATGGGAACAGGGGTGCCTTGTTTCCTGTCCCACATCTGGGTGTTTTAATCAGCTGGTGTTTGGGTTTCGGTGGTTATGAACCAGAAAATGAGAACATTGCATTCCGTCCGAAAGAAGAATCATCGCCGGGGGCCCTCGGACTCTGCTTTCGCCGTGTGAGAACTTGAGACTGTTGTTCACCCAGAATAGCTTCATGAAGAACGTCACCTACGACATAAGCAGTATGCTCTCTGGTTGGGGATTTTCAGTCAACTTTTCCCGGAAAAATGGTCCAGTCTCTTTCCCACCGTGTGTGTGTGTGTGTGTGTGTGTGTGTGTGTAAAGGCTTGGCGGCTATGATCTTTTGGAAGTAGGCTGCCAGGCCTTTCTTCCAAGGTAGTGTTGAGCTACCAGCCTTTTGGTTAAAAGCCAAAGGCTACTAACTGTGCCACCCAGGGACTCGGATTTGTACTTTCTTTATTCCCCGCCCCCATATTCTAATTCTATTACATCTTACTTGTATTATTTAATGTACAAACACACAGAGAGAAGTTAGCTTATAGAAATCCCGTTTCTAGACGAGACTCAAGAAGTCACTAAGATGCTAGATGCTTCCAGGACCTAGCTTCTGGGAAGCTTCCCATCTTTGTTCTGGGATTCCAGTATACACTCAGCTCCCACAGCTACCAGGAAGGCAGTCGATCCCCATGTGAATCCTTTTACTGTTGCACCAAGAAAGGAAACATTGTTGCAAACCCACTGTGTATCTTCACTGAGGCCCCCTCTGCCCTTGTGTAGATTCTAATGGTGTCCTTCTATTTCCCACTGTTTATGACCCGTAAGTTCCATTTCACAATGGCCACGTTCATGTCCATGTCCATGTCCATGTCCAGGCACCGCGTCTATAGGAAGAGATACTGAAGGCAATCTGACCTCTCAGGACATTCAACCTTCCATCTTCCAGCTGGTGCTGTGTGGGAGTGCTTTGCACAAGGGTTGGGTTTGATCCGTGGCTCTTTTTGTCACGACTCCTGAGGTGGGGGTCACGGGGAGTCAAAAGTGACTCCATGGCAGTGAGTTTTGAATTTCTGAGACCGGGGAGTGAAGTTATGGGGAAGGGGAGGGACGAGAAGGATGCGGTCTCGGGCCCATCAGCAAAGCCGGAAGTTGGCACTTCCTGTTGTTTCTTTCCCGGGATCCTGCATGGAGAGTAGAGAGGAAAATGTGGTCTTTGGAGTTTCCTTGGCCTTTCCTCGAAACGGGGAATCATCCCTCAGGAAGTTACGAGCAATAGGCAGATGGCTCTATCTGTAAGGGTTTCCCAAAGTTCAGGAGAAGTCAGGGCAACAAAAAGCGATTTCTGGAACATTGTGAGCAGTTCATCGCCAAGGCAACCAGGATGCTTGACAGGGGTTTTCTCCGACCTTCACCTGACCCCTGCAGCACAGGGATGGGAGGATGGGAACACCATAAGGGAACTGAGGCCCACAACACAAGCACAATAATTGGGGGAGCAAAAATGGCCAGAACTCCTATGTCCCCGTTTATGGCAGCAAATAAGAGACAAGTGGCCGAGTCTCTGTTCCGGTGGGCGGGCCCTGAGTCAATTCTGACTCATACTGACCCCCGTGACAGAATAAAACTGTCCCCTCAGTCTCTGTTGAACGGGGAAATGATCAGCTGAGCTCATTATGGAATTACTGCCTGCTTCCCCTGCGATGGGGCCCTGGTGGGGTAAGGGCTGACGCACTGGGGCGGACAACTTCAAGGTCAGCATCGGCAATCACCAGCCATGCCTCAGGAGACGGGCACGGCTGTCTCCCCCCAGGAAGGGTGGCCGTCTGGGGAATTCACAGGGGGCACGGCTCTTCTGTTCCATAGGGTCGCTGAGAGTCGGCATCGACTTCACGGCACTGAGGTTTTCTGGTTTTTCCTGGGGAGGGGACCACGCTATGCACGATGCAGAGGGCATTTCTTCACTGAAGCGATACTTCTTTGATCTTTTTAATCGCCATGGTGATTCCAAGAGGTAGGCTCTCTAATGGAGTCCTGGTGGCTTAGTGCGGAGAGCTTGGCTTCGAACCCAAAGTCTGGCTGTTTGAACCCACCAGCCACCACTCGGGAGGAGGGCGGAGCAGTCTGCTTCTGCAGAGGTTCCTGTGGGGGCACTTCTGCTCTGTCCTATGTCGCCGAGAGCCTATCCTAGCTCGTGGTCTGACTTCAAATGCCCCAAACCAAAATTTTTACAGAAGCAGCCGACCTCATCCTTCTCTGAGAGAGAGGCTGGTAGGTTTGAACTGCTAGCTTTTCGGTCAGCAGCCGTGTTGAACCTTTTGCAACACCCTTAGACTTGAGGGGCTGCGTGTGCAACTGCTGTGCATATAGCGATCTCGCACTGGCTCCTGGGAGAGGGCAGTGAGTGGGACTGAGCCTGCCG
>NW_022109491.1:3991736-3994986 GCF_000313985.2 Echinops telfairi
GCAGGGGGATGGCACCATTGGGCAGTCACTTTGCATCTCCTCTTCTGTACATAGGTGATGAGCACCCATATCCTCCTGGCCCATTTTGAAGGGTCCAGAGAGCTCTGGACGTTTCTGAGGTAGCCCTTGGCGGCAATCCACAAAGACTGCTGGTGGGGCAGTGCTTACACACTCAGCTGCGACCCGGGAGGTGGGCAGTGTGAACACAACCAGCAGTTTTGGGTCAGGACCTGCCCACGACAGCCATGGGACTCTGCTAAACACGTATCCTGTGTCCTCACTAAGCTTCGCAGCCGCCTCCATTTATTACTATTTTCCTCGGTCTGAGAGAGGGTGCACGACTCAAAGGAGGATTACGTGATAGGCCCCAAACCATGCAAAACAGGAGGTTGAATGGCATTCTGTCACATCACGCTCTTTTGGGTAAAACTATGGGTCAGGACCATAGGAACGAAGCAGCTCGTATTTATTTTAAAAGAAGCGGCTGGACACACTTGGGCCCAGGGATTAGTGTCAGGATCACTAATAACAGGACACATCCAGACACAACAAGACACCCTGAAACAATTCACATCACTGTTAGGGTGTGCTAGCTCAGACTTCTCAATCTCAACTGAATCCCAAGATGACATCAACCGCCCCCCCCCTCCCCAAACACCCTGCCTTTAACTCAATGCCAACCCGTAGCAACCTTTAAGGGCAGGGTAGAGCTGCCCAGGTGGGGTTCTGAGACTGTAGCTCTCTACTGGATTAGAAAGCCTCATCTTCCTCCTGAGGAGTAGCTGGAAGTTTCGAACTGCTGACTCTGTGATTAGCCGCCCAACTGCTAACCACCACACCACCAGGGCTCCTCACGACATCAGAAGAAGCCACGTCGAGGGTGACTGTGCACAAACACCATAAACCAAAGGCAGAAATAAACCTGACCAATACGTACCAGATGCGTCAAGGTTACAAGAGACAAAGAAAGATGGAGCAGTGCCACAGAGGGGAGGAGGAAACACCACCTAAAACAACGTGAGACTCTACAATCAGAGCCTGCCCCAGAAAATGGCCACGAAGGGGGATACCTGGCACGATTTGAAAAAGGCCTGCTGTGTAGTAAGTAGAATTCACCAAACTCAGAGGCAAACCTCCTGGCCTGCGGGGCTCCGTGGCATGCCCCGTGTGAGAATGTCATCGCATTTCTTTCCTGAAGCGATCATCCTTTGACCGCGTCTTCACCTTCACAGTGCAGAGAGCTTCCATTGCATCCTGCTCCAGAGGAGTTCCAAGGATGGGGCGCTTTGTGGAAGTGGACACATGTTGCTACTGAGGAGTGGCTGGTGGGTCCCAAGGCTGATCTTTTCTTACCAGCCGAGCACTTAACCAACACACCTCTGGAGAGTGTCCAGTCGAGGTGAATTTCCTGGTTTTGGTCAAGCGCAGTGATGAAAGCAGGTGGCTGCTCATCAGAAGGGTGGCAATTCAAACTTAGCCGCAGAAGGCAGGTCTGGTGATTTATAGCCTTGGAGAGCCACACCAGCTCTAAGATGCTTTCACCAACACTGGTGAAACATGAGACTTTTCACCCACGGGCCTGTAATCTTCCCGCCTTTGGCATCGTTGCATGTGCTGTGTGGGTCTGAAGAGGACCTTATGGACTAGACTGGGACTTATGAGCTAATATCGGACCTATGGACTTGATCTGGACTGGGCTGTGATGTTTTCTCAATATACAATGACTGTTTGATATCTAAAGCTCTCTCCTACACACATATGAGTGTCTCTGGATTGGTTTCTCTGGTCAACCTGGACTAACATAGCTCTTTAAAGGCACAGAGAAATGGAGGGCGCACTATAACTAGGCAGATGTTCAGGGGAGTCGGAAGCCCTTCTGAGTGGAACGGGGACTCTCCTAGACCCCACTCATGCCCCTCCAGGTTGTCAGTCCTTGGATGCCTGTCTCCTAAGGGGCATGGACTAGCAAGATGCAGTAGTATTTCATTTACCAGAGCGACTGTCCCTCTTTTCCCAACTTCCTATGGTGTTCCAAGCGTCCAAGACACAAGAGACCTAGAAGAAGAAGAGGGCGTGGGAAGGCATGACAGAAGCGACTTCTTTCTCCCCTCCTGTCCCAGGGCTAGGATGGCCAGTGGAGGTGGCTCTGCCCCGCATGCCTGGCACCCTGCAGTCGGTTACCCCGAGCAAGTTCGAACAGCACAGGCAGAGGCGCAGGGTGAGCAAGTCCAATGGTGCAGGGTCTCTTCATTGCTTGATGTGGGCGGAAGCCAAGCTGGAGCTCCCTGTAGGGCCCATGTTTTTGCTCTAGATGCAGCTGGCACCAGCGTGCATGTTATATGACCAAGGCATGTGTTTGAAGCAGGAGAGCAAGACATATGGCCACCACAAGCCCAAAGTCATCAAAGTCACTCTTTGGCGCCCCTCTTCCTCCGGGGGCTTCATTTCCAGAGTAGGGGAGCTTTCTTGCCGCGTTGGCATCCAGTTGAGATGATTCTTGGGGCCGTGTTTCTGGAGACTGGCCAAGGGGCCACAGCTGCTTGCACCAGCTGACCCCGGCCCGGGGCATTAGGCACCGGGCTTGACTGGGTAGGGGCCCTCCCTCTTCAGTGACCCTTTCCCACCACCCAGGAGTAGAAGGCACACAAAAGTCGGTTAAATTGGGGTTGGTAAAGGGACGCTGCGTCTTTGAGAAATGAGGTTGGGAAAGAGGGAAGACATTTTCCACTAGCTCATGTCTGAGTGTATGGCGTTCCGATTTCGTGGCACTCCCTAATAAATCATCGCTTATCGCTCACAGGGGAACAGAACACGGCTCCGGTTAAGATTCGTTAGTGATTGGAAAGAAGAAACATGAATCGCCGTGTAGCTGAGCTTCTTGATCATCTTCCCCAGCTGCTGCAGCTGCTGTGGCGGCTTTTCCCACCATTATATTGACTGTAACCGTTGTGTAAAGCAAAGTAAGTGGAAGGAGAGAGCACCAAATACAAATAATGAGAATAAATTCACCTTATTTATGTGTTCATGGGAGCATTTGACAATTACTCTGCAGCAGAGGTTCATGGGTGGGGAGCTGGGACATTTGAGAGAGTTCCTCACACGTCCCCTTCCCCTCCCCCTTTGCTTTGGAGCCTGGGAAGGGCCAGCGAGGGTGGGAAGCCTGGCCAGGAGGCTGGGGGCCACTGGGGCATGTTTGCTGGCATGTCCTTCATCGCCTCCTCCCGCCCCACCCCGCCCCTGTGCTGTAGGC
>NW_022109491.1:3995799-3997463 GCF_000313985.2 Echinops telfairi
AATAAACAAAATTGTTAAAAACAAAAACACTATTGAAAAACAAAAACAAAGTAAGAGGCCATTTACTCCCAGATTTCAAAACCTATTATACAGCCATAGTAATCAAAACAGCTTGGTATGGGAGCAAATTAGGAGGGGAAGAGAGAGAGAGAGAGAGAGAGAGAGAGAGAGAGAGAGAGAGAGAGAGAGAGAGAACACCACAACTTGCCCACCAAGCCCTGAGGATGATATTCCTGCTCAGAGCAGCCAATGCACAGAGAGGATTGTAGGGCCAGCCCCACGGAAGACACGGCGCCCCCTCACTTACCTGTAGTGCTACGAAGGATAACACTGGAGACAGTGCGGGAACTGTGCTGGTCTGATGCCCCCACACGGGGTGAAACGCGAAAGGGTGCTTAGCACCTCATCAGATTCAATTGGAAAACATTCATAAAGGTCAATATACAGACCTGGAACTATTTATAGGCTCTGTTTCTGTTTGTTCCCCCCCCCCCCATGTCTATCTATGTAAGATAGGCAGGATAACAATCCTGAGGAGAAAACAATGGGGCCTACGGCTCTGGGGGCACATGGGAAAGGAGGAGGTGGGAGAAAGGGAGGGGAGAGCCAACAAACCCAGGGACAAGGGAACAGCAAGTGATCTAAAATCGATGGTGAGGAGGGCGTAGAATGGCTGGTGGGGTTTGATCAAGTGCAATGTAGCCGACAGGAATTACTGAAATGAAGGTCAATTACTGAATGAAGGTCAAACATGATAGTGGGACAGGAGGAAAGTAAAAGGAAATAGAGGAAAGAACTAGGAGGCAAAGGACTTTTATAGAGGTATAAATACAGGCATGTATATATGTAAATATATTTATATATAATGACAGGGACATAGATCTATGTACATTATTTATATGTTAAGTATTAAGGTAGCAGATGGACATTGGACCTTTACTCAAGTACCCCCTCAATGCAAGGACAATTTGTTCTAATGATCCAGCATTCTGTGATGCTCACCATCCCAACACGATTGCTGAAAACAAAATGGGTGCGTAAGCAAATGTGGTGAAGAAAGCTGATAGTGCCTGATCATTAAAAGATATAGTGTCTGGGGTCTTAAAGGCTTGACGATGAACAAGTGGCCATCTAGCTGGGAAGCAACAAAGCCCACATGGAAGAAGCACACCAGCCTGTGTGATCATGAGGTATCGACAGGATCAGGTGTCAGGCATCAGAAGACCCCAAACAATCATGAATGAAGGGGGTGGGGGCAGAGTGGAGACCCAAAGCCCATCTGTAGACAATTGGACATCCTCTCACAGAAGGGTCACAAGGAAGAGATGAGTCAGCTAGGGTGCAGTATAGCATTGACTAAACATACAACATGCTTCTAGTCCTTTAATGCTCCCTCCCCCCACTATCATGACCCCAGTTCTACCTTACAAATCCAGCTAGACCAGAGCTGTACACTGGTACAGATAAAAGTTCCTGACACACAGAATCCAGGACAGATAAACCCCTCAGGAACAATAATGGGAGTAGCGATACTATGAGGGTAGGGGAAAGGGAGAACCAATCACAATGATTGATATATTACGATCACCCCCACCACCCAGAGAGACGGACAACAGAAACATGGGTGAAGAGAGACAGTGGGTAATGTAAGATATGAAAAAATA
>NW_022109491.1:3997594-3998598 GCF_000313985.2 Echinops telfairi
GGTTATATGTAGATCCCTGTAATTGGCTCCCCCTTTCCACCCCACCGTCCCTACACCCTTCCGGTATTGCCACTCTCACCACTGGTCCTGAAGGGATCATCTGCCCTGGATTCCCTGTGTTTCCAGTTCCCATCTGTACCAGTGTACATTCTCTCATCTAGCCAGATTTGTCAGGTAGAATTGGGATCATGATAGTGGGGGTTGGGTGGGGTGGAGGAAGCTTTTAGGAACTAGGGGAAAGTTGTATGTTTCATCATTGCTACACTGCACCCTGACTGGCTCATCTCCTCCCAAGAAAATGCTTTGAAAAGGATGATGGCAGCATATGTACAAATGTGCTTGACACAATGGATGTATGGATTGTTATAAGAGCTGTAAAAGCCCTCCCCAAATGATTTTAAAGACCCCAAAATGAGCAATTGGGAGGGTGGCATGGCACCGGGGCATTGTCTCACTCTGCTGTGCTGGGGTCACTAAGGGTCAGGGCTGACTTGATGGCACTTCACAACCGCAACATAAAAAGGGTGTGCAGTGTTTCAGCAGGAATTTATCATTTTTCAATAAAAGTATCAATGTAGCTAGTTATCACAACAAAAAAGAGCCTGTTTTTGTAAGGCCAGCTTCTAAAACCAAACTCACTGCCCTCAAGTCAGCTCTGACTCAAGGTGACCCTTCCCTGTGGGTTTCTGACACTCTAACTGGCTATGAGAGTAGACCCTCGCAGCTGCTGGTGGTTTTGAACGCTCACCATGCAGACCGCAGCCAACACGTAACCATGACACCACCGGTCTCCTTGAAACTCAGCTTACATCTCCCGATATACCTACAAGGCCCAAACTCTATGCTAATGTGCCCTTTGAACCTTTTAATGTGTCCAGGGCAGAGGGTCCAAAATCAAAACCTAAATTCACTGCCATAAAGTTAATTCTGACTCAGGGGGATCCTATAGGACAGGGTAGAATGGCCCCTGTGGGTTTCCAAGATTGTAACTCTTTACAGGAGTA
>NW_022109491.1:3999201-4021697 GCF_000313985.2 Echinops telfairi
CCTGGCCTGCAGGGTCACCGTGAGTCAGCATTGGCTCCGTGATAGTGAGCATGAGCATGATTCAAATGGGTAATAAACGTGACTAAGGATCCACATGGTCTAGTGGGGAGGTCCAGGCTCATGAGGATGGGGAACAGCATGAGTTACCCCACAGGAAGTCACCAACCCCGATGACACTGCTGACGCACCCTTGACCTTTCTGCCTGTTGCTCCCCACTCCTCAATCCACCGCGCAGAGCACGGTTTGGCTGAAGGGGCAGCCATCACTGGCTCTGTCACTGTCAGCCATGGGGCTTTTCAGAAAAATGGATGTGTAGAGGAAGTCTTGCCAGGCAGCCATTTCTGCTTCTGGAGAACATTTGAAATGTTCTAGATTGTTCTCCACAGAGAACCATAAGTCATCCTCACAGAGATCCCTGTAGAAAAGACATTTTCGGAGAATCTGGCCTGTGATAAACTATGAGTAACCAGTTCTTGGGCTTGAGGCCTGAAGAGGTTTGTTCAAATTTGGGGTGATGAATCCATCCTAACTTGCCTGGGACTGTACGGATTTTAGAACCCCATCTTGGAAAACTCCCTAATCCTAAGCAATCAAAATGCTGGGCAGCCTGCGGCACAAGGTCTAGAGCAGCACAGGTCCCAGGGATGTTGCTTGACTCCCGTCTTCTAGTCTGCGTGCTGTGGGCGTGGCTGCCCTGAGAGGAAGGTCCACCTCGAAGACTGGCAGACTCCGCAAAGCAAGCTCACTGCCTTGAGGTCGATTCTGACTCACAGCGACCCGACAGGCCAGAGCAGGACGCCCTGTGAGTTTCCAAGACGACAACTCTTTCTATCTTTTTAATTTAAATCATTTTATCGGGGGCTCATACAACGCTTATCACCATCCATCCATCCATCATGTCAAGCACATTTGTACGTTTGTTGCCATCATCCTTCTCAAAACATTTGCTTTCTACTTGAGCCCTTGGTATCAGCGCCTCATTTGTCCCCTCCCTACCTGCTCCCCCCTCCCTCACGAACCTTTGATAATTTATAAATTATTATTATTATTTTGTCATGCCTTACACTGTCCGATGTCTCCTTCACCCACTTACTCTTTATGGGAGTAGCAAGCCTCATCTTTCTCCTTTGGAGCAGCTGGTGGTTTCAAACTGCTGGCCTTGCAGTGAGCAGCCCAACTCAGAACCACTATGCCAGCAGGCCTCCTTTCTTGAAGACTGTAGAGGCACACAAAACGTCTGAAAGATGTAGTGTGCCTGTGGCATCTGCAAGGAAACCTGGCGGCACAATGTGAAGTGCTCGGTTGCTCACTAAAAGGTCAGAAGTTCAAATCCACCAGCCACAGGAGCACAGACCTGGTGATCTGCCTCTTTCTGAAAGCCCACAGGTGAAGACACTACAGAGCCATTCTGTTCTGTCCTACAGGCTCAGTAGCAGTCAAACTCGACTCAGTGGTGGTGGGTGGGTTATTGAGTTGATAAGAAACACTGGTGGTGCTGCTGGATGTATTGGACCATTCACCACAAGGTTGGCGATTCAAACCCACCAGCAGCTTGTTGGGAGAAAGATGAGATTGCCTGCTCCCGTAAAGATTTACAGCCTCAGAAACTTAGTACAGGGCTCACTGACAAGGTGGTGGGTTTTTCAATCTTGAACTGAGAGGTGCAGTCTGTACCATACGGTTTCATTTCTGAATCCTTTCAACTTGTGTTGGCTGATCGTAACGCGCTCCTTCCCATGTTGTGTATAAATAATTAAAAGGTTCCTTCTTAACCAGCATGACGGCAACATTAAGCTTACATACCAGATTCATAAGGGCTGTGTGTGTATATGTGTGTGTGTGTGTGTGTGTGTGTGCTGCTTTAAACAATTCATCACAGCAGTTTGGAGGGAGACAAATGATGGCAGCCACTCACTCGGAAGAAAAGACATTGGCAAGGAAACATGGCCCGGGCTCCCAGGGAAGGTGCCCATTTGGAATGTGAAGTGACGGATGCTTCGAAGCCAGTCTTGATGCAAGATTGTGAGTTTGGTACTTGGCTGTGTCTCAGGCTGCCACTAACACCTTCACACTCTGTCTGCAGAACCCAGGACGTGCAGCTAAACAAAGGACTCCATCCCAGCACACCAACGGAGGTTTCCTCTTCACGGGGAGGAGCAATGACGCAAAACGCCCCCTCCCCACAAAACAGTTCCCTGGTGGACCCAGGGCTCCCCGGCCTGCAGGACACACATGGCTTCATTTCCACCTGCACCTTTGCCGCCTTCGACACAGGTACCACAACAGGGAACACAGATTTGACAATGCTGTTCAGGCAAGTTTGCTAATGATTTTTGAACAACCTCCAACAGAGGCCTAAATGCCGACAATATCCATAAACAACTCGGGGCTGCCCAATTAGGGAGACAGAGACATAGCGGCCTGTCAGGAAGATTTGCATGCTAAGAAGCCAAGATGAGAGAGCCGGTGAGGGATCGCTTAGAGTGACGGGGGCCTCGCAGACGGACGACTATCATTATGATATTACAGGGACTCACACCTTCCCAATTACTGGCAGGCTTCATTAATTACCCGCGCATCTCCCTAATAGAAGCCGGGCTCCAGCTTATCAGCGCCTTCCTCTGTCCACCGAAACCCCCACTCAGCAGTCGATCACCTATGAAAAATTAGACAGTGCAGCTTCTAGTGGCCTATTTAAAGAAAGAAGAAAGATGAACATGGGAACTGTGTGTGCGTGTGTGCATGTGTGTGTGTGTGTGTGTGTGTGATGGGGGAAGGTGGGGGGGCGGGAGGGAAGCTGAAAGCAACAGACCCAGCATTTCTTCCGCTCTGGGGATTGGTTTGTCCCCCATTTCTGGCATCACTAGGGGTGGGTGGGAGGGATAGTGGGGGCTGTAAAGGGACCAGTATGGAATGACAAGTCTCTCCTTCACACCCATACCCATAGACACACTCAGTCCACACATAGTTCAGCCGACTTCAACTCACAGTGACTCCCGTGACAGAGTAGAGCTCCCTCATAGCCTGGTGGACTACACATGGGGCTGCTGACAACCAGGACAGCAGTTCGAATCCACCTGCCACTCCTTGAGAGAAAGATGAGGCTCTCTACTCCCCTGAAGAGTTACAGTCTCAGAAATCCACAGGGGCAGAGAGACCCAGCTGGCAGGGATCCCCAACCCCCACCCCTGCCAGGGGGGGGTGCTCGAGCAGCAGACCCTTTGGTTAGCCGTTGAGCACTTCAGCACCGTGCCACCTAATAAGGACCATCTCCTGCGGGCTTCTCATTTAGGAGAAATCTAAATGCTCACCTCCTCCTCTGCCTCCGTCTGTTCTTTCTCTGGTGAGCTGTTGGGGCCAGCTCTCCCCGCCCTCCCCCAGGGAATCACACACCTGCCTCAGAGTCTCTGCACTTCCGGGTCCTTGCTCTACAAGAGGGAATTCCAGGTGCGCCAGGTGCAGCTGGTTAGCTCTCTTCCTAAGATCCTGGGGCTAAGGAAGCGTTTAACTTTTAAAGGGGTAAAAAAACATTTTAAAAAGAAAGAAGGAAGGAAAGGCAGAAAGAAAAGGAAAGATGTGGCCGACAGTCCGCAGCCCGCTTAGATTAGACGGCTCTTTGGAAGCCTTTGGCGGAAACTGGCTGGAGCGGCGTTTCCCGGGTCTCTTTCTCCCGAGTTGCCCCTGAGCTGTGGCTCAAGAACAGCCCCACTCCTCTGTCCCTGTGTCCCTGTGCTTCACGTCCGTCCAGGCCCCAGAGGCAGGCAAGCAATAATGGAGCGGTTTTCTTCCCTCGTCCTTTATGGTGGTTCTCCGCTAGGCTGGGCACAGCCCGAAAGAACCCCTGGAGAGCCACTGACAATGCTGGGGATTTGGTTTTAGCTGTTGGGAGTGGGGCCTGGGCCTTTGGTGTGTCTCTGTGTGGGTGTGTAGGGGGTGGGGTGGCAGGAGGGACAGTTGGGTGGCACACATAGTTAAGTACTCGGCTACAGCTAGCAAGTTGGTTGTTCAAACTTACCCTGAAAGCCAGTCCCAGGCACACTGTGCTTCTGAAAGGCCGGAGCCGTGAAAACCTCATGTCTTCTGAGGTAACTCTACTCTGGACCCCTATGGGTAGCATGAGTTGGAATGAATGCCAACTAAGAACAACAGAGAGAGAGAGAAAGAGAGAGAGAGAGAGAGAGAGAGAGAGAGAGAGGCAAACCCCTGTGAACACACTCTGTTGCAAACTGAAAGATTGAGAGGTGAGTCCACCTGCAGGTACCTTGGAAGAAAGGTCTGGCCATTTCCCTCTGAAAATACAGCCACTGAAAACCCCATTGAGCACAGTTCTACTGTGATACACACAGGGGCTCTGTGAGTTGGAATAGATAATAGCATTTGGTGTCTTGATGTGTGTCCATATGTTTGCTTATGTATGCATTATGTATATGCACACGCATGTATAGGTGCGTGTATGTTTGTGTGTATCTACATGGGTGCATTTTTAAAAAACTTCTTCATAACTCTATTGCACCGTCATATTTGAGAGCCTCTGGCTCTAGTCTCATTCCTTGAGAAAGTTACCTCCATGGGGTCAGGCCTGCAGCCCTCTTGCCGCTGGTAGGGACCCAGCCCCTGGAACAATGCCTCGGACAGAGCAGCTTTGTAAGGGGCTGGAAGAAGACGAGTCACATGTTCGCCCAGGGATTAAGGATGGTGACCATGTCCCTCCAAACTGAAGTCATGAAGGCATGCGGTGGGTGCCCATGCCCATGCCCAGGCTGGTTACTCGGCCCCAGCAGTGATCATGGAATGTGGGTCTCCCAGGCTGTCAGCTTGTCCCTGTAACAGCGTGATGGCTTAAGCATGGCTTTTACAATTAATTATGCATGGTTATGGAGTGAATTGTGCAGCTCCCCCTTTCAGATCTGTGTTGTGAATCCTAACACCCTGCCTGTGGTCATAATCCCAGTGAGCAATCTTCGTGATGTGAATGGCGCATGGTTAGTGTAGGGTGTGTCTTCAATCAATCTCTTTTGAGATAGAAAAAAGATGAAAGAAACAGGGGATGTAGGTTTAGGGGAGGAGAGATGTCAAACCATGTGAAGATGGCCTTAGAAGGAAGACCAGGCCCTTCCTCCAGAGCCCACCTACAGAGACAGTCTCGCCCTGGAGATGGCGCCCCAGACTTGGGCTTCCAGCCTCCAAACACTGCGAGAAACGAGATTTCTGTTTGCGAAAGTCACCCCTTGTGGTATCTCAGTGAGAACTGCAGTGGGGAACTGACATGAGGCTGATGGCTCTCTGTGCACCAGGATGCAGCAAACCTCCAACCCGTTTCCTCTTTTGAATGTACCGAAAAGAGCAGGGAATTCAACCCTTCATCTGCTCACGGATGAAAACACATTTCCAAATTGTCAGCCATCGCTTTTTTTTTTATATTCTAAGGACGACCAACTGTTCCCAGCGATTTCGATTACATTCCCTACCTATTATTTCATGTAATGGCATCCCTTAAATTTTAAATTAGCTTTGAAGAATAAAAATAATTGAATTCCTGCTGTTTTGTGTACATAGAGGGTGACAGGAGCTAATGTGATAATTTAAACTGTAAATGAGTCTTCACTTTGTGTTCATTAATTACAGCTAATTACTGAATTACAAACCTTCTTGGTTAGGCACTGTTATGTATTCATGTAGCATGTTGAATCTCCAGCTGGTTGAAAACTGTTTTATAGACTTACAAGCTGACACACCAAGCTACCACTGAAACAATTCAGTTTGAAAACCAGGGGGGCTGGAGGTGGGGGGGTGGGAGGGTGGGAACTGAAAATGCTTCCTAGAATGAAAAGAACAGACAGTGGGCTTCCAGCTCCTATCTTGGGGGAACGCAGATCGTGCACGTATAATTAGAACAATTTATGCCACAGCAGAGGGAAAAAAAAGATCCCCGTTCTCCACTCTGGGTGAAAATCTATACTACAGCATGTAATTTGTGAGCCTCCAGTGTTTCTTCTCTCATCTCCCTTCCCCCCCCCAAGAAACTGAGCAGCATAATTATTTATTAGCTGATCCTGCTTTTAATAACAAAGTAGTGTCCAGGGTGCCAGAAATCCTGCTCAGTTTTCCTGACCAGAAATTGCTCGAAGGGGAACAATGCCAGCAGGCAGGTCAAGGATTCGGTCGGGACGAATTCTCTTTGGTTAGGTTACCAACACGATTCTTTTTCTCTTTTAAAAAACCACAGGAAGCGGGTCTCTTGGGATTATTAAGTGGGAGTATCTTCGGGACTCTGGATACAAAAGGCCGTGAATGTTGCTTTTCCGAGATTGCCCACAAAGAGCTGCTGGAGACGGCTCAGGATGATGCACAGCCGCCGTTCGGCCAAATGCTAAAGAGCTGTCACTAGCAGGAAAGGAGATAGGCCAAGCCAGTAGATAGATTCTTCAATACCGTATAGTGGGTTCCACGTTGGGCTGCTAACTGTAAGGGCGGCCGTTTGAAACCACCAGCTGATCTTTGGGAGAAAGATGAGGCTTCCTACTCTTACAAAAAGTTACAGTCTCAGAAACGCGCAGAGGCAGATCTGTTCTGTCTGCTAGGGTCCCTGCGAGTCAGCACCGACTGGATTTCAGTGAGTTCGATTTCTAGCCTATAATGGTCTGGACCATCTGATTACGAAGTGGGGAGGGGGTTACCAGGCGCCACCACGTGCAAACAGTACCCTTGGCTGCTCACCAAAAGGTTGGAGGCCGGAGCCCAACCAGAGGTGCCTCAGAAGAAAGGTCTGGCAACGTGTCACTGAAAAATCAGCCACTGAAACCTCTGTGGCACTCAGTCCTCCTCTGACACTCGAGCTGGCCAGGAGGTGGCCAACCTGATGGCCTCTGTTTTTTTTTATGAGGACCCAAAAGATGACTCGGCTGGGGATTTTACGCACACTTTAGGAAAGATCATTGCCATTTCCTCTGGTTAATAATCCCTGTGGTCCTTTCTCCTCCCCGCCACCCTCATGGCTCTGGGGCTGGGCATGAGACCCAATCTGGCCAATCACCGTGTGGTACTCTAACCACTGTGATTGGCTCAGGGGTGAGCACATGACTCCAGCACGGTCCAATGAAGTTCCTAGGGGTTCCAGCGCGAGAATTAGGCTACCCCAGAGCACCCCAGCGCTTGCTTTCCAGTGGAAGTCCCGGATTGAGCTCTACCTGCTTCTAGTATCACCCTTGAGCTATACCCGAGTCAGTGAATTCCTCCAGCGGGGATTTTCAGTCATGTGCCAGACACAGTTCTAACACGCAGACTCTGCAAACCAGGCCAGAATGCAACACGACAGCACGGGACGCGCAGGGACCACTCTGGGGGTCCCAGGGAGGGGAGGACCTGGGCACTGGGGGGAGAGGGAAGAACAAGCCGAGAGAGGCATTCTCGGGAGGCGGAGACTGAAACAGAGCCAGGGTTTTCCATGTGATGCGGAGGGAAAGGGAGCAGGAAGCTGGGACTCCAAGGCAGGTCGGGTTGCGACCCCCCAATGTTGTGGAGGCAGCGATGGCGGTAAACCATGAAACCCGCTGCCGAGTCAGCGCCGACACGTGCATAGCCGGAGGAAACATTGCCTGGCCGGCCCCATCCTCACCATTCTGGTATCCTGAAGCCCAGGCTTTGAGGCCACGGTGCGGGTGGAGTGCTTTCCCACCCAAGGGGCTCATCCTTCACCCTCCTACTGGACAATCTTCTGTTGGGAACCATGGGTTTTATGGAGACGTTTTAGTGATAGCTCTCCAGGCCTTTCTTTCAAGTCTGCCTTCTTTTTTTAAAAAAAACCAAACAGTTTTGTTGGGACACAATCCACATATCAGAGTCCAAATGTTCACTCCTATCAAGAAGAGTTGTACAATCACGATCATAATCAACTTTAGAACCAACTCTGTTAGCGCTGCTGAAACCTGCCCACCACTGCTGAAACCTGCCCACCACGGTGACTCTGGTGGTCCTTGAAGTATCAGTGGCCTATCTTCCAGCATCACGGCACTATGCAAGCCTCTGCCATTTGACAGTGGCATCTTTTTGTACGTGGCCCTGGGGGTAACATGTAGGCACAGCGAATCCATAGAGTCCCCGTGTCTCCTGAAGCAGTCTCTGACATCTAGCTTTGGTTGAATGGGTTTTACCCTTGGCATGATGCTGGTCAGGTCAGGGTGATCAGAGTAGTTTTTTGGAGGTTAAGGCAAAGAGAGGCCATTTGCTTCCTTGGTTGACCATGGTGGAGATTCCAAAGGATCTGCCCTCAGGGATCCCACCCACAGAGGGCGCCATGTCCACCTTCCGAGCTTGGGTTGCTCTTACTGAGTCTCCATGCTGCATCAGACACTGTGCTAAATGCTTGCTATAAGAGCAGCAGCAAGAAATGGGTTGAATTGTGTCTCCTCCATGGGCCCCCAATATGTGTCAACTCGGCTGGACTATGATCCTCAGCTTTGGCAGCTATGTAAGGATGTCAGTTACCAGTAATGTAATAATACCCCCCACCTCAAATATGAGCTGGTGGCATAATCCAATCAGGTGTATGGATTAAGGGTGGGATGCAAATTCTGAATCTTGTTCCCACCCTGATCCAGCATGAGGAAAGTGGTCCTGGGGTGTAGCCTGCAAGACCGCCTATCTTACAAGAGATAAAAGGAGAGAGAAGTGAACAGAGAGACAGGGACCACCAAGAAAGAGGAGCCCGGAGTGGTGTGCACCTTTTGGTTCTAGGCCTGTCTGCTGGGAACCTCCTAGACCCAGGGGAAGATGGATGCCCAAACACAAGGAGATCTCCAAGCAATGCCAGGTGCCCAGATGCTGAAAGGAGATAAGGACCTGCCTCCTGAACTGGGAGCCCACAGAGAGAAAGCTTTCCCTAGAGCTGGTACCATGGATTCAGACCCTAGGCTCCAGAATGGTGGTTGTTATTGGTTAAAGCACTAGAGGACTAAGCCAGCAACCATAACAAACCAGAATGGAGTAGCTCCTCTGGGACAGACGGGGACAGGCTTAATGAAGATAATGATATATCATCATCATCATCAATGTGACTGCAAACAAAAAGTTTATACAAGAGGGACTTCGAAAAACATATGGAAATTTTTCATTAAATTCCATTTCTCTACAAACTTTTTAAAGCCCTCCCTCCCCCACCCCAATACATGCCAGAAATTGTGCCCGGGGTCTTTCTTGTCCACCAATTCTTGTCCACCCTGTGAGGGCTACAGATGAAACAATGGAGGCTCTGAGAGGTGAGGTGACCAAGGAAGGTCATGATATCAGCCGTGAGGAAGCTGGTTCTCAATCGTAGGTAAGTGTGGTAATCACATAATCCAGTGTCAATTTGAGGATTAAGAGTGTAGGGGTGGAGCCTAGGCTGTGAATCAGGATTTAGCCAATGAGACCACTATGTGGGCATGGCCTTCTTCTGAGGATTCTGGGAACTCTTGAAATTCCTCCTTGGAGGCGGGAGACACACTCTCTCAACTTACTCCCTTGGAGAGTCTCTACTGACAAGGCTCAGTCCCTGAGAGACATTTCTGAGAAGCCACATAAAGCTACCCTGAGTCAGTCAAGAGTTTCGGAGCTGAAGGAACCACGTGGAGACCCCTGCCAGCGCTGAGATACTTACAATGCCACTAGATCCACAAGACTTTCCACCCAATGACCTGTGATCTCCTGTATTCTGCCGTCACTGCATGTGCTGTGTAAGTCTGAAGAGGACTTTATAGATTGTATCAGACACATGGCCTAACATCGGACTTCTGGACTTGATCTGGGCTGGGATGTTTTCTCAATATTCAATTGCTCTTGTATATAATTTTCTTTCTTATGTACATATGAGTGTCTATGAATTTGTTTCTCTAGTCAACCCAGACTAGCACAGTAAGTCTGATTCCCAAATATGCTTTGCTGTCATGCTGTCGTACGCTAATATCACAGATTAGCTTCTGGTGTGTTCCTTAGGGTTGTGTCATGAGCTCCGTGGGCTCATGGCCCAGGGACAGCAGGAAATAGCCCAGAGGAAGGTCCCCTCAGTATCCCGCTTGGTGCCCCCTGGGTCGGGTCAAGGTGACATCACCATTTCGTCCATAGAGGCTGCATCTCAGTGTTGTCTTTGCATCTCTTCCACTAGACTCTTCCCAGGGCCCGGGGCACAGTAGGCACTCAGGAGATGCCAGTGGAACTGAGCTGCCTTGACTTAAAATGGTTCTTTAGTAAGTTTCTGAAGAGTCAGCAGGGTGTCTGATTCAACAGGAAAACCCCCTAAAGGAAGGGATTCCCGATTGGCCAAACTCCCTGCCTGTCTATGATTGGCGAAGATCGTATCTCCTGGACTCTTGTCTTGGACAGTCATGGACATTTGGAAATACTGTGTGCAAGGAAAGCCAGGGACTGAGTCTCACTCATATTCCCCTGGTTGGTGCCATGGGAGTTTGCATGGGGCTTAGGCGTCCTAGTCTATACAATCATGCTCAAGAAACAGAGACAGCCACCTGCTGGCCTGCCCTCAGCTTGTCCAAAGCATGACAAGTGGTGTCAGGCAGATGGTCAGCAGACTGCCGGTGGACCCCGAGAAGCCTCAAGAAATGCCCACAGATACCTAATAGACCAACGCCGACTGTCCACCCCTCCTCCTGTTCGTGTCTGCTGTTGGCTGCAGGGGGAGCCCAGCACTGCCCTTCGTGACCACCCCACATGGAGATCAAGTCAAGTGTCCCTAAAGGGTCAGCTTAGTGCGTTTCTCAATGACACCTACCTCCATGAAGCCATCTTCCTCATCATTCCCCTAAACCAGCAGTTCTCAACCTGGGGGTCCCGACCCCTTTGGGTGTCGAAAGACTGTTTTACAGGGGTTTCCTAAGGCCATCGGAAAACAGATTTCCGATGGTCTTAGGAACCTAGACACCGCTCCTCGATCCATCTCCAGGCGGGTCCGCCCACATGCAGCTACACCCACCTACGAGTACCGGGCGTGAAGACTGTTACCCATGCTACACCATGCTTCAAGATAAAATTTCATTTCTTTGTCATTAGAAATAAATATTTCGCAATATATAATGACATATTGTTTTGTGATGAATCACTATGCTTTCATTACATTCAATTTGTAACAATGAAAAAACATCCTGCATATCAGATATTTACATTATGATTCATCACAGAAGCAAAATGACAGTTATGAAGTAGCAATGAAAACAATGTTATGGTTGGGGGTTCACCACAGCATGAGGAACTGTATGAAAGGGTCACAGCATTAGGAAGATTGAGAACCACTGGACTAACCCCTGCTGCTTGGACCACTGAGCTCAGCACTTAGCATGATCCTGTCTTATCACCTGTGGAACACCAGTGGCCATCAGGGTGACGTGGACTGATACGGGCCCCACGTGCCAGAGTGGAAGTGCGTGGGGCTGATAGGGCTCTAAAGAAATAGATTGCTAGGACTTTCTTCCAAGAGGCTTTAGGTGGACGAGAACCTCCCAGCTTTCAGTTCACAGCTGTGCGTGTCACCTGTTGGCACCAAACCAAGGATCCATTTATTCTTGCAAACCAGAATCCAAAGCAGTCAATTCCAACTCACAGCGACCCACAGGACCCAGGAGCACGGCTCCCTTGGGTTGCCAAGCCTGCGAATAAGCAGACTGCCACCTCTTTCTCCCTCCGAGAGGCTGGTCAGTTCTTATATTTGGTGTGTTAGTCTGCATAGACTAGAGAAACAAATCCATGGACACACAGATGTGGATAAGAAAGAGATTTACATGCAAGAGCGATTGAACCCTGAGAAAACATCCCAGCCCAGTCCAGATCAAGTCCATCAGTCCGATACTGGCCATTATGTCTGATAGCAATCTAGAAAGTCCTCTTCAGACTCATGAAACACATGCAATGGCGCCAAATGTAGAAGACCACAGGCCAGTGGATGGAAAGTCTTTGGATCCAGTGGCATTGGAAACATCTCAGCGCTGGCGGGGTCTCTGCATCAGGGTGGGTCCATGTGTCTTGTCAGCTGCTCTGTCTCCCAGGGAGTGAGCAGAGAGTCTCCCACCTCCAAGGAGGAAGTACCAGATTTCCCAGAATTCTCAGGAGAAGGCCATGCCCACGCAGAAGCCTCATTGGCTACGCTCTGATTGACAAGCTAGACTCCAGCTTAAGAGTGTAGACTCTCCTACACTCTTAGTCCTCAAATTGACAAATGATTATATATCTACCACATTTGGTCAGCGGCCCATTGCTTAACCGACTGTGCCACCAGGGCTCCACTGCCGCATGACTTCTTCTGAGTTCACCCTCACCTTCTCCCTGTGTTGTTAGCACCTTCAGGTCTTTGAACATGTTCAGGCTTGGGTTCAAGGTCTGGCTAGAGCCCTTCCGGCCTGGGTGGCTTCAGACCAGGAGCGGGAATGTCCGGTCTGAAAGCATCTTGCATACCAGCTCACATCCCACGTCTCCCCCAAGGGAAGGCGTCCCAGCTGTCCCATGAGGGGCGAGGGAGTGGAGTGCTTCACCTGTGTGGCCCGAGAAGGCGGTTCTCATCTCCAAGTGGCCCTGGGCAGCCCCGCCCGCATTAGACAAGCCACTCGGCTTTTTATCTTCTGAGAACGGTACAGAGGGCATCAAGCCCCATGGAGTCATCGCGGCCACAACGTGAGAGAATGCACGAGAAGTGCCGAGCACAGGGCCCCGGATTCATGGTGAAGGTTCAGTGGTTGGGTGTTGTTGCTACATTGTTGCTGCCGCTGTTGGCGGTGAAAATGTCCACTGCTCATCACATTGTCCACTGCATTCCGGACATCAGTGGTCAGCAATCCGAACCCAGCCAACATTTGTTGACTTAAAAACCCACATCTATTTCCTTTGTATCTCTTCTGACTCACAGCCTCCCTGTAGGACGGAGTAGAGCATCGATGAAACACACAACTCTCCTCTAGCTCTTTATGCTTCCCTGCCCCCCATTGTCATGACCCCAATTCTACCTTACAAATCTGCCTAGTACAGACAAGTCTGGTACAGACAAGAGCTCGCAACACAGGGAATCCAGGACAGATAAACCTCTCAGGGCCAATAATTAGAGTAGCGATACCAGGAGGGGAAGGGGAAGATTGTGGGGAGAAGGGGGGGGGAACTAATCACAACGATTGACATATATCCCCCCATCCCACCCCCAGGGATGGACAACAGAAAAGTGGGTGAAAGAAGACAGTGGTCTTGAAAATAATAATTATTTATAAATTATCAAGGGATCATGAGGGAGGGCGGGCGGGGGAGGTGCGAAAATGAGCTGATACCAAGGACTCAAGTAGAAAGAAAATGTTTTGAAAATGATGATGGTAACATATGTACAAATGTGCTTGACACATTAAATGTATTCTGACTCACAGAGACCCGGTAGGACGGAGGAGAACTGCCCCTGTGGGGGTTTGAGGCTGTAAATCTTTCCCGTGGCAGAAAACCTCATCTGTGTCCCATGAAGCGGCTGCTGGCTTTGAACTGCTGACCTCTGGTTGGCAACCCAATTTATAATCCAGTATTCCAACAGGGTTCCCTCTGGGCCGCTGGGACCCCTTATTTGGGGATTGAATAATGCTAATTCTGAACGAGGGAAACCAGCTCTAAGTGGTCGGTGGCTGCTGGCTGAGAAAGGGCTGCAGAAGAGAGGAGGACAGGGGGAAAGAAAGGACTGATGGACCACCACTCTACCAGAATAGTCCCCGGGGCAGACACTGCAAATTACCCACCAACACCCATGTCCCCATTCCTCTTGGCTAGTAAAACCCTGGCTTTGTTTTCTGTGGCAATGTGGACTCCCTGCCCAACACCGCTCACAGACAGGGATGGCTGAGTCTCACGGTTCTGCCTATGGAGATGCTAGTGGGAGTTAAGAGAGGAGAAAGGCGCCGGCACAGTTATTTTGATCCATTTCCTACATAGTATGTGGACAAGGACCAGTCGACATTCACCATTTCAAGAGGTAGCACATGGACAAGAGCCTGTAGTACTGATGGAAGAAGTTCAAGTTGTCCTCAAAGATTAGCCCGCAGCAAGGCTCCAGGAACTGACAGAGTACCAGTGGGAAGGTTTCAACAAGCCTGTGAAGCTCAGAACACACTCCCTAGGCTAGGCCAGGAAATTGGAAGATAACTACTTGGCCAACTGAACTGGAAGAGATCCATGTTTGTACCCATTCCACAGAAAGGTGACCCAACAGAATGCTCAGATTATAGGACAGTATCATTAAGATCAGGTGCAAGTAAAATCTTGCTGAAAATTATCTAAAAACGGGACAGCAGTACATTGACAGGGCGAGGCCAGAGGTTCAGGCTGGATTCAGAAGAGGACATGGTACAATGCATGTAATTGCTGATTTCAGATGGATCGTGGTTAAAAGCAGAGAATATCAGAAAGATGTTTACTTGTGTTTCATTGACTATGTGAAGGCATTCAATTGTGTGAACCGTAACAAACTGTGAATAGCCTTGAGAAGAATGGGAATTCCTGAACACCTAATTGTGCTCCTGCAGAACTCGCACATGGATCAAGAGGCAGTTGTGCGAACAGAACAAGGGACTATTCGCATGGTTTAAAATCAGGACAGGTGTGTGTCAAGGTTGCATCCTGCCACCATAATTCTTCAAATTGTATGCTGAGCAAATAATCAGAGAGGCTGCAGTATATGAAGAAAAACGCAGCATCAGGATTGGGAGAAGGCTTACTAACAACCTGAGATATGCAGAGGACACAACCTTGCTTGCTGAAAGTGAGGAGGACTTGAAGCCCTGGCTGATGAAGATCAAGGCTTGCAGCCTTCAGTGTGGGTTAGCATTCCATGTAAAGAAGACCAAAGTCCTCCAGCGGGACCGATAGATAGCTAACATCTTGGTAAATGGAGAGGAGATCAAAGCTGTCAAAGATTCCATCTTGGTTGCATCCACAGTTGATGCTCATGAAAGCAGCGGTCAAGAGATCAAAGGGCGCGTTGCATTGGGGACATCTGCTGCACAAGTCTTCTTCAGAGCGTGGGAAAGCAAGAATGCTACTTTGAGGACTAGGCGTGCCTGCCCCAAGCCACGGCATTTCAATGGCCTCATGCACCTATGAAAGTTGGGCATCGAATCAGGAAGACTGCAGAAAAATTGATTCATTTGAATTGTGGCGCTGGTGAAGAATATTGCACGTCCTCTGGACTGCTTAAGGAATCCATAAACCTGTCCTGGAAGAAGCAAAACCAGAATGCTCTTCAGAGGCCGGGGTGGGGAGACATCGTCTCCTGCAGTGTGGACGTGTTGTCAGAAGAGACCCGTCGCTGGAGAGGACCATCGTGCTTGGAAACGTGAAGGAGCAGCAGAACAGAGGAAGGCCGCCCTCGAGATGGATTGGCCCAGCGGCACAGTCACGTGCTCAGGCCAAGACAGCGCTTTGTTCTGTTGTACGGAAGCTTGCTCTGTGTTGGAGCGGACTCGATGACAACGAACAACAGCAGCCGCAGCAATAGGTGGACACGACGTAGGGAAGGTGGCAGCTCTTGTGTGACTTTGAGGGACATTCTTTTTTTTGTTTTTATGAAATCATTTTATTGGGGGCTCGTACAATTGAGCAACATTCTTGAGGAAAAAGAACCAGGCTTCCAGACACCTCCAGGCACCATCAAACGGTTGACTCCATGCCACACTTGTCTGCTTCCACACGGACAGTGGAAAAGAAAATCCCAATGTACCCAACCCACTTAGTCACATTCTTTATCTGCAGCCCAGTGCACTCCTAATGCATTTCCTTCCTGTTTGCCTTTGATAGGAAGTGAAATTTTAGAAGTCCAATTAGAAAAGAATTCTGAAGTAAGCATGGGTAATATAGTACAGGATGCCTCTTCCTTAAACAAATGGGCATAGAAATACCTCAGGACCTATCAGTCCCTCTGCTTGGTTTATACCCATAGGCCTATAGAATAAAACATGATCCGATACACGCACACCCATGTTTATCCCAGTGCTATTCACAGTAACCATCAAAATGCTTGCCCATGGGGGGATGGGTACACACACAGGGACTCTTATGCCTCTCTAAAAACAATGATGAAGCTGTCAAACACCTCGGGCCTGGATGAGGTTGGAAGATAAGATGATCAGCCTAGGCAGTCAGTCTCATACAGACAAGTACTGCATGAGACCACGATCAGCAAAGAAAAAAGAAACCCAAGAAAAATGGTTTTCGCACCCAAAGGAGCAGACTTTGAAGGCAATGGGGAGGATGGGGGAAGGAGAAAGGGAGGGGGAAATACTGTTATTTTAACATATGATCAATCAAAAATAAATAAATAAAAGGAAGAAAGAAATCGCTCCAGGTTTTCTCCACTAATGCCAGCCTTGCCATGCCAGCAAGGAAGGCCGTGGGCATGAGTGAGGGGTTTGATGTAGGTCAGATGCAGCACGTTACTGTCCACACAGTGGGCACTCAGGCAGAGGGATGAGAGTGGCGACGGCACACAGACATGAGCCAATTATGGGCAGTTCTACCAAACAGCTTCTCGTCTTCCTTTTCGATCACAGCTACCTTTGTTTCCCTTCTTTCCGGATGTCTCCCTGTAAAGGGAGGCAGTCGTCATTTCCACCTCACCGGATGGCTGGAAATGTTCAAGGAGTTGCCCGTGTGAAGATCTTTAGGAAGAGCCCACCACAGAGCTGGTGCCCAGTGTTACGAGGGCATGTCCAAAAGCATGGCCCCGAATCAGAGACCTTTATGAAACGAAAACACCCAAAGACAAAGCTATGGCTTCTCTCCGTATCTTCCATCTAAGTCCATTCTCCTCGGAAGGCCCTGTTTCAGTCTCGCTACAGCTTCCCCCAGAGTGCTGCTCTCCTCGATCCACACCACGTCCAAATGGCAGCTTTGGGCATCCTTCAAGGGACTCAAATCATGTCCCTTTTAAATATTCTTGGAGTTTGGGGTACAAAGAGCAGTCTGAAGGCGCAAGATCAGGAACGTAGTGGGGGTGGGGTCAGGTTTCCCAGCTCAGTTCTCACAGGACAGCCTAGTCTGTCCTTGAAGGATGCGCAGGGGCTTGGTCATGATGAAAAAAACTTTCTCCGTGCAACTTTCTTGGTCTTTTTCTCACCAAGGCAGTGTTTACATTTACTTCTTCCCAATAAGCTCTCTTGATTGTGTTGCGTCCTTCAAGAAAACCCATCAAGATTTCCCTGTTGCAATCCCCAAATACGGTTGCCATCACCTTCACAGCTGGTCTCTCCACATTGAATTTCAGTGGTCCAGTAGATCCCTTTGAAAGCCACTCTTCTAACTAAAACCAACATGTGAGTGAATGACCCTGTGTCTAGCCATCCACTGACTCAGTGACATGTTTAAACGTGGTTTGTTTGGAAGAAACATGTGCCTGTATGAACTGGAATTAATAGCAAGGCTTTTTTTTTCACATGTCTTCCTATATTTATAACATCTTTCAGTGGCCAATTCCTCTAAGGTGGACAGCCTCATCCTTCTTCATAGTTAGTCCTTAGTCTGGAAGCGCTGCTGAGACCTGTTCGGCGTGGGTGACCCTGCTGGTATTTGAAAGACCATTGTCATAGCTTCCAGCATCACAGCAACACGAGAGCCACCAGAGTGCAACAAACTGGGAGAAAGTATTATTATTATTACTATGAGAGTCTTGGTGACTACTACTTGTCTGTCAGCACTGGACAGTGTTGCATTGTGTTGTCAGTAGGATTGCTGTAAGTCAAAACCAACTTGACGGCACCTAACAGCAGCAGCAGCAGCAGCAGCAACAACAACAACAACAACAATGACATGTCTTGATGAGATTAACATTGGGACCATCAGCCGTGCCCTTTAGGACAAGTTCATTCCATGATCTAGATTTTATTTCCCCCCATTGTAAAGTGGGGATTTATGACAAGAATCAACATTTTCTAAATGTCTTTTACTCTCACACAACCTTGATATCTACCACGTCATGATCACCTGTATTCTCTCTACCACTTTCTTAATCTAATGTGCTCCCTAGATTCAGGTCACTTTTTGGGGCGGTTAGCCTAGAGAAGCTGTATTATATTATGAAGAACTCGGCATCAGGATTCGAGCAAAGTTTATTAACCTGCGATCTGCGGATGACAGCACTTGCTTGCTGACAGTGAAGAGGACTTGAAGCACTTGCCGATGAAGATCAAGGCTTGCACACTTCAGTATGGATTACAATTCCGGGTGAAGAAGACCAACTTCTTCACAACTGGACCAGTAGGTAACATCATGAGAAATGAAGAAAAGATTGATGTTGTTACGGGCTTCATCTTGCTTGGCTTCACCATCGATGCTCATGGAAGCAGCAGTCAAGAGATCAAAGGATGCATTACATTGGGTAACCCTGCTGCACAAGACATCGATCAAGTATGAAAAAGCAAGCAGTATACTTGGAAGACTAAGGTGTGCCTGACCCACGACATGGTATTTTCAATAGCCACAGATGCATGTGAAAGTGGGACATTAAAATAGGGAAGATTGAGGTAGAGTTGATGAATTTGAATTACGGTGCTGATAAAGATGATTGCAAGTACCATGGACCGCCCAAAGTACCAACAAATCTGTCTTGGAAGAAGTACAGCGAGAATGCTCCTTAGAGGCAAGGGCAGGGAGACTTCATCTCATGTAGTTTCTCATGCATGCTTGGTAAAGTAGAGCAGCAGCTAAAGAGAGTCAGGCCTTTGACAAGATGGACCGACCAAGTGTCTGCAACAATGGCCTCAACAATAAGCACAGTTATGAGGATGGTGCAGGAACGGGGGTGATTTCATTCTGCGGGATGTAGGATGGCTATGAGTCGGACTTGACCACAACACCCTCCCAATAAACCTACGAAATCACAGGAATGAAATCACAGGAATCGCTCGGTGCTGGCGGAAATCGTGTCCCCGGGGCGCATTTGCAAGTATTTGAAAGCTTTCTTGGCTCTTTTATCACCAATGTAGGTTTCAGATGTCTTGCGTTGTCCTGTCTGGGGTGAAGGCACTACGTCTAGGAAGCAGAGGGATACTGCTCGATGTTCGAGACACTGTAGAACGTATGTATGAAAACCTCCATAGCCCAGAGCAATCTGGCCCACAATACCCAGAATGCCAGGACGGAGGACCTTGATGCCCCTCCCACAAGCATACACAGCAACGTCTCAAATCCTGCTGTCTCTTTTCAGAGCCGAGACGTGCTGGACTCTCCTGAGATGTTGCTCGCTCCAAGTCTCTTCGTCCACTTGGACTCTCAGCGAAGTCAGACTGGAAGCAGTAGATTATTTCTCAGATCTACTATTTAATAACTCACCGCCATCGAGGAAATGCTGACTCACAGCCACTCCCCTGTGGGCTTCCAAGACGAACTGTTTACAGGAGGAGAAAGCCCACTCTTTCTCCCAAAGAGCTGCTGGTGGTTTCAACTTCCGACTATGTGGATTCCAGCCTAACGTGTAACTACCACACTGCCCGGAACAAAATGCCCTCTGTGGGAGGAACACAATTCTCATGCCCAAACCGGAACAGAGGTAGTCAGTGTTTACTTGTGGAAATCATCTGACTTTCCAGAGACCACAAACTAAGGACCACCCAGTGACCTTAAGAATCAGCCACCTCCCTCCCCAAAAGAGGGACCTCCTAGGCTAGTCACCCCCAGTCCACGCTAATAAAGAAGCCTCCGTGTTGCCTGGGTGAGCAGCACTCATCAGCATGTCACCTTTGCTGACATCCGATGCATGTGGTCTACACACAGGATGCCTTTCTAAGCAGGGCCAGAGTCAGGGCCAGCCTCTCCTTCTCTCTTTTCCACTCAGAAAATCATAGCGCCATGCCACCGAGACCATTGGCCAATGTCAGCCCGCAACAGCAACCAGCAATTTTTTGCAACGGATTCCATGAGGCCCAAGACAGCACTTGAAAACGGTTGGTACTGGAAGAATGTCTGCTGGGGTTTTTCTCAATTGGAGCCACTTATTCACCAAGGTGAGAAACGGCGAGGAAGAAGACCATAGAACCAGAGCCAGAAGTGGGACTGACGTAGAATTTGTGCTGTGCTCTCTCCACTGGACTCCATTCATTACTCCTCCCTCTCTGCCTATCTGACTCCATCCTTCGTGCAATTGTGTGGCTGGCCTTGAGGGGTACTTCCCAGGAGCTGGCGAGAAGCTAGCATTTGGGGAAGGCCTGCATTGCCGAGGTCTGTATGTCCATTTTGCTGACTCCCAATTTGCCACTCCACCTCCTAGAGCCTTCCCGTACCCAGAGAGGGTGCTTATGCTTGAGCTGCTAAGTATGGAGCCAGTGACAAGTGGGGAGTCAGGAGTGGGCATCACTGATACCAGGTTGTTCTCACCAGAGCTCCTGAAGATCCCCTTAGGATTGGTAGAAATCAGGCTGCGGCCTTCTGGAAAGCCCGGTCAGCTCTGCCCTTCTGGTTGAACTCCGTCGTGCACCTGGTGTTTGCCGAATGGTTAGGAGTTGGGCGAGATCTCTAGGCCTTTCATTCCTCCTCCAACTGACCAGGACCTCTTGGAAGTCAGGCTCTTGTTGCATGTCTCAGGAGAAGACCCTAGCGAGGGAGGAGCATGCTGGCGGACGCTTATAAGAAACACAGACCTTCTTGGGAGCTGTTTCCCTGCAGCTGTTCAGCACAGACGCTCCAAACTAATAACCCTCATTGAGTCAGAAGCCACATCGTTGGCACGTTGCTTTCTCAAACATTGAAGAGAGTAGAGGGACAGAAATCCCTTTTCCGGGTAGACCTCTTTGCACCAGCTCAAGATGGCCATGTTCCTCACCCCCTCCCCCACTCCTCAGCCCCCACAAAGCATCTAGTGTTTCCGTAGCTGGGGGTGGGGGTGGGGATCTGGCACACCACCAGAAGGGTTGGGGAGACCGGCATCACCCCTCGAGGCGCCCCACAAAGGTTTGATTCTCTTTATGAGTATGATCCGCCAATCCGTAATCAAGGGTTAATTTCACAGCTCACTGCTTCATCTAGCATCATATCCATTCAGACTAATTAAATCTGTCTAATAACGCGAGTGTCTTTGTCTTTGTTCTTCCCCTTCTTTGTTTTACACCCTTCACATCTCATCTCCAGAACCGCACGCCATCACACTCTACTTGACAAGCAGAATCCATCCCTAAAATTAAAACATTCCTGACCTATCTGCAATGACAAGGCAGGCGAGCTTCACGGCGCTCCGGCCCATGAAGGGAGCTGACACATTTGTTTTTAATTTCAAAAGAGTAGGAAGTGAAGATCTGACCCCGTCAATCAAGCCCCGTGACAAGTTTAATCATTGGTGCCCCACAAAAATCACGACTAAATAGGAATGCAAATACTGTATCAGAGGGCTCTTATAAATGCTAATCAAGGAGAAGTAATCAACTGACAATTTCACTGATCTCTTTTCTGAAGAAGTCACTCCGCGCTCTGTCTCCGGGCCACAAAGAGAAGAGAAAGAGACAAAACGAGGCGTGAGCTCCCACCCCCCAACCTCCCTTTCATTTCTCCTTCCAGAATCTTCTTTTTAAAGGGAGAATTCACTCTTTTGATCCATCGCTGAACTTTAAAGGAAGGAACTTACACAGAGCCGTGTCAAGGGCACTTTATTCTCAGCGTCCAGGCTGGGTAGCTAGCACACCGAAACTTCTGCTAAAATAAAAATCATCATTTGTCTTTGTCATTAATCTCTTCTCCAATTCTCTTATATCTTAAAAGTGACTGACCTTCTCCACGACCGAGCGGGGGTGTGGATAAAGAAAGTTTCACAACTCGTCAAAAATCTGAAAATCATGATCGCACTTAACTTAAAAATAACAGCAGTAGCAGAAGAGGAAGGAAGAGAAAAGGAAGAAAAAAAAAACACCTTAAAAAGCTGGGATCCAGTATCGGTGACGAATTTATAAACATCCAGAAGTTCTGAGCCCAGAGCCCCTCCCCCCAGCTCCCAGTGGCTGGCTGTGTGGCAGGGAGGGCCCTATTTCCTGGCCAGTGTCTCCAAGGACCAGAGGGGCTCTGTGTTTTATTGTTTAACCAGGAAGGCCTAAAGACACCCAATTCTCGGGTTCCGTCTTCCCGCAAACACTTACATCATGGAGTCAGAATAGGAGAGCGAGAACAATCGTGCCGAGTCTTCCGTTTGTTTTTCAACCTGTACACAGTAGCTCTACAAACAGGTCCTCCTAGAAGTTTAGATCTTGGCAGATTCGCTCCCGAGATGCTAACCTTCCGATGCTTCCGGTTGCAGCCAGCTCGTTAACCCTTTGTGCAACACGGGACCAGAGCTAACTAAAGCGAGGCTTCAGGGTGTTTGCCGTAGCTCAGGGCAGCAAAATGGGAATTTAGCCTTTCTGACTTTTTGAGGATGTCGGGGTTCCTTCTGCCATATGCTATGTGAAAAGTATTGTCCTTGGATGCCGTCAAGTTGATTCTGACTCATAGGGACCCTTTAGGACAGAGGAGGACAGCCCCCCCC
>NW_022109491.1:4021797-4034508 GCF_000313985.2 Echinops telfairi
ATCTTTACGGGACAGACTGCCACATCCTCCTTTCTCCCTCAGAGTGGCTGGTAGGTTTGAACTGCCAACCTTTGGGTTAGAAAAGTGGTTCTCAATCTTCCGAAAGCCACGACCCTTTCATACAATTCCTCCTAGTGTGGTGACCCCCCAACCATAACATTATTTTCATTGCTACTTCATAACTGTCATTTTGCTACTGTGATGAATTGGGTGACCCCTGTGAAAGGGTCGTTCTGGCCCCAAAGGGGTCTCGACCCACAGGTTGAGAGCTGCTGGGTTAGAAGCGGAGTGCTTAGCAACCATGCCACTCAGGCTCCTTATGTGAGGGATCTAGAGGTTAGACCTAGTCTGCCACTTACGTTTGCATGGCCTAGGTGCTAAGACTTGAACCGTTTCAAATAGTCGGAACAATAATGAAAAGAAGAGTAATATTTGGTATCCACATTACAGGTATGGTGAGACGTTCAAACTCTGGTGTCCACGAGTAAAGTTTTATTGCCACATGAGCACGCCATTTCTTACGGCAGCACACACGGCGGCGGCTCTCGGGCTGGAAATGCAGCCTTGACAGGTTTCCAGGGGCGGCTTGTGACCCATGGACGAGTCACAGAAATCGTTTGCCAGCCTCTGCTTCTCATCATCCTGGGAAGTCAGCTGGTGTTGGTGGTGCCTCAGTTTCCCTCGGGTGGACAAACTTCATAAAGGAACACCTCAGCCTCTCCTTGACCACAGGAGGGTGAGCTTTCTTCCAGAGAAACAAACGTCTCACTCACTCGATGGGCAGACCTTAGACCTTCTGTGCTGGCCTCCCCCTGGCCTGAGAGATGTGCATTGCCGCTGGTTGGGTCAATGACCGAGCCTCACCCACCACTGGCTGTCTGCCTGTGTCCTCTCTCTTATAGAATTGTTTCAAATTAAGATCCCATGCATTGTGGAATAATAACGGGGCTCCAAGAATAGATACCTGCTCAAAAGGAAGCACTGGACTATATTTAGTGGCACAATGGCTAAAGGCTGTCCTGCTACCCGGAAGGTTGGTAGTTCAAATGCGTCAGTGGTCCTCTGTACAAAGCTGTGGCATCGGCTTCCATAAAGATTTACACCCTTGAAAACCCTACGGCAGTTCTAGTCTGCCCTCTGGGGTCACTAGAATCAGACGTTCCGTGCACACTCCACTATTCCTTATTGTGGCCTGGTCGTCCAGGGCATGTTTGAATGGTAGCTTGTTGATGCATTCATCTGCGGGTGGATGCAGAGGTTGTTTCCATCTTTTGCTACTGTGCAGAATGCTGCAATGAGCAGGATGTGCACAGGTCTACTTTTGTCACCGCTCTTATTCCTCCTAAACCCAGGCGCAGGGTTACGGAATCATACAGTATGTCTAGTTCCAGCCTTTTAAGGCATCACATTATTTCCCACAGTGCTGGCACTGTTTCAGCCCCACCAGCAGCGTTCCAATCAGAGTTCCAATCTTTCACGCCCTCACCAGCATTTGTTGTTGAGGTGGGGGAGCTTTCTATTTTAGAGATTAGACTCTTGTCAGATCCATTGTTCCAAAAAATATGTCCCTGTCTGTAAATTCTCTTTTGGTAAAGTCCTTTGATTAGCACAAATACTTAATTTTCAGGAGGTCCTAGTTATCTAGTTTATCTTCTGCTGATGGCACAATTTTAGTGATGCTTGATTGTGTATTTATGCCATTAATTAGGACCCCTAGCTTTGTCTCCACGTTTTCTTCAAGAAACCTTATAGTTTAGGATTAACACTGGGATCTTTGATCCACTTTGAGTTAGTTTTTATGTATGGTATGAATTATGGATCCTGCTTAATTTTTATGCAAATGGATATCCAGTTTTGTCAGCACTCTTTCTTCCTCATTTAAAGGACTTGAACCTTTTGTAGAGCATCAGCTGTCAATAGGTGGATGGATTTATTTCTGAATTTTTAATTCCACCGACCAAACTCTGTTGGTCTATTTGTCTATCATTGTACCAGTATGGGGCTGCTTTGACTATCATCACTATACTGTAAGTTCTGAGATTGGGAAGTGTGAAGCCTCCTACATTGCTCTTTTCTTCCATTACACATGAGTTATTTGGAGCCTCATTTCTTTTCCAAATGAAGTTGGAAAGTAGCTTTTCCAGCTTGTTAAGGGATGTTATTATGCTTTGGGATTGCACTGTAGCTATAAATCATTTTGGGTAGCACTGAAATTTTCACAATGTTAAGTCTTCTGATCCATGAGCATGGTATGCCTTTTCATTTATGGAAATCCCTTTAGGTTTCTTGAGGTATTGTTTTTAGGTCTTTTACATCCCTGGTTAGATTTATTTTTAGGTATGAGGTTAAGTAAACAAGTATTGCTCCACAAGCATTAAAAACTTTTGTTAAATAAAAGCATTAAGGTGCAAAACTACTATTCCTTGGCATTCTCCTTCAAGGTCTGTACACCGCCAAAGGTGGTGTTTCCACCTCTCTCATTCTTCCCTGAATGATTCTACCTTTTTTAATTTTTCCCCCTTCAAATTGGCGTTTTAGTTCCCTTTCGGGACTTCGGTTGTCCCTCCTCTGAAATGTTCTTTGAGTTTGGGGAACAATAACATGTCTGCAGGGCAAGATCAAGGTTGTTGGGTGGAGGGGGTAAGTTTTTCTAGGAAATTCTTGTAGGACATCCATGACTACCATTGGCGCGTGAGCAGCTGCATTTGTTGTGATGGAAAAAGAATTCCTCAGTGCAACTTCCCTAGCCTTTTCGTCATCAGTGCAGTTTTCAATTTTCTTAAAAGTTCTTCATAATAAGCCCCATGATCAGCCTGTATCCTTCAAGAAAGTCTACCAAGATGAACCCTTAGACGTCCCCAAATGCAGTCACCATGACCTACGAACCTCATTTCTATGCCTTGAATTTAACTGGCTCAACAGATCTCCACAGAAGCCCTTGTTTTGACTGAACCTTTTTTGAAGGTACTTCAACAAGACCAAGACAATCTGTGATGGAGAGAACATGTCTGCAGCCACCCACTGATCCCATAGACCTTATTCAACATGCTTTGTTTAGAATAAACCCCTGCATGTATGAACTGGAACCTTCGTAACAGTACTTTTTGATTCACCCTCATATTTAATCTCTTGGGGCCTATTGTAAAAGATATTATTTTCTGGACTTTCTTTTTAGATTTATTTTGGCTTAAATGTTGATCATGTACTCTGTCACTTTGCCAAATCCTTCTAGTAGTTCTGGTAATGTTCTTGTGGCGTCTCTGGATTTTTCTATGTATAGGATCATGTTATCTGCAAGTATGGATAGGTTAACTTTTTCTGTATCAATGTAAATGCCCTTCATTTCCTTTTCTTGTCTTGTTACTCTGGCGAGGGCTTCCAGTATAATCTTGAATAAAAGTGGGTTTAGTGGACATCCTTGTCTCATTCATAATCTCAAGGGGGGCTGCTTTCCAGGGTGGGTTGGGAATGTAGCTTCTCTCTGTTGAGAATAATGTTGGCTGTTGGTTTTATATACATGGCTTTGATTATGTTGAGGAATTTCCTTTTGATTCCGATTTTGACTGATAGGTTCCTTTGTTTTATTTATGTGGCGAATTGTTTTGATTGTACCTCTCATCTTGAACCATCCTTGCATTCCTGAAATGAAGGAATCACACCTGACTGTGTTATAGTTATTTACTCACCCTTTTCTGATAATGCATAGGCAATGCCTTTAGCAGGAGCTAAAGCATTAAGGTCAAATGCTTCTCTTAATTTTATTCGTAAGCCCATGTCTTAATGAGCAGGTCTGGTGGCACAACTGTTAAGCTCTCAACTGCTAATGAAAAGGCTGGTAGTTTTGGAATTGAGTTGATGGCAATACATTGGATTTGTTTCTTGGTTTTTGCAGGACTTCATGGCCCAAAGACTCGACACTCTGCTCCTGTAAAGATGACAGCCTAGGGAGCCCTGTGGGCCAGTTGTACTCTGTTCCTATTAGTTGGATTTAACTCAATGGCTCCCACTAAGAGCAATGTGCTCTTGGCATTGTAGTGCTTCCCCCCCGCCCCCCTCCAAAAGAGGACTCTAAATGCAAGGAGGCTGGCTTCTTTGAGCTCTAAGTGTATTCAGACTGATAAAATAAGTATAGTTTATAAATGAATAAATAAGGTTGTACCTCTTCCCCCAGCATGACTTTCTTGCCTTTGGACTCTGTACTGTGAGAAAAACCCCACTTGACAATTAGTCCCACACAGGGGGTAGGGCAGGGGTGTGAGTGGTGATGGTGGAAGACATCTATTCTGTCAAGGAGGTGGCTGAAGGTTGGGGCTTGTTTGAACCTCAACCGACAGTGGGGTGTTCTGGAACTTTTCAGAGCCCTTCTTCTTGAGAAGTTGAGTGAGTGTTTTTTCTTTTATCTTCTCCCTTAGCAACGATTTTGTTTCCTTAAGCTGGACAGATCTATCTGATGAACCCTGAAACTATTGCCCTCAGATCATCTTTAATCAGAAATATCCCTTGAAATCTTCTCTAAGCCAAACAAGGGTTTAGCTGAGCTGGGAAAGGAAATCTGTCCTGAGGCTGCGCTCATGGAAAGGCCTCTCTAGGTGGGGTCAAAGTGTTAACCATTCCTAAAGAACTGGAAAAGTAAGAAAGGAAAATTAGGGGGTAGTGAGTTTATCGTGCAAGGGAGAGGGTCGATTTGGAAAAGGAGGGTGACAAGGGTCATACAACTTGACAAATGTCATCAAGGTCACTGCATTGTACATGTAGAAACTATCCAAGTGGTCTCTGTTGTGTAGGCTCTCAAATACAACTGTGAACAAAGGTTTGGCAATTCTAACTCACCAGTTGCTCCTGGAGAGAAAGATGAGGTGGTTTGCTTCTGTCAAGATGTACAGCCTCAGAAACCCTATGGGGCAGGTTTACTCTGTCCTCTAGGGCTGCTTATGCATCGCAGTGACTTGTCCTCCAAGACAGACACGTTTGTTCTTTTGTCTTTCTGTGCTATATTCAATATTCTTTGCCTACACCACTGATTCAAAAGCATCAGTAATTTTTTGGCCAGTTTTCCTTATTCTTTGTGCAGCTTTCCCACACACAGAGTGATGGGAAAGGCCATGGCTTGGGCCTGGCGTGCTTTGGGCTTGGACATGGCATCTTTGCTTGTGAACATTTTTAAATGGTCCTTTGCAGCAGATTTGCCCAATGCAATTGTGATTTGATTTTTTAATGACTGTTTCTGTGGATGTTGATTGTGAATCCTAGTACAATGGAATCCTTGGTAACTTCGGTCTTTACTTTGTTTATCACGATGTTGCTTATTGGCCCAAGTGTGAGGATTTGATTTTCTTTGTGTTGAGGTGAAATCCACAGGGAAGGCTATCGTCTTGATCTTTATCAGTGAGTGCTTTAAGTTCTTGTAATGTTTAGCAAGCAAGGTTGTGTCCTCTGCATATTGAAGGCTGCCAACGAGCCTTCCTCCAATTCTAATGCCTGTTCTTCATCTAGTCCATTTCTCGGATTATTTTCTCAGCATACAGATTAAATTCGTGTGGTGAAAGGATACAATCCTGACACACACCTTTCCCGATTTTAAGCCATGCGGTGTCCCCTGGTTTTGTTAAAATGACTGCCTTTTGTTCTATGTACGGTTTTAAAAAGATGATCATACCAGTGCCCTGGAATTTCTATTCTTCACAATCTTATCCATAATTTGCTATGATGCTCATATTTTTCGATAAATCACAGGTCTTTCTGGCATTCTCTGCTTTCACCAACATCTGTCTGACATGCAATGATACCCTCAATCCACATTCTCTTCCCAATACATCTGGATTTCGGGCACTTACCTGTGGATGTGCTGCTACAGTTGTCTTTGAATTTTCAGCAGAAGCTTACTTGTGTATGTTATGAATGATACTGTTTGGTAATTTCCACACTCTGCTGGATCACCTTTCTTTGGAAAGGACACGAGTATGGATCCACTCTCGTGGGTTAATAAGATAGCTGGCTTCCACATTTCTTGGCATAGATGAGTGATTGATCCTATTACAGCACCTGTTTGTTGGAAGATCTTAATTGGTATTCCATCAATGGCTGGAGCTTCATTTTTCATCAACACCCTCAGTGCAGCTTGGATTCCTTCCTTCAATACCATTGGTTCTTGATCATATGTGGCTTACTGAAGCGTTAAATATCGACCAGTTCTTTTTGGAACTGTTACTTTGTGCACTTTCCCCTCTTCCTTTGATGCTTCCTGCATCATTCAATACTTTGCCCATGGAAGCAACAAAGTCAGCATAGAAGAAGCACACCAACTTGTGTGATCATGAGGTGTCGATGGAATCAGGCATCGGAAGACCCCAAACAAACAACAATTTTGATGCAAATGAGGGGGGTCTGAAGGGAGACCCAAAGCCCATCTGTAGACAATTGGACATCCCCTCACAGAAGGGGCAAGCTAGCCAGGGTGCAGTATAGCTCAGACAAAACACACAACATTCCTCTGGTTCTTTAATGCTTCCTCCTCCATACTATTTATGATCCCGATTCTATCTCAGAAGTCTGGCTAGACCAGAGCATGTACACAGGTACAGATAAGAGCTCTCGACACACAGAATCCAAGAGCGATAACCCTCTCAGGACCAAGAATGAGAGTAGCGATACCATGAGGGTAGGGGAAAGGTGGGGGGACAATGGGGAGAAAGGGGTAACCGATCACAACGATAGACATACAATGCCCCCACCCCCACCCCCACCTCCACCCCCAGGGGCCGAACAACAGAAATGTGGGTGAAGGGAGACAGTGGATGGTATAAAATATGACAATAAAAAGAATTTATAAATTATCAAGGGTTCATGAGGGTGGAAGGGTGGTGGGGGAAGGGGAAAAAAGAGGAGCTGATACCAAGGGCTCAAGTAGAAATAAAATGTTTGTCAATGATGATGGCAACCTATGTACAAATGTACTTGATACAATTGATGTATGGATTGTTATAAGAGCCGTAAGAGCCCCCAATAAAATGATTTATTAAAAAAAATTTTTTTTGAAAAATAAAATTGCCCATAGAATCCTTCAATAATGCAACTCAAGGCCTGTATTTTTTCTTCAGTTTGAGAGATTAAGTTTTAAAGAGGAATACAGCCTTAGGGTACTATAAATGAATAATTGCCATAGAAAATGGTGCTGGTTCTGAGAGGACTGGTCACTAAAGAGGTTCTGGAGGTCTGTGACGGGGCACGTGTATGTGAGTGAGGGGGCTCTGGATGGGGATGGGGATGGAGCCGGGGTGGAGCTCAGAAGGCAGAGCAGAAACGTGAACCGTCTCTGGGGCCTTGGGCTTTGGCTGAGGACACCAAACGTGCTCCAGCACCTGCTCCTCTAGATTCAACAGTATTGATACCTTAGCAGCACATGTTTCAACCTGCTCCCCCCTGGCCTTTGCTAATCAGTGCATTGAGCGCAAAAGGTAAATCCTAGATGGTAGCCAGCCTGGTGTTTTGCTGGATATTAAGTTGGGAGGATGGGGCGGGATCAGGTGAGGTTTCCTTATTAGTTGTACGTGTGACCTTTATGGGTAGGAATCTAACGCGGCAACGAACAACAACATTGTGGGCGTTCTCAAGGGAAGCCTTGGGGGATTTTGGTAATGGGGCGTGTTACAGACAAAAGGGAAATGGACAGACAAGGAGAGAGGTTCTCTTTGCTGGGTATGGCCTTCGAATCTGCAGAAAGGACGAGAGTGAGCATCCTGATTCACCGGCCTTTGGGAAGCTGGGGATTAGAAGTCAGCTGAGTGGATGACAATCCCCCGCTGATAGATGGTGGCCCTGCCCTGGGCTCAGTACAGACACCGTCTTCAGTCCCGCCGTGACAACTCCTAAGACGGTGGTTTTGCATATCCGAGAGAACCCAGTGAGGAGAGATGGCCCTTCTTAGCCTCGGTCAGGTAGAGAGGGATGTACCAGAGGCTCAGTCTTCACATGGTCTCTGCGTTGGCAGCCTGGATTAGCCCTCCAGCCAGCTGCTGGCACCAAACTCATTGTTGTGGGGTCAAGGCTGACTCACAGCTGCTCGATAGGCAGGGCAGAGCTATCCACGTGGGTTTCCGAGGCTGAAAATCTCTATAGGAGCAGAAAGCCTCAGTTTTCTCCTGTGGGATGGCTGGTGGTTTCAAACCACAAACTCTGTGGGGAGCAGCCCAACTGGTAACCCACTAGGCCACAGAACCACAGGACGGATTCACCGCAACCACCTCACCACATGGTCTCACGAATCCTGGCGTTGTCGGGTGCCATTGCCCCTGAGTTTAGTCAAGATGATTCCTTTAAACTGGATTTTTCTTAAGAGGAAAAAAAGGAGCAAGAATTTGATGACAACTCAAGTGCCACAAAAATAAACGAAAACTTTCGCTAACCCTACTGCTTCCTTCCTACCTTTACAGAACCATTCTCTACCCCAAATCCCTAACATACCCTCACCTGCTGCTACCAAGTTGCCCTGACTCACAGGGACCCTATAGGACAGAGCAGAATGTGCCCATGGGATGTCCCAAGGTTGGAAGCAGAGTGCTACATCTTTCTCCCTCGGAGCAGTGGTTGGGACCAAACCACTGACCTTTGGTCAGCGGCAGACCCCTGGCGCACATAACGAGTATGCCTGTATGAGTCGGAAGGAAACCAATTGCAGTGCCGTTGCCCTCTCCTCACTGCGACCCTAGGTGTGTCCCAGCAGGAATGTGCTCTTTCGGGCTTTGGATGACTGACGTTTCAAGAGTAGATTGCCACGCTTTTCTTCCGAGGCACCTCTGGGTGGACTTAAACCCCTCACCCACTTTGGGGAGGTCTGTGCAGAGGCATTCCTCTAACAGAGCTTTGTATTCGTAGGACAGCTGACCTGACTCTCAAGGTCAAAGGCCTGTGACAGTTGATGGGATGAGCGGGTGCAGGAGGAAGAGGATGGTGCACGTGTCATATTACGCAGTATAGCGTCATACTAGGTGCCCCGGGTTGAATTGCGTGTTTCCCCCGCCCCAAGAAGATAGGTTGAAGTCCTAATCCCTGGAGGGTTCTTTGCAGATGCAATTTGTGAAGTCTGTAATTTTGGCTCCAAGGGTCCAGGTTTCATCTGGGAGCTGGACGGTTCGGATCCCCACCAGCTGCTGGAAAACTCATCCCGAGCGGGTGGTACTGCAGAATCGTGCAGCCCCTGGGGAAAACAGAATGACGCTTCCGCGTGTCGACGAAGTATCATATGGCTCTGCACCCCTGCTCCTCAGGATACCCCCCCAGAGACAGCGAGAACACACCCCAAACAGCTAGATGGGCAGCCAAGTTGACCGCAGTGCTACCTACACTAGCCAAGAGATGGAGCCCGCCACCACGCCCGCTGGTGCCCGCGCACAGTGGAATCTTCTGCATCTAAAACCCAACGGTGAGACTGCTCGCCCACCCGTTCACCATGCGGACTGATCCACGATGCTCAGCACAGTCCATCACATATGGATAAACATCTGAGGATGCCATTATGATAAAAGGAAAGCACAAATCAGAAAACCCATTTTCGCACTGAGGGAAAAGGCTTTGAAGACTGTGTCGAGGCAGTGGTGGAGGTGGGTAGTGGCGGGAGGGACAGGGAGGAAAGGAAGAAGGGTCCATGGGGAGGGAGAGGACAAGAAGACCGAGCCCCATCCTTGGGGGTTTACTGGGATGCTCTCACTGCTGCAATGGCTATGCGATTGCATATCGTACCTGCACCACAAATGAAAGAGGAAGTCAAGAAATCACCACATTGAAAATGAAAAAGAAAGAAACCTGAGGGAGCCCAGCTCCACTCCGAACCCTGGAACCCTGTGAGTCGGCATGAAGGAGTCGTTCACTGGGGGTGGCTGGGGGCTGCATCCTTCCTGGGATACCTCTCAGCAAGCACTGCCAATCCCCTGGGCCAGGGGCTGAGACTGTCCCTGCTCAGCTCAGGGATTGGTGCTGGTGCTGAGGGCCTGGAGCTTGGGGTGGGAGGCCCAGGCAGATGTCTCAGTTGTAGAACTAGGAAACAAACAAAAGCCAACCCTAAACTGGCAGCCGTTCTGGAGGGACACAGATGAAGTTTTCGACTCCGCCCAGAGTTACAGTCTCAGCAACCCAGAGGGCACTTCCGTCCGGTCCTGCAGGGTCACTAGGCATTGGAATCAGCTCCAGGGTGGTGAGTTTGGTTTGGAGGGGCAACTATGTGAGTGGGATTAGCAGCTGGGTCTGGTCATAGAGCCCCACTCTTAAACATGGCAGCCACATTGCTGCCGGCCAGAGGCACACTGTCCACGTGGGAGAGCCAGGCTCCAGAGAACGCCTGTATTTTTGAAGGGTGAGTTTTCCATGTCTCCCTCTCCTCCACTCCCCCCTGCCCCCCACTGCTACCATTTATATCAGTGGATGCAAAGTCTGGGGAAAGTTGCTTTGAAGGCCCACTAGGATTTAAGATCACATCAGGAGGCTCGAGGGTGGTGGTGGTGGTGGAGGCAAGGTGCTGGCTATGGCAGATCAAACGCAGTTCCTCCTTGCTCATCTGCAGGGTGCGGGTAGCACTTCCCAGGACATAGGAGCAGATTCCCACTGGAGTGCTGACAGGACTTGGCTGTATAAATGGCAACCGAGATACCCCTCGAAGCAATGGGAATTAGTGACCATTGAGGCACGGATTGTGCTGCTGCTACTAGCAGCCGGAGCCTCAGGGCAACCCCACGCATGTGGAACTTAACGCCCCCTGGTTGTGGCCCACGGATTTTCATCGATTGGTTTTCACATGTGCATTGCCAGGCCTTTCTTCCTAGTCCTTTCCATCTGGGCGCCCCCCCCCCTGAAACCTTCCACTAACAGATGTGTGCGTGGGTGGCTTCGCAGGAGGCACGTTGGCCAGAACTCTAGCCCACGTCTCCTACACAGAAGGTGAAGATTCCTTCCACCACTGAACCTCCACCATCGTCACCGCTCATGGTAAAATGGACCCCAGGAGCATCACCCGCTTCAAAGGACCAAAGACCCAGCTGAGCTCATGGTCCGCAGTGCTAATGGCAGGATTCATACATCTGCCCAGGACACTGACACCACTAAGTCATGCCTTCTGCAAATTCATCCGCGTGGTCCATGGCCACCACTGCCTCCTGCTCCTGCTTCTCCTCCTCTTCCTCCCCCAGCAAGTGTGCTCCCTTCCTGAGGCCTGATATGGACCCCCGACCTGACCTGGGGGAACTCCCAGAGGCCTCTGTTAGCTCTGCTCTTCTGGCACCAGGGTCCCTGAAGTGCATTCAGCCTGGGGTGGTCTGGAGAAAGGAAGCAGGAGAAGGGGCTGTTCTGGTGTTCTGCGGCAGGCAAAGGGGTGGAGGCAGGGCTCAGTCTGCACCAGGCTCAGAAAACACAAGGGCAAACACCTCCCCTGAAGCTCTGGGATTACCTCTGTGACCCCTCACCTCTCTGAGTCCCCACAAGAAACTGAAGATGATGAATGAGAATGGTCCACGTGGGTGTCCTCCGACAGCCCCGAACAGACAGGTGAGAACTAGGCAGGGCCCAGATCCTACATTGATGGCAAAGAGACCACCCAGTTGAGGATGGTAACCAAGGATGTGCAGCTGGTCATGTAGACCATGTGGATGGGTGTGTGTTTGCCGGCATACACGGCCCTCCGACGTCAATGAAATATTTAAAAAACTTACAAATGAAGAGATGAATTCTTAAGTCCCTTTTCAAATGGCCCCAAAGCCAGTCTTTGCCCCTCCCCGCCCGATGCCCCTACCCCCGTAACTCTGAAAGGCAGGGATGCCCAGGGTCACTCACAGGGCCATCCAAGTTCTATATTCTCAGTAAACAACTGACTTCCACTCCCCTCTCCAGGAGCCATTCCATCCCCAGGAAAGAACCCCTAAGGCACAGGGGGCCCACACCCCCCTATGTCTTTCCTCAGATTACTTCCTGGACAGAAGGCCTCCCTTAATCAGGGTGGTGGTGATGATGACGATTTTGCTGTTGAAGCATATTAGGAACTTGGTTCTGTATTTGATTAGGTTCTACAGGAATTGGGCTGGTGATGAATCATTAAACAAAACCACTTTTGGGGGGAGGTACAGCAATAAAGGCCCAATGATTAATTAAGGGCGCCACGCCACAGCAGTGCAGTGGACAAGACAGCCCTGGGAACGCTGATGTCTTAAGTAGACATCACAACATGTTTTTAATTATGTTCGGGAAGATGAACAAGAATAGGAATCGCCAACTGTTTAGAAAGATCATTTTTTTCTTCCTTTTCCAAGGAAAGATTAGAATTAACACACACACACACACACACACACACACCCCCCACAAACAAACGGAGCATTATTGATTGAACACAAATGCCATTTGTTGGGCCTTTTGTAATTTCCTTGTTAGTGTCATCATTCTAGAGTTCACAGCCCCCCTTCCGTCGCCCCCTCTGGCATGCGTTCAGCGCTCAGCCAGATGATGCGGCAAACGCAGGGTGTTGGCTCGTACTGAAATGTTTTATGGGTTGTAATCGCACAGCTGATCACACGGTGCACGTTCTAGATGATCCCAATCATTGCCAGGGCTCATTGCAAGACGGAATCGATGACTGGCTCCGGCAGAGGAGCAGGGTGGCCCAAGGATGCAAGGCCCAGCTGTCAATCACGAGAGAAACAGCAGCCGAAGAAGCCACGCAACGCCAGTTCTGTCCCG
>NW_022109491.1:4035227-4041117 GCF_000313985.2 Echinops telfairi
CTTCTCATCTCTCCGTCCCTGTAACCCATGACCCACGCTAAGGAGTGCACACTAATTCAGGTGATGTCCCTTACTGGCGTCAGGCCCTCTCATGGCTTCCCGTCATTCTCAGATTGATCAATCTGTTTATGTATGTATCCAAGACCCATCTTCATCGCTCCCCCCTCCCCCACCACTTCCTTCCTCCCGCCCTCACCACCTCTTTCTTCTTCCCAGACAGCGCCCCTCATTCTCTGCACGGCCCTGACGTTTGCTGACTCTGTGTGCCCTGGGTTCCCCTGGCTCCTTCCAGGAGCCTTGGCGCAGAGAGATGCCTCCACTGGTGCCCTATGTAGACCCTGCCATTTGTCCTCAAGGTTCCTATCCCAAGCTGCCATGTTCCGTCTCATTATGTTGTCCCCTTGTGTGGTCTCTTCTCCTCCCCCAGAAGGTGGGCTTCTGGGCAGCAGTGACCTTGACCACCACCTTCACTGCCAAGGTGCTCAGGACACCTTTGCATATGAGCAAGTGCATTCCTGTCTGTAGGCGGAGCCTCTTCACAATGAGGAGGTCCCTTCTCCCATATTCCAGGGTCCAGATCCTCAAATCTGCTGGAGAAAGAGGAGGCTGTCTGCTCCTGTAAAGACTAGCAGTTTTGGAAACCCACAGGGCCAGTTCTCTGTCCCATGGGGTCGCTCAGAGTCGGGACCGACTTGGTGGCCGTGGGTTTGTCTCTTTGGTGACCCTCAAAAGGGGGTAGCGTAGAAGCCTCACTCCCATGAGGGAGACCTGGGCTTGAGCCCACGCAACTCACGCGCAGCCACCTCTCACCCATCAGTAGAGGCTTGTGTGTTGTTTGCGGCCAAATTAGCTTCACTGGAGCTTCTAGACAAGCGGTTCTCAACCTGTGGGTTGCGACCCCTTTGGGGGTTGAACGACCCTTTCACAAGGGTCGCCCAACTCATAACAGTAACAAAATGACAGTGATGAAGTAGCAACGAAAATAAGTTTATGGTTCAGGGTCACCACAACATGAGGAACTGTATTAAAGGGTCCTGGCATTAGGAAGGTTGAGAACCACTGGTCTAAACTAAGACAAACTCGGTAGAAAGGCCAGGAAATCTACTCTGAAAAAGGTCAGCAGTGACTACCCCATGCGATGTCATTGTCTACAGCTGTTCTTGGGGTCAGTGCAGGACTGGAGACCGTTTCATTCCCTTGTCACATGGGGTCACGCAATTGGAGGCCAGCTCACTCCACCAATGGCAGTTCTTCCAGCAGGACACCTGCCGGTTACAGGCACAAGATTCCATAAACTGAATGCTCGTAGGTTTCCCCGAACACGAACGATGATGCATTGTGCAGTTGAAAATCCAGGATTCAGAAAGGTTTGGAAGTGGCTTGGTAATTATCTCTGGGTTCACCCCACCCCCCAACCCTGCCAACTCAAATCCACTGCTATGGAATTGATTCCAACTCAGAGCCGGCCTACTGACCCAATGCGCTCAAGCACAGGACCGGGCAGCATTTCCTTCTGTTGTGCATGCGGTCACCATGGGTCAGAAAACCAACCCATTGGCCCCTAATAACCACACAACCACCCTCTGGGACAGCATAGATCTGGGATTTCCGAGAGAATACCTATCTTGATGAGGCATGGAAAGCCTCATCTTTCTCCCAGGGAGCCATGGGTGGGTTTGAACCAGTGACCTTGTGATTAACAGCCCAAAGCCTAACCTGCTATACCACGGCCTGTAGATTTCTCACTGTGAAGCCTTTCAGATCAAGAGGTAGCCTCACTTAGATCCTGATGTCAGCTACCAGTTTCCCAAAGCGAACCAGCTGCAAGCCAACCCTTGGCACGGAAGAGAAGTCTTGGGCCTGGGTAATGATAGGCTATTTCCTTAATAAGCCTTATCTGATCCCTTCCCGCTAATCATCGCACTTCATTATATTTATATGTGAGAAGATCCTTCCTTAAGGGGACCAGGCCCTGGAGGATTTTGAAAGGCCCCAGGAAGCTCTGGCTGGCTGTGACAGTTTTTCCCTGCAGGTGACTGGAAGTATGGGGGGTGGAGGGAGCGGGGAGGTGGGGGTTTGTCATAAAGCAGCCTCCAAGCACATGTACCTAACCCTCTCCTTCACGGATGATATTTCCACGAGGCTGTTCCTTTAGCACTCGCGCTCCAATTGAAATGCCTGCGGAGGACGGGTATTCAGGAAGAGAAAAGTAATTATACCCTGTAATTCTGATTTAATTACAGGGAAATAGATGGAACAGGATGTGATAAAACTTATGATGGGCTGTTTAAGTGATATATGTCATTAACATGTTAATTGGCACGGAATCTGAACGGGGAGCCTGAGCGACGTCTTAGGTGAACGTCAGGTCAACTCCGTTACAGGCAGCCTTAAAATAATAATAATTAAAAAATATAAGCGACCACGAAGCCCCGCGGAGGCCTTCTAAGCTTTGTTCTGCGTGGACGCCGCCCTGCGTCCGTGGGAGACAGCGCAGCCCTGTTCTTTAAGAGACGGTGACAAGACTGCGTGGCCAGTACTGGAGAGCTGTCAGGACACAAAGTCGAGGCCAGATTACAAGGGAGTGAGTGGGTTTTGTTCGCAGCTCACAAAGCCAGGTCCCGTTCTAAAAATCCAGTTCTCTCCAGCGAACACCTTAGCATCAGGATGAAAAGAAAAGCATGAAGACTTCGCTCAGAGAAGGTCTGTGGCCTGTTTATTATTTTATAATAGGCATCTATGTTGGGCTCCCAGCAGGGGTTACACAAGAAACACTGCATTCTTTGGCTCTGTCACAGGGAAAGTCCCTGAGCTGGTTGGGGCTACAGGTACGGGAGCAGGAAGGAGCGTGCAGCAGTGACCTGCGTGGCTGCGAACGGAAAGGTTGCTGGTTGGAACCCATGCAGCTGCCCCATGGGACAAAGATCTGGAGACCTGTTCCGGTGAAGACGATGACCAGGGGAACCCTAAGGGGCAGTCGGGCCAGCGGAAATGATGGACAGCGAGGTGCGGAGGAAGAAAGGCCAGGCAGTCTGCTTCCGGAAAACCAGCCACCGATAACTCTTTGGAACCAGGTTTTATCCTGACACGTGTGGGGCTGCCAGAAGCCAGGGTCGACCTTTTGGCGGCTGGCTAATGCTGTCACGAGGTGGGGAGAGGCTGAGGGTGCTGGCAGAGGGCAGGATCTCAAACCAAAGCCTGCTGCCGCTGAGGGAGCCGACACTGACTCATAGTGGCTATGAGGGCAGGGTAGAACTGTCCTTGGGGGTTGCCAAGGCTGTGCGTCTTTATGGCACCAGAAAGCCTCATCTGTCTCCTGAGGAGAGGCTGGTGGGTTCAAACCGCTGACCTTGTGGTTGGCAGCCCAATGCAAAACCCACTGAGCCACCAGGACTCCTGGGTGGTAGTGGGATAGGAATTGATATTTTCCCGGCAGCCTCAGGAAATCAAGGACAATAAAGTGGATGGAAGAACAAGCTGTGTCTGGGCTGAAAAGTGTGTGGCATTGTTCAGTACGGATGAGTCAGGAAGCACAAGTCAGCCTGTGGTTACCTGGCTTCTTGGGTCATCTGACACTGCTGTGAGGTCACTTTTCATCGACACTACAGACTGCCATCACGGTAAAGGACATTGCTCCCAAGTCCCGTGCACTATGATCAAAACCATCTATGTGGGGGGAACTGATTGCAAGGATCTCCATATAACCTCCTTCCTGGGGGATGGACAACACAGAAGTGGGCGAAGGGAGTGGTTAAGATAGGACGAAATAAATAATAATTTATAAATTATCAAGGGTTCATGAGGGAGGGGAAAAATGAGGAGCTGATACCAAGGGCTCAAGTAGAAAGCAAATGTTTTGAGAGTGATGATGGCAACAAATGTACAAATGTGCTTGACAAAATGGATGGATGGATGGATTGTGATGAGTTGTATGAGCCCCCAGTAAAATGATTAAAAAACAAACAAACAAACACAAAACCAGAGTATCAACAAGACGGTGAGAAGATCAAGGGGCAGGGAAATCGAGTACCGGGACGGAACAGCCAGACTGCAGGGAAAGAGAAAGCCGACTCACGGTAAAAAGTCCTTAGTAACACTGCTGAAAAATGTGTGCAGAAGTTGACCAACAGGGACCTGATTTCTTGTGGAAACTTTCACTGAAAACACAGTGACATATTATTTTTAAAAAAATTCAGCCTCCCCAAGGCTCCCCTGTCCCCCCAAAATCCCCCAAATAAACAGTAAACCAGGCTACGGGCCAAACTCTTGAGTCTGAGAGGGGAGACAGCCGAGTTGGACTGCAGAGAACCTCCTGCTGCGTTCCCAGACACTAACGTTACAGCATCCGTCTGCGAGCTGGGGACGGAGCGACATAAAGCCTGAACTGGAAGGAGCCCTGGTGGTGTGGGATGTGAGTTGAGCTGCTAACCACAAGGCCAGCAGTTTGAACCCACTAGCCATTCCTTGGGAGAACGATGAGACTGTCTCTCGGGAAACCCCAAGGCGCATTTAGTTCTCCCTGTCCCTCAGGACTCTGTGTGTGATTAAGAAAGAGGACGCGGCCCTCCAACTGACCTTGGGCTCAAATTCTTATTCCCTCTCCTTATTCGTGTCAGGTCACCTTGCTGAGCCTCAGTGTCCTCATCGGTAAAATGGGGGTAAACAAGAATATTCCTTCAGGGAGGGCTGTTGTGGGGGTTTAAAACCAACCAACCACCGTGGGCTCTGTGCCAACTCTTCGTGACCCTAAACAGAGTTTCCGAGACTGTCAACCATTACAGGAGAAAATTGTGTTAACTTTCTCCCCGGGGGCGGTAGGTGTGTTTGAACCACCATCCGTGGGGTTAGCAGTCCAACTTGTACCTGACACTGACTGGACCAACAGAGCTCCTTATTGTGCAGATGCCAAACAAACAAACAAACAAACAAACAAACTCACTGCCACGAGTCGATGGTGACTCACAGCGACCCTACAGGGCAGGGAAGGACTGTCCCTGTGGGTTTCTGAGACTGTCGCTCTTTACAGGACTACAAAGACCCATCTTTCTCTGCGAATGACTGGTTGTTTCCAACCGCCCACTTTGTGGTCAGCGGCCCGATGTGTAACCACTCTCCCGGGGCCCGGGCAGCTGATGGTCAGCGGTGCATGCCAGGCCTGCCGCCCTCGCAGGTGGCTTCACGTGACAGAAAGGTCCTCTCCCAAGGGCCAACGCCCCAGGGGAGAACCCTCCCTGCCTCTTCATCCTGGTGGCCTTTGCTGGCTTTCTTCTGGAATCTTTCTGCGATCTCTGTTTCCAATAAGGCCCTCTCATTGGATTCGGAGCCCACCCCAACCCAGTGTGATGTCCTGGGAAGCCTCACCTGGACCACCCTTGGGAGAGAGCATTTCCTTTCTCCCCGAGCCTCCGGCTCGTGCTGGCGATGTGCAGAGAGCAAGCGCTGGCTTGAGTGATGAATGGCCCATCTGGTCTTCGGGAGATAGGGCTTTCTTTCCAAATATGGTCACATTCTGAGTTGTGGGTGGATGTAGCTTGCGGGGGTGGTGGGAGGGGACACACTCCTTAGGCTATGATGCCAGGTCTCTTCGGACAACTGTGGGCGACACGGATACGCCCAGCCCCGACCACCCATCAGGACCTGAGCTGATTCTGGTCTAGGAAGGTCTGGCACTGTCCCCTTTGCACATGATGGGCCTCAGAAGTCGTCCTGTGAGACGTGTCTGTAGGAGCCACCTCGGAGGAGGGCTGCGGTCTCTCTCTCCCACTCCCTGAGCCTCCCCCCTGCTCCCACAAAGACAAGAGTGGCCATTCATAATTCAAGCTGATCCTTCTTTCCGGCACGCCACCAACACGAGTCGGATGCTGGAGGAAAGTGGGAAGCCTTCCTCCCC
>NW_022109491.1:4043758-4044888 GCF_000313985.2 Echinops telfairi
CCTGTAAGAATTTACAGCCTGGGAAGCCCACAGGGGCAGTTCTACCCTGTCCTATAGGCTCCTTCTGCGTTGGAATCGACTCAATGCCAGTGAGGTTGCTCTTTTTTAAGGTTCTATCAGCTGTTCAAGATCCATCTAAAAGCCCTATTTTTCTTACTCTGAATACTGCTTCCCACAAACAATACAAACATGTTCTACTTTACATTTTCTTAAGTGCTTTGGCAGCTATTATCCCATTGATCTGGGTGGAAGTTCTCTCCTTATTCTTCAGAAAACAAAACCCAAGAAACTGTGGTAATATATGGAAAACATTTGCCCTAAGATATTTTTTAAGTGTATGATTCAATGCCATTAATTACACCTGCCACACTGTACAGCCATCACTTGGAGTCCTTTGTTTTGCAAAAGACTTCATGTATTTTTAAAGCCCCTCAAAGAGAAATAATGCCACGCGCCCTGTCGGTGGCAGAAGTCATGGCTGATGTGCCACGTGCCTCTGTGCGGCGGCGTGTAGCGATGCCCATCTTGCGTGAAGCCACAGACCTGCCCTCTTTCTCATGCTGCCCTGGGCGGGCAAAGTGCCTGGCATATTGAGTTATTAGAGGTTGTTCACGGATGCAACTGGACATGTGTTCCGTATGCGCCTCCTCTTTCACACTCTCCTTCTTCCTCTGTGGCTCCAGCTAAGGAGACACCCTTTTCGGTGCCTTGGACGGCCGTTTGCAAGCTTTTAAGATCCCTGGGCCCACACATTGGACTGAGCGGTAGAACAGAACTGTGCATGTTAGTAGGCTACTGAACTAAGCTGTCCCAGGAAACGGTGACCCTAAACTTTGGAACCGAGGAATCAAACGAGGTGTTTGATTGTACATAAGCAGCTTTAAAAGTGACTCATACCATCCCCCCGCCCCGCCCAGCCTCCAGTCATTGTTGTAAATACATCCATCACACAACTTTGGCCAATTCAACGATTACAAACATACAGCTTCATTGACAGCAACGTCAGTTGTGCAGTCCTACCCTTTGGGAATGTGACTTTTCCATCACAGGCAATCCCTCTTGCCTCCTCCTCTAGTCAGAATGCTCCTTAGAAGTGAGGATGGTGGGACACCATGGCCTGTATGTTGGAC
>NW_022109491.1:4045434-4046372 GCF_000313985.2 Echinops telfairi
GTGTGTGAGATAGTCTCAACCGTCCTCGCTTCTAAAGAGCATCTTGGCTCTTCCGTCTATGCTGTAGCATGCATGAAGACCTCATTTCTTCCGCTGGCTGAGTAGTATTCCACGGTGAGTCTGTCTGACTGATAGACACTTAGGCTGCTTCCACCTTTGGGCTCGTGTGAACCATGTTGCCACAAAGATGGGTGTGCAAATCTCATTTGATTTAACTCTCAAGTCTTCTATAGATGAGGAAATATCTTCAGAAAGTGATTTCTCCAGCAGAAACAGAATAACCGAAGTACCTGTCACACTCCACAACTCAACCAGAATAAGGCGACTAACCCAATCATGAAATGGGCTTGGATAGACATTTCGCCAGTGAGGACGTGCAAATGGCCACCCAGCCAATGAGAAGAAGCACGGTCCCCCAGCTGTCAGAGATGCAACTCAAAAGCACAGTGAGGTACCATTCCACTCCCTCTGGGGTGCATTGTAAGGAGAGTCACCCCCTAATCTCACCATTGAGTGATAACCATATTTAACAATTTGATATCTTTTCTTCGAGTCTTTTTCTATACATATGCAAATCAAAACCTAATAGGGATCATCTTTCATGAACCATTTAAATCTTACTTTTTCCTCAACTTAATATCCTAGCTTACATGCACATACATCAGTGAAATTCTTCAAAAGGATCTTTGAAAAGACTGCCCAACATCCATCCCATTGTTTCCATTGGACCCAAGATTTACTTCTCTGAGGCGCTATTGTGGGCTAAGAACATTTCTTTCAAAGTCTCATCATTGCAGTGAGTACCACAGAGAACGTCTTCATGCAAAAGCCTGCACGAGCAAATCCAAAGATGTCCTGAGAGGTGAAAATCATCGGGTAAAAAACCCTAAGAACAGTTTTATGATTTTTAAAAGTGTTTAGAGCTTTCAAAGGCTTGA
>NW_022109491.1:4047218-4048706 GCF_000313985.2 Echinops telfairi
CATGTACCCAGGGCCTGCTGCGTACTGTCTTCATAGTTGCTGCTGCCATGCTCAGGATTTACAGGGAGTCTGCGGACATCTCCCCTCCTTTACCCCTTCCCCTGGTTTTGGCATGGCTCCTGGCATCTGTCCCAGGTGAGTAACTATCTTTTTACCCCACTGGTGTGTATAGAACAGCCACCTCGTGATTTCCATTCCCCAGAATCAAGGATGCAAAGTGAAGGTGGCCCCTGGCCCTCCCAGACATCCCAATAAGTCTCCCAGCTTCCAAATGTGTCACCCTGGGACTAATACCAAGTAATCGGTGGCGGCGTCAAGGCGGCGAAAATAAGCATTTACTCTCCTGGAAAATCATTTGATACTGATTACAAGTTGTAGCCTGTCACTAGGATGTGAATTGAAAAGGCACATTTGCAAGGTTAATATTTCTCTCAAAAGTCTCTCTCTCTCCCCTGCTTACCGTTGCCTCCCGCCCCAATCCACCCTCAGCTCAAAAAGAAACAGGAATTCCAAACAAATATTTGTCTCAAAACGTTCTTATTTTAACACACAGGGTTGGACCCGGCTTCTGGTGTCGCCAAGATGCCACGCCGCACGTAGCGGAGGGCTAGAACAGCCTTGGCTCGTGCATCCTGGTGCTATGCTATTTGGGGCCGGCTCGTTCTTTGAGGTGGGGGCTGTCCTGCACATTGTGGGATGTTTAGCAGGATCCTAGGCTTCTAGCTATGGGATGCCAGTTACACCCTCTTCCCCTTATGACAGCCCGAACTTTCCCCAAGCCAATCTGGAGAAAATCAGACTAGACAAGCCAATCGTGTCCAAACAGCAGGGTATAGTCACATGCCCACTTTCTGAGGGCCACCTCAGCCACTGCTGGACATGTCAGCAATTTCAACTGGACGCTTGCTGTGTTCTGTCACCCCCACGCCCCTCACCTACCCAACTGATGTTGGTTTCTTCAGAATCTCCTTCTGAAACTCCCTTTCCTGAACCTTGCTCTGTGGAAAATCGTCTGGCCAATGACGTCTTCCATGACGAACGAACCAGTCTCCTGACTTGAGGTTTCCAAACACATCCGAGGTCCCTACAGCACTGAAAGTGGAAGCTGCATGCGGCAGAATTGCCCAGGGACACCCTCTGAAGCTCCCTTAACGACGGCATCCAAACCTGTGTACAGTCAACTCAGCCCAGGCCTGAGGGTGCCTGCTGGTGTGGAAGGAGCCCTGAGTGACACAACAGGAAGGCGTACCCTGGCAACCCCATTCACGTGCTCGGGGAGCGGTGTCCCCTGGCTTTTCCGGAGCACAGCCTTCTGGAAGCAGATCATCAACTCTCTCTCCAAAGGCTCCTTCGGATGAGTCTGAAGCACCCAGGTGAGGGTGACCCACTTGCTCCCCCCGGAGTCCTGGACGCAGTATCCCTGTGCTCTCTAGTTTGTCCTAAGCACTGGTGGTGGAGGGGTAGTGATGACGAGTCGGGCTGCTGGCC
>NW_022109491.1:4049486-4080526 GCF_000313985.2 Echinops telfairi
AAACCACCAGCAGCTCCTCAGGAGAAAGATGAGGTTTTCTATTCCCACAGAGAGTTATAGTCTTGGAAGCCAATGGGAGCAGGTCTACCCTGTCCCGAGGGACCTATGAGTCTGAGTTGGTGCACTGCCACTGAGGCAGGGAGTTGGGAGTTCCCCACCCCAAATGGGCTAGAAGGTATTTGAGGGAAGGGATCGACTTAATCTATTTTTCTAGCCCAAAAGATTGCCACAGAGCCAAGACCCCAGATTTCTGTGTCAAACCACCACACTTAGTGCGTGTGAGTCAATCCAGTTGACATCAGCCTTACAGGACAGAGGAGAGCTGTGCCTTGGGTTACTGAGGCTGTCATCGTGATGGCAGCCAACAGCCTCATCTTTCTTCCGAGACGCAGCAGGTAGGTTTGAACCAACAACCTGTCACCGATGGCCCAGCATGTAACTCAGTACACGCCTCGGGCTCCTACACAGGGGAGCCCTCATTTCACATCTCTACTATGTTCTATTTCCAGTTTTAAAATCCTTCCCACGTTTAAAACAAAACCCACACCAAAACAAAGCCATATAAAAAGCCATCTCTTCTGAAGTCTATCTATTGTATTCCAAGCATCGGATGGCACCTACTAGGCTGCCTAACACAATAGTTTCTAGAATTGATCCACTAAAATGTTTGAAAGTAGGGAAAGGTGACAAGAGTGTGCTGCTCAAAGTGTTCGTCTGAAGAACACTTGCTTTGTCAGGTTGGTTGAGGCAGGTCCCTCTGGCCACACGGTCAATGATGTCACTTGTTCTTGGCTCTCCATTCTCACGCTGACCACAGGCCGTTCCACGTGGAGCCTAACAGCCATGATGGCACTTCCGACTCAAGAGGATCGCCCAAGAGGAGGGGTGATTTCCTTCCAAACGCAGAATGTAGAACCCAAGAGCTCCCTGCCCCAAGCCACCAAGAGGGTTTTGATGTTCTCCTTCGGGCCTTTTGGCTGGAGCTAAGCGTGGCATTTCCTTGAAAGAAAGTGAAGGGAGGGAGAGCGAGGAAGGCAGTCTGAAGTCCGAGGCCATCACGGAGAAGATCCCTACTGAGAACCAAGGAAAAGCCAACCCAGTCCTGACATGACCCAGGTCCAGGATCCAGAAAGCCCGCTGAGTCTGCCAGCAGGAGGAAATCTGGAAACAGCCCCTCCACAGAGGCCATGCCCATGAATCAACTGCCTTGCAGTCACACCAACTCATAGCCGGGCCTACAGGACGGGGCAGAACGGCCCTGCGGGACTTTCCTCCTGTGGAGCACTTGCTGGGTTGGAACGACCAGGTGCCCCACTAGCAGCCGAGCACTTAACTACTGTCCCACCAGGGCTCCTTCCATGGCCTCTATACAACTGTTCCCTCCATGTCACCTGGTGGCCAGGGGATCCAGCTGGGCCCTCAATGAAAGCCCAGACTCCCCACTTCCAAAGACCCCCGGAGTCCAGAGAAATGTGCCAAGGCAGAAACCCTGGGTACAAAATCAGCTGCCGCCACTCTCCCCCCCCACCACCTGGATGCTATCCGAGAGGAGTATTTAATACCCAGGTACACCGAGGGGGTGGAGGGAGAAAAGACCTTATCTCCTTTCCGTATAGAAAAGGAAGCAGATGTGATTTTCTTGACCATTAACATTTCTTGTTTCATTAAAAACAAACAAACAAACACAAAAACAACCACAAAAAGGACCCAACAACAACAAGAGAGGGAGAGAGAGTGAGAAAGAGAGAGAGAGAGAGAGAGAGAGAGAGAGAGAGACCAAGTCAGCCTCACCATTATTCTCCATATCATGAAAAGCAAAGCCCGCCTGCCTGTCATTACAGAAGGTAGCAAACCCCTTTCATCCCGTGATTAGTTCTAAATATTCTGCTGTCTTCTGGGAGCGGGGCCTCTGTTTCCCGCCTTCTCGCAGAGCCATTTTCTCAGACTAATGTTTTATACACACGGCTCAGATACAATGCAAACCTCCCGTACCCCCAAAGGCAACGGGGCCTTCGTTTATACTAAATCAGAAGTGTCACCCCTGGCAACCTGCAGCGGTGAAACATTTATTCAGCCTCGCATCCCTGGCACTTGGAATTACTTCTTTCATGCCTGATAGCCAAATTACAATATGGCAGGCTTCCCTGGAGCCGGGGGATCATTAGTGCCAACTCACAACATACTTTCAACTGATATGGTATTTCATGTACAGCTGTCAATCAAAACATGGGTATGCAAATGAGGATGGGGAGCCTGGCGGTACAATCCCCGTCCCGGAGCTGCTCACAGATTTCCTTAATGGCTAGCAGTCTTTCCGCCGAGTGGAAGGCGAGGCAAGAACACAGTGGAGAAGGGCCCCCTGGGGACATGGGTTGCAAGAGCCAGAAGTTTTTACATTGGATTTCCATATTTATTCCTCCCCCCATCCTCATCCCCTTTGGCAATCAGGCATCTGTGTGTCTCTCCCAACAGGAGGCCTGCATGTATGTACTTCTGATGGAGGCATGGAGCCGGGCCTCTGGGGCTGAGGCCAGCAGGCCATGCTGACTCCAGCGAGTGAGCGGGCAGGCGCTGGGCTCTAGCAAGATGTGGGAATCTGGGTCCAGCCTGGGCATCGCAGGCTGCAGGGACCATGGGCTGAGCCCAGCGGCTGGAAGGTGCAGGCGAGCGAAGGCTGGAGGAGGCACAGGAGCAAGATGAGAGCTGTGCTTTCGGCTCCAGTCCTGTCTGTCCCTCTCCTTCTTGGTTCGCTGGCTGCTGGCCTCACGGGCTTCCCTTCTGAGTTCTCAGTCTTCCCCAGCCCTTCCTCCCTCAGCCTGGCTGGGTGACGTTCCTCCCCTTGGCTCCCCACAGTGGCAAGCTTTAGGCTGCTAACTGGAAGGTCCAGGACTGACCCCTCCACCACCACCCCCGCCCCCGCAGCTCTTTGGGGAAAAGGACGAGGCTGCTTCTGTACAGATGACAGAGTCAGCAACCTTGTGGGACAGTTTGGTGTGCAGTGATTATGCATCAGGCTGCTACCCACAAGGTCAGCAGTTTGAAACCACCAGCTTGTCGGAGGGAGTAAGATGAGGCTCTCTACTCCTATAAAGAATTGCAGTCACAAAAACCCACAGGGCCAATTCTACTCTGTCTTGGAGGGGCGCCCTGAGGCAGACTTGACTCGATGCAGTGAGTTTGATTTTATAGGCGTGGCAGTAAAGGGTCCTGGTGGCATCGTGTGTGCTGCATCGGGCTGCTAGCCGCAAAGTCAATAGTTCGAAACCACCAGCTGCTCCTCAAGACATGTGGGCCTGGGGGAGCCACAGAGCATGGGAAGGGCCATGAGGGCTTGTGAGAAGCACCTTGAATTGACCTTGGTCTTGACCCTTCTCTGACAGAGCACAACTGCCTTCTGGAGATTCTGATGGGAGCCGCTCAGCAGGCCTCTCTCCCGTGGAGCCCATTGGTGGGTTTGAACCACTGTCCTTTAAGTCAGAAACCAAGCTCTTTAATGATTATACTATGAGGCTCTTGCACTTGCACCTTAGTACCTTATATCGTGTTGGCTCACGGACGGGAAGAATATTGTAACGAATTCACAGATTCCCCTCCTTATCCACTTCAAGAAATCAAAACAGCAAACAACGAATTACATTGGGTAAATCTGCCACAAGACCTCTTTCCCCTGTTGAAAAGCAAGGATGTTACTTTGAGGACCAAGGTCCAGGTGGGCCTGACCTAAGCCATGGTATTTTCCATCCATCACCTCATCTGCATGTGAAAGTGGGACATTGATTAAGGAAGACTGAAGAGCCGATGCATTTGAATGATCACGCAGGAGAAGAGCATTCAAAGTGCCAGAAGAACAAATGAATCTGTCTTGGAAGAAGCGCAGCTAGAAGGCTCTTTAGAGGCAAGGATGGTGAGACTTTGTCTCACGTACTTTGGACGTGTTCTCAGGACAGACCAGCCCCTGGAGAAGGACATTATGCTTGGCAAAGTGGAGGGAGGGGCAGTGAGAAAGAGGAAGACCCTCAAGGAGATGGAATGACACAGTGGCTGCAGCAAGGGGCTCAAGCGTAGAACAATAGCGAGGTGGTGCAGGACTGGGTGCTGCTTTGTTCTGTTGTACAAAGGGTCGCTGTGAGTTTGAACGACTAGGTAGCATCGACCCACAACAACCACTTCTTTCAACATCTAGGACCATTTCCCTTCCAGATAAGGGATCTTTACATCTTCAAAGAGGATCCAGAGGGTGAAACGAACAAACGAGGGCTTTTGTGAGTCAAAGGTCGAAGTCAGGCTGCTGAGACCCCGGGGACCCCACGCACCCCACGGCACCAAATGCTGCCTGCTCCTGCATCATTCCCTCTGGACCCTTGTGACCCACGGGCTTTCACGGACTGAGCTGTGGACGTAGGTGTTTCTAGGTCTTCTGAGGCCATTCTGGTCTGGAAACCACTCAAACCCATCAGCATCACAATGACACACAAGCCTCCTGACCATGGGGTCATGGCTGCCCTGGAGTACCCTGACTGGGACTTGAACCTGAGTCTCCTGTATGGGCAGCCAGGAGTCTACTGGTGAACTCTCACTACCGCCCCCACCCCCGCCCCCCGAACTTTCGTTTAGATGCTGTGGGGTCAGTTCCCGCTCACAGAGACCTACGTACAGCAGAAAGAAAGACCATCCTGTGCCATGCACGCCACAGTTAGGCTTGACTCCCAGTGATTCCCAGACCCCGAGACTCAGGGCAGGGCACTCACCCCATGGAGAGGGAGGGTCCACATGGAAGATCCAGGCTTGAAAATGTAACTCTCCCTCTGCGTCCCACCCCCACTTCGATGTGCAGCGCCTTCTCTCGACGGTGAAGGGCACCCTGTTATGTGGCTACCAGAGAAGGGCTTCACAAGCCTCCTGAACTGTGCCACCTCTGAAATCCCTTCTCGTGCTCAGTCGCAGCTTTGTGGGTATCCGGGGCTATTGGGTCCGTTCCGGTCCATAGCGCCCTCAGGCACAGCAGAACGGAACCCTGCCCTGCCCTGCCCTGCCCTGCGCCATCCTCACAAAGGTTCTCCGGCTCAAGCTCACAATTGTCCCTACAGCATGAGCTCTTTGCTGTAGCCACTGTGTCAATCCACCTGGTGGAAGGTCTCCCCCCTCTGGCTGTCCCTCTACGTCACCAAGCGTGCAGTCCTTTCCGTCTCCCAGTACTTGTCTCTCTCGGCATTTTTAAAATAGGATCAACTTACTTTGCGCAAATGCCGCCTCCTAAGCAGCAATGGGTGACATCACGGTTGTAGGAGATGTGCCTCAGTTTGGTTACCAAGGATCCCTGGTGGTGTTGTAGGCTATGGGCTGGGCTGCTCACTCCTAAGGCCAGCTGTTTGAAACCACCAGCCCCTCTGAGGGAGAAAGATGAGGCTTTCTACTCCTGTAAAGAGTGACAGTCTCACAAGTCGGGAGAAAGATGAGGCTTTCTACTCCTGTAAAGAGTGACAGTCTCACAAGTCCGTAGGGCAATTCTATCCACGGCTATACAGGGTTGCTACGAGTCGGAATCCGGCAGTGAGTTTGGATTTGGGCTGCTCAGTGATCAAGATGGACCGCCTCGGACACACTAGTGAGTCGCTCGGCTCTGCCCTATGCAGTCGCTAGGAGTCGGGTTCTACTCTTTGGCAGTGGACTTTTTTCCTCCCCATAATGCCCCCTGTGCCATGTTCTCGTTTCCGGTCTCCCCTCCATTCCCTGCTGGACAGGGGCTATCCCAGCCATGCGTCCACTTTGTCTTACGACGCTACACGGGGGACATCTACGGCAGGAGCAGAGATCCTCTGCGAGGAGGCCGGGTTTCAATCAGTGATGTCTTTGATCATCGTTAACCAGCGGGCCCTTTGGAAGAAAGCCATTTCCGCCCCCCCCTTAGACTCCTGGGGGTGTTGATCTCCACCCCTCTGCCCTGGCATCAAAGGTGTCCTTTAGAAACTTCCCCATTGGATTTAATTGCTGTTTAACTCCTCCAACATCACTTCAATTAGACATTGTGATTTATGGCACCAGTGTGCTTCTCCTGGCACGAACATCCCAAGAGACTGTCCACTCCGATGGACTGATTTTAAATGAGCCCCATGTTTCTGCTCGGCGAGCTTCAACCCTGAGTGGGCGCACGGAACCACAGCCTCTGCGAGTCCACGTCAGATTGCTGTCTTTGACTTGGGATTAACCTCGTGATTAGAGTGACAGTTTCATTAAGGTACTCACTCACACTGTGTTTATTGGGGGCCTTTTAGATATCAAGGACCATGCTGGGTGAGAGTCAAAACAAAACGAAACAAAATGAGTAAACAACAACAGAAAGCCCCAGATGGTTCCAATCCTCCAATAGTGGCTGGTTCAGTATTTGAACAGCCAGGACAGGGAAGCACGCATTTAATGTAGTATTTCGCAGGAAAGAGAATATTAGGTTTATGGTCTTCAATTCCTTGAAATCCTCATACTCCCTGCTTTTGAGTCGATTCCAATTCACAGTGATCCCTCTAGGACACGGTCGGACGGCCCCCTGTGACTCTGAGACTGTGACTCTCGATGGAAGGAGGAAGCCGCACTAGCCTCCCTGGCACAGCGAGTGGTTCTAACTGCCGACCTCGCAGTTAGCAGCCCCGTGCGTAACCCGCTACGCCAGTATCCTCACATCTTCTCTAATAGTATTTATCTTTAGTCCTGCTATTTACATCCACTGGCCTTTGAAAACCCTAAATGCCCTCTTCAGACTACCCTCAGCAGCCTCTATGACGTGAAAGGCGGGACAGGTCCGTGCGGCAGTTACATACAAGAAAATGCATTTCATAATAAATCCACAGACAGCGCCAATGAAAAGCAGCCCTGGGTCATACTGCCGCCCGCCTTCTTCCCTCAGCCCAGGGGTAGGCAAGGCACAGGTGGGGAACACAGCCTTAATTTTCAAGGTGGCTCCTTTGAACTTCTGCCATGCCGAAATCACTACCACTCAGATCCAAACCAGTGGCCGTTGGGTGGGTTCTGACGCAGGTCCACCCGCTGTGTGCGTTGTCGAGCTGTCTCAGAGGGTCTGCAAGCTGTGAGTGCGTGTGCGTGTGTGTGTGTGTGTGTGTGTGTGTGTGTATCTAGGCCTGCCTCCCAAGGCCCCTGGGTGAGTGTGAATCACCAATCTTGGGGCTAGCAGTTGAGTGCTTAATCCTCTACACCACCCAGGGACTCTCCTCTTATTTTCATCTTGCCAACTGAATCACCGAGTGAAAAGCTGTCTTGTCTCTTGTCTTCACATTTCTGTTAGCAGACATGGACACTATGTACAAGCTAGGGAGTCATCTGAACCACCTGGCGCTATCAAGTGACATTTTCTGAAACATTGTAAGTCTCTATGGGAGCGGACGGTCTCATCCTCTCCTCATCCCGTGAAGTAAGGGTAGGCAAGCGGTGGCGGCAGGAGTTGACTAGCACTGGTTTTGTAAAGACAGTGTTACTGGAACGCAGTTGCATGGGTTGTGGATGGCTGCGACAGTAGACTCAAGGACTTGTGGCAGACACGGGCTGCTCTTTTAGGGCTAAGGGATTTTCTCTCTGACCCTTAAAGAGCAGATTGACCTCCTCTGATAACTGATAGATTTGACAGGGAGGAGCCAGGGAATGGTTTTCTTTCCAAGTTACACAGAGCACTCCGACGAATTCAGGGGCTTTTAGAAAGCCCAGGAGGACGGGAGATGACAGCATGCATGAGCAGAAGGTGGAAGGATTGCTACACCTCGTCTTGGAGGGGGTAAAAGGTCCCACTGCTAGGCTATCCCTTCTCACTGCCACCACGGGGGATGCTTGGGTGCTGTAAGGAGAGCAAGAGCCCTGTGCTTGAAAACTTCACGGCCATCAAGTCCATACGGACTCCTTGGGGGCGAGCAGCCCAATGGGCAACCACTCTATCACCAGGACTCTGTGCTTGAAAGGGATTGCAGACTGTGGCAACATGAGAAGCAGACTTGACTTAACACACATCCTGGTCAAAATCCATGCTCTTGAGCGTGACTTGAGTTGGGCCTGTTTCCATGAGAAGGTTTCCCCTCCTGTAAAGAGTTGCACCCTCAGGAAACCATGGGGTAGTTCTACTCTGTCCTAGAGGCTTGCTAGGAGTTCACATTGAGTGAGTTTGGTTTTGGGTTTAAGCGTATCATGTTGTCAAGAAAATGCTCTTTGATTCTGTGAGGCTGACGGTGGATGCATAAAGATGGTCATACATCCTTTGAAATTCCTATCTATGTCTACTACTCTCTTCGGATTTGGCCCCAGTCTGTGGCTTGCTTTGCCTGGCAGATGATCAGAAGGGGAAAGTTTTGGGTCAACGTGGTCAGGTCAGGGTTCTGAGTGGTTTATGTGTTCTTTATGACTGCAATAGCAAGGTCAAGTTGTAGTTAAGGTTTAACATAACGTAATTAGCTCCATGATGAGATCTGATATGAGCAGCCAATCCTTTCAAAGGACATTTCCTGGGAGGTATGGCCTGCTTTCAATATCAGTGGATGCTGTAGAAAAGCTGGCTTGCCTTTTCCTGGGCCTGAATCCTATATCTGATTCATTATCTGACCTCTGGTTCTTTGAACTTGAGTCAGTGGCCTGCTGTATTGCCGACTGATGGAGTCATCTGCCACTGCAGCTAAATGAGCCAGAAGCCTGTAGCCTGACATCTGACCCACGGATGTAGAACTTGCCTTGTATACAAGGCTTTGAGTCATTTCCTTGATAGAACCCTCCCTGGATGTAACCATATATAAGCTTCGATGGCTCTGCTTCTCTGGAGATCCCAGCCTAAGGCACAGGCTAGTTCATGAGAAAGTGGCCCGCATGCTGTGGGCAAGCTAAGCTAGTCATGTGGGAAGGCGGCAGCAAAGTTTTCTGAAGGCTTGCTAGGTAGCAATAGGTAACCGAAAGAATGCGTGTCTGTCTTCTTGAGACCCGGTGTGAGTCTGGGTACTTCAAAGAAACAAATCCACAGAAACTCATGTATAAGAGGGAGTTTTATATAAAGGTTATGTGCGCATCAAGAAAACATCCCACCCCATTGCTGCCCAAGCCCACAAGTCCAACATTAACTCATTAACCCATATGTCCAATACCAATCCATAAAGTCCTCCTCCATCTCACAAAACAGATGCAATGATGCCAACTGCAGGAGGAAAGCCAAGTCAGTGAATGCATAAGCATCTCAGCGCTGGCAGGGGTTTCCACATGGGTGCTCCAGTACCCAGGGTTGAAATGGGGTTGGTCCATGTGGCTCCTCCTCAGAGATGTCTTGCAGCAAGTGAGTCTTGCCAGCTAAATTAGGGAACTGGCTAAGGCAGCTGCACCCTGGTCTGACCGTCAGAAAGCAAGAGGCCCGAGATCTAGAAAGGTGAGGCTCACTAAGCCATTTATCCCTCCATCCTTTAATTAACCACACATGTGCTTATCGGCCAGATTGGCACAATAAACTAACTCAGACCCCAAGGAGTCAGAGCTACAGTGAAAGACAGAATCTTGTATTTCCGATGTGGGGTCCCTTTCCCATCTCCCCAACACAATGAAACCCCCCTCCCCTGATTGTTTACTGCTTAGGCAATGCACTCAACCTGGTTGCCTGGGATTTTTCTGAAAGTCCAAACCCTGGCTCCATCCCAGGCCAAGATGTCTGGTCCCCGCTCACTTGTGGACTTGAGCCATGATGATGCTCTTGTACTGCACACACTCTGCATTCAGGAGCGCATGACCCAGTTAGTAAGGTAAGCACAGGCTAACTTGTACTTACTTATTTTCAGTAAGCAATTGTGAAACTGTTCAGTATAGATTAGTAAGTAAGCACAAGTAAGTCCAAGCTTACCCTGCTTACTGGGCACTTCTTCCCTGCCAGGGATTTTAAATTTAAAAAGAACCTTTGATACTGTAGGAAGGTATTCCCGGCTAGGAGGCAGATGCCAGCCAGCCCAGGAAGCAGAATCTTGGATGGGGTGAATCAAATGTGAACTTGTTCACCCTACAGATTGATAAGTAAGCAAAGGTAAGCACAGTCAGACTTGTGCTTACCTTGCTTATTGGGTGGTCTGACACGCCTTCTGAGCCGTAGTACCTGATAACATTTCTATCTAGAATGTTCTTCTTTCTCTGCTCACTTAGCCGACTTCTCCCCAAGTCTCATTTTCTCAGGGAAGACTTCCAGGCTCTCCTTTTGAAAAGTCTTGTACTTCCGACTCTCACAAAATCCAACTTCTCCCGGTGTTTTCTGTTTTTGGCCCGCGATGCTCTGTCCGTTCTGCTGCACGGTGGGTTGCTCACCGGTGGAGAAGGTGTTGGTCCTTGTTGCTATGCCCTAAGGACCTGGTGTAGTTGGTACCCAACAGATGAAAGAATAAATGCAGGGACTGGCACCCCTGGTTAGTCGTGCCCAGACCCTCACGGTTGGCTTCGTGTCAGACAATAAAGGTAGACTCATCACTTTCCAGGTCATCTTGGGAATGGGGGTGGTGGTGGTGGCACCACTTGTTTGAGGGCCCGTGGTGAGGGTAGATCCATGACTTTAGTGCACACAACGCCCCGATCCGCCCCGCCCCTACCCCGCCCCAATTCCCAATAGTTCTAAGAAGGGAACGTGGTCATCCAGAACTGGATGGTATTCTCTCGGGAACACCGTATCCATCCCCAAACAGAACACCCCGCATGACGTGGTCCCAGTGTGTGCTTCCAGCCACCGCTTGCCTGTGCTCTCCTCTTCCCAGGTAACACATGAGACAGGAATGTGGTGATGACTAATGGGAGGCCGTGGAAAGATTTATTGGACAATTATCAATGTTTTTCTTCACTCAGCTTTCCCTTAGTAAATCATTATTTCATTTGGGGAATAAGTACCTCTCATCTCACCCCTCAGACACTGTCATGCCATCCTGCTTTATGCCTGTTTCTGCCCTTGATTTGTAGAAGTGGCGTGACTGTGAATTGGAAGAATCCTCCATAACTGACTTCCGGTTTTATTCTTCTGTCATTTTCATGTGCATGCTGATATGAGTTGATATAATTCTGTGTTTCCCAAATGGCGATCATTTTTGGAGCAGCATCACGATTTTTACCCCATTCTAGAGCAGGTTTGATGATGATTTATTTGATATTGTTCATTAAATTAACTAATTTTAAATAACTTGGCCTCGGTTTTAGGACACAATCCAGGTTTGATGAAATGATGTGTGTGTGTGTGTGTGTGTGCGCGCGCGTGCTTATGTGCACGTGTATGTGTGCAATTCACAATGAAATAAATGTCTGAAAATTGTACTGAATTATTTATCTCAATATCTATTTATCTATCTCTCTATTACCACTAGAGCCACAAATTCAGGGATTATGATTGAGAAGGCTATGGTAAGATAGTTTGTTCTACTGGGATGTATACTCAAATTTGTTCTAGTAGTTTACAGTCTCTTCAAGTCGTTCTACTAGTATATATAGTACAGGGATTACTCTTTGGGAAACAGTGATAATAATCCCAGGAGACCTATTCTCCTTCAAATAGGAAGCCAATAGGAATTTCTATTATAATGGGTCCCTGGTGGTGTTACTGGGTAAGCATTGCACAGCTAACCATAAGGTTGGTGGTTCAAATCCACCAGACACTCAGCGAGAGAAAGATAAAGCTGTCTGATCCAGTATAGACCTGCAGTCTCAGAAATTCCCTTTAGGGTCACTATGAGTCAGAAGTGACTAGCTGGCAGTGGGACGGAGTGTTTATTATAATGAAAGTGGATGGCTCCAAAGCATTCTACCAAGGCCGCTCCTGAACTCCATCCAGATCCTGGTCCCAGAAACCTAGTGCTGTTGATCTATTACTCAGCCTTTATTTTAAAAAGAAATTCTGCATCCAGGAATCTTAGAGACATTCTCAACTCATTGCTCTCCCTAACATTCCACAGCCAAAGCACCCATAAAGCTCGTTGGTTTCAGCTTCCAAATAGATGCTGCATTCCGCTTTTTCTCATCACGTCCACCTGGTGGCAAGTCGTCAAGCATCCCCCACCCCCCCCCTTGACTGATGATGTTGGCCTCCTAACTGACCTCTCCATTTCCACAGGATGCAGACATCAGAGGAGAGCTGTTTCCAGGGAATTGTTCTGTACTAGAAAGATGAGGCTTTCAGTTCCGATAGAGATTTACAGCCTTGGAAACCCACAGGGGCAGTTCTTCTCTGTCCTACAGAGTCTTTGTGAGTCAGCCAGATTCTGTGGCAGTGAGGTTTCTGAGCTGAGAATGAAAACGAACTCTCCTTAGATAAGCACCTTAGCTGGCCAATCCTTCGAAAACTGAAATGTGACACACGGGCGGCTTTAACCAGCAGATATTTATTCTCTTATGGTTGAGAGGGCAAGAGGACCACAGTCCTGGGGCTGGCTCCAGGGGAAGGCCTGTCCTGTCAGCTCCCACTTTAGGAGGACGGCACGTGTCTTGGCACCAATCTCCCCCTGGGTCTAGGAGGTTCTCGGTGCAGGGACCTTGGGTCCGAAGGAGGTGCTGTGTTCCTGGCATTTCTTTCTGGGTGGTAGCAGGTTCCTCTCTCTGTTACCTGACTTGATCCCGTGTACATCTCCAAGGAGGTTGCCTCAAGGAACAACCTAGTGCCGCAACTCGTATTTGGGTTGGTTCGTTTATCACAGCAGTGAGGGTCTTAGAACACAGAGCGTCGTCATAGCAGATGCGGCAGACACGAGCTGAGAGAAGTCTGTTTCCCACACAACCCCATCCTTTGTGGGGCTACCTCTCAGCTTTTGCCATATCCTAGAACCTATCTCATTGCTAGTCTCTTAATGCCACAAAGTGGAGGAGGGGGATATCATACAGAGCTCAGCCAAGTAGACACCCATATTTGGGGAACGCAATTCAATCCATAACAATAATTAAGCAGGGGGCAATTTAACGTTTAAAGCATTTCAAATGTACTCCAGACTTCCCAGAGCCACGGAGGTTCCGTGATCCCCTGCTATTGCCCTAAGGCCATCTTTGAACCTTAAACCAGGGGTGGGAACATCCAGCCCTCCAGCCGGGCCGTAGAAGGCCCACGAACTCCCCAACACCAGCTAACATCACAGGCCTTCACAAAGAGAAGCCGTTCCAGTCACCACATTAGGCGTGAGTTCATTGAACGTTTGGCCAATGTTGCTTTTGAACTAGTGAGCCCCGTTTTCGGGGGTTGAAAGCTCCGTCTTTCTCCTGCTGAGCTGCTAGTGGTTTCAATCTAGGCCCAACGCCTAGCCACGACCCCCCCTTGGTTCCTTCAAGCAGTGCCTCCATCTGACCAAACCAACAGCAGTGACTTGCAAGATCAGAGAGCAGCCCGAGGGAGCGGCGAGTTTATATGAATGGAGCAGGAACATGCCAGTAAGAAGGGCTGCCCACGGGCACAATGCCGTAAAGGGCATCACGGGGTGTGGTTGAGGAGACGCTGCGGAATCAGTGTATGTTCTGCTGTGTGTCCCCGATCACAACAGCGAGGTGAAAGGAAAAGAAAAAGACCCAAAAGTCAAAACAAGACAGCCAACAAGACAAAAGCCCACTCGGAGCCCAACCTACAGGATACGAACAAAACACCCCAAGGGCAGCAGGATGGGGAGGGGGCTGATCGGATCATCTCAGGTCAACACCAGAGAGCTCTTTTCAAGCCCCACTGAGCACATTTTCTTCACGATTTATCCTCTCTTGGAAATCGCATCCAGGGCGATCTTAAATGGATATAAGAATAAATACCAAACGAGTCAGAGAAGTCAGCAAGTGTCCAGAATTATCGAAACCCACAGAAATGGGCTCTAATTGCATCATTATCTAATCTCCTCTCTTCAGAAAACCGCCGCAAAGAATGGACTTGCTCATCTCCTGTCAACGGCGTTCCCTGTGAACTTTTCCATTTCCTCCCAGGAACGAGACATCCGCATTTCAGAGTTGGCTGTATTTTGTCGTGCAAAGCAGTGAAAAGACTCATCAGAAAGCTGATGGAAAAGAAACTCATAAAAAAGGTCGCTAGAGACGACCATCAAGGGCCGCGGCTGGCAAAGGCACCCAGCGCTTTCTGTACAGTTTTTTATTTCTGGGATCAAAGAAAGGAAGAAAGTGGTTCACCTCCCTGCTGCCCCACCCCCTAATTCCACCTCCCCGCCCCCCCTTTCTGGGCCCCCCGCATCATGATTCCAGTAGGGTTTCTCTGGGTGTTCACTGGGATTTGAACCTTACAAGTGAGATGTAAAAAAAAAAAGGGCAGAAGAAATAAAAGTCTTTCTCCAGCCCTCTCAATATGGAACAATTAATGACCTTTTCCAGCCAAAGCTGTCTCAAGCAGGTGTGAACGTTTTGAACAGGACAGAAACTGAAGACACCAGTGTTACCGTGTTGCCTCTGACTCGGCAGAGCCGTGTGATGGAGGAGACCTCCCTGTGGGTTTTCTGAGGCTGCCTCCTACAGGGAGCACATCACTAGGTCTCTGTCCCTCGGGTGAATGGTGAGTTTGAGCCACTAGCTGCTTTGTGGCTGAAAGGTGAATACTGTGGGATTGACTCCGTGATCGTGAGTTTGGTTCCAGTTTGGACTCTCCTGACAGCAGGTCCAGTGGGCACTTCGAAGGAGCTTTGTGGCTGTACTCCTTCCTAGATAGGTTAGTCCATTCTCCTGGCATCCCTCATGTGACCAATGTTCTTCACCAGCATCTTTCAAGAGTCACCAATCTTCCAAGGTTGGTTTTTATTGGCTGGTTCGGTCACTAGGATAAGAACGCTTTGGAAACAAGGACTCCAGATGCATCGATGCCTAAAACTATGCACGGCACCAGAAGAGCCTTCACACCTTTGAGAGAGAGTGACATGAATCAGCGAAAGCACAGCACTTCATATTGACCATGTTTCAGCCCTGAATCCCCTCCTCCTCCTATTTATTTCCACCCAATGTGCTCCCGAGAGCAGGAAACTGGCACGCCCATCTCTCTGTGGGTTCACTTTTGGGTAATGTCTTGGTGCCCCAAACGCAATTGAATTTTGGCTTGGGGGGTAGCAGTACCCAGTTTGTGTAAAGATCTTGCACCCATTGGCTACTCATGCTCTCCCCAAAGAATCCCCGCCCTCAAGCACCAACATTAGAGCCAACCACCACAGAATACCGTGGCCCACTGAATCGCTGGACAGCAGTCGTTGGTACCTTCGACACCCTGTTGTAATGACTTTGTCCCAGGGTGGCAGGAGAAACCACCACAGAAAGCCAGCCTGTAAAACCCGAGTCGCAGCGGACACTGCACCCTCGTTCCGTTGTTCGTGAGAAGGAAGCAGCAAAGACCAAACTGATTTGCACTTGGCTTCCATTTCTAGAGAGCCAACCTGTGAAAAACACCTTGGAAATGACGGACACAACCCAACAATAACCCTAGGCCGGCCTCGTCTTGCGGAGCTTTTCTCCACAGCACTTCGCGAGGTTTCCTCTCCCCCATAGACACTTCCAACCAGTCTGGTGGCACCATTCTTCCAACCACATGGGCTCACTTTGCTGCGCTGTGTCGTGACTTGGTCATTCTCGCGAGATTTCAAAGTTTCCCCGTGACGCTACCGCACACTTCTAAGATGATGGTCTGGTGCCTACCTAACTGGCATGTGCTCTGCTGTGGTTAAGGGCCGTGGTGTCATGACAGCCCATGTGCACGAGGAGACCCAAACATTCCTGTGGCTAACTTTATTGTGACATCCAACTCACAGCCGTGGCTGCCTCTCTGATGTAACAACTCTCAGGCACCACCTGCCTCCCCAGGATTGTGATGTCAAGGAGAAGAAGAGGGAGGGTGTGACAGCTGGAGCAGATTCCCGAAGGGCTTGGGGTTGGAAAGGGGAGCCTACATTACGGAGTTGGATTCCTATGTTATGGAGTTGGATTCAGATTTGGGACCTACCGCCTACGCGGGAAGCCATGTGGTCCAGGCCAGCAATGAGATTATTTGAAAAGACGTTTGTCCGGTCACTTAGCAGAATGCGTAGTAACATCAACTGTCAGCCAAAGGGGAAGCTAGGGGACTGAGTCCCAGCGGGCCTGTTGCTCTTAGGTACCAGGGAGTGGCCTCTGACTTGCGGAGACCCCGGGCACAGCAGCAAAACCCCTCCGGGTCCTGCGCCTGCCTCACACTGTTCTGTCTGAGCCCATGGTTGCAGCCACAGTGTCAATCTGCCTTATTGAGGATCGTCCTCTACCAAACAGGATGTCCTTTCCCAGGAGCCAGTCTCTCCTGAGGTCCAGGTACATCAGACTATGTCTTGCCATCCTCCCTTCTAAGCAGCCGTCTGGCTGCGCTTCCTCCAAGACAGAGTGTACTCTTCTGGCAGTCTGCGCGGCTCTCATTACTCTCCGCTGGCACTGTGATTCAAATACCTCGATTCTTCTCCCGGCTTCCTTCCTCAATGTCCAGCTCTCACATACGCATCAGGTGACTGAAAAACACCATGGTCTGGGTCAAGCGCATCTCAGTTCTCAAAATGACACACCCGGTCTACCTGTTGCACCTTAATAATTATAGTCACATCCAACAGGTTGTAGTTCTTCCTATTGACCTTGCTGTTGACCCAGTTTCTCTTGCATGGGGTAAATCTGCTGCACATGACCCATTTAGATCATTGGAAAGCAAGCATTTTACTTTGAGGAAGAATATGCACCAGATTCAAGCCAGGATCTTTTCAGTGGCCTCAAAGGTATGTGGACATTGGACACTGAATTGGAAGACCGAAGAAGAATCGATGCCTTTGGATGATGGCACTGGAGAAGGAAGACCATCGAAGGTGCCAGGAACTGCCGAGAGAACCCACACATTGGCAGGGTGGAAGTACAGCAGCATGCTCCTTGGAGGTAAAAGTGGCGAGACTTTGTCTCCTGCATTTTGGACATTTTAGGAGGGACCAGTCCCTGGAGGAGGACATCCTGCTTGGTAAAGTCGAGGGACATTGAAAAAGAGCAAGCCCCTCCACGAGATGGGTTGAGGCGATGGCTGAAACGCCAGGCTTGAACTTAAGCACAGTGGTAAGGAGGGTGCAGGCCTGGGCGGCATTTCCTTCTGTTGTCCAGGGTTCAGCGCCAACTCTTGGCACCTGACAGCAGCACCAGCAGCAGCAGCCCTGGGAAGAGAAGTCTGCTGCCACCTGTTTGGGGACGAGGATCTCAGCTGGCATAGGCGGGTTCATTTCTAGGAGATGGTTAGGGGTGGGGATGCATGAATTCCCAGGAAGTTGGAATTCGGCCTGAGAACGCTGATCATATTTGAAATCAACCCATGAGTTGGCACGTGAAAGAGGTGAAAGCCGTCTTAGGGGATTTCGTTCTCTCCATGGGCCGGGTACCCTTCCACTGCCTGCTTTCATGACGGTCACATCTGTGTCATTACATGAGCCAGAGAAGGACTTCTGGGTGTTGACACTGTCTGGTTGCTTTGCCCCGTTCGTCCCAAAGAGTCCGCTGGTGCCCAACTCAAATGAGTCCACATCCAATTGTTTGAAAAATGGCCCAAACACACAAATCTTTCGCCACTTGGAGCTGACCAGCTTCGCACCCCTCCTCCCCCAACACTGGATTCCACACCTGCTCCCACGACGAACCGCCCCCTCCCCCTCAGTTTCCATGGAGTCCATTGTGATGCGTGGTGACAACATGTGGCCGGGAGAACTGTGCTTTTAGGGTTCTGAATTTCCAGTAGTGGATGGCCAGGCTTTCTTCTGAGAACCCTTTGCCACACCAAAGGGTTTGGCCAGCTAAGCCCTCTCTGCTTGGAGGAATGGGGAGCTGAACGACTTTGGGTCTGTCTATAGAACCTTCAAGATGCAGGCTTGTGGGGGGGTGGAGGGAGACAGGCTTTTTGTCGGGCGGAGGCCATCAGGAGCCCTGCTCTCTGACACCCAGGGAGCACCCTGTCAGCATGCTTGAGAGGGCCCTGAGCTGTCAGGAAGGCAAGGGGATCCCAGGGGTGACCCCTGCAGCTGGTTCTAGAGAGACTGCAAGAAGAGAGATCAAGACTTGGGAGGGGAAGGGTGGGCTTGGCTGAGGATGGCCACGAGGAGCTTTGTTTGAAAGTCCAGCTCTTAATCTTGGGCCCCCTCCAGCTTGGCCCCTCCTGGAGCAAGTGGCAGCCACCTCTGTGAAAGATGTGCTCCGTTTCCGCCTGACTGACTCCCCACTTGGGAGTCTGGGAACCCCCACTTGCAGAAACCCAGGCATTACAATTCCCCCAGATTGGTGTGGAGTAGGGTCCTAGTGAGGCATGATTTCAGGGACAAACTGAGTGCTCCAGTCATAGGGATTGAATTGCGCCTCCACAAAATGATGCTTGGATGTATTAACCCCTGTGAACGTGACCTTGTTTGAGCTGCTCGTTTGGAATCTGTAATTGTACTGGAGTCGGACTGGTCCCATCCTTCCCAAGTGGCCGTACAAGAGAGAGAACCAACGTGGAGACAGAGGCACACACCTTACAAGGAGCTCTGGGGGTGTAATGGGTTACATGTTGGGCTGCTGACCACAAGGTCAGCTGTTCGAACTCACTCACTGCTCCACAGGAGAAAGATGAGGCTCTGGTCTTGGAAAGATTGATAGGCTCGGAAATCCACAGGGGCAGTTGTACCCTGTCCTCTACGATTGTTCCAACTCAGAACTGACTTGGTGACAGTGAGTTTTAGTTTTGTTGTCTGTTTTTGACAAGCAGCAAGGGAACACCAGGGATTTCTGGGGAACACTGGGCACCAGGAAGGAGCCACAGGACAAGTCTCCTCGCAGGACCTTCGTAAGAGCATTGCCCGGCCTGTGACCCAGCCTCTAGGTGGTGAGACAATTCCCTTCTGCCCTTGAGAGCCAGCTCCTCGGGGTTATTTTGTTTTGGCAACCATGTTGCACAGCAGTTAAAGCACTTGTATGCTAACCAAAGGCCGGTAGTTTGAACCTGCTAGCCACCCCATGGGGAAAGATGTGGCAGTCTGCTTCCGTCCTGTCACAGTCTTGGACACGCCAAGGACAGACACAGGACAGGGCAGAACTGTGGCATCATTATCAGTCACAATGGATTCCGTGGCAACGGGTTTGCCTTAGGCAAGTAAGGCAGCCTGCAAGGGTCCCCAGGCTGCGAGAGCTGTGAACGAGATCCCCTCACATGGGTGCATGGGAAGCCAGAATCCCATGGCTAAACACCAACCGGCTACTGAAGCATGGATCTCAGAACCCGAGAACTCAGGCCAAGCAGCTTTCTGCCCAGCATCAGCCTTTAAGACAAAAGCTCCTCTCTCCTCAGCCCGGGGTTTCTCAGAGACACTGGTCAACATTCAAGAACAACCTATCTGGACAAATGAAGAGCCGGGACATCTTCAGTAACCAGCTGACCAATCCTTCCCCGAGTTTCCAGGACAATGGCTACCCCCTTGGGGCAACCTCCTGAGTGCTGACCCCCCTCCCGGGTTTACAAGGGGCGGCTCTTTCCTGAGTGCTGAGCTGTTGTGGGCCAGGCAGGATGACAGAGGACTTGGCCAGCCTGTGGAATCAGAGTCATTAGGAGTTCTCAGGCCTCCGCCCAAATAGTGGCTTGGATGAGAGAGGGTCCTAAAACTCCCTCGGAAAGTTTCTCTGACATTGGCAACCGCCTCCGGGAAACGCCCGCCCACGGCCCTGCCAAGGCGATGCCCCTATGCCAAGCTCTGAGGTCCCAGCTGCCAACAATGGCTTTCCTACTTGGGTCATCCCCAGTGGGCGCTCTGGCCCTGCGTTGCTCGGTTCTGCAGCTTTGCAGGGGACATCACGGAGCATCGCCTTCCCCATCAAACTCCCACCTCTGCCCGGAGAGGCTGCCAACATCCCAGGCTCACGGAGAAGGGGGAATGAACTGGCAAGGCTGGACCCGACTCACTCACACTTGGCGTCCCGGCCCTTTCTGGTTTCCTGATCCCCACGGGGCATCATGGCCACTGCAGCACGCTCTAGTGTTTGGTTTGAAAATGCTGAGGGGGGGGGGAAGTGTGAACATCCTAAAGGTCAGTGGTGTAGTGGTTACACATTGGGCTGCTACTCACAAGGTCAGCAGTTCAAAACCACCTAGCGGCTCATCAGGTGAAAAATGAGGCTTTCTACTCCCTTAAAGACTTGCAATCTGGGAAGCTCACCAGGGCAGTTCTAGCTTGCCTACAGGGTCTCTGTGTGTCAGCATGGACGCCATGATAGCAAGTTGGATGTTTTGAGTATCTTGGGTTGGGTTGCCCAGGAGTTGATGTTTTGAGTATCTTAGGTTGGGTTGCCCAGGAGTTGAAGCTGCTCCCAAGCCATGAGTTTCTAAAGTTTCTGTGCAAGATAGATGATCCTCAGAAGCACTGTTAAGAGACACGAACACCATGGGCAAGGAGCCCTGGTGGCCTAGCGGGTTACCGTGGGGCTGCTAACCACAAGGTCTGCAGTTTGAGATCACTAGCCACTCTCCTCTGGAGAGAGATGAGGCTCTCTAGTCCATCAATGTAAGTCAGACTTAACTGGGTGGCATGGCATTGGTTTGGGGATGAGGTTTTGGGACCTCCTGGTCCATTCAGCTCAGTGTCCCTGCTGACCTCTGTGTAATGGGAGGATCTGGGCTAGCCATCAACCTGCTGCGTGTCATTCATCAAAGGCTACTTCCAGGCATCCACTCCCCAGATGGAGCCCTGGTGACACAGCAGGTTAAGTGTCAGCCTGCTCACTGGAAGGCCAGTGGTTGGAACCCGCCCGCTTCTGTCAGAAGAAGGATGAGGCCACCTGCTTCTGTACTGAGTTTACAGCTTTTGATCCCCCAGGGAGACATCCTGCTCTGTCCTGCGCATTGGAATCGATCGGGCAACAGGCTCACAGTCAGGGAACTGCCCTCTGGCCGAGGGTGACAGATGATGGTTGAAGACTGCGTTGGTCCTGTGAACATGGGGGCCCAGAGGAATGGGCAGTGTGGGTGGGGCGCCGCAGTCCCTGCTCCGTGCCCACTCTACAATCCTACAATGCCTTATCTGCAAATACATTTTGTTTTCCATGAACATCTTTCTGCAATATGTTTATGCATACACAAACACACAGTCTGACTTATTTCCTACTCCCCTCCCCCCCAACCCCACCCCTTTTCTTGAGCAAGGATGCCATATGGCTTGAATTTTGTTTTCTCTTTGGTTGTTGGGGTGGGGGTGGTTTCCCCCTCGCTATCGTCAACGGGAGGAGCCCGGGTGGTCTCATGGGGTCTCCATGAGTTGCCAGTGGCTTGACGGTAGTGAGCTTGGTTTGGGTTACCTTCAAGGTGTTTGCAAATGGAGACATTAAATGATCCCTTATTCTTCAGATTGTATAATATTCCGTGGCATGGACAATGCCTTTAATCAATCTCCTAGAAACAGGGATTAGGGATACACCTCGAGTCATCCACACATGTAAACTTTTTAAAAGGGAGAGTAAGAGGAATGATCGGCTATCAAGCACCGGACAAGGAAGGACATCATGTTGGGAGAGCTGAGGAGCAGCAAAACTGAGGAGGACCTTGGACAAGATGGATTGTCACAGTAGCTGCCGCGACGCGCTCAGACATAAGATAAGCAACACTGAGGATGGGGCAGGCCCTGCCAGTGTTTCGTTCTGTTGGACATCAGGCTGCCAGGTGCTGGAACAATTTCGACGGGATGTAACAATAACAACACTGGCTGTGAAACAGGATGTCGCCCCATGTCTTGGTGGTTGGGCCAGACACATACAGAGAGTGAGGTAGCGCAGACAGTAAAGGGCCTGGGCCGGCTATTGTCCCTGGGACCCTTGTCTCTGACCCAGCTCAGGCAGGTGAGATCCATGTGGCGCTGCAGACTGAACACTGTACGTGGTGCCCACAGGGTGATTGTCTGGGATGTGGGACAAGTCTCGGTAAAGGTTAGAAAACGGGACATTCCTCAGTTTCTATAAAAACCAGACCCATTGCCAATGCGTTCACTCCAATCCATAGCAGCCCTACAGGACAAGGTCAAACCACTCCTGTGGGTTTCTGAGGTTGTCACTTGTCATCTTTCTTCTGTAGAGAGGCTGGTGGTTTCGAACCACTGACCTTGTGGTTAGTAGCTCAATAGGTAACCCACTGCACCACCATAGTACACTGATAGTCTTGTAAAATCCAGTGCATCCGAGCACAGGAGTGTATATCTGAGTCTCTGAAGGAGCCATACTCGTGCAATGATTAAGCTGTTAATGGAAAGGTTGGCAGAAGTCTGATGTGGAAAGATGTGGAAATCTGCTCCTGTGATGATGACAGCCTTGGAAACCCTATGACGGGTTCTGCGTTGGGCTGCTAACCTCCAGGTCAGCAGTTGGAAACCACCAGCCGCTCCTTGTTAGAAAGATAAGGCTTTCTACTCCGGTAGAGATTCACATCACGAGAAACCCACAGGGGCAGTTCCACTCTTCCCAGAGGGTTGCTGTGAGCCAGAGTCAACTTGATGGCTGTGAGTTTGGTTTAGTTTTTCACTGATATCTGTCAGGAGGTAAGACTGTCTTATGCATCGTAAGGTGTTTGCATCTCTGGCCTCTTATGTCCCCCCAATCTTAACTAAATCTCTAAAAGGATCTTTGGTAAGCACACCAGAGGCAGTATCCCTGCCACTGCCACCCCCTCTCCCCACCAGTTACGAACAACTGACCTAAAGAAAGGGTGACTGGGAACCCCCCCAAATGATGGAGACACGATTCCCTATTAATTAAGATCACTGGGAATTTGCAATAAAAAAGAAAACTCATGTTTTAGGGAGAAGAGCAGGTTTGGCAGGGTCTCTGCTCAGATCGTGTGGCCGGATTCCGACCTCTACTCGTGGGGAAGGCTGGCTGAGCCTGAAAAGATGACAAACGGTCTTGTAATTTTTTTCTGGAAGGACTATCATTTACCACCAGGACAATACCTGCCTATTATGTTGTGGGCCTGGGGAAGATGCTCAAAAAATAATAAAATACCATTTTTCTTCAAGAATTGTCCCCTGCAAGCGTGTCACTTTTCCTTGACCCAGCATCTAAATTCCGAGATCCTGAGGAAATGATAGAGGTGTCTGCTCATCATTGGGTTGTGTGCATCCATGCAGAAGAATCGTGACAGGGATGTGTGTGTGTGTGTGTGTGTGCATGAACCCTTCGGTATTTGCAGTCTGGAAAAGGCCAGTGTACAAAGGGGAGAGTGCTGGGGGTGGGCAGGCAGAGCGAACAGAAGCCATGTGGAGAATTCAGTGGGGAATGGCGTCTCTCTGGACTTCAGTTGCTCAAAAGGAAAGCCAGGGTGGGGTGGGGTGGTGGAATGGCAAGGAGAGGCTTGAGGGGACCCTTCTCCATGGCTGTCTACTGGTGTTAAAATGCACACATATGTGCCTAGCAGATTTCCCTTAGCCCAGTGCTTCAGAGGGCTGTCAGTGGTAGCAGACTACCTGAATTTGACGCCCTGAGTTGGTCATGGACAAGCTCCGGTCCATGGATGGAGATACTTAGTCTCTAGTACCTCAGTTTCCTCATCAACTGAAAAAAAAATGGGCATCATGCTACATCTTTGGGTTTTGTAAGCAATCAGCCAATGCACAGGAGTACTTAGCATGCTGCCCATCCTATCATAATAAGCAGGATAGGAACTTCAGTTATTACTAAACTGTCGACAAAAATCCCAACTGACAATGACGTTCCACTTTCGGCACATGCTAGGAAGGAGACACCTGGCAGTTCTACAAGCTTGATGAACTCAGGATACTATCTTACTTACTCCCAGGCCTCCGGTGCCCAGCACGGCGCCTGACCCATAACAGGAGCTGGAGAGATGTCAGAAGACACATCGAGGTTGACCAGTTAGCCTTGTCCCAGCCGTCCAGGCACCGAGTGGCTAAAACTCAGCACAAGTGGTATGTCCACCAAGCAAGGGACACCACAAGGCCTAAAATGAGGAACAGTCACACATTGCTACTTTGGGATGTTTGGAATGCCTAGGAGCATTTCTATGACTACTTACCTAGAGGAGCACTGGTGGTATCGCGGTTATGTGTTGGGCTTCGGTCCTCAAGGCCAGCAGTTTGAAGCCACCAGCTGCTCCTTGGCAGAAAGATGGGACTTTCTACTCCTGTTAACAGTCTTGGAAACTCACAGGGGCAGTTCTGCCCTGCCCTATAGGGTTGCTGTAACTCGGCAGTGAGTGAGAGAGTGATGAACATTTATGCTATTATTTACTGAGTGGAGCTCTACTGGCACAGAGAGTTCTGAGTTGGGCTGTTTACCCACAAGGTCAGCAGTTCGAAAGCACCTGCAGCTCCATGAGAGAAAGATGAGGCTTTCTACTTCGGTCAAGGTTTATGTCTCCGAATCCCACAGGGGCAGTTCTATACTTGATCCTGTAGGGTCACGATGAGTCCAGATCCAACTTGATGGCAGTGAGTTTGCGCTTGAGTTCTATTGACAGACCGTACCAGTCCTCTCTCACTCTGACATCTTGGTTTCCCCCTGAGAAGTGCCTTCCTTTGTCGTAGGGAAACTCAGGGAGGACCTCGCAATGGCATTGGTGTGATGGCCTTCCAATAGACTTAGCCTACGGAGGCTGCAGCCCTTCCCCATGTGGTAGTGGAACACCTGCCATCTTTGCTGCTGCTGCTAGGTGCCCTTGAGTCGGTTCCAACTCAGTGACCCTAATTACAACAGAACGAAACCCCACCTGGACCTGCTCCATCCTCATAGTTAGTCCAGTGTCTGAGCCCATGGTTGTGGCCACTGTGAATCCAGCTCATTGAGGAACTTGCTCTTTGTCCACTGTCCTTCCCCTTTACCAACTATGGTGTCCTTCTCCAGGGACTAGTCTCTCCTGATAACATGGCCGCAGCAGGCGAGACAAAGTCTTGGCATCTTGCTTCTAAGGAGTATTCTAGCTGTATTTATTGCCCACCATTTTTACTAGTCCTTTAACCCACCCACTGAACCTCAAGACACCGCAATAATGGTGTCTTTCAAAAGATAACGGTGGCTAGCCCCTCGAGTCTGATCTCCACAGGCAGATAAGGATTACACCAGGGGGCTTCAAAAAGTCCCTCGGGAAATTTCATTCTCTCTCTCCCTCCATTTTCCATGAGCTTTTGACAAATGAGCATTGGTAATATTCACAAGGGTGGACACATGTTAGCAAGGGAAAATAAAACAACATCCTGCTAAATTTGAGTTTCTGATTGACAACTAATACTATTCTTCTGTATAACTATGAAGGGGTTCTGAAAAGTTCATGGAAAAATAGAATGAGAAGATAATGGACCTTTTCTGCGAACTTTTTGAAGGTCCTTAAAAAAAAAAAATCAAACTCAGTACTATCAAGTCAACTCTGATCATAGTGACCCCACAGGACAGGGTAGATCTGCCCCTGTGAGTTTCTGAGACTAATTCTTCACCCCACGGGAGGAGAAAGACCGGTCTTTCTCCCATGTATCAGCAGGCGTTTTGAACTGCTGACCTATTGGTGAGCAGCCCACAGAGTAAGAACTATGCCACCAGGCCTCCTTTGAAACCCTATTAGTGAGACCATTTCCGTGTTTCAGAATTCAGGGATTGCCTGGTGGTATAGTGGTTTTGTGTTGGGCTGCCGCTAACCACAAGGTTGATGGTTCAAACTCACCAGGGGCTGCATGGGAGAAAGATGAGACTTTTGACTCCTGTAAAGATTATAGCCTTGGAAACCCACTAGTGCAGTTCTTCTCTGCCCTACAGGCTCACTTTGAGTTGAATTGACTCAATGACAGTGATTTTTTTAAAGCGGGTGGTGGCCCTATAATATTTCCTACAGTTTTACAGATAGGAAACAGAGGCACAGAGAGGTTAAGTCACACAGTGGGAAAGAGGCAGAGGCAGGTTTGAACCCAGCTGAGCTGACTTAGCCACATTGTGGTTCCTCTTTATAAATGAATGCCTCTGATGCTGAGCATCTTTGTCTACAAGGTCATTGACTGATGGTAGCCTGAAATAAAATAAAGCACCTAAGGTGGCATGGCTTGCTCATCAATGTCTTGTAACTCCCACAAAATGATTGGGTGGGACTATGCAAGTACACTTTTGTGACTCACCAAGCAGATTGGATAGCTTCCCAATAACGAAAATAAGGTAAATGATGAACAAATATGCTTGATACAATTAATGTATGGAATGTTGTATGGAATCTAGAACTGTGAGAGCCCTCAATGAAAATGATTAAAAAGAAAATAAAAGAAGGTGCATAGCATCCTGGTAAGGTTGGAGCCATACAAAGAGGCATATGTGAGCTTAGCAAAAGGATTGGTCAGTTTTGTCATCAATAGAAATGTTACAAGCAAATGAAGCACTTGAAGCACTCACTTGTCTATGACGAGAAATATGGAAGATAGCAGCTACCTGGAAGAGATACATATTGCTGCCTATTTCGAGGAAAGGTGACCCCATCGAGTGTGGAATTTATTGAACAATATCATTAATATCATATTGACGTAAAATTTTACTGAAGATAATTCACAGTCGAAGCAGTATATCAACAAGGAGCTGCAAGAAATTCAAGCCAGATTCAGAAGAGAAAGTACAATGAGGGATATCATTGCTGACCTCTTATGGATCTGGCTGAAAGCCGAGACCATCAGAAAGATATGATCGTTAGGGCTTTGTGTCAACTTCTGGACCAACATTTCCGAGGTTTGACAGCTGACATCTAGTAATCCTCCATGACATGACAACACTAAATAGTCACAGCCAATTAGTTGTAAACATGCATAATGGGATAAGACTAGGGTGGAATGTGACCCTTACTCAAGTCACATTCTTGATGCAATTAATTGTCCTGGTGGTGTGATATGCATCCAATATACGTGGATACTGTGGGAAAGCTTGTTTGCTTTTGCTTGACCCTGCATCTGGCTCATTAGCTTCGGTTCTTTGGAGTTGAACCAACAGTCTACCTAGGAGCCACCAGCTGCCTGTCATCTGAGCAGCTGACCCTGGATCCACTCGCTGATGTAGCCACCATCCTGTTGTTTTCTGTCAGTCTTGGGTCTATCAACCCCACAGCTGTGTCAGTCTGGAGAAGCCTTCAGCCTAATATCTGACCCACAGACTTGAACTTTGCTTGGTTTGGGACCTGTCTGCTGCTACAACTGTAAAAACAACGTTCGTGTTATCATTGCCTTTCTACGTGTACATATTTAGGCAACCTCGGTTTTTCTTCTCTAGAGAACCCAGCCTAAGACAGGCATTGACTTGTGCTTTACTGATCATGCAAAGACATTTGACTATGTGGAGCACAACAAACGATGATCCCCATTGGGGAGAATGGGACTTCTAGAAGAACCTGTACCTCGACCAGGACGCAGTCATTCAGACAGAACAGAGGGGTACTGCGTGGTTTAAAATCAGGCAAGACGTACCTCAGGGTTGGAGTCTTTCACTATACCCAGTCCATCTGAGTGCTAGCAAATAATCTGAGAGGCTGGACTCTGAAAAAGAACAAGGCATCATGACGGAGGAAGGCTCGTTAATGACCCGTGGTCTGCCGAGGACGCCACCTTGCTTGGTGAAAGGGATGAGCACTTGAAGCACTTTCTGCTGAAGCTCAAAGAATACAGATGAGACCTCAACATAAAGAAAACAAAATCCCTCAGAAGTAGACCAAGACGCAACCCCATCATTTCACTTTAATGGATCCACCATCAATGCCTATGGTAACAGCTGTCCAAAAATTTAGCGATGGGCAAATCTAGCCTTGGGGAAATCGGCAGGGGGCATCTTTAAGGTGTTAAAAGGTGAAGATGGTCCTTTGAGGCCTAAGGTGCTCCCAACCCAAGTCATGGTATTTTCAAAGGCCTGATATGCATGTGGAAGCTGGACAATGAAGAAGAAGGGATTCCTTTGAAGCTTGGTCTTGGTGCAGAGCACAGCAAGTTCCCTGGGCTGCCAGAAGAACACGTCTGTCTTGGGGGAGGCACAGCCGGGATGTACCTAGGAAGCCAGGATGGCGAAACTCTGTCTCATGTATTTTGGACATGTTATTGGGAGAGAATGGACTCTGGAGAAGGACCTCATGCCTATTGGTCAGCCGAAAGGAGGAAAAGCCTTGATGAGATGGATTGCTATAGAGACTGCAACTATAGGCTCAAGAGCCAACCAACCAACCAACCAACCAACCAAATGAACAAACAAAAACCCAACAATAATTTTGAGACTGGTGCGGGACGAGGCAGTGTTTTGTTCTTTTGTGCACGAGGCCCTGAGGAATCGGAGCCAGCCTGACAGCACCTAACAGCAACAGCACCAGCAACAACACCAGCAGCAGCAGCATGGACATGGGATCTGGGGACAGTGTTGGTGGAAGTCTCACCTTCTACGTGAGCTACCTGGGTTTGATCTTCAGCTAGTGAACCTCACATGCAGCTACCCCCCGTCTGACAGTGGAGTCTGACTCCTGATTCCCACTGGCTCCGGGGAGCTAAGCACAACAGGGACTGTTCACTGAGAGGATAACCAAACCCCGACGCCAAAGTCACTGCCAGCAAGTGGAAGCCAAGTCATTGCAACACTATAGGGCGAGGTCGAACTGCCCTTGTGAGTTTCCTAGATTGCAACGGTGATTTTGAACTGCTGACCTTGTGGTTAGCAGCCCAACGTGGAACCACTACATCACCAAGACTCCTGAAGGTGCAACCAGGGGATGCCTATTAAAGACTGAATATACTTTCTAAAACAGTGTATTGGACTTAATTCACATTATCATACAATTCAATAATTCAATCATACCTGGGAGAGATGCACCATTAGCACCATAGTCCGTTTTAGAACACTTTCTTCTCTCTTGTATTCCTTGTGATTAGCTCCCCATTTCCCACCAACCTCCACTGCCATACCCCCCAAGAAACTGTTGATGCTGCTATGGAAAGACTGAATGTTTTTCATCAGAATGACGCACACCATCCTCGAAGGACTGGTTAGAGGTCCTCTTTGTAAGACAAATATTCTGACTCGATATTTGGCTTGGGGTTTTCCGAATGGAAACAACCTTCCGAGGATGTTTGGCGGCATCTAAAATGAAAGCTACGTTCGAAGCCGTCATTCCGCAAGGCGAGGAAGACAAAGGGGTTTGCTGCCTGGATTTTATCTGTCAGTCGAGTGAGGATTTTAGTTTTGCTTCATCTAGTGGCAAAAGGCCATTAACAAAATCGCTAATGGATGAGTGCTTTGTACAATTTATTGCTCCCAAATAAGTCTAATTTGCCATTTGATTTTATGCACACATTGGTGGGTTTTTCTTATCAAAGAGTTGGAAATTAAAAATATATAGGAAGCAAAAGGAGTTTTCTTTCAACCTGGTCTCACCTGCAAGATTTTATGCCCGTTTACCTCAGTTCAATGGAGGTGTGCAGAGACGTCCTAACTCTGGTTCTCAACCTTCCTCAGGCCGCGACACAGTTCCTCACGTGGTGGTGACCCCCCCAACCATAAAATGATTTTCGTTGCTACTTCATCACTGTAATTTTGTTACTGTTGTGAATCAGGTGACCCCTGTGAAAGGGTCATTCGACCCTCAAAGGGGTCGTGACCCACAGGTTGAGAACTGCTGTCCTAACTGGTTTTACCTTTGTGTTTGTGTGTGTGATACAGGAAAGCCTGGCTCCTACGTTGAAAACATGCTCAATGAGAAATGATGAGTTACTGCTTGATTCTCAGCAAAATCCTGGACATTATCGTCCTCCTAACCGCAAGGTCCACAGTTCGGAGCCACTGGCTGCTCCAAGGGAGAAAGACACGTTTTCTACTCTCGACTCCTTTAAACAATGTCAGTCTCGGAATCCCCCACAGGGGCAGTTCTACCGTGTCCTATGGGCGTGCTGTGAGTCAGCATCAACTCGATGGCAGTGCGTTTAGTTTTGGTTCAGAGACTGGAAGCGGCCCCAGCCGCACAGTGGTTAAGAGCTCTGCCACTCATCCGCGTTAGTGGTTCAAACGCACCTGCAGATCTGCGGAAGCAACACCTGGCCATCTTGCTCTTACAAAGACGACAGCCAGGAGCGTCCTAGAGGGAGCACAGCCCTGCTCCCTGTAGTGCAGCTTGGCTCCATCTCCTGGGACCATTATGGGTTGGAATCCTCCTGCCAGCACCAGACAACAAAACTCTCCCCCATGCAGGCCACCCGATCCCGCAGGACAGAGCAGAGCCAGGAGCCACTCCCTGGGGTGTCCGAGGCCGTCAGTCTTTGTGGAAGCAGACTGCCTCCTCTTTCACTCTTGGAGCTGCCAGGGGATTTGAACTGCCTGCCTTTTTGGTTAGTGGTCCCGTGCTTAACCCACTGTGCCATCCGGGTTCCATAAAGCCCAGGAAACCCACAGGTCGAAGCCCCGTCAGACAAGGGTTCGGTGAGCTGGGCCCTGTGGGAGACACGCTGGCTCTGTTGGTCCAGGGAGTGAAGGGAGGCAGTGACAGATCTTCCAGCAGAGACCACCAGAGCAGAACCCAGAGATGAGAAGACCTTTCTAAGAAATGAAGTACACTACCGTCTTGGCAAACTCCCAGGGGCAGTTCTACCCTGTGCTAGAGGGTCGCTATGGGTCAGCATCGGCTTGGTGGCGGTGAGACCATAAGGTCTGCAGCGAGCGGTCGGCGCCACCTCAGGGAGTACAGGTAGCAGTTCCCTTGACAGCCAACTCAGAGCCTGCTGGAAATCCCCTTTGTCGTGGTTGTTGCTGTTGACATTTATACATGATCCGTCTTCCTTTCCTCTGCCTACTCACGGGGTCTGTCAAAGACACACATGCCCGTGCCATAGCGTCTGACAACGCTTACTGATGGCATCATGGGACGTGCCGACCAACGCCCCTTGCTTTGTTTTACTTATTTATATTATTAGAGAGAGAGAGAGAGAGAGAGAGTGTGTGTGTGTGTGTGTGTGTAAATGCGTGAAAATAGACACAGCAAACCCAGCTCCTCTTCTACGGTTTCTGGACATAGGGATCAGAGATGCTGCTGACGTCATCCCAGGTGTTGGGTCTCC
>NW_022109491.1:4080848-4089029 GCF_000313985.2 Echinops telfairi
CCCCCCCAGTTTGGGTTGTCTGCCTCACATTTTGCTTCCTTTTATCAGGAATCCTCTCCTGTGCTCCTGATCAGAACGCTGGGTGGTTGTAAGGTGCTGCCGAGTCGATTCTGACTTGTAGTGATCCTGTAGGGCAGGGCTGCTTTGCCCCCTTGAGCTCTGAAGTCTTTAAGTCTTTACAGGAGCAGAACGCTTCAACCTGTTCCCCTCTGAGCGCCTGGTGCGTTAGAGCTGTTGACCTTACACTCAGCGGCCCAGTGCATAACCCACTTCCCCAACAGGGTGTCTTCTCTGAGCTTAGGGGAAGGTCACAGTGGAACAGAGAGGGCCAAGAACGGACCGCAACCCACTTCTGAACACACACAATGCTCCCCCTGTGCATTGGGTTTCTTATTGGGTTCATGGCGGCAGAAAGTCCAACATTAGCAGCACTTGCCATCAAGTGGGTTCCAGCTCACGGGCCCTCATCCCACGTGGGCCAGAGCAGAAATGCACTGCCGGGGCTTCAGGGGCAGTTTATTGGGGAGGCGACCACCAGGACTTTCCTCGGTGGCTAACCTGAGAATGCTCGAACCTCCAATTTTCTACTTGGTAGCTGAATGCAGCAACCGCCTGCACAAGCCTGGGACTCGGCTGAGGTCAGTGGGTAACACTGGAATAAAAGGCCCCACTTTTTAAACCGTGTGGGTCTTGGAATGCCTGCATCATTGTGCATACCATGTGTGTCGGACACTGTACCCAGCAGCCTGCTGGCCTTCTCTCCCTTTGTCCCAGACTCGAAACTTACGCGGGAGCCCTCTCAGACCAGGAAGGCCCAGCGATGGTAGGAAACTTGGTTCAAGGCTGCAAGACTGAAAAGCAGAACTCAGATAATGTAACCTCAATTTTTCTCAAACCTATCTTGTTGCTTTAGAGAGTTTAAAAAAGGGGGTCATCGGTGAAACGATTTCCCCAAGTCATCAGCAAAGACACAAGTGGAAAGAATGACTTTTCCCCTCTCTGAATCTGTAATTTCTCTCCACAGAGGATATCTTTTTTTTCGGTTGCTGTATAATCAGTCACACATGTGGGGCAGTGAAGGCGCATTCTCTCCGAGCGTTTGCGGGCCAGAGGTCAGGCAGGATGCAGCTGGATCCTCCACCCAGGGTCCTCTGGCTGCTCTCCCAAGCTCCCCGGTTGGTTGAGGGCAGAGTTCACTTCTCTGTGGCTGCAGGCTGGAACCCCTTGGCTCGGGATTGCCCTTAGCGTTCAGAGACGGCCTCTCTCCATGGGCAGTTCACCAAGAGCGGTGTGAGTCCTTCTCAGAGGGCAGCAGACACGGGTATCTCGGACTTCGCTTTTTTTGCTGCCTTTAACAGAGAAAACTCTTCTCTTTCAAAGCGACCTCCTGATTGGATCAGGCCCACCAGATAGGGACAATCTCCACATCGTAAGATCCACAGACTTGAGACACTAATGCCATTGGCAATATCTTTCCTTGACTAAGTCACCTGGGCTCAGAATTCTTAAGAGTCCATCTTTCGAATACTGCCTCTTTCAACTTCATGGATGAAAGACGATGGGGTTAATTTTTTAAAATCATTTTGTTAGGGGCTCATACAACTCTTATCACAATCCATACAGACATCAATTGTGTAAAGCACATTTGTACATTCATTGCCCTCATCATTCCCAAAACATCTGCTCTCCACCTAAGCCCCTGGCATCAGCTTCTCAATTTTTCCCCTCCCTCGCCGCTCCCTCCTTCCTCATAAACCCTTTGATAGTTTATAAAGTATTATTTTGTCATATCTTGCCCTGTCTGCTGTCTCCCCTCACCCACTCTTCTGCTGTCTGTCCCCCAGGGAGGAGGTCACATGTAGATCCTTGTAATCGGTTCTCCCTTTCCAACCCACTCTCCCTCCACCTTCCCAGGACCACCACTCACACCGCTGGTCCTGAAGGGATCATCCGCCCTGGATTCCCTGTGTCTCCAGTTCCTATCTGTACCAGTGTACATCCTCTGGTCTAGCCAGATTTGGAAGGTAGAATTGGGATCATGATAGTGGGGGAGGAGGAAGCATTTAGGAATTAGAGGAAAGTTGTATGTTTCATTGTTGCTACATCACAACCTGACTGGCTCGTCTCCTCCCTGAGACCCCTCTGCAAGGGGATCTCCAGTTCTCTGTGGTATTTGAGACACACCCCCAGGCTCAAGGAGCCTAACCCTGAAACGGTTCGTGTGGGAGACTATCGGTTTTGCTGCAACTTCGATTATGACATCCCTTCCTACTGGATGTGTTGGAAGCAGCAAATCCCTCTGGTGCATCTGTCCACCTTCTTTTCTTACGGAGCCCCATAAAGTCATGTAGTGTGCTGTCTGTTCTCCACTGTTCCCGCACTGCCTAAGGCAGTGCCTGACAACTATCAGACGTTCTGTAAATAAATACTTGTCAGAGCAGTAGACGAGTGATTGATAGAGGGCTTCCTGTGCTTAGAAACTATAGCTTGCTTTTGTTTGGTTTTGTTTTTCACCAAGATGAAACGCATTCGGTCATCCTGCTAATACCCCACCGGGAGCATCCTGTATTTCTTCAAGTATGACCTTAATCTGGGAACACCTGGAAACTTGTCAGTTTATTCCATAGAAAACCAAAGGCAACTAGGTAGCTATACCTGCTCATCAAAACTATTTTATTGGAATAGTTCGCTTCAACCAAGATCTTGGGCATTTTTGATAAGCAAGTGTCCAAGGACCACAGCTGTTATGAAATGACTTAATTAGAGGCCCTGCCATAATTTTTGGCCTGAGAATCTTGCGGGCTGCTCTTTTCAGCTGCTTCTCCTTTGTCGGTCTAAAATGAACATGTAACATTTCACTCGGAATCCATTAGAAAGGAGCAAAGGAAGGGCTATTTGCATTTGATCGGCAAATTGGACCAGAATAATTTTTGTCAACTTCTGATCTGCCTATACTCAATTTAAAAAAATAAACTAAATATTCATTAATTCACTGTTTTGCTTTATTGAGTGAAATCATTTCCCTGCCTGTCAACTGAAGTTTTTTTATTTTGTTTTAATTCAAGAGCAGTTATAGATTTTTCTGCCCTGTTTGAAATCCGGGCAGGTGGGAAGTGACGTTCCCTTTGTGCTACAAACAGATTTCAAACTTCCCAAAAGATTTGACGGAGCAACGCGGTACTGTCTCCTTGAGCCTGGGGATGTGTCTCCAATGCCACAGAGCCCTTACAGTGCCAGCAGAGGACAGGACTGTGGCAGACTGGCCTCCTCAAAACTCACTGCAATGGAATCCATGATGACTCACGGCGATCCTGTAGGACTGGGGTGAACTGCCTCTGTGAGTTTCCAAGACTGTAACTCTTTATGAGAGGAGAAAGCCCCATCTTTCTCCCATCAAGAAGCTGGTGGCTTTGAACTGCTGACCTTATGGATAGGATGTCCAATGTGTAACCACTATGCCACCAGGGCTCCGGGATGCTGTTGGCTTCCTCCAAATGGATCTTCCTGCTTCAAGACGGCATGGTAGAGTTGCAGTGAGAGGGGAGAGAGAACGAGTCTCTTGCAGTGTTAAAACCCTTTCCCATATAAAATGACATTTGTGGGAGACTGACTCCTGGCCTCTAAAGATGCCCAGGCTCTAATCTCCAGAACCTATCCCCCAGGGAGACAATGGGCAGTGCCTGGGGATATTTTTGCTTGTCAACTGGGTTGGGTGGTGCTACTGAAAACTAGTGAGTTTAAGGGATAAACCCCCAACATGGCACAAGGTCAGCCCCTCTATGATAAGGAATCACCTGCCCCAAATACTAGCATCAAAGTTGAGAAACCTATTGAACCCCAAGCCTTGACCACACATTTTTTACAGGTGAGCAAGCCAAGAAGCTCACTCAATAGGGGAGCTTATCTTGGGTTACCCAGTGGAATCAAATTCCCTGATCAGAACGAGGCAGGAAGGTCAGAGTCCCAAAGGCAGATGTGATAATGGAAGCCAAAGGTTGGAATGACATAGGGAAGGGGCTATGGGCCACCTACTGTAGGAAGACTCAGTCCATCCCGACTCACAACGACCTTACAGAACAGGGTAGAACTGCTCCTGTGGGTTTCTGAGACTGTAACTTTATGGGAGGAGGGAGGCTCATCTTTCTTCCATAGAGAGGCTGGTGGTTTCAAACTGTTGATCTTGTGGTTTGCAGCTCAACACCAGGCCACCATATGTCTCCCAAGAGACCTCTAAGAGCTGGAAAATACAAGGAAATGGGTCCGCCCCAGATCCTCTAGAAGGCATGGGTTCTGCCAATACCTTGATTGTAACTTTGTGCCTCTGATCTGGGGGCTGCCAGAACGCTAGCTCTGAAAGACACTTGTGCTGAATGACGCCAACAAGCTTGTCATTTTGATAACAGCCATAGAACGTGAACACATCTTTGAAGATGTGCCCTAAAACTCTCTCCTGATCTTCTAATGATTATGTCAGAAATCAGGGAAGTCCCTTCACCTGGGGAAGACACACAACTGTTGAAAAGCCCCAGACACATTTCTTCTAAGAAAAGTGGACTGCGGCCTTCCTAGATGCCTCAGTGCGTAGCACACAGACCACTAAGTCACCGGACCCTCCAGAGAGCTCCCGTAGGAAGGGCAAGTCTTACGCAAAATCTGTCTTGGAGGAAGAAGTACAGCCAGAATGCTCCTTAGAACGGGGGATGGCTAGACTTCATCTTCTATTCTGTGGACAGGTTAACAGGAGAGACCAGTCCCCGGGGAAGGACATCATGCTTGGTAAAGCAGAGTAGCCACAGACAGAGAGAAAGATGGATTGACACAGCAGCTGCAACAATGGGTTCAAACATAAGCGTTGTGAGGATCGCGCAGGACCGGCTGTGCTTTCGGTCTGACAGACAAGGGATTGCTATGGGTGGGAACCGACTTGATGGCACCTGACCACCACCTTGTCCTGCAGTGTTATGGATGAGAAAGCGCTGGGCACCCTCAGTTACTAGCTGGTGTAGCATCAATGCCAATGTCTAGGGACCCCATGAAAGTCCATGTAGAACTGTGCTCCAAGGGGTTTGTGGTGGCTGAGCTTTCAGAAGGAAATCACTAGGACTTTCATTTGAGGCATTTGGGGGTTGACTCAAGTCCCCCATCTTTCTGTAAGCAGCCAGGCACATTCCCCGCTCGTACCACCCGGAGACTCCACCTTCCGAAGGACCGAGAGGCCAAGGAACTTGCCCAGTTTCCTGGGAGGTGGCACAACTGGGATTTGAAGCAAAGGATCTAACCCTGGAAACTCGTCTCCCACGGTGCGTGTCTCCTTGGGGCTCACCTTGAGAACACTGTCCAGTTGTGCTTTGAGAGAAGCTCTTCTCTGTGAGGAATGCCAGAAGTCACTTAGAATTAAGGCTACTAGAGCGGGCCAGGTCAGCGAGCTGACTTAAACGGCTTTTGATCTATGATGAAGTGTAATTACAATGATTATAAATCTCGTTAGCTTGCTATCCTTGTGGGACTCAGAAGACACATGTGATCCCGAAGAACAAACCTTGTGACAGTCTTGGCAGCTGCAGTCACCATGTTGGAGTGCCAGTTTTCCCTGACCCAGGGATGACCTGGAAGGAAAACATCTATTTCCTCAGGGCACCCTGTGTGCATCCTCAACTCAGAGAAATGCTTGGGAAGGGGAGGGAGCGAGTCTTATCCTGGGGGGGGGGGGGAATGCACACAGAGTTTACATATTCTGTCTTGATACTCTTATTGCCCTTATAATTCAATTATTTTATACAAAGGGACAAATCTGAAAGAAAAAAAAAAGTGTGATTAACACCTCGTGTCAACTTGGCAAGGCCATGATTCTTAGTGGCCATGATTTAAGGCCACGAGTCTAGCAGTACATAATCACCTTCTATTCTCTGATCTGATGTGAGCAGCCTATCAAGTTGGAGGGGAGGGAGTTTCTTGGGTGGTTAGGCCTGGACTCACTACTAATGGAGGTGTGGACAACCCAATCCCCCCACCCCACTTGATCCTATACTCATTTCATGGTCTGACCTCATTCTTGGAAAAGCCTTCAGCTGACCACTTGAACTAGTTACTGATTTTGGGTTTGTCATCCCCCATGACCACGCATGTCAGGCGAAGCATTCCCCTACTGATTTGGCACTTACTAGCCCTCATGATTGTAAGCCATCTCCTTAAAGCAAATCCCGCTCTACTGATTCATCTCTGTGAGCGTTCTCCACAGTATTGATTCTCTAGAGAACCCAGCCTACAACACGGAGCTTATAGCTCAGTGAATGAAACAGACAATAAACAAATCAATATTGAACAGAGCTTAGTTATCTCTGCATTGACAACAAGAAAAGGTGAGTAAGGGGATAGATGGAATGTGGTGCTAGAGTGGGGGGCCAGCCCAGGCCTAGCTGGGGAGGTGACATTGGGCTGTGGAGCCAATGATGCAGTCATCTGGGGGTTATAGGGCTCATCACCGGGTGCTCAAACTCAGTGATTCTCTACTGCGGGACATTGGCCCCACAGAGGATATTGGCCAATGTCTGCAGACATTTTTGGTTGCCACCAGTGGGTCGGCAGGTGCTCCTGGCATCTAAGCAGAGGTGGCAGCCTGGGATGCTGCTCAGCAACCTATAATGCCCAGGACAGCCCCCATAACAAAGGATTATCTAGCCCCAAATGCCCATAATACCAACTTTGAGAAACCATGGTCTAACGCCCACCGGGGGTCCAAGACTTGCTGCTGGGAAATGAGGCCCACTTTGTACAATGCAGGGTGAGGCTCTGCTCTTCCCAAAGACACCTCTGGCTACAACCCGATTCTTGACCCCTGGGTCTACAGGACCAGAGAGTAAGCCCTCTCACCCTGGGCTACACCCACCCTCTACCACTTGGCCATGCCGGGATTGGTTAGATGCCAAGGATGGGTATCATCTGCCATTGGAAGCGTATCATCTCCCACCTAACTCCATGCAGACCCAGAACTGGAGAAAGGAGCCATTATGCCAATAGCCATTGGACATGATGAGTGGGGAAATCCCACAAACTCCTTTTCAGATCGGAGGGCTTTCTCTCTCCCTTGTGTGGGCCCTTGAGTGGTGTCCAGCTCAGACAACCCCCTCCCCCCTGGGGCTCCCTCAGCAGAGATCTTGGCAAGAGGGGATCACGGAGTCTCAACTGCAGCCGACCTACTGGTGGGTGTAGCCTGCTGACCTGTGGGTCAGCAGTTGAGTGCTTGGCCATTGTGCCCCTGGGCTCATTTCCCTGTCTTCAGCTGACCACAAAGCTGGTCAGCCCTGACATGCGTGCTCTATGGCCTGCACACACGCCCTGCTTCTCCATGGCACCTCTGGGGGCTCTGTCCTTCCTTCCCAAGCCCCCCGGTGGGGATGCCCACAGACCCAGCCAGCCGTATCAAGAAGAGCAGGCCCGTGGAGGCAGGTTGCCTGTATACCAGCCTCAAAATCTTGGTCTTTTGTCAACGGCAGGAGGCCACCCTTCCTTGGACTGGCCCCAGAGGAGTGCTCTGTGCCGGCTCCCCAACTACCACAACCTATTTGTGGTCTTTATCCTAGAGATCAAACTCCCACCCCATGTCACATTTCTTGAATTCCATCAGTGGTTCAGACAAGCCCTCTTTGGAAGCAGGACATTCCAGCCGGCGAGTTCAGAGCGCCCTGGCTTCCAGGGCCCTTCCCGCCCTATTTTCTGCCGAGCACTGGGAGCCTTTGTTGTCTCTGCAATACTGATAAATCAATCCATCAAAAAATTTCCTCAGTGAAACTCAATCAAGAAAGGTCATGTCAGCGGGAGAGGAACAGATTAAATTAGCATCAAATTAGACATGGAAAGTGAGTTCTGTCAAAATCATCGCAGCGCTCAGCACAATTAGAATATGTTAATTATGCATTTCATTAAGGTGGGTGTAAGATGAAATGTCACTGGGGTAGGCATCCGAAAAAGGGAAGATTGCCAGGCACAACTTTCTCTAGACAACGTGTGACACCTTCATTAACATCAAGGATCACAAGTCTGCCTTGACTTCCTCGGCGAGGATGAAACCATTAACTGTTTGCTGGCTCCTCGCACTGTGCCAGCGAGGAGGTCCCCATGCTCAGAGTGGGGCCAGCAGCCTCTCCTGAGTGACTGGCTCCTTCTCGCTGCCGCCATGGCCCC
>NW_022109491.1:4090237-4091310 GCF_000313985.2 Echinops telfairi
ACACACACACACACACACACACACACACACACACACACGCACGTGCGCGCACACAGATACACACAGTCGTGGTTGTCACAGTGTATTGCAATTGCTAGTTCAACGATCCATCTCTCCACTCCACTGCAAGCTCTGCCTCTCATTGTCTGTTCCATCTCTGCGGCTCCATGCACGTGGCTGCCCTTAAGGTAGTTCGGACTCGTGGCATCTGCAAAGACCACAGGACAGAATGTGGCCTGGTCCTGGGCCATTTCACAATCACTAAGACCCCTGAGCCCACTGGTGAGGCCCCCATGCAGTGCCCTCCCCCTCAGAGGGCTGGCCTTCCATTGCTGTAGGTGGGGCTTCTACATGGCACTTAGCAGACATTCCATAGATATTCCTGAAGTACAGGCATGGTCAGGTTGGGGAGTTTTCCCCTGATGGGGTTCTATTTCTTGGGGGTGGGGGGAGCTGTAAACCCAAGGGCTATTAGTAGGCCATCTCAACAGGGTTGCTTTTTCCTCATAGCAAATTTGGGATCTTCTAAAACTTTGTGGAAAAATTGAGTTAAGAGTTCATGTCAGGGACCAGACTTCAACCTGGTACACCAAGACGTGAATGTAACATACCAGTATGAAGTAGCGAACCAATAGAGAAGACTGTGGAGCCGGCCTCAATCCCAGCTGCGAAGAATGTGCTGCAGAGGACAGCACTGAAACCACAGCTCAGGGAGAGGGGCAGATGGGATCAGAGCACAAGGAGCAAACGAAGAGCGAAGGAGAAAGAGTGGAACACATCCTGGCCCACAAGCCCCGAGAACGATATTCCTGCTCAGAGCAGCCAATACACAGAGAAGACCATAGGACCGGCCCCACCATGAGACACGACACCCCTCACTGACCCATAGCACTATGGGGGACAACACTGGAGACACAGTGCAGGGATTGTGCCCTATCTGACCCCACCGCACCGGGGCAAAACACTAAGGACATGGAACAGAGCAGCAAGGGGAGCAAAGCAATGAGGTCCCCAGGGAATACCAAAAATAGACTTTGGGGTCAGGGCATGGCACCCCATCAGACTCGACTGGA
>NW_022109491.1:4092171-4099860 GCF_000313985.2 Echinops telfairi
TGTAGACAATTGGACATCCCCTCACAGAAGGGTCACAAAGAAGAGGCGAGCCAGTCAGGGTGCAGTATAGCACTGATTAAACATACAACTTTCCTCTGGTTCTTTAATGCTTCCCCCCCTCCCCCCAACTATCATGACCCCAATTCTATCTTACAAATCCAGCTAGACCAGAGCATGTACACTGGTACATATAAGAGCTTGCAACACAGGGAATCCAGGACAGATACCCCTCTCAGGACCAATAATGAGAGTAGCAATACCAGGAGGGTAAGGGGAAGATGGGGGGAGAAAGGGGGAACTGATCACAATGACTAACATATAACCCCCTCCCAGGGGGACGGTAGCCAGGAAAGTGGGTGAAGGGAGACAGCAGTCAGTGTAAGACATGAACAAAACAATAATTTATAAATTATCAAGGGTTCATGAGGGAGAGAGGTTGGGGGAGGGGGAAAATGAGCTGATATAAAGGGCTCAAGTAAAAAATGTTTTGAAAATGATGATGGCAACATATGTACTAATGTGTTTGACACAATGGGTGTGTGTATGGATTGTGATAAGAGCTGTAAGAGCCTTTAGTACAATGATTTTAAAAAAAAGAATTAATGTCATTTTTCATGAACTTTTTGAAGCCCACGGTATTTCTAGAGGAGCCCTAGTGGCGTAGTGGTTACACACTGGGCTGTTAACCACAAGGTCTGCAGTTCGAACCCACCAGCTGCTCTGAGGGAGACCAATTAGGCTTTCTACTCCCATAGACAGTTACAGGCTCTGAAACCCATCGGAGCAGTTCTACCCTGTCCTATAGGGTCTCTATGAGTTGGAACTGACTCGATGGCAGTCAGTCTGGTTTGGGCTTTGGTTGTATTTTTGGTGCTTCTCAATAGAGTTGGTTTTCCTTCATAACACATTTTCACACTTGCAGATCAACATATAGCTATCCTTAATGTCAGAATAGGACAGGGTCGGACTTCCCCTTTGACTTTTCAAGATTGTAACTCTTTACAGGAGTAGAAAGTCTAGTCTTTCTCCCAAGGAGCGACTGTTGGTTTCACACTGTCGACCATGCGGATTGCAGCCCAACACGTAACCACTTGATGTAGCCCATTGGAATTCGTCTTCCCTAATGCTTAGTGTAAGTACAGTGTGTGGGCCTTCACTGCTGCCGCCATCAACATCATGATCACCATTTTCTTTCTTATTCACTGATAAGGAAATATCCTGAGGATTTACTTTTCTTCATCTTTCTTTTCCCCCACCCCTCTCATTTCTGGTCTCTTTCCCTCTCCTCCCTTTCACCTTGAAAATCGGTAATCAGCCCCCAGCTAGTGACCAGATGCATGGGGTGTGGCCATATCCTTTGGGCCTCTGCACACTGGGGAATGGGTTTCAGTCTCAACCAGCACAGCCAGGCAGGCAGGTGACCCACACCGAGCAGCATGGCTTTGCGGGAGGGACCCACCTAAGCCTGCCGTCTGTGCCGTCTGCTCGGTCCGTGGGGATGACCCCAGAACTTCCTGCGTGGCCTGCATTCGCTGTCAGCACAGAGGCAAAGGTGCTAGATGTCTAGCACCTCACGTAACAGATGCTCGGTGATGGCGGTGGTGATGCCCGGGAGGCTGAGGTGGCCGGTAGTGAGAAACACTAGCGACTGGTCCTTGCAGGAAGAAGACCGTCACACACGCTTTGCCTAGACAACCAGCCCCAAACCAAACGCACTGCCATCGAGTCAATGTTGACTCAGAGTGATCTTAGAGGACAGCAGAATCGCCCCTGTGGCTTTCCCAGACTGCGACTCTTTATGGGCGTAGAACGCCTTGTCTTTCTCCTGAGGAGCCTTGGTGGGTTTGAGCTGGTGGGTTAGCCGCGTAAGGCGCACCCACTACAACCCCACCAAGGCTACCCTCAGGATGCTTCAAACCCATCCGTGGGCACCACTGCAGGGAGGCTGGCTGTTGGCTTCTGTACAGACCGCAACCAAGGAAGGTGCGTAGCTCTGCTCTGCTCTCACCGGTGGCTCTCGGTGGGGTGTCCTTCTTGGGGAAGTCTCATGTTGGCACAAACAGCTGTTTCTCCCGCCAGCGGGGGAGCTGGGAGACACTCCAGGGCGGGATAGGGTCCAGAGTGACACCGCCATGTGCACTTGAGAGTTCACCCAGCTCCCAGGAAGCTCATTGTCTGAGCTTCATTTAATTTTGAGGATCAGCTGGGACCCAGACCGTGGGTAGACGGAGGAGGTTGAGCAAGCCTGGCCTTCTGGAAGAGGAGGAGGGAGAGGGGGGCTGGTTGGGTGGTGTAAGAATTCCTCTCTGACTGGCCGCCCCCCAGCTTCCTTGTCAGGCTGCTATTGATATTAAAATCAAGGGGCTGGCAGAGAGCTAGGCAGCACTGGCAGGATTCCAGGCTGGCTCTAATGAGCCTCACCTGGGCTAATTACAGCTTTTAGAAACCCTGCCTGGAGAGGTGGGAGTTGCCAACTGGTCCTGGAGCTGAAATCCATCCGGGTTACTCAGCTCTGAGATGTCTCTCTCCGCTGGCCATTGGGGCTTGAGAGGGCCAGGAAGTGACCCAAGGAATGCTGGGAATTTCCTCATATGGCCACCTGGCAGTTCTCTTACCTGTACTGGACAGAAAGGTGAGTGGTGGTGAGGAGGGACCGACAGCCTGCCTGCTACAGGTGCAGGCTCAGCTGTGGTCTGGTTGTACACCCAGGCTGTGCACACTGCCTGCAGACACAGGCCTGGGCATCTGCCTTTTGAACAAGACCCTCAGGTGGTTCTACAGCACCGGCAAGCTTTCGAAGCCCCGGTGAGGGTTTTGCACCGGGAAGGAGACTGTTTGTCAAAGTGGCGCAGCACATGCTCCAGAGGACCTGGTTCTTAGGGGAGCGGAGCTAAAGGAATCCCTGGGGCCTGCGTGAGGCCCCTTCTCGTGTGACCCCGCGGGAGGGATTGAACCTCTGTGGGCCTCAGTTTCCTTATCTGGAAAATAGATCTCCTTCGAGTGTCCATCACAGGGTGTGGTGGGCCATGAGGGATTCGCTGAGATAATAGGAGCTGCTTAGCAACGTCCTTGCACATCCAAACCGATGACCTCCACGTTGATTCTGTCCCGATGGAGCAGAGTGGAACTGCCCCTTCAGTGTGGCTTACGGTGCAAGGTAAAGAGGACCCAATTCCTCACAGCGAGACCAGGGGTGAGGTCATAGTAAACGGGAGGAGATTGACGTTGTCAAGGAGATCGTTTTGCTTGGATCCACCATCGATGCTCACGGAGGCAGCAGCCGAGAGAGATGATGCATTGCATCCAGGAAACTGGTTGCACAAGAACCTCTTTAGAGTGTTGAAACGCAAGGAGGTTACTTTGAGGACTAAAGTTCGCCCGCCCCAAGTGGTGAATTTTCAGTGGTCTCATAGGCACGCGAAAGCGGCACATTTGGAAGAGAAGATTGAAGAAGAATCGCTGGGTTCGAATGACGGTGCGGGTGGAGAATCATGAGAGTGCCATGAAGAGGCTCCCCAGAGAACCGGCAAGTCCTTCTTGGATAAGGTGACCAGATGTTAACATTGGTAAAGCGGACACCATTGATAAAACTCATATCCTGGTGAAATAGCCACATGGTAGCCGAAAACCGTATACCCTAGCTTGCCGTGCATTCTTTCCAAAAATTGGAACTTTTTAAAAACGCCGCAGGATGCGGGAAAAGTTGTTAAAAATTGGGACTGCCCCGCCAAAAGCGGGACGTCTGGTCACCTTATTCTTGGAAGAAGTCCAGCCAGCGTGCTCCTTAGAGGCAAGGATGGGGAGACGTCGTCTCAAGTACTTTGGACATGTTGTCAGGGGAGAAGGACGTCCTACTTGGGAACGTGGGGGCGCAGTGACAAAGAGGGAGCGCATGGACGAGATGGGTCAGCCCAGCAGCTGCAGCGGTAGGTTTCAGCATGGGAAGCATTGTGAGGGTGCCCAGGACGGGCGGTGCTTCGAGCTGTTGTCCACCAGGTTGGGATGAGGCGGAACCGGCGACTCCAGGGCACCTAACGACAGACAGCAGTAGATCGTTCTGGGAGCAGATGGCCACGTGTTTCTCCTAAGGTGGGTGGGTGCAGTGAGCAGGCAAGCCCTAACCACTGCGCCACCTGGGCTCTGCACAGGCAAAGTGCCGCGGACACTCAGGGAGTAGTTGTGATTGGAGGGGTGACTCTGACTCAGTGACCTGGTGGGGGAGAGGACTGGCTCACTGGGCTTCCGAGGTTGGGGACAGAAGCTGACTGCTGCATCTTTCCCCTGCTCTGTTGGGTTGGCAGCAGAGCGCTTCATCACTGCGCCACCAGGCTCCTCCATTTGGAACCCGGTAAGCGCACAAGAGGTGAGTCATTGTGGTTATGAGTTAGTGTGAACACGATGGCTGTGGATGTTAAGAAGGAACGATGAGGCTCCCAGTGGAAGTTCAGGTTCTCATTCAACCCTCTCCAGCTTCTGCCTGGCCAGAACTATGAAGTAGGCTGTAAATGGGGTACCATTGAACCTGTGGCTCAGCCAACCAAAGCCGTGAAAGATGGCCTTGCGTCCCCTAGCCTTTCCTGACCAGCCTGGTCTTCTTCTGCTTCATGGGAGAGATGACCCCGCCAAAAATACTTAAAGGGATGGTTTGGCAAAGGCACGACTCCTGAGACAACGTGATGCAAAGGGCACTTGCACATAGACCCCAGAGCAAACCCTGGGCGTGGAGTCAGTACCAACTCGTAGTGACCCTGTGTGACAGAGCACAACTGCCCTACAGCGTTTCCCAGCCTGGGATGGGATCCTTATGGGGGGAAGAAGTCCCCAGCCTTCCTCCCACAGAGCTCCAGCATGGGTTTGAACTCCCTGACCATTCAGTTCAGCAGTTGAGCTTTCAAGCACTGCATGACTGGGCTAAGCAAGCAAGACGTGGTTACAGGGTAGACCTGTCCTGTTGGACTGAACTAGACAAGCGTCTGCATGGAGGGACAGGTGGGGGCTGGCGGAGAGTGAGGTACATGCTGCCAAGTCACCCTGAGAAAGGGGGAAAGATGGACAGTATATGCGTGCAAAATCTGGACAAGGGTGGACAAGGAGGATCGGTGCGTCTGGGTCAGCAGTTCTCAACCGGTGGGTCGTGACCCCTTTGGGGTTCCAATGACCCTTTCACAGGGGTCGCCCGATTCATCACAGTAGCAAAATGGCAGTGATAAAGTAGCAACGAAAATAACTTTATGGTTGGGGGTCACCCCCACATGAGGAACTGTATGAAAGGGTCACAGCATGAGGAAGGTGGAGAATCGCTACTCTAGGGTTATGCTGCTGGCAAGGACTATCGCAAGTGCTGGTCCAGAAGGACCGACAAGTCTGTCCTAGAGCAAGTATAGCCAGAATGCTCCTTAGAAGGAGGATGGTATAGCAGTTACATAATAACTTCGGGTCAACTTGAAGATCTAAACGTGTAGGGGCGGAGTCTAGTCTGCCAATCAGGCCTGATGGCGCCTCCTGTGGGCGTGACCTTCTTGTAAGGAGGGTCCTGGGAACCTCCCCCTCTCTCTGCCTTCACCTTCCTGTTATCCAGTCACTCGGAGAGCTGCCCGAGCCTCTGCCATTGGATTCACAGGACTTTGCACCCACCGGCCACTGATGTTCCTGCCTTCTGCATCATTGCACGTGGCTTCGTGAGTCTGAAGGAAGACTTAGAGACTAGTATCGGACTTATGGGCTTGAATTGGACTGGGCTGGGATGTTTTCTTGACATATAATGACTTTTTGATCGAAAGCTCTTTCTTACACATATGAGTGTCTCTGGATTTGTTCCTCTTGTCCACCCGGCCTAGCACAGACAGTGTGACATTGTCTCAGGTACTTAGGCGATCACAGAGACCAATCCCTGGAAAAGGACATCATGTAGTAAAGTGAGTAAGCAAAGAAGAAGACCGTCCAGGTGATGGATTGATTCAGTGGCCGTAACATTGGGTTCCAACAGACACTGAGAGGATGGCACAGGACCACCCGTGCTTGCCTTCTCAAGGACATGGGGTCACTGTGAGGGGGGACCGTCTTGGCAGCATCAAACGGCACCAGTAATTCTGAGTGGATTCAGGATGAGAGGCACCTGGTTCCGCTCCCATCCTCCAGCAACCTCTAAAGAAGCTAGCTACAAGTGCCCATGGCCACCACAGGCTCCCCACCTCCCCACACTGGGAGGAATGACAGCAGCATGGCTGAGGGATGGGGGTCTGCAAGACGGTCTGCGGTGGCCCCCATGCCGGCTCCCTAAACGAACGGCCACCCATGCCATCACAGGGGGCCCGGACCTTAGCTTGATGCTCTGGGGTTGCCACTTGGGATCCTTATCTTTTGGGGAAGATGCCCACACACTTTCGTTTGGCATTTCGGCCAGAAACTTATGTCCTGGCCCTGGCTGCCTCACACAGTTCCCAGTGTGCGAATGAGGCCTCCCCTCAAGTCTGTGGGTAGAATGGATGAGGAGGACCTCACAGACCATGCAGAGGCTCAGGAACAGAAGACGCCATGAGAAGGTGGAGTCTGGCAATGATGTACACCCCCACCATGCACTGTGACCCCTCCACCCCCATTCCAGTTGCCTGTATTCCTTGGCAAAGGGCAGGGGTCCTGGATCAGGAAACGGGCAGCCCTACGATGATGTGTCTGCCGCTGAGAAGAATATGAACTTGAAATAGGAACTGAGTTTGGGGGGAAGAAAGAAGATGGCCATTCTTGTACGTCTGAGTTTGTGACTGAGATTGTCCTGTAAAGACCTAACTCGTCTTTGGAGGACTAAGCTGACCTCGAGAGCCTTCTGGTGCACCGGTTGAGTGTTTGGCTGCTAGCCAGCATGCTGGTGACTGGAATCCCCCAGCGGCTGTGGGGAGAAAGATGCAGGCAGTCTGCTCCCAGACAGATCAAAGCCTGTCTGGAACCCCAGGGGGCAGCTCTCCTCTGTGCTCCAGAGTCCAGGTGGACTCATCAGCACACTACAACCACAGCCACAACAAGCTGACCCTCATTTTAGTTCTGCCTTCTGCGCTCGTCTGCCAATCATTCAGAGAGGGAAAGAACTGGGGATCCAAACCCACCAGCCCACGTATGGCCAGTCCATTCCCAGTGACTACCATGGTCTCCTTGACGCTCCCCAGTGCTGCCAATGCTTAAGTGGCTCCCCCTGAAGGCTTCGGATCTCTGACACTGCGCTGACCTCCTTGGACCCTTGAAAGTATCCACAATGCAAGGCTAGTAGATCCTTCAGAGCAGGGTTTCCCAGTCCCCACCAGCCTGACATGTGGAGCTGGGCCATTCTCCGCTGTGGGGAGCAGTCCTGTGCTGTCGGAGGATGGAAGGTAGCCCTGGTCTACATCTAAGAGGCCAGTAACACTTGCCCGCATCATGAGGACTATGTCTTGGAAGGACAGCCAGAATGCTCCTTAGAAAAGACCACGGTGAGACTGTCTCATATACTTGGTTCATGTTATCAGGAGGGACTAGTCTCTGAAAAGGACATCGTGCTTGGTGAAGCGAGAGAGCGTTGGTGAGACGGAGGAAGACCCTCAACTGGATGGAGTGCCCGTGACTACCAGGATGGACTCAAACATAGCGATCATGGTAAGGGTGGCACCGGACCAGCCAGTATCTTGTTTGGTTGTATGTAGTGTCCCTATGGGTTGGAAC
>NW_022109491.1:4100303-4112791 GCF_000313985.2 Echinops telfairi
GACTCCGTGGCCCGGGACCCCAGCTGAAGCTACAGGCTATTGTTAGCTGCAGGGGAGTCCCCTGCGGGATCAGGCCATTGTGATCCATGGGGCGTTCTCACTAACCATTTTCTGAAGTTTCCTAGTCCGTCTTAGTCTCGAATCTCCACTGAAACCTATTCAGTAGCATAGCTGCACACTCTCGTCCTCTTGTGGATGGTTGATGGCTATGCTTGAGGTCCATTGTCCAGGACTTGAACCCTGGTCTCTGGTGTTTACTCCTGAACATCACTGCCCTCTAAGCTAGACAAAAGCAGCCCCAAACCTGTGATTTAGCCAATCAAAGCCCCGAGTACCCTGCTCCAATGTTCTGTTGCATTAATGGTTCGTGGGCTACTCCCCCAGTGTTTGCCTCTGCAGACCACTAGTCCCGGGCCTTGTTCAATTGTGTTCTCTAAGCAGATTCACTTTGTTTGTTTGTTTCAATATTTAAAAAAGAATTTTCTACTGTAACTCCAAGAGCCAGTGCAGTTTCACTCCATGCTTGGAAGGGAAATACATTTTTCCACCCTGGGGGTCAGTCTTGTCTAATTACCTTCTGGAGTGATCAGTAAGTACCCCCCCTGAGCACTGGGTGGTCATTCAGCCTCTTGTATCCCTCCAGGGTCCACGGAGCACCCAACCTCCGGCTCCAGCAGCCCTTCCTGCATATCCTACCCGCTGGAGGCTGGCAACTAGGTGCTTGACCTCCCAGCCTCCACTGCAGTGATGCATGGTCAGGTGACACAGCTTTATCCAATGGAACACGTCCCTGATGAGAAAGGTGAAACCTGCCTAGAAGATAGTCTCTCAGAGGGTCGCTCCACTCTTCCTTCCTGCACAGGGGACATGAGGGAAGAAGATGTGCTGCCATGTTGCCCACAAGTGTGTGACCAGGAGGCGGCCAAGGCATTGATGGTGAGGCTGGGAGAGCAGAGATGCAGCAAGGCCTAGGTCCTGGGGGCCTCACGGTGCTTCCTTACCGGCTTGGGCTCCAGCCGGACATCGGAGAGTCTCCAAAATCAATTATATGATGCCATTGATGCCTCCCAATCAATGACACCTTCTATTCCATTGGCCAAGTTTCCCCCCTTTTTCTTTCTGAGGGCCCTCAGTAATGACCTGTCTTATCATCGGTCAGGTTGAATCAAATATGAGGACTGTAAGCCAAGTATTGACTCGATTTAAGCTGCTGTATCTTTTGGCAAAGAATATTGAAAGTGCTATGGCCTGAAAGAAGAGTGAACAAATCTATCTTGGAAGAAGTACCAGGAGGTTTCTCAGAAGCTCGGAGGGTGAGATTTTGCTTCTCGTACTTTGGACATGTTGTCAGGAGAGACCAGTCCCCGGAGAAGGACACTGTGCTTGATAGGACAGAACTAAAATGACCCAAATTCACTGCCAATGAGTTGATGCTGACTCACAGAGACCCTGTAGGACAGGGGAGAAGGACCACTGTGCTTCTAATACTGTCACTGTTAACAGGAATCCAATGCCCCAGTTTTCTTCCTAGAAGCAGCTGGGGGTTTCCAACTCCCAACCTTAGGGATCACAGCCCACCTTGTAACCACTGCACCAGCAGGGCGCCTTTGATCAAGTAGCGAGGCAGCGAGACAGAGGAAGCACCCTGCTCGAGATGAAGTGACGCAGTGGCTGCAACAATGGGCTCGAACATGACAACGGTTATGAGGCTGGTGTAGGCCTGTACACAGGGCAGCCAAGAGGTAGAACTGACTCCGCGGTACCTAACAACAACAACAACAACAACAACAACGTATTTTATAGGCTGACAGGTGACTCAGCCTTAGACTGCTCATTTTCTAGGTGGGAAATGGCCATATTCCCGGCCAAGGCTCCTCGTGTACAGCCAACACCCTTCCGTCAGTGGAAGCTTGCATGTTGTGAAAGTGCTTCGTAGGGTTTAGCGGAGCTGCCAGACTACGAGAGACTAGAAAGAAAGGGGAGAGATGGCGATGTGTCGGGCCAGTGGTTCTCAAATGGGGCCCCTCCATAAGCAGCCACAGCATCACCTGGAACAGTTGAGTAGGAAAACTTTGGCCTCACCCCAGACCTCTCCAATTGGACACGCTGAGGGGCAGTGGGGAGGAGGGTATCCCCTGAAATCTGCCTTCTAAGGAGTCATATGGGGGATTCTGCTGCGGGGACGAGTTGGGAAGTACTGCCTTGGCTGAGGAAGTTGGGTCTCTCCTTCAAGCCCCTCTCGTTTCCACCTGTACCTGGAAAGCTGACTGTGGGTCAGGACAGCTTTCCCTCCAGGTGTTCAATCCTCCTCCCCTCTCCCCTGCCTTCCCGCTTGCAGCCCGGCTTCTGTGACAAAGTGGCCACTGCCACCACCACGCGTTCCTTCCTGAGGTTTCTTTGAAAGCAACTAGAATCCTGCACGGGTTTGCATTTTACCTGGTGGGAAAATAGAAGCTTTCTCTCAGCCCTGCTATGTCACCCCACCGAGCCCACTCTCTGAGCTTAATGCTGGTTGAAATTAGGTTGGGTTTGTTTTGTTTTTTTTAACTGATGGAAGTATTATAGGAATTAAAAACCTCTCCTATTCATATCCTGGTGACACTCCCCCACATTAATTGCAGACCCTCTCAGGCGACAGGACGGGGCACCGCCTGGGCTCAGTGTGAGAGCTGGGCTTCCTAAGAGCTGTGTTTCCAGCTCCAACGTCGCTGCACGGCTGGTGGGGTGGGGGGTGTTTCCTCTCCCACACCTGTGAGCAGGAGGAGCAGGGGCCTCAGGGGCTCCCTCTGGGGCAGGGGTGACATCATGGTCCCTTCTCGTTCCACTGAAACAGGGAGAAACCATCCGACACCCTCCCCCGTGACCTGGGACTGGACCGATCCTTCCATTCCTGCGCTTTTGAAAGAGGATGGCCCGCGGCTACGTGACTACGAAGGAAAAGACACAGGTCATGACACAGGTCATGACCCCATCACTGCAACGTCGCCCTCCGTCATCCATGGATCTTGGGTGGGAGTCCACTCAAATACCCCAGGGGGCAAGAAGGATTACAAAAGGCGGAGTGGGCACTGTGGCAAACCTGGTCTTGATCCTGTCTTATGGGGTCCACCCTACTGATTCCTTGTCTATTGTCCCCTTGTGACCAACGCCATGGCCCAAGGCAGCGCTTCTCAAACTCACCCCTGCATCAGAATCACCTAGATGGCTCATTAGAACGCAGGTTGGGAGACCCCACTCCCCTGGGTGTCTGATTCGGGAGGCCTGGGGTGAAGCCAAAGTTTTGCTTTTCAACATTTCTGCGTGATGCTTGTCATCAGGGGGCCCCATCTGTCACCTGGGTTGTTGTATCAATGCCCCCCAAATTGATCACCAAGTGTTTTCCCTTTGGCTTCAACATGTAAAGTTTACAATCTGTTGGCCATATGATATAAGTCCTCCCCTCAAAACCCATTTCACTGGGAGCCAAGGCCCCTCCTTGACAAAGATCTCTGCAAGGTCAGCGGTTCGAACCTGCCAGCTGCTTGGAGAGGGAAAGATGAGGTTTTCCCTTCCAGCAGAGATTCACAATCAGGAGAATTTGCAGGAGTGGGTCCACCTTGTCCTACAGGGTTGCTGTGAGTTCTAATGGACTCGACGGTCCTGGGTCTGGTTTGTTTTTGAATTTCAGCGCTGCGAAGTGCCAGGGTCAGGCGGAAGGCTGGTCAGAGGGACAGAGGAAGCAAGGCTTTCCAGAGCCTGGGCCACCAATGGTCTCAGTGAGCGATCACAGAATCTCGGCAGAATCGCTACCACCACCCTTTGTGGTTTGCAGGGAACAAAGAAGAGCCCCCACCAGTGCCCCCACCACGCAGGCGGTATTTCTGCGGTACTAGAGGTGCTGTTCGGGTGCTTCCTGGGTTTGGCGTTGAGAAAGTGAACTGGGACTTGGAAAGCTAGATCCCTGCCTTCTGCCGGCTCCAGACAGTCGTCTCTCCGCAAGTTCGACAGGAAAGAGACAGGTGCTGAAGCTCCCCGGCACATGCTCCCACCCCCTCCGGAGGAGAAGCATTTCTGTTCTAGACGGAGTTGACAGTCCTGAGGGCCCACCCTGTGGTTTCTAGCAGCAGTGGGTGTGGTATGCCTGCGTGTTATGTTTCTGGTCAGAATCCTGAAACTTAACTTTTCATAACCATTATTTATCGATCAATCGCAGTGCATTTAATCATCCATTCAATGAACTTTTCACACGCTGCTACTGTGTGATGCAAAATTTCTAGTGTCTGTACCAAACGGTGTGGGGCTATTTTTATCTTAAAGCACATCTTGGTTTCTTGTTTGCTTTTGTCATTGCTATTCCACCTGTAGCACTCTCCACCCCCAAAATATAAGGGGCTTTATAAAGAGGAAAAGTTATAAGGTGATATCTAGAGGAAGTAAATAATAAAATGAATCAACCCAAACTGAATCTACTGCCATCGAGTAGATTCTGACTCACAGGGGCCCCCGTAGGACAGAGTCGAACTGCTCCTAGGGCTTCTGAGATGGCAACTCTTCTTTTAATAATTTTATTGGGGGCTCATACAACTCATCACAATCCATACATACATACATCAATTGTGTTAAAGCACATTTGTACATTTGTTGCCCTCATAATTCTCAAAACATCTGCTCTCCACCCAAGCCCCTGGCATCAGCTCCCCTCCCTCCCCTCATGAACCCTTGATAGTTTATAAATTATTATTTTGTCATATTTTACACTTGTCTCCCTTCACCCACTTTTCTGTTGTCCACCCCCCAGGGAGGAGGTTATATGTAGATCCCTGTAATCGGTTCCCCCTTTCTACCCCACCCTCCTTCCACCCTCCCAGTATCGCCACTCACACCACTGGTCCTGAAGGGATCATCGACAGAACTCTTTATGGAAGCAGAAAGACTTGTTTGCCTAAGCCGTAGCTGTTGGGTTTGAACCACCGACCTTTTGGATCGCAGCCTAATGCGTCATCAACTACAACACCAGGGCTCCTAATAAAGCTAATAGAAGGAGGAAAATGCAAATTGACTAAGGATAAGAATTCAAATCGCTTCATTGGGTAACCATCTAATTTGCATATGCACTTCCTGGCACTCAATGGGAAAAAAAGGAATTCTCTTAACTTTCAAGCTTCTTTGGTCAGAATAGTAGGATGTGAATCCCTCACTGCATTGAGAGGCAGTGCTTCACTGTGGATTCCATCGGAGCACAATCAGAGAACGGGATTCCACTGCTGACTGGTCACGCACTGCTGCCAGGGCCATGCGACTTCTGGCCAGCAACACCGTGAATCCAAGGCTGTGAATCTTTATGGAAACAGACACCCTGCTCTTTCTCCTTTAGAACAGTGGTGGGCTTGAACTGATGACCTCTCAGTGAGCAGCCCGATGCCTAACCCCCAGTGCCACCAGGGCTCCTTGCTTATGGGTGAGATCATCCTAAACCAAAGCCAAACCAGTTGCCAACCACTCAATTGTGACTCAAGGTGCCCCCTAGGGTTTCAGAGGAAAACTGCACTCTGTAGGGGTTTCGACGGCTGGGATCTTTCAGAAAGTAGGTCACCAGGTGGATTCTGTCAACCTTTCCCTTAACTGTGCCACCCCGGGATCACAGAGCCCAGTTCAAGCGCATTCTCCTTGGCATAAACATGCACATGGAAGAACCGGAACCCATGTAGCAATGCTTTTGGTTTACCCTCACATTCTCTCCGTTGAGCTCCACAAAGACACAGGACATATGGGCCACACGTCTCACGGTCAGTTTGGAAAAGCTCACCATCATAAGGGGACACCTGTTGACCGTTGTTGCTTTGAAAGGCGTGGCACCTAAGCTCTTCCAGGATCCCCACAGTTGTGAACCCTGGCTTGCGGATACCAGGGCAAGTCCCTTTGACCCTCCTGAGCCACGTTTCTTCAGTAAATCCTCTCACACAAGTAGTTTCAATTCTTATTAGCATGTTCTCCTCTAACTTGGTAATGCTTGTGTTAGCGTTGCTGGTCCTGGATACTGTCAGGCGGAATTCAGCTCATCTCAAGCCCAAGTGGGGTAGTTACATAATCTCGGGTCAGTTATGTGTGCTTGGCAATTGCACCACTAGGGTGCCCTCTCCACAACCTGACACCATTATTATATTGAACAAAGACTTATTGAATGGGGGATACTGGGCAATTGGCTGGAGAAACTTACTGGCCAATGGACTTGCTCTTTGTCCACATCCCACCACAGCAACAGGGCCAGTGGTGGCTCAAGAAGACCCAAACACACAAGCCAATGACACTGAGGACACTCCTATTCAGTGTGACCCTACGGGACTAGGGACAATAGGGCTCCCAGGACTGTGATCTTTATGGAAGCAAGGTGGCCTCATCTTTCTCGCAGGGATCAACTGTTGGGTTTGAACCATGGACTACTAGGTTTGCAGCAGAATGCTTAATCACTGCACCACCATCGGAGCTTCCAGACGAAGACAGACTAGGATGAAAGTCGGATGCTCTGCTTCCCCCACATGGCCTTACGGACCCTAACAGAACATTGTCCGAGAGCGTTCTGGGAGGCGAGCTTCAAAAGAAAAGACCCAGTGGCGGCTGCAGAGGTGGATCAGATAAACCAAGGCCTGAGACGAGGGTGTGGTCGGGAGCCCAGTTAATCTGCCCTGTCTCAGGTTGACAGGCGTTGGAGTCTGCTCCCTCGAACTCACAACAATGTGCAAAAGGTTCTAGGCTAAACCCAACCAAAGGAACAAAGAAAGCGGTGTCCCCGCTCACAGCCTCTTGCCTGTGTGTGGAGACACGTGGCCTTTGCTGCAGGAATGGCAGGGTAGCTACTCCAGACCCAGACCCAGTCCTTCTTCCTGAACCCGGAGGCCCTCTGCCCACTTGGGGGTGGGGAGTGTTGTCCTTGCACCGCCGCTATAACCTCCCCCTCACTCAACAACCAAACTCCTTGCTATTCAGTCGATTCTGACTGCCAGCAACTACATAGCATGGAGTCGCACTACCCTTCTGAGACTGTAACTCTTTACGGGCGTAGAAAGCCTCATCCTTTCCCCACTGAGCAGCTGGTGGGTCTGAACTGCTGACCATCCTGTTAGCAGCGCAATGTGTAACCCCTTCACCATCAGGGCTCCTTTGGGGGCAGCTTTAATGTCCAAACTGAGAGCTTTCTCTCCAGGGTCTCAGCCAGCATTGCCCTCCTTCCTCCTCACTAATGACTTTTTTTTTTCAGATCTGGATTTTTCAGGGAAAGTCATTGAAACGCCCAGATTAAAATAAACCCTCACTGCCGAGCTGTAAGTAGGCCAGGTGAAATTGCACAGAACAGTCCTCTAAGACAATTAACCAACTGCCCGAGGTCTCGACTCCGGGGAAACGATAATGAGGGTTTCAGTGTTAAACCTCAGACACAACAAGGAGAAGAAAAACACTCCAGGTGAGCAAACACAGATCTCCGGGTCCTTAGACCAGCGGTTCTCAATCTGTGGGTCGCGACCCCTTTGGGGGGGGTGTCAAAGGACCCTTCCACAGAGATCACCTAAAACACATAAATATTTCACAACATATAATTACATATTGTTTTGTGATTAATCACTATGCTTTAATTATGTTCAATTTGTAACAATGAAAATACAACCTGCATATCAGATATCTACATGACGGTTCATCACAGTAGCAAAATGACAGTTATGAAGTAGCAACAAAATAATTTTATGGTTGGGGGGTCACCACAACATGAGGAACTGTCTTAAAGGGTCGAGGCATGAGGGAGGTTGAGAACCACTGCCTTAGCAAGCAGCCCTGTGAACAGTGGGGTTCTAACTGCAAGGTTGGCGGTTCAAACTCACCAGCCGCTCCTCGGGAGAAAAATGAGGCTGTCTACTACTACCTGAAAGATCTACAGCCCAGAAACCATAAACAGAGTCGCTATGAGTCAGAATCGACTCAAAGGCAGTGTGATTTCAAGGGCAACTTCACGAAGACCAGCTGTTTCTGGGTCACTCCAGACCCCACGGCGCATCTTCCCCGCAATGCTTCCAAAACTTAAAGTCATTGTCATCGAGCCTACAGGACAGGGTAGAACTGCCTCTGTGGGTTTCCAAACTACAGAAGGTCATTTCCTAAGTGTCACCTGAGCGCTGTGATGAGAGAGATTCTATGACTAAGTCTGGGCTCATCCGGAAAGGCTTGGTCTCCTTGGGAGACAGATGAGAATTTCTAGTCCCTTCAAGATTACATTCTGGACATTCCCCAGGGCGGTTCGCCTTTGTCCTATAGACTCGCAGTGAGGCAAAGTGACTCAGTTCTGAGCTATGTGGGCAGAAGGCACAGCCCCAGGTTCTCAAGCCAGGGAGCAACCAGGGCAAGAGGCTGCTGTGTGGGTTGGAGTTAGGAGTGGGAGGGACCCCGGGGAGGGATTTGCATGCTGATGTTCCAGAACGGGTGGCTGGACCTTCTCTTGAGGAAGAGAAAGTGAGGGTGAGAAGTGAACTCCATCTGGGATGCTCACTCAAGGCTTTTGGGGACAGAGAAAGGTTTTGTATCTGGACACCGCTGGGTGGTGTCTCCTCTCGCCCATGACATTCTCCAGGCCAGCCTGTCGTCTTACGAACAGGCATCACGGCCATATTTAATAAGTGCCAGGTAGCGTAGAGGTTGTGCTTTGGGCTGCTAGCTGCAAGGTTAGCAGTTCGAAACCACCAGTCATTCCTCTGGAGAAGGACGGGGCTTTTTATTCCCATAAAGAGTTGGTGTCAGAAACCGACAGGGCCAATTCTACCCTGTCCTGCAGGGTGGCTCTGAGCCAGCATCCACTCAATGGCAGCGAGTTTGGTTTCGATGGGCTTTGCTTTGCCCAGTGTTGAGGGAACACGGCACCCCCATCCTCGTTTCATAGTCTCACCCCCTGTCAGATGAGGAAATGGAGACCCGGAGAATTCACATGATGCACAACTGGGAAGGGGCAGAGTCCGAAGGCGAGCCGGCCAGCCTGTCTCTCTGTTCGGCTCCCGTACTTGCTCTTTCTGCCTTGACCGTAAGACTCAACCCTCTGCCTTCTAGATTCAGCAAACCCAGAGAGTTTCCTCCTTGGGAGCCCCTGCTCTTTCTCCCAGACCTGGGCTTGCCTAGCTCCTTATTCAGGCGCCTTCTCACGGAGCCCAGCAACTGCACTGCGAGAGAAAGAGGTGGCAATCTGCTCTGGTAAAGATTTTCAGCCCTGGAAACCCAGAGGCAGCTCTACCCCGCCTTATAGAGCCACTATAAATTGGAATCAACCCAATGGCCCTGAGTTTGTGGTGTTTTTTTTTTTTTTGGGCCGGTGGGGGGGGCGCGCTGGTCCAGAGCCCCTGCACTGTCATGTCCCCTGCTGTTAGAAAGACTAACTGGATGAAAATCTCTGTTACCAACACACCCTCGCCCAGCGTCCCTCTGTCCCGGAATCCATCCTGGGGAGGGACACGTCCCCAGCAGTCAGCAGAGGGTGGGGCCGAGCGGAGGCACGTGGCCCTGCAGTGAGAAGTGGGGAGCACGCGTGGATGGCGGAGATGCACATGGCAGCACTGGCAGACTCTCAGAAAACCACCAGCTCTCAGCAGGCCTGCCGCCGCGGCTGCGCCTGGGAAGGAGAGCCGCAGGCATTTGTCATCCCTGGCCGCCAGGCTTCCATGCTGATGTCCGCGTGCTGGTTGCAAAACGACTTTTCCTCCAGCTGATGGCTGGACCTGCGTGCAATTCCTGCTGCAACTCGCTTCCCGGGCCGAGGGGCGGAGGCGAGGCGAGGCGCGCGGCCGGACACCGGCTACATCTTCATCTCCAGGCGCCCGCCCTCCCACTGGGCCCGCACGCTCTGTCTGTCCGCGGCAGCCGATCGATGGATGCCGTCAATAGTTTTTGACTGCGGAGCCCTCTCTGACTTACACATATTTAAAAGGATAACACACAATGAACGATTCTCCGTGGGAACCTGACCGTTCTAATCCTGATCTTTGATTCTCTGCGATCCAACTAATCGGTGTTGTGGGGGAGGAGGGGGATGCAGGCTCCAGGGAAGCTTTTGTTGTTATTTTTCCGCCTGGCCTCTCTGCACTAGTTTTCTCTGGGACAGGGATCTGGAAACAGAGACTTGCCAGTAATTGGGAATACAGTGAACCCTCGTTTATCGCGGTTAATCGGTTCTAGACCCTACCGTGATAAATGAAATCCCGCGAAGTAGGATTCCTTATTTGTAAATCAAATATTTTCGTAGTTAGAGCATAGAGGACATGAAAAAACACCCTTTAGTCACCATTACACTCATATTACCCAATTTATTAAATGAAAAAGGGAAAATACAGTAAAACATTTTGGACATTACAATTATCATTTATTATTTATTATATTTTTTATGGCATCAAGCGTGTACAGTATGAGCCAATCAGTGGCAGTAATGACAGAGCATGCGTTGTTATGCAAAAACCGCGATAGAGTGAAGCCGCGGACGTCGAAGTGCGAAGTGGCGAGGGTTCACTGTACTCCTTTGTGGTGGCCCATTGCACTTTTTTCTTACACTGTTAGTCAACAAACACTGGGCCCGGTAATAGGCCTAGAGCTGTTTCTCAAAGGTGTAAGCGTGGTGTTTTGGAGGGAGGGCATGCAGGGCTCCGTGTCCCAATCCCCTGCTCACTGCTCGAATGTGTGCCCTCTCATAGCGACCTCAGAGAAGAACAGGCCCTGTGAGTTACCCAAACTGTAACTCTTTCCAGGAGTAGAAAGCCTCATCTTTCTCTCACAGAGCCACTGGTAGTTTTGAACCAATAACCTTGGGATTTCCAGCCCAATGCATAACCAGGACTCCCTCCCAAATTCCAAGGGTTGGTGATTCTCCAGTAGGGGCCCGCCAAAGACGCTAAACTGCATCTCTATCTGCCGCTCTACTTCAAGCACCATTGGCTCAGCTGAGACATCGGGCCCAGTGGCCCAGTAGCTCATAAGGCAGCCTCAGCCTGTTGTTGAGCCTTCCCTGGTTTGGGGCACCACTGGTGGCTGGTGGCTTTTCCAGTCATTTGTTGAAGAGGCCGGAGGAGCCCACTCAAATGAGGGCTGTGTTGCCACCCAATGCACAGAGCCACTACCAGGCATTGTGCCTTCGGTTTAGCTGTGGGAGGGGCCAGAGGCACCATTTGCCCTTCTCTTGGGTAGGACTATCTCATCATGCCCCACGCCGCTGGACCTCTAGACATCTCACCTGGAGTTTTGTCGGGTTAATTTCTCACCCTCTAGCATGGAGATAACCCTGCTGGTAGCGCTAGTGGGTTACTCGTTGGGCTTAATCACAAGGTCAGCAGTTTGAAACTGCCAGCTGCTCTGAGAGAGAAAGACGAGGCTTCCTACAGTCTATTCTGCCCTGGAGGGTCACTGAGTCGGCATTGAGTGGATGGCAGGGAGTCTGGTCTGGTTTAAGAATGGAGCTTTACATTCATCTAGATTCATTGATTCATTGATGCTTCTTCCTTTCTGTGATCAATGTCAAGGACCAGTGTGTTGGCTGGTGGAAGGGAAAGGCAATCAAGGTCCCTGCAGACTTGATGTCACAGGGTCGCTAAGAATCCGAATCAGCTCAATAGCAATAACTGGTTGGTTTTTACTCCCAGGGGTGTTTTGCCTCTTGCTCGAGGCCAGCTTTCAGGCAACAGATGGAAGATTTAATGGTGGGATTGTAAACAAACAAACAACAAAAACAAACAAGCCAACAAACAGGGTGAGATTTGAAAAAGAAACGATGAGGATGATGCTCTCCACATGGAGTAATTTCTCCTTGGACCTCACATTATAAAAAGTACCAAAGTCTTGCTTTACTAACAGGCAGCAGAATGCATTAGAGAGTGGACTGTTGAAGACGCAGCTGGGTTGAAATGTAACACCCTGTCATTTGATCTCCTTCATGATCCATTTGAACTTGTTCTAGTTTCTAATATTTCCTGCTTTTTTTCCACTGAGGTTTTTTTCAATCTGTTTTACTTTGTATTTCCTGTTAGTTTTTAGTTTATTTGTTAATGTTTTTCTGTATACGAAATCCAGGATAGGTAAACCAATAGACAGCGAGTGGATTAATGTTATTAATGGTTATGAATGGTGTGCGGGGGAGGTTGTGGGCAGATGGGAGGTGAAAACGACAGTACAAGAATGAAGAAACTGTTCTAACGTTGATTGCGGTGATGACTGTACAACTCTTCTTGATGTCGTTGAACTATTGAATTGTAGAATATATGAATTAAAAGCCAATATAATTGTTGCAAAAAAAAGGGATCATAGGTATCGACAGAGCCAAGGTCAGCCGGCTTTCTCTCTAAAGAGCCTTAGAATCAGTATTGTAGGCGCTGCCGAGACATATGGTCTGTGTGGCCACTTCACCTCTGCCCCAGTGCCAGTGCAGCTGTCCAGAACTTACATGATGGGGCATGGCCAAGCGCTAGTGAAACATTACTGACGGACAATGAATATGAATG
>NW_022109491.1:4113100-4114163 GCF_000313985.2 Echinops telfairi
GGCACAGTGTTTGGGCTGCTGACTGGAAGATCAGCAGTTGGGACCCCCAGGCAAAAGCCACAGGTGAGGCTTTCTGCTTCAAAAAAGATTTACAGCCTCCTTTACCCACCTTTCTCCGTTTCCTTATGTCTTCAAATGCATGTCCTTTCCAGCACTTTCTGTGTAGGCAAATGGCATCGGGAAGTGGGGGTAGTGAAAGATGTCTACCCCAGGGAAGGGAAGAATCTCTGAGAGTTTAGGATTGCTCGTGCATGGTGGCAAAGAAGCAGAAAAGAGCACCTCACTGTGCCCAGAACGAGACAGCTCCAACCAGCCAGGTTGGGGAGCCTCTGTCTCTACATTGACCTCTAGCGCTGTTTTCCTCTTCTGCAGCGTGAAAGTTGCACATCACGAGAGATTTTCATAAGCTCCTCCAGCCTATGGCTGCCCATCTTGACCTTGCCCACATGCTGTCTTCTAATAACCAACTCCTCTTCTCCCTTTAGTTATCAAAAAACAAACTCCCTGTCATCCAGGTCTTTCCAATCCAGAGTAATGCGATAGGACAAGGTAGAACTGCCTCTGTGAGTTTCTGGGACGAACTCTTTTTGGGAGTAGAGAGCTCTTTCTTTCTCCAGTAGAACAACTGATGGTTTTGAACGGCTGACCTTATGGTTAGCAGCCCATTGCATAACCACTACACCACCTGGGCGTCCTCCTTTAGTCACATGACTCCTTGAATTTAGCTTGTGTACACAATTGCCCAGCCAAAGACTACAGTACCCAGCTTTCCTTGAAGCTACTTCTGACCATGTGACTCAGTCTGGCCCAATGGGATATGAGTAGAAGTGGGTGGTGCCTTTCTTCCTGCTGCTTAATGTGGGAGGGAAGCAGCCATTGTAAGGCACCAAATGGTAGTCTTGCATTGAGGTGGCAGAGTGATCACCCCGAAGGAGCCCGGGGCCAGGACACAGGCAACCTGTCCTTTGGGTCCTGCCTATGCTTGCATGATTTAATTGAGAGAAGCCAACTTTCTTAATTTTTAAGAACTCTCCCCCTGTTTTCTAGGGTCTCTTATCTTTAA
>NW_022109491.1:4114314-4115945 GCF_000313985.2 Echinops telfairi
TCCTTGTAATCGGTTCCCTCTTTCCTACCCATTCTCCCTTTACCCTCCCTGTTTCGCCACTCACACCACTGGTCCTGCAGGGCTCATCCGCCCTGGATTTAGGGACTTTTCTTTATTTCAAAATGAAACTAAGTGAATAAACCAAAGCCACTAGAGTCTGTTTCCTGAATGCATCACTCTGTGAGTTGAAGCTTTGTAAGTTGTCATCTCTTCTATGATGTCATTCCATCTAAAGAGCATCAAAAAATGAACCTGCGCTTTCCACCAGACTGGTACTATGCCCAGACTGGTACTATGCCCAGACTGGTACTATTACCCACCATGACTGGATTCGGACTCAGAGCCCCCCTATGTAGAATTTCTGAGACTTGACATCTTTATGGGAGCAGACAGTCTCAGCTTTCTCTCAAGGAGCATCTGGTGGAGTTGAACTGCCAACCTTACAGTTAGCAGCTCAACACCTAATCCATGGTGCCACCAGGACTCACTGCTAAATGATTCAGAACTTGGGGCAAACTCATGCTTTGAGTACTAGCTAAGTGAGGACCCTCTCAAACAAACCAACCAACCAACCAACCAACCAACCAACCAACCAACCAACCAACCAACAACCTACCAAACTCAAACTGTGGCCATAGAGTCCAGGAGAGTAGATTTCAGACTGGCAGTGACATAGGGGTTTCAATGGCTGGGGACCCTTTGGAAGGAAACTAAACCCAGGGGCACCTGCCAATGCACAGATGCTTCCGACCTTAGGAGGAACCTTTAGGCTTCTCCAGTGCCGCTTGAAGATAGACTCAGGTGTGTTGAACTCTCTCTAAAGATAGCTGCCAAGGAGCCCTTCCCTTGCTCTGCATTTGGCGTAGTGAGTTGTGCCTTGCACTGCTAACTGCAAGGTCTGCAGTTCGAAACCACCAGCCTCTCCGTCAGAGAAAGTTGGGGCTTTGTATTCCTCTTAACAGTTTCAGTCTCAGAGACTCACAGGGGCCAGTTCTACCCTGCCTTACAGAGCCACTATGAGTTGGCGTTGACCCAGGGGGCGGAGCCTGTCTCTCCTGGAATCTGGGCTGGCTTGATGATGTGCCCGGGACACCAGAGTGTGGCAGAAAGGATGCGGTGCCAATCCTGGGCCTTCCCTTTAAAAAATGAGGCAGCTTTTGGTTTCGCTGGAGGAAGCCAGCTGCCAGGTTGCAAAAAAGCTGAGATTCTAATGTGGTGGGATGAGACCATTGGGAAAGAGGAAAACCAGGCAAAGGACCAGACAAAACCTGAAGGCACCCGGCACGTGAGTCAAACCTTGTTCAGCCTCCTGTCCTGCTCAGGTGCAGCTGAAGGCAACCACTCACACAAGCCCAGCTTATGCCACACGGGCCACCCCTGCCAGGCAGAGCCTTATTTTCCTGACCATCCCCAGGTGCCATCACCAGCCACCGCTGCTTTAGCCGACACACAGGCCTGCGGTACTTTGTGGCGGTACATTCCCGAATAGCGTAAGGTGACCGCTTGTGGGCACCTGCTTCTCCCACAGCGGCAACCACTCCGACGGTGACTGAGGAAGCTCAGGCTACAAGGTAACACAAATCAACACCTTCTGCATCACAGTCACCTTTCCTCAACAGGGCAGCGTCCAC
>NW_022109491.1:4116465-4125725 GCF_000313985.2 Echinops telfairi
CCCCTGTGGGTTTCTGAGACTGTCACTCTTTACAGGAGTAGAAAGCCCCGTCTTTCTCCCTCTGAGCAGCTGGTGGTTTGGGTTAGCAGCCCAGGACATAACTCACCCTATCACCAGGGCTCCATCTCCTTCTCCTCACCAACCACCCCCCACCACAATCTCTAAAGGAGCAGATCACTGATCTTCTCCCGGCCCCCAAAGGGCCCCTAGGGGGCTTCCGATGACCAACCCTTTGGTGAATAGCTAAATCCTTAATCCTTGTACTACCAGGGATCCTAAAAGCACCCGGCCACTCAGCGATTTGGGATAGATTTAGTCAATGTCAGTGTCTCATAGCCAATTTTTAGATGATAGCCAGCATGTGAGAGGGGTTACGGAGCTCCTTTGGGTTTGCAAAGTGAAAGAATGCATCCGAAACAGGAAAATACTATCGTCAACCGAACCAGGAACCCCTTTGACTCCCCCACTCAGGCGCTCTCCCACTCAGTAACCAAAGAAAACCCAAAACCCCAAACAACAAACAACTACCATCGAGTCAGTGCTGACGCAGAGGGACCCACTGCGGATTTCCAAGGTTGTTTACAGGAAGGAGTAGGAAGCCCAGTCTTTTCTCCCTCAGAGCTGCAGTTAGTTTTGAACTGCCGAACGTGTGGATCTCAGCCCAGTGGGTAACCACGATGCCACCAGGGCTCCACTCCTACCCACTAGGAGAGGGAAATCTAAGGGCGGCCGGCTGGGAAAGGAGTCGGCTCCCGGACAGGGCAAGCACAAAGGCAGGAAAGCCACATTTGCAGGCACCATCACAAAAGGCAGCACTACCAACTCCAGCTCCAGCCAAGTGAAGCCAGGCAGGGCCATTTATGCTGCAGGGACCCTGAGGCGACCCCTGACTTCAGCCCGGAGTCGTCCGACACTTGATATTCATGATGATGGCCCCAGTCAGGAAGCCGGAGCTGAATGATGCCGCCTGTATTCTATTTAAGGAGGTGGAGACGTGTGGAATGGGGATCTCAGAAATATGCCTATGCAAAGTCGTTAAAATAAATGTGTGGCTTGATCGGCGCAGGAACAAGCTGCAGCCATGTGGGGATGGCATTTACATGGAACAGCCTGCGTCAGATAAATGAGGCATTGCTCTATTTGCAAAAGGTTCCGTGTGTACGCTGAAGCTGAGCTGGCCGGGGAGGCTTCCACGAAATGGAAAATGAGCTTTACTGGTGTCTAAATTTGAGCTTAAGTGCACTCTGCAAACCTTCCTGGGAATGTTCTTGGACAGGTGTCTCTTCTCAAACAGCATAATATTTGGACATTGCATTTTAAATATGTGCAGATAGAAATGATATTTCAAATCTGTATTTCACTCAGCACCAAATGGGATACGAATCGTGGGAGACAGTCCTTCATGGGGAAGGGGGTTTCTAAACAACAACCAAAAGGAAGCACAATCTTGCCTCGCCCTCCCCCCTCCTGGAGGTGGAGCGAAGATTGGATGATCTAAAATCTCTCATGAATTCGTGTGATCGGAACAACGGAGAATCTACCATCTTGCTTCCCACACAGGGTCACACTATTTTGTAGAATAATGACCAGAGTTTGGGGGACAGTATAAACCTGCAGGCCCTTGAGCAGTCCGAGCCATGTGCTCCTCGGCTGCGGCCAGCTGGGGGTGGGTGTGTTACGGTTCATCTGTGCGGCCCTTGACAAAGCGGCCTGATTTGAATTCCTTGAACGAGACAGCGCGCCTTGTTTGGCAGCCCCGAGGTCCCCTTTCAGTCTCTGTTGTCTGGTATGAAGCGGGCCGGAGGGCTTCAAGACGCTTGTGGAAGAATGGAACATCAAGGGAACGGCTGTTTGCTACGAGCGCGTTGAGGCCCCTCCGACTTGTTCTGTGCCTTTGTGTCACCGGGGTGGATCTGGGGGCTTCTGAGTTTTGACCCCTGAATTAGGACTCTAACTCTTTTCAGGGTCGGAGGAATGGGGTCGAGTGCCCCTTGCCCTGGGTTTTGGTGAGACGGCCGGCCAGAGAGCATGCTGGGTAAAGCGGAGGGGCAGCGACAAAGAGGAAGGCCCTGGACCAGGTGGATGGACACAGTGGCTGCGACAGAGGATGCTGCAGGGTGGTGGTTCGTGCTGTCGGGCATGGGGTTGCTCCGTATGGGTTGGAACCCATTCGACGGTGCCTTACAAGGGCACTGCCAGACTTAGCCCAGGTGGAGCAGGCGAGCCATTAGTCTGAGGCAGTCATGCTTACCAGGGAACCATGCTTACAAGGCCCTGCCGTGCTTGCTCGCACCTCCCCGGGCCTGCCCATCCCTTTATACCCGGGAGCCATGGGTACTGCACTTCCTCAACACGCACTCCCTCTCTTCCTCCTGGCTGGCCTGCCGTCAGGGGTGGGGCTGTCGGTGACTCACCTTGCTCCTTCTATTCATCCCCGTCAAGCCCCGGCTTTCATAAGAGCCCTGGTGGAGCAGTGGGTCAAGCGTCAGAGGGGTTTGCTCCCTGGGGTCTCAGCCCTTTGCCCACTCTGCTTCGGGAACCATAAACTAGGAAGCCTCAGCCTCAGACCTGGAACCTTCCAGCGCCTCTGATTGGCCCCCTGTTTTGTGGTGCCCTAAGAGTCATCGGGCCTCGCTCTGAGCCTGGGCTGCTTTCTCCGAGAGAACCCTGGGTGTCCCCCACCAGCCTGACAAAACACAGGAGCATAAAACAGACATTATGAATAAAATATGTGGGCAGAGAAATGCATGAGCAATGGGGGGCGGGTAGGCTGGCTCAATTAAAGAAAAAGTCTCCCTAACTGCCTTCCAGGCAAAACCATGTTTCCCCAAGTCCTAAATGTTATACACTACAGACAGACAGGAAGAGCAGCCTGCTCTGTGATGCAGGGCCACGCGACATGCAGGTGACAGGGTTTATTCCTGAGTGCGGCTGGCCTGTTGCTAGCACAACGTCCCTTTCCTGAGCCCTTGGCTCATCTTACGGCTGCATGTGTACCTGTACACACACACGTCCCACTTTACCCACTTAGCGGCTGCCATGAGCTGTCAACACTGAAGAACGGCACTACATGGCAGCAGTGCCACCTTGACGCAGACGGAGGGTGAACTCTGCGTGAGAACAAGACCCGGACCAGCGTTGTCCTGAACTTGTCCTCCAGAGGTGGAGCAAGAGAGGCAGAAACCGGAGACGGGCTGAAGGAGGCTCCGACCGCCTGTCTGCACAGCCAACCTCCAGCCACCCGAGCGGAGAGCAAGCGAGACTCCTCACGCTGCCTCTGGGCTGGCTTGTCCCTCACCGGTCCATGTTGATGCCCTGGGGCAGGCTCTTGGTGAGAGTTGTTTTTTGCTTCTTAGGGGAGGCTTGGTTTCAATTCGTTTTGTTGGCCCCGGGGGGGGAGGTTGGGTTGCTTCTTCTTTGTTGGTTGGGGGGCCGGTCACCTTGCTTTTTTTTGGAGGGCCGGGTTTTTGGGGGGCCCCCTTGGCTTAACCTTTTCACCGGGGTTTCCCCTTTGTTCCCTTTTTGTTGGTTCCCTTCGGTTCATTGTTGCTTCTTGTTGCCGGGGGGGGCTTTTCCCCGGAGGGTTTCCGACACGGGAATTTCTGTGGGGACTGCTGGTCAGCTCTTTCTGGCACGGACGCGCTAACTCAGAGAACCAAACTCACGGCCATAGAGCCATTCCGAGTCCCAGCCAGCCTGCAGGACAGAACTGCCCCAGTGCGTGTCAGACTATCAATCTTCACGGGACCAGCCAGCCCCATCTTTCTCCCTGGGAGTGCCGGGTGGGTTCCACTTGCTGCCCTTCCAATCTTTCTATTGTCAGCTGAGCCCTTAGCTGTTGTGGCACCAGAATTCCTAGAATCATGTGTGCGTGTGTGTGTGTGTGTGTGTGGGGGGGGGGCAGTTTAAAATCCACTTTTATGCCCATTATGGAATCATCTGAGAGATACCAGCAGTGGTGGAATTCACCTGGTTCACATCTGTTCAGCAGAACTGATAGTTAATTTTTTTTTTTTTTGAGTTCGGTGAACCAGTTGTTAAAATGGCACTTGTAACTAGGTTTTCTCAAAGGTGGGTGGCTAAGCAAGCCACCCAATATAGAAATCACTAATTTGCATTCTTACTCTTTTTTAATGTTCATCTGCCCAACACTGTACTCTAAGTGCCTGTAGTAATGTTCATTCTATTCATACGTATAAAAATTAGGTGGAACTCTCTTGTAATATTTATTAATTTCTTACAATTTGTTAAATTTTTGATGAAATAATACATTTTTATTCCCCCGTGTTTTTTACTTCAGTAAAGAAACATATAACATTAAGAGGAAATGTGCCAAACAGCCAGAGGGTGACACATCGTCATTTATTTCAGCTTGCGATACCCCTTAAATTCCCACAAGAGGTTACGAGTGAATTAGGCAATTCCTGAAAGTGTTCAAAGAGCTAAAATCCTCGCAGAACAATTGCTGTATGTTCAACAGCAGACAAAGCGGTTTTTCCAGGATGAACATAACTTGTTCAGAGAAGAGAAGTCGCCTGTTTCCAATATATCAAACACAATGACTCTTGTCTAACTGGCCTAGCTCTAAAGGAACGGGGTCCTACTCCTACGGTGTAAAGATGGTTATGGATAAATAACCCAGCCGCGGATGCTCAGATTAACAGCCAAGAATATTGCAAGTGAGGAGGCCAATCAAGAAGCAATATGGAAATAACAACAGTTTTGGTTTTTTTGGTCAAGTATTGTTTAATATTTTTTTCATTCACACCTTAAAACTCTTATAATAGAATCTAGTTTTGTGTCTATCCATTATTGTTCTTATTTTTAAGTATTGATTTATGAAATCATCAACTACTTTTCGGCATATAGTTTTTTTTTAATACTTAAAATGGTCATTAGGGCAGCGAACTGGCTGTTAAATTATGTGACTCCCCCTGTTGGGCATCGGTGCTCTGGTTTGGGAAGTGGTTGGATGGGTGCGATCATATCTGCATCCACTGAACTTCATACTTAAACGCGGCGAATCCTGGGGCAGCCAGAATTCCTCCAGATGGCCTGGCTTTCCCAAGTCACAACTTTTCCACCTGTGACAGGTGTGGCTTTGCCAAAGGAGGAGGAAAGAAAGAGTTTGCACTTCCGAGCAGAAGAGCATGTACGCTTGATGGTGGCCCTCCCCGGTCTTCTTGTCTTGCGTAACATTGAAGATTAAAACACGGAAGGTGAGCGTCCTGATCAAAAGGGGGAAAATGTGGAGCAGAATGTCATAATTTCATGGCATCCAGACTTTCTGGAGCCATCGGGACTGGGTGGAATCAAACTCTGGCCCTGGGGCTGACTACCTTTACACCTTAAAACGTAAACCAAAAATATCAGCAGAAGCCTCCTGTGAAGCAAGCGGGAGCTTGGCCAGTGTCCTAGCTTCTTGTCTGCTGTCATGGCGAGATGGCCCAGGGGAGGCGTTGACAGAGTCTTTTTTCTCACCGTTCAGGAGGCTAGAAGTCTGAGTTCAGGGGAAGGCTTTCTCGCCATCAGCTCTGGAAGAAAGTCCTGTCTCTTTATCGTCCACTTCCTGCTCCCTTGGGCATTTCAGTATGCCTTGGCATCTACTTTCTCCAATCTCTGTCTGCCATCTCTTTTATATCTCAAAAAAAAAAAGAAAAAGATTGAAGAGTCACCCTGCACTAACCCTGCTTGAGTCACATAGCAAAGACCATGCATTCCCAAATGGGGTTTTAATCACAAGCATAAACCAAAACACACAAACTCACTGCCATCGAGTTGGAGCTGATGCTGCCTCACCTGTAGGCTACCTTGTAGGACAGAGTAGAACTGCCCCGTTGGGTTTCAGAGACTTAGAATCTCACAGGTGCAGGCAGCCTCTTCACGGAGCGACTACTGACCTTGTGACGCGCTGTCAGTTCAGTGTGTGGCCCGCTGTGCCACCAGGACTCCGCACCACAGGCACAGATACTAAGATTTATAACACGTATTTTTGGCGCCGGCGGGTGGGGGTGGGGAGACAGGACATATTTCAGTACGTAACAGCTTAATTAGTAAAGAATGTCTGTCTCGAGCATTGTGTTCTTTTGAAGAATTATCTATATGAGATCGAATGAACAATTGTATTTCAAAAGGTTAAAGCAGACATTTAGAGGGCAGCGAGTTCATGTTACCAGGAGCCCCGGTGGCAGGGTGGTTCTGTGTTGGGTGGCTCGCCATAAGATCCGTGGTTTGAAACCACCAGCCACTCTGTAGGAGAAAGATGGGGCTTTCTACTCCTGTACAGAGTTACAGTCTCAGAAACCCACAAGGGCAGTTCTGCTGGGAGTTTCTGGGAGTCAGCATTGACTCGATGGCAGGGGGTTTGTTTCCTGGGTTTGAATCTCTGTTAATGAGAGGATGGTCTGCACAACTTGAAAACTAGTCAGTGACACCGAGTTGTACATGTAGCAACTGTTGAGTTGGTGGATGGCTTGCTGTGTGCGTTTCTAACAACAGCAAAATGGAATTAATTTTTTTAAAAAATGGAGCAATCGTCAACTTTGCCTAACATTTTAAAAAGGCTTTGTCAAATCAAAAGATGAAGCATAAAAAAAAAATCATCTCACGGAAGAGCCCTTTTCTAATTAACCAATTAAGACACAACAAAGTAAACTCATCATTACGGAAAGGTCATTTAAAATGCAAAGCCGATGCAGAAATCTGCTAGGAAAGTACCATCCAGTTTGTTAAAACAAAATTTAATTAAAAATTTTTGAGAATTCTAGATTTTGGAAATTTTGAAACGTTGTAAACGTTTTCAACGCGTTTGGACTTTTTTGCTCCTTGCGTCCAGGAAAAACAAATCCGCATAATTTTGCTATGCCTTTCCCCCAAGTGAAGGTGCATCAGAAAAGGATTCTTGCCCTGGATCATGTTCTTGCGAGGGGGGCCGGCGCAGAGTGGGAAGAAGGCGAGGGGCCTCAGTGCACATGCTCACCTCCGCAGTGGGTGCCCGCGAGTGGGTGGACGTCAATTGGGACTTTGCTTCGCCAGCCACCACCCTCAGCCCCTGGAGGGAGCGGCTTCCTGTGATTGCAACGCTGCTATTTTGAGTAATGAGATGGGGCGCTTGCACAGCGAGAGGTAGATTTTCCTGGGTTCGTTTAAATTGTATGTAAATGAGTTATTAGTCGACATCCCGGGGGTGCCCACCTCAAAGGCCTGCCTTTTCCACTCCACACCATTGGCCGGGACCAGGGGAACCAAAACTCCACTCTCACTGCCCCGGGGCCCAGGTGCGACTCATAGCATCCCTGTAAAGTAGGACTACCTACTGTGAGGTTACCAGGAGGAGAAAGCCTCGTCCTTCTGCCACGGAGTGCGGATGGTCTCGAACTGCCGATCTTGCTGTTATGAACCCAACTTAAGGGCCACTAGGCCATCAGGGCCCATTTGGGAAGGCGCCCATAAAGTATTCCTGGCCTTGCTCCTTCCTTGAGCAGATGGAATGGATTGTGTTTGATTTCCAGCGGGCTTGGCATTTCTTTCAGCCTCATCCCAGGCAAAGCGCCCTGATGGAGTCCTGGACCCAGGGGAGCTTGCAGTTCAAGCCCACCACCTGCTCGCAGGGAGAAAGATGAGGCTGTCGGCTTCAGAACGATTGTTTCAGAAACCCGAAGGAGCAATTCCGCTCTGTCTGACCAGGTCCTGCGAGTTGGAATTGACTTGATGGCAACGTGTGTGGGGTTGGGGGCCCATCCTAGGAAAATGGCGCTCTGGAGGTGTGATGGGGTAGGTGTTTCCCTGCTAATCACGAGATCACCAGTTCACACCTACCAGCCTTCCTTGGGGCTTCCTACTCCCATAAAGATTTATAGCCTTGGAAACCCACAGGGGCCGTTCTACCCTGTCCCACAAGATGGCAAGGAGTTAGAATTGACTTGAGGTGGGGTTGTTTTCTTTTCCAGTTTAAGAAAATAGGGAGAGAGCAGAGTGGAGAGTACACAAAACCAAACAAAACCCTGGCTGCCATCAAGCCAGTTCCAACTCAGAAACCCTGTAGGACCTAGTGGGACTAGCCCCGGGCATCTGACTATCTTTCCTAGAGAGCCCTGGTGGGTTACAGGTTGGCTGCAAGGGCACCTGTTTGAAACCATCAGCTACTCTGTGGGAGGAAGAAGGAGGCTGTCAGCTCCCATAAAGAGTGACCGTCTCGGGAACCCGCAAGGGCAGATCGGCCCTGTCCTACCGGGTCGCTGCGAGTCGGCATTGACTCTATGGCAGATTGAAGAAGGTTTTGTCAGCCGGAATCAAGGAGACCAAAATGAGCCCTGAGAGTAGTTTTGGATTCTCATGGAGAACTCGTGGGGATTCTTCTATACGGTCGGTGATTCCCATATCATTTTCCCCAGCCCTCCGCTCATGTCAGGCAAAGACCTAGTGCTGGGCCTGTTTTGTGAGCGTCCAGTGGCCCCGGTGACCCCTGATGATGTTTACAAACCGAGGAAAGGGCTGACACCTGGCATTGCCCTCCCCAGCTCTCTTCAGCAGGATGGCAGGTAAATAGGAAATTCTGGACTAGCAGGGGAAGGAGCCAACACACATACATTACAAAGAAGAAAACTAACAGACACCAATCTGGTCCCAGGGCCACTTGCCAGCACGAGGTTTCCATAGCAACGGAACGCCCCGTGGCCTCCCCTGGGTATTCAACTGGTGGATTATTTTTCTTCTCCTTTTCGTTTTCAATGCAAGTTCCCAACATGGATTTCAATATTATGATATGTGCGTCTCTGCGTGCTAGGGGGGAGATAGCGTCGTGGTGCTGGCTGGGGTGGCTTTTAAGACAAACCTCTCTTCCTTCCTTCAGCGGGCTCGGCCTGGAAGGTGAACTTCTTCACCGCAGATGCCTCGTACATCAGTGTACATCGTACACGATGCTTGCCCCGACCGTGGGATAAAAGCTGTCAAGCAACTTAAGAAAGCCTCGGATTCACTGCCGTTGAATTGATGCTCGCGCACAGGGAGCCTGTCGGGCGGGGAGACCTGCTGCTGCGGGTTTCTGAGACTAACTTTACAGGAGCAGAAGGCCTCGTCTTTGTCTCGTGGAGCAGCTGGTGGTTTCAAACTGTTGACCTTGCGGTTAGCAGCCCAACGTGCCACCCACTGTGCCAACAGGGCTCTTGCCAAGGACCGGAGTAACCGACAAAAGAGCAAAAGACCTTATTAAGCAAAAGACTTGTTTTTAGCAAAGATTTTTTTTTTTTTTAATCCTGTAG
>NW_022109491.1:4125825-4140696 GCF_000313985.2 Echinops telfairi
ATTTTTTTTTTTTTTTTAATCCTGTAGTGATCTAGATTTTTTTTTTGTTGGGCTGCTAACCACAAGATTGGCAGTTCAAAACTACCGGTAGCTCCTCGGAAGAAAGGTGAGGCTTTCTACTCCATAAAGAATTACAATCTTACCTTGTCCTAAAGCAGTGGTTCTCAACCTGTGGGTCGTGACCCCTTTGGGTGTGTGTGTGTGTGTGTGTGTGTGTGTGTGTATCGAACGACCCTTTCACAAGGATTGCCCGATTCATGACAGTGATGAAGTAGCAACGAAAATAATTTTATGGTTGGGGGGGTCAGCACAACATGAGGAACTGAATGAAAGGGTGGTGGCATTAGGTTGAGAAACACTGTCCTTGAGGTTCACTCCTAGTTGGGATTGACTCAAAGGCAATGAGTTTGGTTTTTGGAGCCTCTGGTTTGGTTGAGAAGCGGTTTAATAAGGCTTTCTTTGATTTAAGAGGCGGGGCCGAGATTAGCATCTGCTGAGAATTTACGAGAACTTGAGTATTTGTTACAAAAAATACATTTCCCCCCCTGGCCAAGCAGCAGGCATGTGTTTTAGCTTCATTCTGCAGTGGAGGAAATAAGACCCAGAGAGCTGAGTGGGACTGCTCACGGCCATCCTGTGTGGGAGGGGGATGGAAGTGAATTTTGAGTTTCTCATTTCAAAGTGCTCTCCCCACCCCACCCTCCCTGACAGCTAATGTCCCCGGGTAGTGTCCACAAATGGTCTGTGCTTGTCTATAAACTGGAAGGTTGGTGGTGTGAATCCACCCAGCAGCATGTGGAAGAAAGGCCTGGTGATCTGTTTTTGTGGTTCACAGCTGCTCGATCGGATGGGGCAAAGTGCTGCTGTGACTCATGTACAGTGTCTGTGAGTTGGGAGCAGCTCAGTGGCCACAGGTTCGTTTCTGTGATTGTTCAGCTACACGACGGGATTCACAACTCTTCTTTCTTTTCCCTCTCTGAACGTCACCCTGTCTATACCTCCGCCTCCTCTCTTTGGATTATTTGTTTAAACCGGTTAAGTAAATGCCATCCCCTGGCCCCTGGGAAAAAAATGTCCAGTCCTGGACATTTTTGTTGGGCTGCTAACCACAAGATTGGCAGTTCAAAACTACCAGTAGCTCCTCGGAAGAAAGGTGAGGCTTTCTACTCCATAAAGAATTACAGTCTTACCTTGTCCTAAAGCAGTGGTTCTCAACCTGCCCCTGCCTTTTCTCTCTAAATCCCCATAGAGATTGAGGCAAGCTGTCTGGTCTCCGAAGGAGCCTGGGTGGTAGAGGAGTTTACACATTGGGCTGTGAGCTATTAGCCTCTCCCGGGGAGAAAGATGCGACTTTCGGCTCCCGTGAAGAGTCACCGTCTTGGAAACTGACAAAGGTAGTTGGGCCCTGCCCCTTAGGGTCGCTCTGAGTCAGAACAGACTCGACGGCAGAAAGTTTGTTTTGATCTCTCTGACAGTCACGTTGCTCTCTGAGTCCCACGGTCCCTCTCTGTATGATAAGCAGACTCCGAAGCGTGCTCCGCAGTAGGGAGGGTCTATGAACCCACAGAGTCCCATCTCGGCTTCACCCTAGCCCCTTTGCTTGGTGGGGACATTTCCAAAGCGAGTATGGGACACGTAAGTGCCTTTGCAAAACATTCAGTGGCCTTGAACCAAGAGGAGATAAGAGATACAGCTCTGGGTTTGCATCGCCCTGACCTTAACCTTGGGCCAAGATTATAAATGGAGAGTTTCTAGGAAGATGGCCCGGCCTCAGACTCCGGGAGAACACAGTGAACTTGGGGATGATAAGGTTTACAAGGCCTGTGCTTCCAGAAAATCGTGAAATCATGGCAGAAAAAAACAACAAAACGGGATGAAAAAGCCCTGAAAGCGCTTCAGTTTGGCACATAAATTTGGTCCAACCATTTAAAAAACACTTTTCAGATCTATTACTGTGCTGGTGGGTGATTATGATGTAGAGCTAATTTATAGGAGCTTAATGCTGAAATATTTATGACTTCAGCCATATTGGGTCACCATGCTATAGGAAACAGTGCAGTCTTTTAACAATAACACCTTTAGTGACCATAGTCCATGTTCCTGATGCTCTGCTGATGCACACTGCTGTCTCAGCTTGTCTTTGAGTTCAGACCCAGACCACTCAGCACTGGGAGTCTCCAGCAAATCCCCACTCCTCAATGAGACGTTGGGATCTCGGTGTCTTGGAGGAGATCTGAACCTAGATCTGAAACATTTAAAATGCAAGTGTAGCATTTTTTAAGAAGCGTGGAGATGGAAAGCAGGGCAACCAGGACTGAGCTGAACATGCAAGGGAGAGAACAGCCCCCAAGGCCCCTACAGACTCATCTGCATGTCTTACAGGGTGGGAGGGATGCCCGTGGAAGCCTGAGAGAAGCTTTTATTGCTGGGCCCAGCAATAAGGGAAAAAGGAAGCATAGTGTGAACTATTACTTTCTTTCACATTATCCTCTAATCCCTCAAGAAGAAAGTCTTTGTTCAAGGCTCACTAGATTAACCTCCCATCATCCCCAAGAGAAGAGATCTCAACTCTGAGATCCAGGCAGGGATCAAAACATTGTTTTGTGTCACCCTGCTTTCTCTCATCTACTCCATCCATCCATGCATCCATCCATCCATGCATCCATGCATCCATCCATCATCTATCTACCTGTATATCATCTGCACTCTGGTGGTGCTGTCAGGTAAGCATTGGACTGCCATCCTCAAGGTCAATAGTTTGAACCCACCCACTTCTCCTGGGAGAAAAAAGAGACTGCTTTTTTCATCATCCATCTATCCACCCAGTCTATTTTATACCACTAACATGCATTTTTGCAAGCAATATGCCCCATTACACTGCTGCTCAGCTGGTTTTGACTCACAATGACCCCGTAGGACAGAATGGTGCTGCTCCTTTGGGTTTCTGAGACTATAAATCTCTATGGGGTGAGACAGTCTCATATTTCTCCCGTGTGGGTTTTGACCAACAACCTAGTAGTTGGCAGCCCACTACATAGCCCACTACATTAGCAGGTTTCTATTAGGTGAGTGGCCAAAGTTCCCTTTCTAATACCGCTATTTATTATAAGAAAACAATAACAAGAGGGCCGTCCATGTATGGCAGCAAGAATGGATGTGCCACTTGCATGAAATAGGGAAGCATTGTGATGATACTAGCTGGCATGAGTTTTCAGTGTTCACTGCATGCCGGGAACATGTGTTACACACACGTGTACATCATTTAGTGTTCTGTGAAATAAGAGTGCTATGTGATTTTGACGTTGGGTGAACACCACTTTCAAACCTTTGGGAACTGCTTCCGGGTGTCCTTGTCACTGCTGGCAGGGCTGGAGGAGGGGGTGCAGCAGTGGCAGCAGCTGGGAGGGCAGTGAGGGAGGAGAGGGAAAGGAAGCAGGGCAGAGGGAGCAGAGTCCCCTCAGCCCCGGGCACTGACTCACCCACCTGTGGACCCCAGCACTGCTGCCTGCCCACCAGACATAGCCTGAGAGTCCGACCTTGAGCTTCATCCCCTGCCTCTTCTGCCCGTATTCTGCCTGCAGCCCAGTGCTGTACGCAGCTGGTGGTGGGCGCTTTACAACCAGCAAATCAAACCTTCGGCCCTCACTTCCAATCCAACCCACAACAACCCTACCAAGGATTTCCAAGGCTGTCACTCTTTATGGGATCAGACAGCCTCATCTTCCTCCTGAGGGGTAGCTAGTGGGCTTGAAGTCCAATCCTGTGGTTAGCGGTCCAGCACCTCACCCACAGCACTACCAGGGAAAATCCTTAACAAAAGGGGAACAGCGTTCCCTTCAAAACCCAACCCAACCTTCTGAGACCATGGACCGAAATATGGTTGGACTATCTGAACAGACACGAAGGACACGTACACATCGGGTACGTGTCCTTGATAAAGCTCGCCTTTACATCGGGAACGTGAGACACAGCAGGTGGACCTCATCTGCCCACTAGCCACATCTGGCAAGTTACGGGCTCAGGATTTAAACCAGAGCCTTCTGTGCTGCAGGGTACAAGCTTTTAGCCAGCGTGCCTATCCCGCAACTCCCAGGTTTGGGTACCTCAGTGCGTACAAATGAGTCCCGTGATCAGTGAGCGTCCATCCACGCACTTGGGTTGGAGAAAGCATTTGTCCGGCACAGGGAAGGGAGGGCACGAAGACTAAAGCCAAACCCACAGCCTCAGCTGAGTGCCTGGGGGAACGGACCCCCATGGGGACCAGGGGGCGTTGTTCGGAACTGCCCCTTCCAGGTGCAGGGGGGCCCAAGGAAAGTGTCCTGGACTCTAATGCATCCCAGCTGCCCTTGATACCTCAAGCTGAGAAGGTGCCCGGGGTTTCCGTGGATCCAAAGAACTGTTAGAGGAAGATTTTCTCCGGCCGTCACCTTTAAGACACGATGGAAATCCCGCTTTTCAAAGGGAAAGTTTAGAAATCAGAACTGAAAACAGGGATTACTGAAGATTCCTCCCCCCAAACAGAGAAGAAGGATTAGAGGATTGAGGAGTGAAAGATCAAAAAGACTTAACAGAAAAGGCGCTCAGCACCTCCTGATGGAATGATTTTTTTTTTTTAAATTACTTAGCTATCGAGATTTCCAGACCATCCTCAATTAAACAGGGTTGAAGTGGGAATTAGAAATGGAAGAGGAGGGCCCGGGGGCTGAGACCAACTGTGACAGGCACATGGGAATGTATGATTCAGTTGGAGAAGTTTTTGTCCAGCAAAAATTCATTCTGTGAGTTTTGACTTGATTTTAATGAGTCATTATGTGTGTGCAGATATATAAACTTGTGTATAAACTTTTCAAAGCAGTTGATGACTGTCCCCACTTGGCCTTTACAATCATTTTGTGAAGGGCGTGGGGGAGTGTGTGAAGTAGTTATGCATTGGGCCGCTAACTGCAAGGTCAGCTATTCAAAACCACCAGCCGATCCATGGGAGAAAAATGAGGCTCTCTACTTCTGTAAAGGGTTACAGTCTCAGAAACCCACGGAGGCAGTTCAACCTTGCCCTACAGGGTCTCTCTGGGTCAGAATGGACTCAGTGGGCATGGGTTTTGTTTTGTTTTTAAGATAATGGATTGGAGGTGTGAAGTGACTACCCACATGGTTAATGTCTACCGCAGCACAGGCTCCTGGCTGCTACCTGACATGTTTTGTCATCACATGTCCTAAGAACCTTGGACGTAGGTTTGTGTCTTTCACCCAGTCACCGAGAGCTGGAGCCTTTCAGCACACTGCCAGCAAGGAGCCCTGGTGGTGTAGCACGGTACACACTGGGCTGTTAACTGCAAGGTCAGCAGTTTGAAACCACCATGCTCTCTGGGGGAGAAAGATGAGGCTTTCTACTCCCATGAGAGTTATAGTCTTGGAAACCCAAGGGGCAGTGCTAGCCTGTCCTGCAGGGTCGCTTTGGACTGACTTGGTGGCAGTTTTTTTTTGTTGTTGTTGCTTTGTGCATGTCAGCTTGTTGGGATGCATAGCCGGAGTTGATTTTATGTCCGTAGGACACAGAGAATTTAGGTAAGGTGCCCAGAAATCCCATTGGGCGAGAGGCAGGGTCAGCATTTGAATCAGCTGATTTTGTCCTGTAGTTCAACAATTGGCCACTGGTGTCAATCAAAACGCACAGCCACGGAGCTGATTTCAACTCACAGCGACCCTATAGGACAGGGTAGAAGTGCCCGTGTGGATTTCTGAGTCTGTCAGTAGTTACAGGAGTAGAAAGCCACACCTTCATCCCCAGGAGTGGCTGGTGGTTTCAAACTGTCGACCTTGCTGTTAACAGCCTAATGGGCCACCCACCATGCCATCAGGGCTCCTGTTTACATCGCAAAAATCAGTACTCAAGGGAGCCTTGGTGGTGCAGTGGTTATGTGTTGGTCTGCGATCTGTTTGGTTGGCAGTTCGAAACCACCAGCAGCTCTGAGGGAAAAAGACTAGGCTTTCTACTCCCATAAAGTTACAGTTTCAGAACCCCACAGGGGGTTGCTATGAGTCAGCATGGACTCGATGGCAGTGAGTTTGGTATTTTTGTTAGTCATCAAGAAGTACTGGAGTAATCAGGAAAAATCAGTTTGATTTTGGAAGATGAGGCTGTGGGGCATTGGCCAACACACCACTGGCTCCTGGCAGAGCTAGATCTGTAGCCAGACAGTCCAAGTGGTCCCAAGGACCCCCTAGCAAGCAGACCACAGGCCGGTCAGCCAGACCCAGAGCTGGGTTCTGGTAGACACCGTGTCTGCACTGGTCAGACTCCTGGCCCAGTGGGAGAGACCAGCAAGCGAGCAGACAATTAGAGCAGAGGCCAGGAAAACGGGCAATTGGAAAAGTGCCTGGTAGGGTCTGAAGAAACGTAAGCTCCTTTCATTATCACCCATGTTTTGGTATCTGATACGTTACGCGTTAACCTCATCCATCTATGAGGTTGTGGCCTGAAAGATCTCGAAGTTGCTAACCAGAAAATGCAGATGTGTACAGAGGGCTGGGTGCGAGGCAGTAGGAAGTGGTGGGGACGCGACAGATCAGCGAGAACACATCCTGTCCTAAAGGGAATAGTGTGTCTTCCCTCCAAGTGATTCCACGTGGAAATGTGGGGCCGCTGCGGTGGAACACCTGTACTCTTAAATACGTTTCTCTGATTTTTTTTTTCATTTGTGTTAATGCTGACAACTAATCCTCAAACTGTAAAATGCTAGGCTTTACTCTGAGGCCATTTGGAACTCCCCGGGTAATTTCTCTGGAAGCTGCGAATGAATGTCATAATTGAACAACAGCCCTGTAGAAAATCCTTCAATTTCATTATCTTATGCTTTCCTGATGGTAATGAGTGGTCATTGTCACCCACTGCATAATTTTCAATGGTTCTTTGATCATGGGTACCATTATCTAGTTGCTATAATTATTAGGGACAGACTTATTACAACTCCCCAGATGTCCACAGGACTCCTTCCTGGAATTCGCTCAGCTCCCAGCACCTTCCTGCTTAGAAACAACCGGTCCAACTTGGATTGCTCCCCGCCCCACCCCCCCCTCAATTCTTAGCACTTATCGGCATGGGACAAACATCTTCTCTTTTTATCGGCATACAAGCTGTCTCCTCCCACCAGAATGCCAGTTCTAGGAGCGTAGTGACATTGCCCTATTTTGTCCAGTGCTCAGTCCTCTCCACAGGCCACAAGGGGTTCATGCGCCAGACACCCACCAGCCCCCTCTCCTGAGAAAGATGCGGAATTGGCTTGTGCAAGGATTAGCGTCTTGGAAATCCTGTGGGGGCAGTTCGACCCTGTCGCCGGTGTCTCTCTGAATTGGAATTGGTGCAACCCGGCAGGTTCGGTTTGTGTGGGCTGGTTGGGTTGGCGGAGTACACAGGAACCCTGGTGGTGTGACCATGAAGCACTTGGCTGTTAACCAAAAGATTCAGAACCACCAGTGGCCCCATGGGCCAAAGTCCTGGCTGTTGACTCCTGCAGAGATCAAAACAAAACAACTGCAGCTGACTCAACTCATCGCAACCCTCTATCTGGTTTTCAGGACTGTCAATCTTTGTAGGAGCATCTGTGTGCCATGGAGCAGCTGGGGGATTGGAACCCTTGATCTTGTGGTGAGCAGCTCAACACCCAACCCACAGCACCACCAAGGCTCTAGGAACCCTATGGGTCAGTTCTACTCTTCACATGGGGCCACTATGGGTAGAGAATCGACTCTCTGATATCCAACAACAACAACAACATTATAGTGGACAGAAAAAAACAATAACAACATTTCCGAAGGTAGCAATACTCGATATCTGATAAACATGATGAATGAATTTATGAGTGATTCTGCTGATGTAAAATAATAAGAGATAAGGACTAGTCACCTCCTTCCCCTAAGACTTTTGGGGAAATGCCTGAATGTGAGAAAAAAAAAATCAGGTTTCTATGACCAGAACTCTTAAAACCAATCACTCACACTCACTCGCTGCCATCAGTGGATGCTGACTCATAGTGACCCCAGAGGGCAGGATTTCTGACACTAATGCTTCACAGGAGTAAAAAGCCAAGTCTTTCTCCCGAGGAGAGACTGGTGGTTTTGAACTGCTGACCTTGCACCTTGTGGTAACCACATCATCACGAGGCCTCCTCTTAGAACCAATAGAAGTTCAAAGCTTCTAAGTTTACAGCCTCCCTTGACCAGCTTTGTCGCCATGTTTCAGGCTCAGCAGGTCTCTGGGGTCCTAAGCTCAGTAATGACAGAGGGGGATGGGTTGAAATTGCCAAATAGAACGTAGCAGGAAGATGGAAGAGGATAAAGTGGTTGCTCCAGGAAAATAAAATAAAATAACACAACACAACAAAGCCCCCACACCAATAGTTGTCCTTGAGTTTATCCTGACCCCTAGTGACTCTGTATGTGTCAGAGTAAAACGCCCCAGGGCTTCCCGCTTCCCTCTCTCTCTCCCTCTGCCTCCCACCCTCCCTTCTCTCCCTTCTCTCCCTTCCTTTTCAGTGTTACTTGCTTTATTGTTGTGGTTGCTGAGAATCTACACGGCCGGCCGCACCCCAATCCAGCATTTCTACACGTACGGTTCAGGGACATTGACAACATTCTTCAGGCTGTACAGCCAGTATCACCCCCTCTTTCCACGTTGTTTCTCCCCCACTAACAGAAACTCAGGCCCCCCCTAAGTTTTCTATCTTATCTTTGAGTTGTGATTGTCACTTTGACCCCACAGAGATCCTGAAAGAACACAATGCTCAGGACAAGCACGCTTTGCTAGTGAAGCTAAGCGAGTGTTTGGTTTTAAGAAGACTCCAGAGAGTCTGTCTGGTTTAAGGTTGAAAGATTATCTAAGGGAGTTTTTGTTTCAGGGGTTCATCCAGCCTCTGTAGCTCTAGAAAGTCGGGATTCCACGAGATTTTTGACATTTTTATTCTGCATTTCCCTACTTTTGATCAGAATTGTTCTATACACTCTTTCATCAAACTGTCTGGTAAGAGTAGCTGGGCGCCGTCCAGGTTTTTGGGTCTCATGCAAAGGAGGTGTTTATTGGAAGCGATTAACCACACCTTCTAATTCCTCCTCCTATACCTGACCCTGCTTTTTCTCATTGTTGCTCCAGCTGCATGGAGATCAATGGTTGTGTCTTGGATGGCCACTTGCAAGGCTTTAAGACTCTGGGCCCACACCACCCAGGGACTCCATTATAATATAAAGGTTTTACCTCTTTAAATTCTCTTGGAGGAAAATAACTCTGGGATTCTTAAAAGTCTTAAAGGTTCAAACTGAGTAATTCAGTCTTAACAACAATGACTGACTTTTAATAAGGCTTCTGCCTTCCCCTACCGCGACTTGTACCGTTCCTGAAGTTAAGTGAGCACATGGAAGGATTTTAGGAGGGAGCAACATCTAAAATTCCATTGCCCTTGTTCAGTCACCACGCGGTACTCCCCTGCTCCTTGCTTGTCTCATCGCAATGTAACCTCACCACAACGGACCTGAGACGATCCATCAACACGGTCTCTTTGGAGGGTCCTCAGCAGAGAGGGAACAGCTGCTATCTCTGCGGGGGCTCTAGACTCCACCTTACCCCTTTGGACCCCCGACAGATTTCAGGGTGCACTGCCACTTGTATTGCACTTGGCTTGCTGTCACCAACTCGCCTCCCAACACCAGACCTGTCAGTTCTTGGGAACAAACTCACTCATGTAGAAATGCCTCCCCACTGCAGCCCAGCCCCCTAGTGGCGATAAAGCAAACACTGCCGAGTCTGCTGACACACACATCAGGTCCCACAGAGGCAAGAGCCGGTGAACAGTCTTAGGGGTGCCATAGGTCGGGGGACAGCCCGGAAACTCATAGGATCAGCTCAATGGGGTGCAACAACCAACACTGTCTGCACAGATGTAGCCCAAGGCCAACTGGGGAAAGCCCAGCAAGAGCACAGGTGGCAACGAGGAAGGAGATACTTTCAAAATGGGCAACAAGGAAAGTGCCCAAATCTCCAGAAATAAAGCTCCCATGACTGTTATCCAGGAGCCTCCGTGGCGATGTCGGGAGAACGCTGGACTGCCAATCGCAAAGTCAGAGGTTCAAATCCACTGGCAGGTCCGAAGGAGGAAGATGAGGCTGCCTATTCCCGTGAAGATTTGCAGCCTCGGGAACCCTATAAGGGTGCCTGTGGGTCAGAATCAGGTCGATGGCAGTGTGTGGGTTTGGTTTTTGTCTATTAGTGACTGCTAACAGATGAGTTACACTTCTGATTGGACCTGTGGGAGTGTGACTTTCACACCCAGGCAAAGAGTAAGAAGGTGACACCTCCATTCGGAGAACAAATGGATTTTCCTGGTGCCCGGAGGAGGGGAGACCTATGGAAAAACCACCCATCAGTGTGGACCAGTTGGAGTTTTGAGGATTCTTCCCCTCACCCTGAACTCCCTCTCCGTTCTCCCTGAGCCCCCTTCTCGCCACATCTCTGGCCGTCGCTCAAGTTCAGAGCCTGCCATGTGACAGAATTTTCTTTTAATTAGCTCGTGCATAATAGCAACATTAATTCTGATTATTAATAAGCCACGCATCCCACATAGGAACAAACACAAGTGCAAGAAGTCAATGCTGTTCTTGAAACACATGTCAACAGGTCCATCGGAAGGCCCAGTACAACCCACGCGGTCGGCACCGATGGCAGGCCCACGGCGGTTTTCTCAGAACTTGAGCAGCGCATGCTGTTGTGATGGACCCACACGTTGGTTCTGACTCACGGAGACCGCGTGTATAACAGAAGGAAACGCCACCCAGCCCTGCACCAGCCTCACAGTCATTAGCACGGTCGAGTCCCTCAAACCCCAAACCAAACTGATGGCCCGGGAGTCGATTCCGACTCTTAGCGCCTCTCTAGGACAGCGTAGAGCTGCCCCTGCGTGTTTCCCAGACAGTATCTCTTTGTGGGAACAAAAGAAAGCCGGATCTTTCTCCCATGAGCGCATGGTGGTTTTGAACTGCCAACCTTGAGGTCAGCAGCCCCATGTGCTTCATCCTCGGCCACCACTTATACATTAGGAGCCCTGGGGAGCACCTGGGAGCACCGGGTTGAATTGGCAGTTCAAACTCAGCGAGGGACTCCCCAGGAGAGAGACCTGGAGTTACCAACCCCATAAAGATAACAGCTTAGAAAACCCCAGAGGCCATTCTACTCTGTCAAGAGTAGAAGGGAACAGTGCTTTGAGGGTACCCCCAAACAACATACCTTTCATAGTGGAAAGCCCCATGTCATTCCGAAACCAAGTGGTCTGCTTCCCTCGTGACTGCTGGGCTTCGTGAGGTCAGGGCTCAGTGCGGCTTCCCGGCTATCCTGAGAGTGCCCGGCGCATGCGGGCTCAATGAACACAGGACTGAGAACCAGAGGTGTGTGAGTGGACCTCCGAGGAGAGAACCCAGTTCTGCAGCCTCAGAACCTCACGAAGAAAACTTGGGGGCCATCCTCGGTCCCAGCCATTGCACTGACCCCCTGTGGGGCAAATACCCAGGATGGCCCGGCTGGTCAAGAAGCTCTCTTTGACTCTATCTCTCTGATGAGACCAGGAGCCTCTCACGTGGTGGGTCTGCTGGGTAAAGGACTTCTCAGGGAACCCACAAGGACTCACAGAAAACCCACCCACCACGCAGCCACTCTCATGGGCAAGCGTGGGTTGCAGGAGCACCGATGTGGCTGAACACCTGAGCCCACAGCCTCTCTCACATCACGGCCGAACGGCACACTTGCTCAGTGTGGACGAAACCGTGGCTCCGACTTCTTTCAGCTCAGCACAGTGGCACCCTCCGGTCTGGGCAGCGCCCCCGGCCAGCGTTTGTCTCCTGGGCCTTGCTGAGCTGAGCAGCGGCAGTGTGTCCCAGCGCCTTCGAGCGGGGCTGGCCTGCCTGCGATCCTTTGCTCTGTAGCCTTTCATATCACTGCACCAGAGCCATCAGGCCTGTCAAGAGCAAGGGCCCCAGATGAAAGGGCACGCATTAGGACAGAGCATAATTGCCAGCTTCTGCGTTTCTGACATTGATCGTTGTGCTGAAAGGAGACAGTGGTGCTCTCGGCTCCTTCCGCCTTTCCCTCGTTCTTTCTCTCTGCCTCTCTCTCTCTCTCTGGTTCTATCTTATTGAGAACACCCAAGAGTTGTTGAGGAGGGAGCAAAAACAGCAACAAGATGCCCCACAATGAGATTTGCTAATTAAAAGTAATCTATTTCTCTCCCTCGCCCCAGCTTTCTCTTTCTTTTTCCAAGCGGCTAACACGAAACACTTCCTTGGGGGCCACCGAGGGAAACAAACGGAGACAGCTAAGAAATGTTGTGTGTTCAGCCGAGCACAGCTATGTTAATGCGTATTATCCCATTAATGTGCGTCAACACCGGGAACTGGCTCACCAATGCAAGCAAGAAGTATTCACTTATCATCATTTGATAACATGTTTAATGACAGATTGACGGGAGATTTGCAAATGTGAACTGGCATCAGTGTTGCTAACTTCAGCTTCTGCCGCCGCCTCTGCTATGCCAGCATATTTATGTGCATAATTTGATTTCTCAGCCACACTGTTAGTACATTTTTAATATTAACTATGCACGAGCAGACAGCTGAACTTAAGTCGCACTGATGGTTGGAGTTCATTAGATTGAGAAAGATGGGCCCGCGTGACAAAGATGGAGGTGGCAGCCCAACACCCAGGAAGCAGCGCTGAGCAAGCGCACTCCTTCCTCAGCAAGACCCAGGTCCCCGCTCACGTGAGCGTTGGCGTTGAAGGTGACAAAGCTCTTAGGAAGGCAGGGGGAGGCGGGAGGAGGAGGAGAATGCTCTGCCCTGGGCATCGGGTTGGGCACGGGCTGGGCTGGCAGCTCAGGCAGGGTTTGCTTTCTCTCTGCTGTCGGCTTTCTCCCCAACTCACCAAGGCGCTACGCTTAGGCTCCAACTCTGATTCACGCCCCTTGAAACCAGCCCAGGAAATCCTTCCGCAGGGGAAATGCCCTGGATCCTGCCTGTTCTGGGGGACGAGGGGGTGCTCGCCAAGTTGTAAGTGTATTTTGCCTCCCAGGCTGTACCTTCATTTCTTTGTCTGTAAAATGGGCACCATCACCGTCCCTCATCCACCAGGCTGCCTGTGTTGACCTGCGTTCACACGTGAGATGCCCTGATCCACCCTCAGACACAAAGCCAGCAAAAGTACATCTGCTTTTGGCATGTGGACATTCAAAACGTGGCCAGTCAGCTCGCCAAGGCCCTAGAATCACACAGCTCAAACGCCAAAGTAAAGCTGGGCTATGGGGACAAATGGCTTTGTCTCAGTGAATTGTGGTTAGCCAACAGGAGTCAGCCAACAGGCATCCTGTCTGCCCCCCCCCCACACACACACACCAGGGGACCAAGTGGGAGCCAATCAACTTTTAAAAGGCTTCCTCTCCTTCTCTGTCCTTACTGGTTCCTCCTGAGCTTCCGTTCCTCAAATATCTCTTGACGTCAGGTTCTGCTTCTGGGGAGCCTGCCCATGACACTCTCCTACGAAGCCAGGAGTCAGCAGAGTAGAGCCAATGGGCTAAGTCTGGCCCTTTCCTTGTTGCTGTCAATAAAGTTTTACGGTTCCTCAGCCATGCCCATTCATGTACATCTCACCTAGGGCTGCCTTTGTGGTGGACCAGCAGAGCCCTGAGTGCTTGTAACTCAAAGACTGGCATGCAGAGCCCAAGACCTGTAACCATCTGGTCTTCTGCAGAGTGAGCTTGCCAACCCCTATCCTCGGGAACGGTCTGAGCACAAGTCTTGGCTCCCTCAGGACCTTTGCACGTGCTGCTCCCATTGTCAGGAGCCCCTGTTTCTTATCTCGGGAGACGATTGGTTGCTTATTGCCAGTCTTCCTTCAAATATCACTTCTTGGGAAGGGCTTTCCTTCACCCTCCATCCACAGTTGTTTTGCCCTTTTCTTGCCCCACTGCACTGCTTTCTTAGCATCTACAGCACTGGAAGTATGGTCTCTGACGGCTTCTTGTTCTTTCCCAAATTGCCAGCAGCCTCTCTGCGCAGCTCACTCCTGGATTCCCAGTGTCGGTATGCAGTGCACTTGATTGACAAGGAGGAACTGAAAAGACCTAGTGGAGTTGCATTCCTGCCCCTGGATCTAGGAATCAGGGGCTTTGCATGGCTGGCCCCTCTTCATTCGCCCCTCCTCATTCTCATGGAGGAGATAGGAACAACCCATTCCATACTTTAGCTGCACCAGTGCCTGGGCATTTAGTGCCTCAGTGACTCATCATTAGGCTGCTAATGGAAAGGTTTGTGGTTCAAACCCACCAGTCACTTTGTGGGAAAGAGGTGTGGAAGTCCGAGTGGGTAAAGACTGTGGCATCGGAGACGCTGTGGGGTGGTTCTACTTTGTCCTGTGGGGTTGCTATGAGGTGGAATCAGCTCACTGGCAATGGGTTGGGTATCAATTTGTTTGTTTTGCTGCACTGTGATGACAGATCACATTATGCTCTAAGCCAGTGGTTCTCAACCTGTGGGTCCCGACTGCTTTGGGGGTCCAATGACCCTTTCACAGGGGTTGTCAGATTCCTAACAGTAGCAAAATTACAGTTATAAAGTAGCAATGAAAATAATTTTATGGTTGGGGGTCACCACCACATGAGGAACTGTATTAAAGGGTCGCGGCATTAGGAAGGTGGAGAACCACTGCTCTCAGCCTTAATTTCCAAAATGCATGATGTAATGATGTAAGTTGGAGCAGGCTGTATAGCGCCTCCCAGTTGATGAGGTCAAGAACAAGCTGTGTTGTGTTTTTGAGGGTTTTAATGAATGCATTCACCCCAAAAC